>NC_135812.1:67380551-68580551 GCF_964213995.1 Mustelus asterias
TTCAACGTCTGGGACTCTTCACAGAGACAGTCCAAAGACTAGGATCCAGCTCAGGTGGACAATTTCAGTTATTACTATCACAGAATCCCTACAGTGCAGAAATGGGCCCCTCGAACCCATCAAGCCTGCACCGACAACAATCCCACCCAGGCCCTATGCTTGTAACCCCACATATTTACCCTGCTAATCCCCCTGACACCAAGGGGCAATTTAGCATGGTCAATCAAGCTAACCTGCACATCTCTGGACTGTGGGAGGAAACTGGAGCACCCGGTGGAAACCCACGCAGACAGGAAGAACGTGCAAATTCCAGTGTCCCGAGGCCAGAATCAAACTCGGGTTCCTGGCACAGAGGCAGGTCAAGGCCATTGGGCCTCAAGCCTATTCTGCCATTAAATGAAACCATGGCTGATCTGTGACCAAATTTCATGTACCCACCTATACTGCATAGCCCTCAATTCCTTTTAAAAACTTAAATTCTGAGCAACTCTGCTCGAGTAATCAGCCAAAGGTGACACTTCAGCTTAAAAGAACTTGGAAATCTTATGCAAACTAAGATTGTTGGGCAGCACGGTAGCACAGTGGTTAGCACTGTTGCTTCACAGCGAGACCCTTGGGTTGGATTCTCGGCTTGGGTCACTGTCTATGTGGAGTTTGCACGTTCGCCACGTGTCTGTATGGGTTTTTTCCGGATACTCCTGTTTCCTCCCACATTCTGAAAGACGTGCTATTGAGGTGCATTGATCCGAACAGGTGCCAGAGTTTGGCGACTAGGGACACAGTAAATTCATTGCCGTGTTAATGTAATCCTGACTTGTGACTAATAAATCAACTTTACTTTGACACTGTTTCATTCTTCAACATAATTTGAAACTCTTAAATTCTTATATGCTCAATATGCAGATTTTTGCTCTGAGATTGTTTGGATGTGATTCTGACACAATTAAGTCTCAGGATAATACTGAACAGCACTGAACCCTAATTTGCAACATCAATAGGAAGGCACTTTTTCAACAGTATAATGGAACAGCTTTTCAGCCCGACAGCTTGCTTGCTTTTTTAAAGCTTCCAGTTTTCTCCTGGCACCAAAAAATTCTGGGCTATGCTTTAAAAGGTGATAGCAATCCTGCCATACTGAACCAAAAAAGCCAATGCTAAAAAAAGTGCTGTCAGTAAATGTAGCCAGGTTGTGAGACTGCAGAGGGCATCACAGTTAAGCTGAATTCTTCTTCACCTACAATTCACATGCAGCTTCTGGTAAAAAGTCACTGGAACAGGAAACTTGGCTGATATTTCCTATTCCAAAAATAAAACAAATTATTGTACCCCAACTGCTCTCCAGTTGAGATAGGCGAAGAGCATAAATCAAAGATTATACACTACGCAGCTTAGCTCAATCACCAAGCCATTTTTTCAGCATACAACTCAGCTCACTCAAGTTAAATTTCACATGATTGTATTAAGAGTAGGAAATTAAAATTGCATATTCAGTTTATAAAGGTCTAAGCAATTTAATTAAAATTCAAATCAAAACTTTCAAATGGGACAGATATTGAAAATGAAAGTTAATAGAATACCCATTATCTGGATTATTGCGGAAACACTTCTACCTCCATATTGGGTTGCAAGTTCGGGTGGCACGGTGGCTAGCACTGCTGCCTCTCAGCGCCAGGGACCTGGGTTCAATTCCCGGCTCGGGTCCTGCCTGTGCGGAGTCTGCACATTCTCCCTGGGTCTGTGTGGGTTTTCTCCGGGTGCTCCAGTTTCCTCCCACAGTCCGAAAGATGTGCTGGCTAGGTGCATTGGCCATGCTAAATTCTCCCTCAGTGTACCCGAATAGGCGCTAGAGTGTGGCAACTAGGGAATTTTCACAGTAACGTCATTGCAGTGTTAATGTAAGCCCATTTGTGACACTGATTAAAAAGCCTTCTTAACATGTAATACAAGTTAAGACAACAGTGCAACACGAAAGGAATGTGAATTGTCAAGATGCTATCATTCTTCCTGTGACCTCAAAGATCCCAGGACAGGGGAAGAGGATAACAGTTCCTCCGGTACCATGGGCAACATTGCCATTCTCAGTCACCAACAAAATAACAGAATGTGATCCATCACACTTCACAAAACATCTCTTATTTGCCTGAAAAACAGATACTGCATTTCAAAGCAGCTCATCGTGAACGAAATGCTTTGTGTCACCACAATGTTATCATGTGCGATGTGGAATATCAATCTTCAATTTCATTGGCTAGTCAGATATAAATCAAACTTAAAAGGCCTTTTGTTAAGCAAATACAGACTTTAAAATGGCTGCAAATTTTCATTTGTGAAAACCACATTCCCCATTATTAAGTCAAGTCTGCAGAACCCTCAGACAGACGAAGGCAATACCTTAGGAGGTGAAAAGCCCATTATCACATCAAGAGGAAAATTGACTCTTCAAGGAGTCAATAGCTGAGATCATAGAATCCCTACAGTGTTGAAGGAGGCTATTCGGCCCATCGAGTCTGCACTGACCACAATCCCACCCAGGCCCAATTCCCACAACCCCACATATTTGACCCTGTTAATCCCCTGACACTAGGGTCAATTTAACATGGCCAATCAACCTAACCAGCACTTCTTTGGATTGTGGGAGGAAACCGGAGGAGACCCACGCAGACATGAGGAGAATATGCAAACTCCACAGTCACCCGAGGCTGGAATTGAACCCAGGTCCTTGGCTGTTGTGAGGCGGCAGTGCCAACCACTGTGCAACTGTGTCAACCAATATTAGATATTAATATTCAATCACCTTTGACTATCACAATGGCTAATAGGACACAAGGAATTAATTGTCTCAGCTGTTGGGAGGCCACGATTAAACTATAGAGCTTTTAACATGCTAGAGAGAAAGCCACTTTCAAAGGGGACAATGACTGTGCAGTTTGAAAGCCAGTCACATGCCAGCAGCTATCTTTACTGTCAAGTGTAGAATAGAGCAGCACAAGCAGAAAGGAGAAGTCTGCAGAATCGACCAACATCACCACTCTCCCTGCTATTTTCAAATTTGGTGCCCTTTCTCAGTTACATTGTGGAATACATTACAGACATGGAGGGGGCAATCTTACCGGTTCATCACGTGGGTCGATTGGCATGGTGAGCCGGTGAGATCGAGAGGGGGGCTGAAAAACCGGGTTCACACCCCGTTCCTCGCCTCTTGATCTTACCAGCCCTTGATTGATGGTGCAAAGCTGATTTAAATATTTAAATCTATTTTTAAATATAATTCGTGAGCCCAGGATGCAATCTTCCAGGCTCACTTAATGGCTGCGCTGGTGGAGGGCCTCACCAGCAAGGATCACATATGGACCCCAGTAACGGGGACCTGTCGTGATGGCCTTGCCAGTGGGACCAGAGGCCATTGAGACCCCCTAAGTGGTCGAGGCAGGGGAGCCTGGCACCCTGGAACTGCCCACTACTCCAGTTTCCTCCCACAGTCCAAAGATCTGCGGGTTAGGTTGATTGGCAAGGGATGTAGCGGTGCACGGACTGACAGATCATCAGCATTCTATCTACACTCGTACACGGAACCCAGATCAGCAAATGCACAATGACGCCCTCTAACTGAGAGCAGCCGGCTTTCTAGCAAGAATAGACTCCAGTTCACTCCCCCTACTGGTATGAATCACACTGCCTCTGCCACTGATTCAGGGCACGCTTTTATCTTTTTTTAAAAAAGTGTTATATCTTGACCAGAGCGAGCTACTGAGATCTTTACCAGAGCAAGCTACTGATCTCGTTACCAGAGTGAGTTTCTTTTATCTTTACCAGAGCGAGTTTTTAAATAGAGCTGACTCCTCACTTGTTAACTCAAGTCCTAACTTACATATTTCTTCATATATAATTTTACATAGTCAAGAACAAACAGAACTTAAAAACTAGCACTTTAAAATAAATCAAACTGTTATTACCAACCTCAAGGGTGGAAAAGTGGAGTTAATTCACACCTCTGGACTAGATTGTAACACTCCGAACACAAAGGCACAATATGAATGCAAGTCTTTAGCTAGTAGCAAGCTTCCCTGAGTCAGAAGGTTCTGTTGGTTCAAATCCCACTCGAGCACAAAAATCAAGGTTGACACTCCAGTGCAGTGCTGAGGAAGTGCTGCACTGTCAGAGGTGCCATCATTTGGATCAGAAGTTAAACAGAGGCCCCCGCTGGCCTCTCAGATGGACGCAAAGATTCCATGGCACTATTTTGAAGGGCAATGGAGTTATCCCAGGTATACTGACAATATCTATCCTTCAATCATCAATAGAAATATCTAGCCATGTCACAGTGCTGTTTGTGGGAATTTGCTGTGTGCAAATTGGCTGCCTGGGTTACAACAGTGATTTCCCCTCAAAAGTATGTCAAGAGCATTTCATGAGGTCATGAAAAGAGCTACGTAAGTACAAGTCTCTTTCCTTTTAACTTTTAAAAATCTCTATTGCATTTCATTAAATAAAATAAAACTTCAAAATACCAAACAAAAATATACCAGATTTCCCCCAAGGAGGAAAGTGATCCAACCCAATGCTGCTGTAGGTTTTCGAACCCCTTAACACAACATGGTTCCTGCATTTTCCTGTAAAATACATCAACAGCTACTGTACGCCCCATCCATTTTATTTTGAACAGTGGCCAAACCTCTGAAAAGTGTTTCCCGCTTCCTAAAATAGCCAATAAAGTTGTTTGAAAGACTGATCCACAGGAACTGGAGTGACTGTGTCATCATATTTAGTTAAAGCCAGCATACACATTTCATTTATCTGATATAATCAAACTCATTGTGCCAGTCAAATATTCTCCATTTAAATGCATGTACTAATTGGTATCTTATTTTGACAAATATCTGTAACCAGTTCAGATGTGCATCAGGTCAGTAATCTTTATTTAAATTGATGACCCAAGACATTTTGAAGACTTAAATATTTCTAAATTAAGCCAGATTAGAAAACGGCTCGGAATAGCCATCGTGATTAATTGGTTGACATAACTATTTCTTTAATAAGTCAAAAATATATTTTGACTACTTCATTTTAAACATTGATATTTGCAAAATTATTTCCAGAATTGCTGGGTAATATAAAAAGCTAGGCAAGATGAACTTCCATATGGTTGGAATAACCAATGTTGTCCAGTTGCATGCCCCATGAGTCAAGATAAGCCAGTTTTCATTTAATAAGATCTGACAGTTTCACATTTTCCAATTGACAGTGAACAAATACTATGTAAATACAATTTGTTGCTTGCAGTAACGAAGATGAGAATAACTTTATTTTCTTGTTACTCTCCATGTTTGCTTCTTTATTCTTTCATGGTATGTGGGCATCACTGACAAGTGCCAGCATTTGCTTCCCATTCCTACTATCCCTTGAACTGAGTGACTTGCCAAGCCATTTCAGAGGGCAGCTAAGAGTCAACGACATTGTTATGGATCTGGAGTCCTGTTGGACATGCAAGGATGGCAGGTTCCTTCTCTAAAAAGTATGGGTGATTCAGCTGGGTTTTTACAACAATCGATGATAGTTGTCATGCTCACCATTACTGAGACCTAGCTATAGATTCCAGATTAAATTCCACCACCTATCATGGTGGGATTTGAACCTATGCCCCCAGAACATTAGTAAGAAGTCTCACAACACCAGGTTCAAGTCCAACAGATTTATTTGGTAGCAAAAGCCACTAGCTTTCGGAGCGCTGCTCCTTCATCAGGTGAGAGGGATTTCAGTTCACAAACAGGGCACATAAAGACACAAACGCAATTTACAAAATAATGGTTGGAACACGAGTCTTTACAGGGAATCAAGTCTTAAAGGTACAGACAATCTGAGTGGAGAGGGGGTTAAAGAGATGTGTATTGTCTCCAGTCAGGACAGTTAGTGAGATTTTGCAAGCCCAGGCAAGTCGTGGGGGTTACAGATAATGTGATATGAACCCAAAATCCCGGTTGAGGCCGTCCTCATGTGTGCGGAACTTTTTCGGCTGTTCTGGTTCATTAACCGATCTCATTCCGGCCTCACTAACTGCCCTGGCTGGAGACAATACACATCTCTTTAACCCGCTCTCCACTCACATTGTCTGTACCTTTAAGACTTGATTACCTGTAAAGACTCGCATTCCAACCATTATTTTGTAAATTGAGTTTGTGTCTTTATATGCCCCGTTTGTGAACTGAAATCCCACTCACCTGATGGAGGAGCAGCGCTCCGAAAGCTAGTGGCTTTTGCTACCAAATAAACCTGTTGGACTTTAACCTGGTGAGAGACTTCTTACTGTGTTTACCCCAGTCCAACGCCAGCATCTCCACATCCCAGAACATTAGCCAGGGCCTGGTTTCTAGGTTACAAGCTCAGTATTATCACTACACCACCATCACCTGCTTTGCACCCTGCTGAACTTCAGATCTTAACTTTGAACCCCACTATCATGAAAACACTATTCCACTTTCATATCATCACTCTTCCTACTTCACCCAATCAGCACCAAAACCCTCGTTCACACCCTTGCCACTTCAAGACTCAGTTGCATCTAAAACACTTTGCCAACCCCCCCAAACACCACCTGAAATAAGTTTCAAGTTATACAATGTTCTGTGACTTATTCAGTGACAAACATTCTGCCGTATCTGTGCCCCTGCCAACCTGTGGTCACAGCCATCCTCAGGTGAATTGACTAAAACTTGCATGTTTATTTCCAAATCTGCTCCACCAGGCCCTCAACACTATCATACCTGCACAATCTCCTCCACCTACTGCCCACTACCACAGTTTTTCCATTCAGGCTACAGATCTCCTCTATCTTGTTCCACTATAGGCAGGAGAATCATCAGCCACTATTTTTCTGAATTCCTTTCCTAAATCCAAATTTTGTCTCCCACCGCCATCTTCAAATCCCTCCTCAAAATCATCCTCTTCTGGGCATCCTTTACATATTTGCTCTCATTTCCTGCACTGTACCTTTCAATTCCTTCTAAAATTCAGTAGGACACAGTTTTGACAACATTACTATATAAATGCAATTTGTTGCTTATAATGAAGATGAGAATTTTTAAAAAATCTCTTTTTTAAACAGTGCAGGTGGTGGCCATTCGGCCCACGAGCCTGCACCAACAATAATCCCACCCAGGCCCTATCCCAAGTATTTACCCTGCTAATCCCCCTGATACTGAAGGTCAATTTACCATGGCCAATCCACCTAACCTGCATATATTTGGACTTTGGGAGGAAACCGGAGCATCTGGAGGAAACCCACGCAGACATGGGGAGAATGTGCAAACTCCACACAGACAGTCACCTAAGGCCAGAATTTAATCCAGGTCCCTGGCGCTGTGAGGCAGCAGTGCTAACCACTGTGCCACCATGCCACCCACTATAATAATGGGAACATTCTATTTGTAAAGAATACATGGAAAACATTTTCAGGTGTTAAAAATCTAATAATAGTCACTGCAATACAACAGCTGAAGGTGAGCAGTCCATAAAATGCTACATAAACCTATCTTCAGACTCACAATTCAGTTGAATAATCAGATAATCAGGTTATGCTTTTTAGCACACACAAGGCTTATTTAAATCCATCTCTTCAATATGAAAGCAACTCTCCCTACTTGGGATGATGGAGATTAAATGACTGCCAATTTGCTGAAATTTTAAAAGGTTTACTCACTTTTAATAACTCCTTGTCTACCTTGCAATGTTAGAAAACTGTATGTAAACCGGATGACAGTTTTTTCTTGAATTAACTAAACTAAGTTGAAAAGGGTCCAGTTGCTCAAGTCTATCATTCCACTAACATACCTGAAGCTTACACCTCTATTACGTCTGGAACTCTTCAAGACATTGTCACCTTTTTTGCACTAGGTTGTAAATTAAAATTACAATGCATGAATTTATATTTCTCACCTCAAGATTCTAGCGTCCTGTAATGTTTAAAGTTTTAAAGCAATATTCTGGACTGATCAATTCATTTAATATTTCACACATTCATCAACATTTAGATGCCACCGTCAAACTATTTCTGAAGCAATATATCTCATTTTCACAGGTTCAGGTGAACACACATATCTATTGGCAGTCAGTGCTACAGTTTTTCCACAGCAACTGAAGGCAGCGTGGCTATAGTCCACACTGCTGACATCACCAGAGTACATAGCAATTCCTAAAATGCCTATGCTGTGAGCAAAATCCACTTTATCAAAGGGATGCCAATGATGTCACCTCAATACTCGAGTAGTTCAAGATGAAAAAATACCTCAGCTCACTCATTCAGAAGTTGAATAGAGCCAATGATGTCATCTCAGTTTAGGGCTTTTACTGCCTAAACTTAGAACATTACATCAGTTGGTGCTGGCCCACACTAAAGTACTTAGTTCCAAAGCTTAGGTCATGTCTACAGTTAGTAAATTCAAAGCTGGTTTTGGCTTCAACTGAAGATACAGTTCTTTCAGTAAAAGATGAAAAAAAAGAGCAAAGTATTGTATTTATTGCATGTCACAAAGTGACTTACAAATAACGAACAAAATTACTTGTTTTATTTTATGACCCAGGAATACAGATCCATTCAAAATGTTTAAGAATTTACATTCATTAGCCAAGAAGGATCCAAATTTCACCAAAGTACTACATAAACTTTTCACATGTAAATAATGGATTTTCATTTCCACACTGGCAGAGACTGCTAAAACAAAGCCTAATGCAGGATAGAAACTGTTATTGTATCTAACAGGAAGTAACATATTACGATGCAAGCCACATGCCTTTTTCCTGAGCTCATTTGGACTGGGAAAGACCAAATTGCATAATGAATGTGAAGTGATGTATTCATTAGGCACAAATACAAACAAGAATGACCATCAGTTGAAAGGCTACCAAATTTAGATAGGAAAGTAAAGGACGTCAGCCGTTAATCCAAGCCTCAGTCTGCATACTTTAAAAATACTTTTTACAGCACAGAATATGCCTTCATCATGAGGTCAGTGACAAGCAGGATTTTATAGTATACAAAACTTGGGTACATTAACTCTTTCAATATTAGCACATTTACAAATTTTGTGAAGTTCACAAAATTTGACATTCCTGCTTTGACACCAACATGCTCATTGCATTCAATGATATTACACTTAAGAGTCACAGCATTTTCTGATAGATGCTCAAAGACAGTCAAGGAAAACAAACAGAGCTAAAGTCCCGCTGAAAGTGCAGCAAAACCTATTCCGAGTACTGTGTACAAAAAGTGTCAATTATAACACTTTAGTTGCTGGTACTGAAAAGGGAACTTCTTACATAAATCCACCAAAATAACAAGGCAGATGGTGACTACTTAAGACAAGGCAGCAAGCGGAATGATAAGACAAGGCAGCAAGCGGAATGATAAGACAAGGCAGCAAGCGGAATGATAAGACAAGGCAGCAAGCGGAATGATAAGACAAGGCAGCAAGCGGAATGATAAGACAAGGCAGCAAGCGGAATGATAAGACAAGGCAGCAAGCGGAATGATAAGACAAGGCAGCAAGCGGAATGATAAGACAAGGCAGCAAGCGCAATGATAAGACAAGGCAGCAAGCGCAATGATAAGACAAGGCAGCAAGCGCAATGATAAGACAAGGCAGCAAGCGCAATGATAAGACAAGGCAGCAAGCGCAATGATAAGACAAGGCAGCAAGCGCAATGATAAGACAAGGCAGCAAGCGCAATGATAAGACAAGGCAGCAAGCGCAATGATAAGACAAGGCAGCAAGCGCAATGATAAGACAAGGCAGCAAGCGCAATGATAAGACAAGGCAGCAAGCGCAATGATAAGACAAGGCAGCAAGCGCAATGATAAGACAAGGCAGCAAGCGCAATGATAAGACAAGGCAGCAAGCGCAATGATAAGACAAGGCAGCAAGCGCAATGATAAGACAAGGCAGCAAGCGCAATGATAAGACAAGGCAGCAAGCGCAATGATAAGACAAGGCAGCAAGCGCAATGATAAGACAAGGCAGCAAGCGCAATGATAAGACAAGGCAGCAAGCGCAATGATAAGACAAGGCAGCAAGCGCAATGATAAGACAAGGCAGCAAGCGCAATGATAAGACAAGGCAGCAAGCGCAATGATAAGACAAGGCAGCAAGCGCAATGATAAGACAAGGCAGCAAGCGGAATGATAAGGCAAGGCAGCAAGCGGAATGATAAGGCAAGGCAGCAAGCGGAATGATAAGGACAAGGCAGCAAGCGGAATGATAAGGCAAGGCAGCAAGCGGAATGATAAGACAAGGCAGCAAGCGGAATGATAAGGCAAGGCAGCAAGCGGAATGATAAGGCAAGGCAGCAAGCGGAATGATAAGGCAAGGCAGCAAGCGGAATGATAAGGCAAGGCAGCAAGCGGAATGATAAGGCAAGGCAGCAAGCATGAAAAGGCAAGGCAGCAAGCATGATAAGACAAGGCAGCAAGCATGATAAGACAAGGCAGCAAGCATGGATAAGACAAGGCAGCAAGCATGATAAGACAAGGCAGCAAGCATGATAAGACAAGGCAGCAAGCATGATAAGACAAGGCAGCAAGCATGATAAGACAAGGCAGCAAGCATGATAAGACAAGGCAGCAAGCATGATAAGACAAGGCAGCAAGCATGATAAGACAAGGCAGCAAGCATGATAAGACAAGGCAGCAAGCATGATAAGACAAGGCAGCAAGCATGATAAGACAAGGCAGCAAGCATGATAAGACAAGGCAGCAAGCATGATAAGACAAGGCAGCAAGCATGATAAGACAAGGCAGCAAGCATGATAAGACAAGGCAGCAAGCATGATAAGACAAGGCAGCAAGCATGATAAGACAAGGCAGCAAGCATGATAAGACACGGCAGCAAGCATGATAAGACACGGCAGCAAGCATGATAAGACACGGCAGCAAGCATGATAAGACACGGCAGCAAGCATGATAAGACACGGCAGCAAGCATGATAAGACACGGCAGCAAGCATGATAAGACACGGCAGCAAGCATGATAAGACACGGCAGCAAGCATGATAAGACACGGCAGCAAGCATGATAAGACACGGCAGCAAGCATGATAAGACACGGCAGCAAGCATGATAAGACACGGCAGCAAGCATGATAAGACACGGCAGCAAGCATGATAAGACACGGCAGCAAGCATGATAAGACACGGCAGCAGGCATGATAAGACACGGCAGCAGGCATGATAAGACCAAGGCAGCAGGCATGATAAGACAAGGCAGCAGGCATGATAAGACAAGGCAGCAGGCATGATAAGACAGCAACAGGCATGATAAGACAGCAACAGGCATGATAAGACAGCAACAGGCATGATAAGACAGCAACAGGCATGATAAGACAGCAACAGGCATGATAAGACAGCAACAGGCATGATAAGACAGCAACAGGCATGATAAGACAGCAACAGGCATGATAAGACAGCAACAGGCATGATAAGACAGCAACAGGCATGATAAGACAGCAACAGGCATGATAAGACAGCAACAGGCATGATAAGACAGCAACAGGCATGATAAGACAGCAACAGGCATGATAAGACAGCAACAGGCATGATAAGACAGCAACAGGCATGATAAGACAGCAACAGGCATGATAAGACAGCAACAGGCATGATAAGACAGCAACAGGCATGATAAGACAGCAACAGGCATGATAAGACAGCAACAGGCATGATAAGACAGCAACAGGCATGATAAGACAGCAACAGGCATGATAAGACAGCAACAGGCATGATAAGACAGCAACAGGCATGATAAGACAGCAACAGGCATGATAAGACAGCAACAGGCATGATAAGACAGCAACAGGCATGATAAGACAGCAACAAGCATGACAAGACAGCAACAAGCATAAGACAAGACCGCAACAAGCATAAGACAAGACCGCAACAAGCATAAGACAAGACCGCAACAAGCATAAGACAAGACCGCAACAAGCATAAGACAAGACCGCAACAGCATAAGACAAGACCGCAACAAGCATAAGACAAGACCGCAACAAGCATAAGACAAGACCGCAACAAGCATAAGACAAGACCGCAACAAGCATAAGACAAGACCGCAACAAGCATAAGACAAGACCGCAACAAGCATAAGACAAGACCGCAACAAGCATAAGACAAGACCGCAACAAGCATAAGACAAGACCGCAACAAGCATAAGACAAGACCGCAACAAGCATAAGACAAGACCGCAACAAGCATAAGACAAGACCGCAACAAGCATAAGACAAGACCGCAACAAGCATAAGACAAGACCGCAACAAGCATAAGACAAGACCGCAACAAGCATAAGACAAGACCGCAACAAGCATAAGACAAGACCGCAACAAGCATAAGACAAGACCGCAACAAGCATAAGACAAGACCGCAACAAGCATAAGACAAGACCGCAACAAGCATAAGACAAGACCGCAACAAGCATAAGACAAGACCGCAACAAGCATAAGACAAGACCGCAACAAGCATAAGACAAGACCGCAACAAGCATAAGACAAGACCGCAACAAGCATAAGACAAGACCGCAACAAGCATAAGACAAGACCGCAACAAGCATAAGACAAGACCGCAACAAGCATAAGACAAGACCGCAACAAGCATAAGACAAGACCGCAACAAGCATAAGACAAGACCGCAACAAGCATAAGACAAGACCGCAACAAGCATAAGACAAGACCGCAACAAGCATAAGACAAGACCGCAACAAGCATAAGACAAGACCGCAACAAGCATAAGACAAGACCGCAACAAGCATAAGACAAGACCGCAACAAGCATAAGACAAGACCGCAACAAGCATAAGACAAGACCGCAACAAGCATAGGACAAGACCGCAACAAGCATAAGACAAGACCGCCAACAAGCATAAGACAAGACCGCAACAAGCATAAGACAAGACCGCAACAAGCATAAGACAAGACCGCAACAAGCATAAGACAAGACCGCAACAAGCATAAGACAAGACCGCAACAAGCATAAGACAAGACCGCAACAAGCATAAGACAAGACCGCAACAAGCATAAGACAAGACCGCAACAAGCATAAGACAAGACCGCAACAAGCATAAGACAAGACCGCAACAAGCATAAGACAAGACGCAACAAGCATAAGACAAGACCGCAACAAGCATAAGACAAGACCGCAACAAGCATGATAAGACAGCAACAAGCATAAGACAAGACCGCAACAAGCATAAGACAAGACCGCAACAAGCATAAGACAAGACCGCAACAAGCATAAGACAAGACCGCAACAAGCATAAGACAAGACCGCAACAAGCATAAGACAAGACCGCAACAAGCATAAGACAAGACCGCAACAAGCATAAGACAAGACCGCAACAAGCATAAGACAAGACCCGCAACAAGCATAAGACAAGACCGCAACAAGCATAAGACAAGACCGCAACAAGCATAAGACAAGACCGCAACAAGCATAAGACAAGACCGCAACAAGCATAAGACAAGACCGCAACAAGCATAAGACAAGACCGCAACAAGCATAAGACAAGACCGCAACAAGCATAAGACAAGACCGCAACAAGCATAAGACAAGACCGCAACAAGCATAAGACAAGACCGCAACAAGCATAAGACAAGACCGCAACAAGCATAAGACAAGACCGCAACAAGCATAAGACAAGACCGCAACAAGCATAAGACAAGACCGCAACAAGCATAAGACAAGACCGCAACAAGCATAAGACAAGACCGCAACAAGCATAAGACAAGACCGCAACAAGCATAAGACAAGACCGCAACAAGCATAAGACAAGACCGCAACAAGCATAAGACAAGACCGCAACAAGCATAAGACAAGACCGCAACAAGCATAAGACAAGACCGCAACAAGCATAAGACAAGACCGCAACAAGCATAAGACAAGACCGCAACAAGCATAAGACAAGACCGCAACAAGCATAAGACAAGACCGCAACAAGCATAAGACAAGACCGCAACAAGCATAAGACAAGACCGCAACAAGCATAAGACAAGACCGCAACAAGCATAAGACAAGACCGCAACAAGCATAAGACAAGACCGCAACAAGCATAAGACAAGACCGCAACAAGCATAAGACAAGACCGCAACAAGCATAAGACAAGACCGCAACAAGCATAAGACAAGACCGCAACAAGCATAAGACAAGACCGCAACAAGCATAAGACAAGACCGCAACAAGCATAAGACAAGACCGCAACAAGCATAAGACAAGACCGCAACAAGCATAAGACAAGACCGCAACAAGCATAAGACAAGACCGCAACAAGCATAAGACAAGACCGCAACAAGCATAAGACAAGACCGCAACAAGCATAAGACAAGACCGCAACAAGCATAAGACAAGACCGCAACAAGCATAAGACAAGACCGCAACAAGCATAAGACAAGACCGCAACAAGCATAAGACAAGACCGCAACAAGCATAAGACAAGACCGCAACAAGCATAAGACAAGACCGCAACAAGCATAAGACAAGACCGCAACAAGCATAAGACAAGACCGCAACAAGCATAAGACAAGACCGCAACAAGCATAAGACAAGACCGCAACAAGCATAAGACAAGACCGCAACAAGCATAAGACAAGACCGCAACAAGCATAAGACAAGACCGCAACAAGCATAAGACAAGACCGCAACAAGCATAAGACAAGACCGCAACAAGCATAAGACAAGACCGCAACAAGCATAAGACAAGACCGCAACAAGCATAAGACAAGACCGCAACAAGCATAAGACAAGACCGCAACAAGCATAAGACAAGACCGCAACAAGCATAAGACAAGACCGCAACAAGCATAAGACAAGACCGCAACAAGCATAAGACAAGACCGCAACAAGCATAAGACAAGACCGCAACAAGCATAAGACAAGACCGCAACAAGCATAAGACAAGACCGCAACAAGTATAAGACAAGACAGCAACAAGTATAAGACAAGACAGCAACAAGAGTCAATTGTTTATCCTCCCTTGTAGAGTAACACTGAAGCCAATGACAGTACTGCTACCACAGACAAGGGGTTGAATATTACGGCGGGGTTGGATTTGGCTTGTCCCAACCCATCACCTCCTCCCTCTTTACTGGTAGCAAAGCTGGTATGAAGCCGACTCACTCCACACTGGCTTGTTCCTGCAGACTGGCTAAACAAGGGCTGCGTGGGGCGTTTGCTTCTAACTGGCGAGGAAGTCCCTCCGACAGAAACGATTGGCCAACAACTCCATCAGTCCCAGTGGTGCCAGAGAGAGTATGCAGGTGCTGCTGGGACTGCAAGGAGGAGGAGGAGGGGAGGCAGCCCAACAAATTCCCAGAAACAAGAAAGCCCAGAGACTTCGGCAGGGAGGGTTTGGTTAAGTCAGGTAGGAGGGGTTCTATCTCAGGGAGCTGCCCCCCAATCCACAAAGGGAAGCCCCCAAATATAGAACTTCCCTTTCTGCCCTTTGAAGAGATTATTTAAAATTCAGACTGCCCACTCCCACCCAAATTCTCATGCCAAATGTTTTATGGCAAGGGCAGCATATTATTAGGGTCAACTGGCTTGGTAACTAGATTTAATTAACCCTTGATTGTCTATTTATATATGGTGCATGGACTGTTGATTTTGATGCCTGCTCATCCCCCATATTATGGCAGCAGTGGGTGGGTCCTCTTTTACATGCCCCCTTGCTGCAAACACGCTCAGGTGAGTGCATGTAAAATGCAGCCCAAGGTTGGTAACTTAGCAGATAACAGAGAATGAACAAGAGGTTGCTGTGTCTTCGCAAGGCATCAATGCTCTGAACTTTCCTTTTTCTTTCTCTCCACTTCACCCTCTCCATATATAGTCCTATTTTTCTCATGTATATATTCTGATTAAATGCCAGCTGCTGAAAAGCTCTGGAAAGATTCGTATAGCTCTTGGGAAATAAGGCAATCTGAACATGATTAATTGTATTAGTTAAAATTTGTTTCAAGTTCTAAAGGAGCTGTTAGTCTAGAACATCAAGTTTTCATTCATTAGGCAATTAAAGAACAATTGTCCAGTTATGCATATGCCGAAGAATGGAATACTACTTCTTTTAGGCAGCCTGTGCCAACATCAAGCATTCCGGAGGTCTTTTAAAAGCAGCTGCAGAGAGCAAAGCTTCCTCTACTTTGCCACATTCACCCCAAGACTTTGTATACAACAGCAAAGTGAAATTTCCATTTTCTATACAAGACATCCTTATGGATTCAGTTTGGTATCAACTTCAGAGCCATCCAGTACAAAGCTCTTATCAATTGGACGCACTCAGATTATTAATGAGTGGCCACCCTCGTTCAATAATTGTTGCTTCAGAGCATAGTTATATCTACATATGTAGTATTAATAAGCAGAATCCTGTCAAAGTCCTAATTTATGCAAATTGTTGCCAGTTACCAATCTGTCTTTTACATAGTAGCTATATAATTAAGTCCTTTTATTTGCAAATCTGAATGGTTGCAACTTTTGGCCATTATGTTTTACTGCTTATAACAGGAGTTATAATTCTCAAGTTAACTGAGAAGGCCAACTATGATTAATCTGATATTCGCAGTATATTAGCTATTTCTGGAGGGAGGATGTTGCATACAAGTTTAAGAGTGGAAATTGTTGGTTTCCACAACAGTTGATGAGAAGGATTTCCACTGTTTATATGGGGAGAGGAGATGGGACAAACAAGGTGCAAGATCCAAATGATCATTGTCAACAGGAGCATTGAGGTCGCCAAAACATAACTATTACAAACACACTTTGTAATTTAGTGTAATGCAAACTGCATAAGTGAATGGAGACTGCAGTTATTTTTTCCATATTCCGACAGAACCAGTTGGAAGGACTGCTGCTCCAGCCTTAAGGTCAAAGTTTGGGAGCACAGTGACAGCACAAGATAGTGGTGATTTATTAATTAAATGTTTACAGCACTGTGAGTACACCACGATCACAGTTTCAGTTACTATCAGCTTGTTTTTACGACAGCTTCACCAAAACTTCTGATGCAACAGCCAGAGACCTTGTGATTTTTTTGTTGCCATGGAGACACAAGCTGGGCAAAAAAGTAAACAGCCAACAACAAAAACTTGATACGTCATGAGAGATTAACGGAAAAGTACTCCCTACCTGTAATTTCAGTACTGAACCAGTAACAAGGCAATGCATTTCAACACATGGTCATTTGCTAATTAGGCCACACTCTATGCAACAATCATTAGCTCCTGAGCAATGATGGAAAGAGGAACTACCGTATTTTTTTAAAGCAATTTACCAACAAAATACTGTTGTAGGAAAATAAAAATGATTCTCAATTTCAGCTCACAATCTTATTTCAATTCTTGTTTTTTTGGGCACATACTGTTTATTCATTTGTGTTTATATTTTGCCATCCTTAGCCTCCACTCAATGCCTGAAGGCATCTTTACACCGAAACCTAAAGTAACAGGTCACAATGCCAACACAAGCAGGTGAAATCTTGGTCTCTTACTGCACCTAGGAAACATTTGTGTGTATTCCGTGTGGAGGCGAGGCACATCAGAAAGTCCTCTCTTCCTACTGACATTCAAATGGAGACCTGTAATGTACGATTGCACTAAAACTTAAAAAAGGCTGCCCAGAGGTTTCGGGTTTCCCCTTGATCTGTGCTTTCCCATATCCACTGTCATAATTCTCAAAGGAAATCTCTGAAATAATGCGTGGGCTGCCAGCTCAAATGGCAGCATTTTGCACACCCGAGGGAACTACAAATCAAACGGTCCCTATAATATTCAATGCATTAAAACATTTTGCACCTGAGGCCATCTGAAAATGACCATTAGAAATGACATGGCAATTTGCTAAACAAAGTAGATACCTAGACTCATTTGGTTGTATGTATTTCATACCATTTCCTTTCTTAAAACTCAACCAGCGACATGCAAGTAGAATGCATTGAACAGCTTCAGGAATATGGAAGAACAAAAACAGTCATTCCAATCTTTGTGGAAAAATTGGTTGCAGCATACCAACGAAGTCAACATGCAACCAAAATTCCTGCAATTTATATCTCACTTCAGATCAGCTCTCAACATCCCTGGATGGGCACCCAGCTTCTAAAAAATTACATTTTTCAAGGATAAGTCACATGGAGTACCACAGAATTCAAAAAACTACCACATCCATTGCAAAGACACTAGCCCTTTTGGACACCCTACAGACACACATCAACAGAGATGACAGGGATTTCAGTGTAGCTTAAGATGACACTTCAAATTTTTGTACTATTCCAATTTAGTGAAAAATCCCAGCACTAACTATAGATTGCATCTCTATAGCAACATAACTAAAGGTTGCAATATCCATTGGGAAATGGCAAAAAAAATTGTGGAATGCTGTCTTCCAATCAAACCATCATCAAGTGCCCTGGGACCAAAAAGAGAATCCCATATGTCAGAAGTAAAACTGGGATCCAATATACATTTTTTCCAGTGACAACGGTAGTTACAGGTGAGTCACAGGTAGTGTTAGCTGTGGTGAAACAATTATGCATTGCTAACGCACATTGGTTTATTACAGATCTTTAAGGACTAATTTTAGTGGCAAAATGATTAATGCAATGCAGTGTCAAAATAGGCACTACAAATTTGAACAATTTCATTCAGCATCCAGCTAGACTTTAAATTTGCCTCTATATTAGCTTCATGTACCAGGTTAAGAAACAATGAAGTATGTTCAAGATAAGAGAAAGACCACTTTTTCTTATAACTTGTAGGTAATAGGTCCTGACTAAAAAGAATGCTGCACATACAGTCAGCTCCTTTACTGAAATGTAATGGACAGTCAACAATTACCTGGTAGGTCCCAGCTTTTGTTCCCAAGTTAACTCAGTCTGGGAATCACAACTAGAATTGCAGGTATGCAAGAATGAATATTATTCCATGGGGTAAAACTGGCTCAGATTCTGTTTGCACTGCCTATGTACTGATCTCTGCTGGAAAAACTGAGTCATTGTTAAGAGACAGTTGGGACTCAGTTGTGATACCTCATGTGCCAAAGAGTTTACTGACACTATCCGCCCACACACGCCTGCACACACATGCCCACACACACACATGTAACATGGTCATCATAAGCCTGCCAACATCAGTGAAATCATTCACCAAAATAAGTCAGTACTTGCAAAGAAATAAAGGATGGAAAAAAAGTTGCCTGCATTCCTTGCCATGTTACATGAGAACACACTATTGTGATCAGATGCAAGTATACCCCTGGGGCTCTACGAGAAGATTGCAGAGAAAGGCACAAAGGATAATAAACTAGATCTTAGCCACAATAACAGGCTGAGAAGCATTCATCTTGGAGAAACAGGCTCATTCAACTGAAGTTTATAAAACCACTGAATGAAGAGGAATTGATTTAATTAAAATGTTCAAAGAGAGAAAATAAAACTCAAAATGAACAATTGGATAAGATGCTGTCTATAAAGTACACAAGTAACAAATTAGGTTAGATGCAAGGATGTTTTTGCCTCTTCCCTCCCACTAATTGCGCTCTCAGCTTGGCAAAATTGCAGTATCCTTGACTGCAAAGAGCAAATTCATTCTGAACCGTATGAATGTTTTCACTTTCTTCCCCTTTGAGCCAAATCCATATTTAAGTACAGTTCCAAAGGCTGCTCCATTAGTCTAGCAAGGTGCATTTGACACATGCATATCAGAATGAATATTGCTGTGCTGTTTGTAAGCTAGGTTTATACCTAGCGAAAATTGCAATGCTTCTGGACAATGTTTAATGTATTTGGCATTTTAAGAAAATTGGGGCTCAATTAATTCCCAGATGTTTTCGTAACAGCATTATTCATTAGGATGCTGCCAATAGTGTTAAAGATCTCAGGGCACCATTTGAAAAGGAACAAGCGAGTTTCCTGGTCAAAAGTTTTCTCTCAGAGATTACTGGGCCATCCACTTCATTAACGTTTGTGGGAAACTGGGGACGTATGCAAACTGGTAGCCAACGTTCCCTCCATTATAACAGTGATCACTTCACTGGTTGTATAGCACCTTAGGATGTCTTGAGGTTAAGAAAACAACTTGTATTTATATGCACCTTTAACCTAATGAAACATCCCAAGTTGCTTCACAGGAACATTATAAAACAAAATATGTCAATCAGCCACATAGGAGTTATGTCAGATGACTGAATGCTTGGCCAGAGGGGGAAATTTTAAGTATATCAAAGGAGGCAAATGAGATAGAGAGTTGGAGAGGTGTATGAAGAAAATTCCATAGCTTGGGGCCCAGGCAACTGAAGACACAGCCACCAATGGTGAAGCAATTATAATTGGGAACGCACAAAAGGCCAGAATTAGAGTACAGATGTCATAGGGATTGGAGGTTGGAGGAGATTACAGACATAGGGAAGGGCCATGGAAGGATTTGTAAAAACGATAAGAATTCTAAAGTCAAGATATAGGTCAGCGAGCACAGAGTGATAGGGGAATGGAACTTGCTGAGTTACGGCACAGGCAGCACAGTTTGGATGAATTCAAGTTTACTGAGTACCATAAGTTGAAGTTACTTCTTTGGTGGTTTAATGTTGTTTAATTCTAGATGCTCTGCTACAAATTGCTTTGTTATGGCCACAGAGTCATGGAGCTCGACAGCACAGAAAGAGGTCCTTCAGCCCATCGTGTCTGCACTAGCCATCAAGCATCTATGTATTCTAAACCCATTTTCCATAACCCTGTATGCGGTGGTGTTTAAAGTGCTCAATGCTTCTTAAATGTTGAGGGTTTCCATCTCTACCACTGTTTTAGGCAGTGAGTGCCAAATTCCCACCAGCCTCTGGGTGAAGCAGCTTTTCCTCAAATCCCCTCTAAATCTCCAGTCTCTTACCTTAAATCTATGCCTCCTGGTTATCGGCTAATGTTCCCTCCATTATAACAGTGATCACTTCGCTGGTTGTACAACACCTTAGGATGCCTTGAGGTTAAGACATCCCCCCCCCCCCAACGTTCCACCAAAAATGGGTTCAGATTTGCCCCTTTCAGGTCATCAGTCTATCTGACTTCTACCCTGCAAGTCAGCCTTCATCCCAAAATCCATCGACCAATTTGGGTCTGTTAGCACCCCTTCTGTTGTAATTCTGGTTGTCTTACAGAACAGTGCATCTAAGTTAAAACAAATTTCTATAAATTAGCAAAAAAAAAATCATGCCATAAAATATTTAAAAGTTTAAAATGAATTCAAGTTTTTATACATTTTGCTTCATCTTTGAATGGTTTAAATATCTCAGTAAACAAAGGTTTTTAAAATGAATTTGGATCACTATCAGGAGGAATGCAATCATTCAAATCTCGCTTGGATTTAGGTTTAAATCACTTCAAACATCACCTCCGGCACGGAGATTTAAAAAACATTATTAATGTACTTTTTCTATTTATATCAAAAGGATGGGCCATAAACGCTAGCCTTGCCAATGGCACTCATCTCATGAATGTAGAAAAGAAACCGCAGGTCATAAAATTAAGCAGCTCATGATGAATAAAATTCCAATTCAGAAAGTGTCATGGGAACTTTTATGCCTGCTTGACAGGGTATCAGCTCAACACTTCATCTGAAAGTTAATGTCCTATGGCATTTCTCATGACGAGCCAGAGAACAAAGAACACACTTTTGTTATGTAATACACAATGTTAGCAGGACAGAGCTGCCAGGCCAAGTTGGTTTCATATTTTTGGGGCAAAATGCAAAAGAGTGTATTGATTTTCAGACCTGATCTTAGCAGTGGTACGGCACTGTACATAGTTGCACATTTCTACACGCAGAAAATGCAATGTAATTTTAGCTTCAAAATATTCTATGCAAATTAATTTCAGGATTGTGTAGTCATGAACAGGAGATTGCTACCTGGGGATAGGTGCATCTCACAAACTGGATAGAAAGCAGAGAGGTCTCTGCCTTAAGAATGCACCGGCTCAGCCTGCCTTTGAGAATAAATTTGGAGGCTCAATCAAAAGTAAAATTAACAGAAAACTTTACGTCATAAATGAAAGAATGCCAGGAAATGCAATACTTCCAAAATATTACTCGTGGATTTCAGTCAGTTGTTCTAGGGGAGGTGAAGCACAATATGAGAGAAAGTTATATAGATAGTGAATGAGTCATTTAAAAAAGCGTAATATAAGGTATGGTAGCAAAGTTATCAAATGATCATGATGCTGCTGGAATGTTACATAAATTGACCTCGAAGGAAGGTAACCTGCTGCCTTTACCTGCTATCGCTTATATAGAGCAATAGGTGATAACTTTGTTAGCCTTCCTAATTACTTGTTGTATCTGCATTACTAGACTTTTTGCAATTCATGCACTACACTTCCGCATCTCCGAGCTCTACAGTCTCTCTCCACTTAATGTGCTTCTTTATTTCTCTGCCAAAATGGAACACATTTCACCACATTATACTCCATTTGCCAGACCTTTGCCCACTCACTTAACCTACCTATAGATGCCCCAGCACTGATCCCTGTGGCACACCATTCATTCCATCTTGCCGACCAGACAAAGAATCTTTCATGCCTACTCTGCTTCCTGTTAGCTAGCTAATCTGCTATCCAAGCCAATATGCTCAAAAATGTGCAGGTTAGGTTGATTGGCCAAGCTAAATTGTCCCAAGATGTGTAGGTTAGGGAGATTAGCAGGGTAAATACATGGGATTACAGAGATAGGGTCTGGGTATGATGCACCTTGGGAGAGTCGGTGCAGACAAGATGTGCCAAATAGCCAGCTTCTGCACCGTAGGGATTCTATTATTCTATGTTACCCTCTACATCATGAGCTTTTATTTTCTGCAATAACCTTTGATGTGCCACATTATTCAATGCCTCTGAAGTTGCACAGCAGACCACTTAGTATCAAACTATAAACTACCCATCACCATGGATAATGTCAGTCAGCACTGCAAGATCATACCCACAACTCATGAATGAATAAAAATGTTTGTGATATTTTGTGGTTTCAACAATTTTGTGCATACTTGCATAATGTCTTGAATGAGAGCAGAGATAATATGCTGAGCTTCAGAATGCTTTATGACAGTTGTGCGTGCGCTGGAAGTATTAGTTAAAACTAAAGTGAAAGCAAAAGTGTGAACAAGAGCAATTGTATAAAATAAACAATTCTATGCAAAAAAATGCAGATATATATATTTTTTCAATTATAAAATATGAGGTTTATACTGGTTAAAACAATTACTAACACTCTGTGCAGACTAACATTTCTATACAAAGAAAATGCAACATAATTTTATCTTCAAAGCATTTCATGCTAATTATTTAAGAATTGTGCATTCATGATTTGGCAGTATGCTTCCTGGAGAAAAACTGCATATATGCTGGTGAGCTGTGAATGCGGCACGAGGCAGCAAATTGATCGTATTGAAATTGGTTAGTGGTCTATCATGTCAACTGTTCAAAGATCTGAGTAGTTTGGGGCGAGTGCGGGAATGATGATCTTATTCGGAAGGAAATAAAAACGAACGGGTAGAAGAAAGAATGTTGGTAGTTTATAGGTTCTATTAGCTTTCTTAATTACTTGCTATATCAACATACCAAGGAACATGCTTTGCTCCCATCATACTCACATCGTCTCCTTCACCTTTCTCCACTATAATGACAATATTAAAGCTATCTGCTCTCCCATAACTGGAAAACCTCCAACTTTGCTTCCAATTTCTATCTCTCCCTTGCCTTCACGTGGTTAACCTCCAATTCTTCTCTTCCTCGACTTCTTTATCTCCATTTCTGGGATAGGCTGTCAACCACCATCTACTAGAAAAACCAATTCCAATAGCTACCTTGGTTACTTTTCCTCTCACCTCACTTCCACTAAAAACTTTATGTTTGATTTTGTCTTCAAATAAGTCTTCCTCTTCCCTTAATTGCAGATTCCCCTCCATTCAGGGGACAGGGCCTTGACTGTGTCTGCCTTATTTCATGCACATCCTCCCCTCCCCAGAACCACAGTAGGGCCAAGCTTGTTCATACCAGATTCCACATTCAGTAGATCATTCTGTGCCATGCCTGCACCAAGCTCATCTTCCTCTCCAATCAGTATTCCAAAGCAGCTGTTCCCTGAGACACATCTGGTCCACTCTTCTATCACGCACAATATTTGCTCCTTTTTTGACAGCATCTTCTCGTGCAAGCATAGGAGAGATAACACCAACCCTTTCTCCTTCACTCATTCCACCATTTAGGACCCCAAATAGTCCTCCCAGATGATCCAACAATTTACTTTTATTTCAATTTGGTATACTGTATTTTCTACTCTCAATTCATTCTCCTCCACAATGAGCTGGCAAAACACAGACTAGATAATTGCTTTGCCAAAGACTTGCATTCAGTCCACAAGTCTGACTCAGGCCTCTGGTTGTTTGCCATTTTAATTCTTTGTCCTCTGTTCTTCGTCTCCTGTTCGTATACTGTTCCAGCCAACGTTAACAGAAGTTTGAGGAACAGCATCTTACTCAATTAAGCACTTCACAAACTCCTAATGTGACAGCGAATTCACTAACTTTAGGTCATGACCACTGCCGCTATTTTTCAGACATGATAATGGTTCTGCTGTTGCCATTTACTGCTCCTCGATACTCATCTTACTCGTCCCAACAATACCCTCTTTTCTATTACACCATCATTCCTTTATCATTTATTCCTGCCTTCCACGTCATCACAGACCTCCTTCACTTTCTTAAAACTGCTGCATCTCCAACTTCTTCCAGTTCTGCTGAAAGGGCACTAACTTGAAACATTAACTATTTCTCTCAACTGAGATGCTGCTTCACCTGAATATTTCCAAGTTATTCAGTTTTTAAGTTTCTTAAAAGCTATTCATCTTTTGGAAAAAATCACTGATCCTACATTTTTCCATGGGTGGAAACATCCTCCCAACATTTACACTCTAATCCCCTAAGAATCTTGTATGTTTCTCAAAATCACTACAGTGCAGAAGGCGGTCATTCAGTCCAACAAGTCTGCACCGAGTCTCCAACAGAGATCTATCTCAGGCCCTATCCCCATAACTCCACGTATTTACCCTGCAAATCCTCCCAACCTACAGATCTTGGGACTCGAAGGAGAAATTCAGCATGGCCAATCTACCTAATCTGCACATCATGTGGGAGGAAACCGGAGCACCCAGAGGAAACCCTGCAGATACAGAGAGAATGTACAAACCCCACAAAGAGAGTCACCCAAGGCTAGAATCACCCCGGGTCCCTGGCGCTGAGAGGCAGCTGTGCTAGCCATTGTGTCACCCTCATATCATAACACCTCTCGTTCTTATGAACTCCAAGGAGTACAGGCCCAACCTGTTTAATCTTTCCTCATATGGCAGTCCCTCTACAACCAGGATTAACCTCATAAACCTCATCTGTATTGTCCCCAATGATAATATATCTTTTTAAAATAAGGGAACCCAAACTGTACAGCATTCTAAATGTGGCCTCACTTATACCTTATATAGTTGCAGCAACCCCTCTACTTTTATATTCCAGCCCCCTTGAAATAAAAACTTGCATTCCGTTTGCCTTCCTTACTACGTTTTGCACCTGTTTGCTAGCTTCCTGGGCTTCATGAGCAAGGGCCCCCAGGTCCCTGTGGTTTACAGCCTTCTGCAGTATCTCTATTTAAATAATAATTTGCCTTTAAATGGGCCTTTAAAGGAGGAAATGGTTATTGCAGAATTTGAGCAGAAGATTTCACATGGCAGATAGAGTTTTTTAAAACAACAATATTCCGCCCATATAATCACAGGTTGACAAATTACTCTTCATTTATTAAGTTACCAACTTTCCAAGCCTACAGATAACAAACTATGGTAGATAGAAGTGCTGGCAAGAACATTTGTTTTTTTACGTGACAGTTTATCTTTAAGCCATGCAACAAATGATTTTCCTCAAACAAACCTGCAACATACTCATTGTCAGAGCCACAAAAGCAGCTATTACCGTTAACGGCTCTTGCAGTAAACCCTCCACAAACACACAATCTTGCAAATCTGCTGTATTGATGATTAAATCCTTACTTTCCATATCACTGGAAATAGACATTACATAGATTACGGATTACAAATTCCCCGAAACATTGGGACAAGGCTTAGAAGTTTTGTAATTTTACAAGGCATCACCTGTTATGGCTTTTTAAATATTTCAAACATCCTTTAATTACAAGGATTTTCTTTTCGGAACACCGACTACATGTTTGAAATCACAAAACATTTGCATAGTTCAAACTTCAGCAGATTGGTGAGCAAAACAACTGAAAAGCAAACACTACTGCCTTACTGCCATGTATGGTCGGCATCCTGCATCCCTTGTTTTGGCAATAGAGTCTACTAGTTGTCCACTAATACCAAAATCACAGAGCTTAATATTGCCATTCCTGTCCATAAGAATATTGGAAGGCTTGATATCTGCAACAAAGTCAAACCAAACATGTTAATATAATGCAATAAAATCACCATATTTTACCAAGAACACAAGACTTCCTGCAAAGGGATGAAAATCCCTTTGCGTCAAAGACAAGAGATACAGTTATTCAAATATCCAGTGGAAGCAGGTAATATATATAATATGCTTCTAATAGCAATGCAAAATCCATACTAAGTGAATTATAAAATCTGAGCTTCTCCAGACTCTGAAAATAGCCAATTCACATAACTGCATCACATCAGTTTATAAATTTTACAATCTACACGCTATGCTGAATTATCTGATCACATCCGCGATATTCATATCTATCTTTTGCTCTGTGGACTTGGCAATTTTAAAAATTTAAATCATGAATGCTGACACATCAGAGAACTAGCTCACAGGCACCAGTAGGACAAGGCAGAGGGGACATGCTATTAATGATTATTAACACAACACCCAAAATTTTGAATTCTTTTTTGATGTACTCATCATTTTAGAAATGTCCATTTTTTTAAAAAAACAACTTTGTTAGAGTTGTTGAAGTATCTTTAACTAGGGTGTTCTAACATCCTCCAGCAATTGGAATGACAGATGTAATAGAGAGTCCTACATGCCTGTCACTGTTACATAATCAACATATGGGCCAGAATGCACAGCTGCAGAGCACCCACAAAGAAAATGGCAGATTTGGTCTTGTACTGTCTCTTCCTCAGCTGGAAATCAACTTAACTTTGAAACAAAGTTGATAGCTCATGACAGGTCTTAATTTTGATAATTGTACCAAACAAGTGAATATCCTTTGATATCAGAACAGTAAATGACTGACTGTGTACTTCCAGTATTTACCATATAAAAGAACACATTAATTAGAATGTTTATTATGTATTATGCTAACCATGCATATTTTGATAAATGCTGACAAAAACTAGATTTCAAAATATAATTTTTTTGTTTACTTAAACAGCTCGGACTCTTACCTCGGTGAATTATTTTCAAGTTCTCTTTTAAGTAGTTAAGTGCTTTCACAGTCTGGAAAAAAAACAGATGCATGGAAACTTTATGCAGACTGGTTATAGAGAAACTACATTCAGGCTGCAAACAATTCCAATTGGCATGAACCATAATAGTGCCTGGTGCCGCAAGTTGAAAGATAGAGGCAGCAGGATCTAATTTCCCACCAGATTTAATAAAGTCACTATTGCGAAAATAAGCAATTTATGTTTTTTTCGAGAAATGTCTTTCATATAAAGAAAACCTTTCTCAAACTACCAAATCTAGCTGGAAAAGACTACCAAAAATTCTCTAAATTACCCATTTCAATACAGGCATTGGAATATTAAGTTTCTTTCAAAGTCACTATCTCTCCTCCAGTTAAAAAGAGAGGAAAACTGTTTCTGCAAATTACTAGATTTGTTGCACCAATGCTTCAAAAAGCTTGAAACTTTTTCAAATCATCCAACAAGACATGGATATATATATATATATTTAAAAATATAATTAAATATAAATATACATTAATACAATGATTGGTGATGCTAGTAGTGCAGTTTGTCCATAAAATGCATCGCTGATAAACTAAAGGGTGAGAATTAAATAAAGCAGAAATAGTTTTATCCAAAAATGTTTACCTCATATCTCCATGAATGCACATGAAAATCACGGAGAGAACATGATTGTTTATGAAAATATTTAAACTGCCATAAAAAAGTAGAATAGCAAGTTCCACAGCAAACTAAAGTTAAAAAGTAACTTCTAACAAAATGAAGTTATTCAGTGAGAAGTCTGTAGCACCAACATTGACTATGCATTATCAAAGCAGTTATGGAGAGTCTGACAAGCAACAAAGCAACTTTATCATATTCCTATTTCTCAAGCCAAAGACATTTCATTCATGTTTTGAACCAGGATCAGAATATTAAATCTCAAAAGGACCAACTGGATGCTCAAACTTCGGTCAGTTAAATGTTCTCTTTGATCAAGATAAAATAAATCTAAAATTTTCCCCAAGACTTTAGCTCAAGGAGATTAACACTTTCATGTGCAAGATGATTACAATTTGCAAAATAATTTCACCAGTTAGAGTGAGCAAGTTGGAGTAGCTAATCAGAGCAAATTCAGCCAGTAACTGGACATGGTATTAGTGAAAAGTCATTGCAACACCAGGAATTAACCACTGACAAACCTATTCATTATTGGTAAGCCTTTTTATTTCCATAAACAAAAATGTTGCCTAGGGATTCAAACCATTTTCCCAGAAAACTAAAGTTTAGGCAGACGCTAACTAGCAGTAAAATTAATTTACTATAAATTGTTGCAATCATGTCATATTTCATCATGGAACTATAAATACTAACAGGTAACTGCTATTAACAAAATGCATCAAGTTACTTACAGCTAATGTGATTTTGCCTAAGATCTCCTCTGGGATAACATCATCTAATGCACCATATACATATTTGTAGAATTTGTCAAATGAGGTAGACATGAGCTCCATGCATATCCAACAATCGCCCTAATAAAAACAATTAATAATTAGTCAATCTTCCAACAGTAATTCTGTTTTGCTCAGAGCTCCATGGCTTTTTTGATCTGGGAACTGACTGTGGAAAGTTATCCCTTCATGGAGACAAACAAGATAGGTTATCCATTACTGTAGAAACGCAGTATATTAATCTCTCCAAATAGATGCTCAAGATTGAAAATAATGCATCAGCATCTTCTTGAAGAAATCAGATATCACAATAGCTGTTTGGGTCACCTACTTCAACAGAGAATTGATCTTTCACTTGGAGACAGAACTAGGGTTGGTTGCAAGGAATAGAAAACGTTAGAAGTAATGTAATTAGAAAGGCCCAATAATTTAAGTTAGTGTTGACGGCTCTAATAATGAGAAAAAATCCAGTTAATGTACTTAAACTATTACAATTGCCACTAAGGACAATCTTGTTGCAGTTCGACTGCAGTCATTGGTTTAATTGGTTTCTCCTTTTAGAGCAGTGCAAGTCATCGTTCACTGCATATTTCACTCTGCTGTCAAACTGGAAGAAAGAAGAGCGTTGTTCAATGCTAAAATGCAGGTTCACAGCTATTTTAACAGCCAAATGCTGGTGACCTAGCTTTCTTGGCTCTTTACAGCTATGAAAAACACAAGCAATCTGGCAAACGTTGGAAATTTAAAACAAGTTGCCTTTACGTTAGTTTCAGCTGCAAACAGTCAATGTGAGGATAAAACAATGGAGGAATATTGTATGGATGCAGGCTTACATCTGTACCCAAATTATTATTTAGAATTCAGTTACCTTTTCAATGCAAAGCTGATACTATTTATTATCTTATTTCTGATCAAAAAAGTTATCAGTGTGATGGCTACATTATTCTGAGCCAAGTACATGATCAGACAAGATACATGTCTAGACTGAACTACAATCTGTGGGATAACAATTGGCGAGCTAAGGGTGACCATTTACCCCAAGTTTCTCCATTCTGTCTCTAAGTGATTCCCATCTCCCCATATCTCAGCACTTCAACTTACCTTCCCATTCCTACTCCAGCCTCAATCTTTCATCTCCGATACCAAGATCGTCACAAACATCAAGTAAGATTTAGAAATATTATTTTACCTTTCTGCTGGGCATTTTGCAACCCAACTGAATGAACAGCAACTTTGGTGCTGTTGATGTGGGATTGTGTCCAGGGAAGGAGGTGGGAAGGCAGATTGACATTCTGCACATATACTCTCAGGACATTACTCGAGAGGGTCGTAGCAGAAGGGTAGAGAATCTGTCTGTGCTGTTGGCATCAGTCTGCTGCACGAGATTGATGTATCCGCTGTGATTCCAACATTTTCAATTCAGCAACTTGTATTTATCCAAAGTGCTTCAATGTAATAAAACATCCCAAGGTGCTTCACAAGGGTAGCAAGCAAATGATACTGAGCACTGAAAATAATGTAGCTGCCTCTAATGGAACGTTAATTCCAATAATTGTATTTTGAAGAGTCTGACGTTGGCCTGTACCTTAAAACAGGTTTATTACCAAGACAGCAAAGTCACAGACACTCCGTAAACTGGTTTATATACGTATACAATGATTCCCTAATCCTTCCGCAATTTGGTGACACCAGTGCTTAATTATCAACTTTTTAAAGCATGCATTTCATTGCAACACAAATTCAACATTAACATGGAAGAAATCAAATAAGGAGGTTTCAAGGCAGATGACCAAAAACTTGGTCAAAGAGCTCAGTTTTAAGGAATGCCCTAAAGCAAGGAGAAGTTGCTTTTATTTGGCCGGGGAGATGGGGAGCTGGGAATTCCAGGGCTTAAGGCTTCATTGTCTGAAGGCATAGCCAAGAATGGGGGATCAATATAAATCGGAATGTTCAAGAGATCAGAATTAGGGGGTGGCGGAGATTACAGAATTAGAAAGAGGCGAGTTCCTGGTGGGGTTTGAAAGGAAGGATGCATTTTAAAATTGACGCACTGTTTAACAGGAAGACAGTCTAGGTCAGCAAGCGGGTAGTGATAAGCAAACAGGGTTTGGAGCTAGATAGGTCTCATGCAGCAGAGGTTTGGATGGCCTCAAGCTTATGCAGGATAGAATGTGGGAGGCTGGCCAGGAGTGTGTTGGAACAGTCAAGTCTAGAATTTAAAAAGGCATGGATGAGGGTTTTAGCAGCAGATGAGCTGAGGCAGGGGCAGAATTCGGCAATGTTTTGGTGATAGAAATAGGCAGTCTTAGCAATTGCATAGATGTGTGGTCAAAAGTTTGTTGAAGTCAAATACAACACCAAGGTTACAAAATGTCTGGTTCAGAATTTCCAGGAAGACTGATGGAGATGGTGCCGAGACAGTCACATTTCTGGCACCAAACAAAAATGGCTTTGGTCTTCTCAATATTTAAATGGAAGAATTTTCTGATCATCTAGTACTGGATTTCAGACAAGCTGTTTCTTGGGAGGCAAAGGTCTAGTGGTATTATTGCGACACTATTAATCCAGAAACTCAGCTAACGTTCTGGGGAACTGGGTTCAAGTCCTGCCACGGCAGATGGGGAGGAATTGAATTAAAAAACACCTCTGGAATTAAAAATCTACTGATGATCATAAAACCATTGTCGGAAAAACCTATCTGGTTCACTAATGTCCTTTAGGGAAGGAAATCTGCCATCCTTATCTAGTTTGGCCTACACATGATTCTAGAGCCACAGCAATGTGGTCGACTCTCAACTGCCCTTTGAAATGGCCTAGCAAGCCATTCAGTTGTATCAATCGCTCAAGGACATCGGGGGATGGGCAATAAATGCTGGGCAGCCAGCAACGCCCATGTTAAGTGCTGATTCAGTATTGTGGCGGGGACAGAAACCTAATTGGAGGGATTCAAATATAGAATTCAGAAAAATATGGGCACAAATTTGGGAGGTGTTGAAACATTTAAGGTATTGAAAGGAAAGAGTTCGGAATGGTAGCTTGAAATGAAGGAGGGATCAAGGGTTGATTTTTTGTGAATAAGTGCGATGGCAGATTTGAAGGAGATGGGGACAGAATCTGAGAGAGAAACTTTAATACCAGCTCACATGGGAGCCAGGAATGGAAGCAAAATATTGTGGACACTGGAAACCTCAAATATAAACAGAAAGAAAGGCCAGAGGCCTGAACATTAACTCTAATTCTCTCTCCACAGATGTTGCCAGACCTGATACAACTGAATAGCTTGCTAGACCATTTCAGAGGGTAGCTGAATATTTCCAGCATTTTCTGTTTTTAAGCCAGGAATAGAAGTTGGGCAGACAGTAGTATATTTGTAATATGATTGAGACAGAAGAACATGGATCTCAAGGGCAATCTTGGAGAGGGCACAAGATGAGATAGACAGACAGACACGGATTCAAAACTAGGTCCGAGGGGAAAATGGCACGAGGCAGTTAATCAGATGCTCAATCTTGTGACTAAGAAATTGATGAGCTGTTCTTGGTGTTGAGGATGGAGGAGACAGAGGAGATGGATTTAGGATGGGATGAAGGGTTTGGGGGGGCGGGGGGAGGTGACCAGGGAGGTTCCCGGCAGGGGATGGGTGATGACAAGTCATCACCACGGTGAAGGGGTAGATGTGAGGGAAGCCCTCAGTGACAGGATGGTGGAAACGATGCTTTTAATGGGCATAAGGGTATTGAGTGTGGAGGTGGGGGTAAGGGTATGACTGAGCAGATTGGTGTTTCAGAACTGGCGTGCTGAATGGAGGAGCAATGGTTAGACAGTTGGGATTTTATAAGTGCAGTTATGAGCGACTGGGATAGATTTTCCAACAGGCAGGCCAAGGGAGGAGGAAGGTTTTGGGACCAATACAAAATAGTGATCAGAGATGACCATATATGTGACTGATACAATGGGAGTCGCAAAACCACGTGAAATGGCAAAGTCAAGCAGTTGGCTATGAGGATGGACTGCGGAGTTTAGGGAGGGAACAATTAAGGGGGGGTAGGAGGCCAGTGAACATAGAGGAAAGAGAACACAATGGATTGAGGTGGAGGTTTAAAATCACTTGGTGCCAAAATAGTTGGGAGGAAAGCAGCAAATAAACCTTGAGAAAATTGCCACAATGCTTAGATGGCCAGTACAGAATAAAATCCACCCTCAGTCAGATTACTCCAAAGCTGAGGCAATTCAGCCCAACAGCTCCTACAAACTTTCTTGCTTGTTTCCACCCGTTTTCTCCATTTTACTGCCATTTATCAGTGGGGGCCTCTCACTCTCAGTTATTTGCACATGGATTCATGTCCATCCTTTTCTCACTGATGTGCTCTTGTATATCAACTGAACAGTCTGCTTTCTCCCTACGTTTGTCAATCTTTACTTCATAGAATCCCTGCAGTGCAGAAAATGAACATTCACCTCACCGAGTCTTCACTGACTCTCAAAAGAGCATCCCACCCAGGCCCTCCCCTCCACCCTATCCCCATCCATTTACCCTGGCCAATCTACCTAACCTGCACATGTTTGGAGTGTGGGAGGAAACCGGAGCACCCGAAGAAAACCCACACAGACACGGGGGGAATGTGTAAACTCCACACAGACAGTGGCCCAAGGCCGGAATTGAACTTGGATCCCTGGTGCTAGTGATAACCACTGTGCCACCATGCTGCCCCAGATCTGGAAAGTTCCTTTTGGGAACAGAAATATGAATCATTCTTTTCTTTTTACAGATACAGACTGACCTATTGTGGTCTTGCAATACTTTGTTGCTTGTTGCCTAATATTTGAAGTTCAAAGTAGGAGGACAGTTGCTGTCACTGAGCTTTTTTCTTTAAAATTACAAGCAGTCCTTACTCTAAACCAAGCTTTATAATGTAACTATATATTCTGTACAAGTTTTTCAGTCACTGCACTTAAAAAGTTTAGCTTGAATATCAATTCAATTGAGCTGCGTATACTGAACTGATAGTTAGATCCCCAACTGCATTTTGATGCTTCAAATAGATAATTTTCTCATTTCTCTCACCTCTCTGAAGAGCGCTCCATAAAACTGAACAATATATGGACAATCACTACTCCTCATTACAACATCCAGATCCATCAAAAGCTGTTTCTGTTCTTTCTCATCCACCGTTGATCGAATTCGCTGAAAGACAACATTATATCAGAAGAGTTTAATCACTGCGCAATTCATTTTTAAGTAGTTCCCAGATGCTCTCTTTGCTCAGACTAAACATGAACTTCTGTGAACTTAAAATTCTAACCATAAACCGCAGAAGCTGAAGTTTATTGAAAATAAAACATTGAATACTTATGTATACTTTACTGTCAACTTGTATTGAATGTTTCAAACATTTGTAGTTATTTAACTGTTAAGTATAGTACAGGAAATGCCAAATTATAAATGTATTAATATTTACACTTTATGTTTTGATGTGATATGCATCTGGGATTTAAACAACATTGTTAATGTGTGCTGGCTTAAACATCCTTTTACGTGATCTGCTGTTTAATGCTACAGTCACAATGACAGACCGGTAAATTTGAACTAAACTGAGAAACATCATTTATAGTTTCATGTGTTCAGACGACATCTGAAAACTTATATTTCCAAAACATCTAGTTCACACAATCCATCCTGCCGTTAAACTTCAGACATTAATGAGTTCTCCATGGTGTTTAAGTATATATATTAGTAACTCAAGGAGGCTTACATTAACACTACAATGAAGTTACTGTGGAAATCCCCTAGCATTTAACAGCTAAATAAGGTTATACAACCAATAGTTGAGTCATACATACTAGGTAGGTTCAATAGCTGACGTTTGCAGAGTTAGCTGATCTGTTGCTATTGGACATATATTTGAGATAGAAGAATCACCGTCAGTTAACTTGTCGTGCAAAGCAACAACTTGTCGTGCAAAGCAACAACTTGTCGTGCAAAGCAACAACTTGTCGTGCAAAGCAACAACTTGTCGTGCAAAGCAACAACTTGTCGTGCAAAGCAACAACTTGTCGTGCAAAGCAACAACTTGTCGTGCAAAGCAACAACTTGTCGTGCAAAGCAACAACTTGTCGTGCAAAGCAACAACTTGTCGTGCAAAGCAACAACTTGTCGTGCAAAGCAACAACTTGTCGTGCAAAGCAACAACTTGTCGTGCAAAGCAACAACTTGTCGTGCAAAGCAACAACTTGTCGTGCAAAGCAACAACTTGTCGTGCAAAGCAACAACTTGTCGTGCAAAGCAACAACTTGTCGTGCAAAGCAACAACTTGTCGTGCAAAGCAACAACTTGTCGTGCAAAGCAACAACTTGTCTTCCCAGCTGCCGCTGATAGCAAGCCATAGCTAGTTTAGCTTAAGTTGTAGCAGTGGAACCTGTGCTGCATCTTTGGTCATCATAAAAAGTGGTTCAAGTCAGTGTAGTAGTGGGGGCACTACAAAAATGTGTAGGTATATGGCAACACAGTGGCAGAAAATAACCATTACCTGTGGAATCACATCGTAGCAGGTAAGCAATGCTTCTCCACTGTGCAAGAATCACACTAATGCCATTAGGCTGAAGGTATGGTTACTAAATTTGCTGATGACAAAGATAGGTAGGAAAGTAAGTTAAGAGGATAAAGATAGGTTAAGCAAGTGGACAAAAAAAAGGAGTATAATTTGGGCAAATGTGAAATTGTCTATTTTGGCAAGAAGAATAAAAAAGCTCATTATCTAAATGGTGAGAGATTGCAGAGTTCTGAGGTGTAGAGGGATCTGGGTGTCCTGGTGCATGAATCACAAAAGGATAGTAGACAGGTACTGCAAGTAATTAGGAAAGCTAATAGAACGTGAGGGGAATCAATTACAAACTTAGGAAGGTTATGCTTCAGTTGTACAGGACATTGGTGAGACCACATCTAGAGTATTGTGTACAGTATTGGTCTCCTTAACCGAGGAAAGATGTAAATGCATTACAAGCAGTTCAGAGGTGGTTTACTGGACTACCACAAATGGGCAGGTTGTCTTATGAGGAAAGGTTGGAGAGGTTAGGTTTGTAACTGCCAGAGTTCAGAAGACTAAGAGGCGACTTGGTTGAAACCTTTAAGATCTTGAGAGGTATTGACTGGGTGGATGTGGAGAGGATGTTTTCTCTTGTCGGAAAATCTGGAACCAGGGGCCACTGTTAAAAACAAAGGGATAGCGTATTTAAGACGGAGATGAGAAGAATATTTTTTTTTTTGAGAGGGTCGTGAGTCTCTGCAACTCTCTTACTCAAAAGGCAATGAAAGCAGAATCTTTGAATAATTTTAAGGCAAAGCGTGATAGGGGGGTGGTGAAAGGTTATCAGGGATAGGGAAGAATGTGGGGTTGAGGTTACAATCAGATCAGCCATGATTTTATTAAATGGTGGAGCTGGCTCGAGGGGCTGAATGGCCTACTCCTGCTCCTAATTTGTAATTCCTGAACGGCATGCTTAAAATAGTTTGCCAAAAATTAAAACTGAAGCATCAAGGGACATGCTGAAAGCACTGCTCAAGGGACTTGCTAAAAGCCTGGTAAGTATGATACTTACCAACAAATCCAATGATTAAATCTAGGGGAAGCTTTTTTCCCTCAAACAATAGATAGAATGTGGTACTTGTTACCCCATGGAATAGTTGAGACAAATAGCACACATGCTTAAGGGAAAAACTAGCTAAGAGCATGCTGGAGAAAGGAATAGATGTGTGTGCAGATATGTTAGAAGTAGGGTGGAAAGATGGTTGCAGTGAGCAAAATCTCCAGCATAGACAATTGGGCCAAACATCATGTTCCCAGCAGTATAAATTTTATCATATGTAAATTGTGTCTTCCAGGTAACTGGTTTCAGCCAGCCCTGGGAATTTTACATGTAGCCTACAAAACCTGGTGGTACCAGGTTTTGTAGGCTACATGTGGTCAAATGTACCTAGAAAGGTTACAAAGAGATTTGACACAGCAAATGAAAAAATATCTCACTGCTACAATGAGGATACTAGTCTGAAATTGGGAGTTAAACTACTGGGACAAAGTGAAAGCATGCTACTGAGCAACTAGTTGCACTGCACTAGAATTGGAACCAGTTGATGCTGACAGTCCAGGACTGGTATTCCTGATCTCCAGAAAATAGGGATAATAAAATTAAAAACATTTAATAGCTTTGGTTCCAAATACATTTGTCTGCTTATTACAATAAACATAAGATTCTATTGATCTTTAAGGTGTATGTCAGGATGCTTTTCACAGAATTGAGCTTAAAGGTGATGTAATTGCTTACTTTCACAGCCATAACCTGTCCGCTTGGGTTGTGGATCATTTTGTTCACAGAACCATAGGCTCCACGTCCTATTTCCCCAAGGTCCTTTAGATCATCTGCAGTGAAGTCGTACAACTGTTCTGGAGAGATTTTCAATTTCCCTGAAGATTCAATGCTATGGGTTCGCAGCCTTTCTCTGCAACAGGATTTCAAGAATGACCATTAGAACGAGAGAAATGTTACATACATAATCAGCTGCATTCTTAATTGCTCGTTTATACCCTTCCTTTTCCCTGCCTGGTGTTACTGAGTTATGGCTCAGTTCATTATACTTTCCGATTTACCTGCAAGTCTCAGCCATGGTAGCAGGTAGAAATCCATGTGCCACATATGCAAGGCACTAATGCATTTAGACTGGTTTCACGTACAGATACCTGCAGTTACCTCTATCAATGGCAACTTAATGGTGGGCTAGTTACTTTGCTATCAGTCACGTCAGCTGACTTCAACACAGATGCTCTTAGAAGGTTTGTAAATCAGGAAACACTGCATTTCCTGATCTAGTAATGTGAAGTTAGGCAGGTATCTTGGCTGGGCTAAGTTAATTGACGAGTTCTAACCTGCAACTTTGAGATTCTGCATTGCTTGGTATCACACCAGTAACACACCATATTGATCCAATATCTACTGCAGTATCTTATCGGTATTCATAAAAATCACCATCCAAATCAGTTTGTGCTACATTGCTAGTTGAAGTAAATGGATCATGATGGAACAGATTTAAATATTAATACATAGATGCTTCACCCCACTCAGTAACAAATCTCACTTAACAATTAGGAAAGTTTGGGAATATACTTTGCATTAAGATGGAGTGCACTGGGGGAAAATAATAATATTGTCTTTGTCGAAGTGAACAATTAGTGTTTCCGCAAGATTCACATAGATAGCAGTGCACGAACTGGTTAGAATTTTGGAAATCACGTCCCTTTCAAACTACAGAGCAGAATACCAGTACCATTGTTGCTAATATTTTGCATGTTATACCAAAAGAAAAAAATCCTTTCAATGAAGCATAAATCATAAAATTAATTAAGGCAGAATGGGTGCATCCCCGCCCCATGGAATCACAAATAGAATTGTGAAGTTTTTACTTCAGAAATCCAATTTTCTGAGAACTCAGTAAAACAGAATATCTTAAAGTTTATAGAGTCTAATATTTTCTCAAAACCCCAGGTTTCGTCACTTAAATAAATAAATTCAAAATGATTCCAAAAGGCTGCTCTCTGTCATGCAAAAGGCAATCCTGAACACATTTCCCATCTAACCAAACACTAAAAATAGAACTAAATTCAATCTGAAACAGTAACATACTCTACACAGAATTACTTAGATTCTAATCACCACAAGCTATTTTAAGTAAATGCAATGACAATCATATGACAGTGGGGAAAATGAATCCACCTACTACCTGCAAGCGCATAATTACCAATTTTCAACCCTACAAAGCTTGTTATAAAATTACATCTTCAAAAAAAAAGCTGGAATATTTCTGCCTCTATCCAGTTCACCCAAAAAGTAACAAACTGGAGCTTCCAAGCTCTGTAATTAGGTTAATTTTTATTAGGGAAAATTTCCTCCCGACCGCCATCTACAATTGGGGTTGACAACATTTTCCCATGTAATATTCTGTTAGAAAAACTTTCAATCAAGTGCAGTACATCAGACAAAAAGGATCATCTACAGCTATTTCTAACAGGTATTAGATAAATGTCCTTTCATGAACTGAAGCAAAACTTACTTTTTGCAACTCCATACTGAAGAACCAAGACACACAAACTGTTAGACCATATGTGCTGTGTCAACAACCAAGACCCCAAGGCATTTATCAATGCTACTGAAACCTCATCATGCATGGGAAAGATTTTCATGCAGCTGTCAAAACTTAAACATATACATCAGATCTTTCACACCTCCCAAAATAACTATAGCTCTAGTATTACTGACTTCCCCTGCAATACTGCTACTGTTTGTTGCATCAACGTGCAATGTCTGTAAACCTATTCATGCAGGCAAGAAAAAAATCTACACAAGGGCATCCACTGTCGGTCAAAGGATGATGGCTCTCACATAGGTTGAGGAAGGAATGTGCACCAATTCACAAACGTTTTTTACACAATGCTATTTTGGTCAGGTTTGATTTGAGCTCTGTATTTATTAATACACAAAAATTTCACAGCGTAAAGATTGCTTACTACGACACAATATTACTACATACCTGAATTTTATAAAGCATCCCAATTATTTTCTAATAAGTACATCACTGAACTTCATTATCCCCTACAGTGCTACTTGTTTTTCTTAAGCTATTTCACTCATTAGCATCCTGTGCCAAAAATAATTAGCATTGCATTTAATGGTTTTTTAAAGTTTATTATTGTTACAAGTAGGCTTACATTAACACTGCAATGAAGTTACTGTGAAAATCCCCTAGTCGCCATGCTCTGGTGCCTGCTCGGGTACACAGGAAGAATTTAGCATGGCCAATGCACCTAACCAGCATGTCTTTTGGACAGTGGGAGAAAACCGGAGCACCCGGAGGGAACCCGCGCAGACAAGGGGAGAACATGCAAACTCCGCACAGTGGCCCAAGCCAGGAATCGAACTTGTGTTCCTGGTGTTGTGAGGCAGCAGTGCTAACCGCTGTGCTGCCCATAGGTGGCAGGTACCAAGATACACAAGTACAAAGACAAGCATATAAGGGCATGTCATACAAAGGTTAGTACAGTAAATACCAACAAATTTCATACAATTTTCATGTTAAGAGCTAGAAACCAATTGCTAATATTTGGACTAGAAAACTTCTTAAATGCTTTTAAGGTCCAGGCTCCAAACACCTGTCAACATATCGTCTATCTTTGGTACCCTTAGCATCACAACCTGTTATACACCCCTACTGATATATGTTACTGTCCAATTGTTCATTAGTTTTGTCACCATTAAAGTTTGCTACATTTTTCCCTTTTATCAGTCTGCCAGTTGGGAGGTTGGAGGATTTTCTTTGATGCAATATCATGCAGCATTAGTTTTGCCAAGTTCCACTGCTTGAAGTTTGAAAAAGCTGATCTTGGGATCCAAACTTCTATCTAAAATTCAACTGATGAAACTATTTTTCACTTCAAGACTGCCAGTTGGTGGGTCAGAAATGGAAAACAGACAAGCTTAGTGGGCCAAAAAGTCTCTTCCACTTACTAAACTCACATGACATTATTAATTTAGGTAAAAAGTGCAATTATCAAGGAATAACTACTTGAAAAATGTGATGAGGTGAAATAAGCTCAAGTAAATCTGCCTTTGAGGCGCTTGCATTAGAACAAATCTAACACGTACTGCTTGAAGGAAAATCTTTATTTTGCTGCAGGGGTCCTATTTTCTCATTCTAAATTGATAAATCTACAGCTTAAATGTATTTGTCACCTATAAAAAGTCACGGAGATAGCCAGGGCAGGAATCTGAAGCTCAATTAACACTGCACTTTTCTTGATTATTTATTAATGTCTCAAGTAGGCTTATATTAACACTGCAATGAAGTTAGTGAAAATCCCTGTAGTTGCCTTACTCCAACACTTCCACCACTGAGGGAGAATTTAGCATGGCCAATGCACCTAGCCTGTACACTTTTCGGACTGTGGGAGGAAACCAGAGCACCCGGAGAACGCAGAGAACGTGCAGACTCTACATAGACAGTGACCCAAGCTGGGAATCGAACCCAGGTCCCTGGCGCTGGGAGGCAGCCGTGCTAACCACCATGTCGCCCATCTGTTTAGGTTTATGAAACAAAGCATTGTAAAGTGAATTTCACTAATACACTGGACAGGATACACTGCTTGATATTCACATTGTACATACAACAAAAGTACAGGTCAACATCCTGACCTCAGTGAGCTGATAGCCATCACAGGAACGTGGCTGCCTTTTGAGAAAAGGCCCCATTTACACACATTTCAACAGAGTTTAGAAAGGATCAAGTAGGTGTGTTTCCACCTTCGTGAGAAACAGAATGAAAGTAGTAGATCATAACACTGGAAATGGTGACTCTGCCTTCATGTGGAGTTCATCAGAAATACCCAAGTACTTTGATTTATGTTGCAGAAATCAAACAATGGAGAAATGGGTCTGTAGCATCTAATCACCAAGACTGCCTGTAACAAGGTGTGTGGGGGGGGGGGGGGGGGGGGGGGGGGGGAGAGAGAGAAGGGTTCCAATTGGCTACTTATGAGGTAGCAAACAGGGGATAGACTCAACTCAAAACACTGAGCCTCAGACAGGATTTCTTAGATTTTTAAAACATTTTTACATGGGATGTGGGCATTTATTGCCCATCCCCAATTCCCTCAGCCCTGGGTTGGAGTGGCTTGCTAGTCCCATTTAAGAGTCAAGCACATTGCTCTGGAGTCACATGTAGGTCAGACCAGGTAAGGATGGCAGATTTCCCTCCCTAAAGGTCATTAGTGAGCAGATGGGATTTTACAACAACCGGCAAGGGCTTCATGATCACTGGACTTTTCATTACAGATTTTTATTAGTGGGATTTGAACCCGGGTGCCTGGAACATCACACTGGGTCTCTGTATTATGAATCCAGTGACAGCACTACTACACTACTGTATTTCTTATAGTACATATCCTGCTAAAAGTGTAGAACAATGAGAATGTAAGATCATATTCTCCTTTTCATGCAAAATAAGTCTAATTATAACTATAGAATTTTTATTCATTTAATGTACAGTATTCATTTACAAAAGTTAATTGTGGAGGAGGTAACCTCAGAGGCCTCGGATTCTTGCACTGGCCCTAAAGGCAACAAACTAGTTTTCTATAATTTTCAGGAGTATGACTGCTTTGATGTGGTTGAAAGCGCAAAAATGACGTGCAAACACTGCAGTGTAAACAACCAATGGATTATCTTAATATATCCCTATATAGAATGCTAGCCTTTACTGAAACTAAATTACCGCTTCACTAGGTTCATCTTGGGTCCACATATGTTCTCAGGTGCAAGAGTAATAGGATATATATCAACTTAATTTAAAACATGTTCTCGACAATAGTCATCTGCTCGATTCCCAAATTAATTTATCTGGAATATGTTTGCAGACTGAGCACAAGTCAAAAACCAGACATAAAAATAATAATTACACATGACTTCTATGAACCCTAAAGTGTAAATAGTCTCAAATTGCCAGCACCAACAGCAACAAAAAGTTATTCAAAGGTATGGGACTTACTTTTACCAGAGGGCATGAAAAGTGGGGTACGGGTGGATAGAAAAAGAATAGCATTTTTAAACAGCTTTTTGAGAGATTTTCAAAAAATATCCCAGGGTGCTTCACAGGAGCTTTACAGAACAAAATATTATACCAAGGTGCAAGGAAATGTTAGATCAGATGTCTAAAAGTTTGAAAAGTGTTTAAGTATTATCTAAAAGATAGAAAGAAAGATAGTAAGATGGAAAGGTGAAGGAGGGAAATCAAGAGCTTAGGATCTAGGCAATTGAAGGCATGGCCATATCATTGGCGGAGCCATTAAAGTTGGGGCATCTCAAGAGGCCAGAATTAAAGGACTGCTGATATCTCAAAGTTGTAGGGCTGGAGGAGATTCCCCAGATAAGAAGGGGTGAGGCCACAGAGAGATTTGAAAACTAGGATGAAAATTTTAAAATCAAGTTGCTGCTTGGCCAGGGGCCAACAATGGGTAAACAGGACTTGGTGTGAGTTAAGAACAGGCAGTAGAGTTTTGGGTCAGCTCATTCTGAGAGAGTACGATATGGGAAACCAACTAGCTACGCATTGGAATAGACTAATCCAGATGTTTCAAAGGTATGAATAAGATTTTCAGTAAATCATGAGCTGAAATAGGGGCAAAACCAAGTGGTGGTAAGAGGTGGAAATCACTGATGCTAGTGATGGCGGACATGTACAATTGGAAAGTCAGCTTGGGGTCAAATTTGGCACCAAGGTTTCAAACAGACTAGTTTAGTATCAGAGTTTGGCCAGAGAGGATAGAGTCAGTAGCCAGGGAATGAAATTTGTAATGGGAACCAAATGGCTTCAGACGTCCCAATATTTAATCTGAGGAAATTTCTGCTCATCCTGTACTGGGTATTGGTTAAACAGCCTCATAATTCAGCAACTGTGCAGTAGTTGTGAGAGATAGTGTTGGTAGAGCTGGTGACGGTGAATATGAGATAACTAACAGTGTTTTCTGATCATGTCACCAAAGGGTGGAAACCAGAGGGGGTCCAAGGATAAATCTTTTGGGGAAATAGCAGACGTAACAGTGCAGAATAAAAAGAGAAGCCATTGCAATGGGTACTCTGGAGATGATTAGATAGATAAGAATAGAACACAAGAGCTGGATGACTGTGGAGAGGCGAAGGAGGAGGATGGTGTAGTCGACTATCAAAAACTGCAGACTGGTCGAGAAAGACAAGTGTGAAAGTTTACCTTCATCGCAGTCAATTTGTGACTGATGAGAGCAGTATCGGCAGTTTGGCACGGGCAGAGACCTGAGTGGAGGGGTTCAAACATGAACAACCTGCAAAAATGGGCATTCAATTGGGAGGAGACAACATGCTCAAGGAATCTGAAGAGAAGAGAGGTTGGAGACGGGGTGGTAGTTTGTAAAGTCAGTGGGGTCAAATATTGCTTTGTTGAGAAGTGGGATGATGATTGCAAATTTAACGGAAAGAGGGATAAAACATGAAGATGCAAAATCATTAACAACATTAGTCAACTTGGAGGGGGGAAGCTGGTGGACAGTAGTTTCGTGGGAATAGGTCAAGGGAGCATAAGGTGGATTTTGTGATGAGCTTGGAGAAGGCACGAGAAGAGGTAGAAGTAGTAAAGAAAGATGCGAGTTCAGGGTTTGGACAGGGAGCATGTCAGAGCAAATTTGGCAAGTGGGCTAGTGGAAAGACAGGCACAGTAGAGGCAGATGATTGGATCACATCAACCTTAGTGAGAAGACACTCCATGAGCTCCTCTCATGTTGCCGAAAGCTAAAGCAGAAGATACAGGGCAGAAGGGGTGACAAAGACTGTTTTGCAAATGGGAAAAGAAGCCAGGGATTGTCTTGGCATTTCAGGATGATCCTAGAATGATCGTTTTTATCAGGCGAGAGCAGGATTTGATCACTTTTAATGTGGTCCAACCAGATCTGGCAGTGGATGGCTAAACTGCTCACCATAACCTTTTGAGTTTGCATTCCTTGGACCATCAGTTGAAAGGCAGACATACGAAGTATGTTATTAAGTGAATTGGGCAATAATCTTTTTCAGGGGCAGATACAGGAGGAAGGTTGGGACATGGAAAAGGTTTGTGGGTGGAGAGTGATATAAGGAAGTAACCGGAGATGGCTTTGTGATTGATATGATGGGCAGGTTGGTGCATGGTTTGGTGGGTTTACATGGAGGGAGAGGTTCAGGGAAGACAAAGGGCAGTGAACTCGAGAGAGCAAGGATGAGTTGAGATGGAGCTTAAAATCATCAAGGAAGAAAAGTGTTTGGTTCAGAGGGTGAAGGACGGAGGCAGTGAAGAGATCTTGATATGAAAATTGTTATTGTATTTGCAAAGTGACTGGAGAATAATGATTTTGAATGAGATGAGAGAGGAATGGAATACGGTGAGGTGCTCAAAGGAAGGGCAAGTGTTAGAGGAGTAGGGGGTCAGGCCAAGATGTGATCTGGTGACATGCGCCACACTGTCACCGCGAGTTTAATGTTTGGAACATAGCCAGGAGGAGGGTTCAAGGTCCTTGATCACAAGTGAACAGGTGAGGGGGCAGAATCCACAGACTCAGCAGTGGGAGAAGTGAGTTGGACAGGATGGCGATTGGCAAGATTGTTAGGTGCACTGGGCAGTAAGGTCAGTGAGAGATTGGAATGAGGTAATCAGAGTTGCTGCTTGATACAGCATTGATTAACTCTATGAGCCCTCTGGAGGATTCTAAGAGTGGCACAGAGGGAAGCTGGCGTGGTGGCAACAAAGCAGGAAGGTCAAGGATTACTGAACGATTGGAGAAGGGAATTGGGAGTTCAGAGGATATGAGTAGAGAGAAATGAAAGGAGGCATGGCTGCAGAAGACTGGCAGCCAAAATGCGCACGTGGACAGACTCTGGGAAAGTCCAAGTTAGAGTTTGGTAACAAAAAATTAGGATCCATAAAAACCTGATAGTAAACAGGAATAGATAAGAGATAATAGGAAGGAGTCCAGAGTTAGAGGTCACGTGGTGAGATGGCATTGACTTAGGGGTAGAGAGGAGTCAGCACAGAAAATCGATGAACTGTTGCCCGAGTTTGAGGACAAGTGCCGCGAGTGATATGCAGAAGATTTTTTAAGATCCAAATCCCAAATCTTGTGCAAAAATATTACTTACTAAAACATGAACTGTCACCTTTGTAGGAGTCATGAAACTATGTTTAGTCAACAATGATAAAATTATTGTATAGGGCCTTTCTCAAGCTTAACAGACAGTTTTGCAGGGAACAGGAGTCACAATTTAAAATCAGCTGCAGCAAGATTCTAGAACTATCGAGACCCGGGAGCATAGCTTCCCATTGTTGATGGCTCCATGGCAAGCCTCAAACTGGCGTGATGTGGCACTCCTTGTCTTTTCTACGGAGCTGCTCTCCAGAATGCTTTTCAAGAGCATTGTCAATGGAGCTCCTCCAAAGCAGTGAGGAGGACCTCAATTTTATATTTTTTCAAGTTTTATCTAACAATCCACAAGGTGAGAGGATATTTTAAACAAAAAGTATACTAAAGCTTTACTTACTTGTCACTTATGTACAAATTATTATAATTACCATTATGCTCTTCTAAAATGCTATAAACCCATACCAAGACATTAGTCTCTTCTCAGTGCGTTAGTCATTGCAAAATCTTGTACATATTTTGGAATGTTGCCTAAACATTAGACTTTGACATTATTCATTGTCTAACCAAGTCATAAAATTGCATCATAAACTGTCAAAAGTAAACATTGACTTTATTACTTAATGTAAACCCTCGGATGCTGTCAATTGTATAGTGGCAGAATCCTCATCAAATATCTAAAACATTCCAGGCCCATTAAGATAGCAAAGGTAACAAGACAATCCAATATACTTGCCATCCATCTCATTTCCTTATTAATATGCATGCAGTATGACACAAGATTTCTCTTCAACTCAAAACAGTTTTATTAAATGGTGGCTCTCAACTCGATTTCAATGAAGGCACCCACCCCGAGTGCTGTCAGGTGGCTTCTTCTCAAGATGTTTCAAAAAAATCCTGATAACGTTATTAATAAGTTTATTTGTGTCACAAGCAAGCTTGTATTAACACTAAAGGAGATTGGTATAATACTCCTTGTACAAAAGGCCTCATTCCAAATTTACGATAATAAGTAGACTAGGTTAAAGTGAAGATTACAAGGTGTCTTATACGTTCACTTGTACATTCACTCCTGGTTAGCGAGGCTGGCACAGTTTCTCACGCTGATAAAGGGGGCTGGATTCAAGCAAGAGAATTGACTCCCTTTACCAATTAAATTTGCAAGTGTCAGGAGAATAAACTTTATCTACCGGATTTACGTAGTTAGGTTTCTTAGTAAGGAGGGAGGAACTTTCAGATGCAATAGACTAATGAGCTCCTGATCTTGCTGACAGGTGGAGCGTTATTGGCTAAGGCAATAATGTGTAATATTGTAATTGGACCCTCCAGTTTGAGTGACAAGCTGGACTGGAGATAAGCGTTCAGAAAAAGTATATCTGTATTGCATGTACTGTTATGCCATAGAGGGTAGTCAGCACTCACTGACTGTCTTCCCTCCTGATGCATTCATTAGCAATAAATTTCCTACCGTTCTTTAAATACATGCTGTCTTTCGTGGTCTCTGTATTGGTTGAGTGAGATCAACCGAGTACAAGCCCCCCCCAGAGGGGCACCCCAGAAAATTCCTCTTACCATTTGAACCTGCTTGCAGCATCAAATTGTAAGAGGAATCTTTTGTGGTCTCTGTGTTGAGTGAGGTCAGCTGAGTACAAGATCCGCCCAGAGGGACATCCCGGAAAATTCCTCTTACAAACACTGCAATGAAGTTACTGTGAAAATCCCCCAGTCGCAATACTCGGGTGCCTGCTCGGGTACAGAGGGAGAACTTAGCATGGCCAATGCACCTAACCAGCACGTTTTTTGGACTGGGAGAGGAAACCGGAGCACCTGGAGGAAACCCAGACAGACACAGGGAGAACATACAGACTCCACACAGATAGTGACCCAAACCAGGAATCAAACCCAGGTCACTAGCACTGTGAGGCAGCAGTGCTAACTACTGTGCCGCAGCAGTGCTAACTACTGTGCCACCCATAATTATAATACAAAGAATTTAGCAAACTCAAAGCTGGATGAATGGTTATTTTAGGTTTTATGGATTATTTCCAGTCTGGAGTGGTACAAACAAATTTACTGGCAGACTTGGGCGGTGAGAGCCCTTTCTCTGTTTAATATAAAAAACATTAATATTGAATCTTGAATTTGACTTGGATAATCTTCAGCTCATTGTCTTTGGCTGAAAAATTGCCAATGGGAGGCAGAATTCAACTGCTCCCACTTCTAAAATAGTGGGTGCAGTTGTGGGAACAGAAGAAAACAAGCTAGCATCGGATTTAAGTTAGGAGAAAAGGAATCAGTAGTCAAAATTGGAAAAATTAAAGATGAGGGGAACAACAGGGGCAATAATGAGATAAGAATTTTTTTTCACATTAGTTTAGTTTGTGATTTTTCCTATCACCAAAGCTATTTCTAAAGTTTAATCTGAAAAATGCAACTTTATTTAGTGGATGACCTAAATAGAAACACATTCAGCGTGCTCAGAAAAAAATTGTTTGCCAGTTAAACAATCCAATGTCATGGATAAGAGGAGGAGCAGACTATTTTGCTCATTGCAGTAATATTCACCAAAATCTTGCTACCGTTTTACACTTGCAGGATCTTGCAGTCCCACCGATGTGTACCCCTGCCATGGGTTTCCCAGCAGTGAGGGGTGCGTTCAATAGGAAAGCTGCCTTCTACCACCATGACACACACCATTGAGTGGGAGAAAAATCCCACCTGTTGAGATAACAGCATGCAAGAGATTATGCATGCTTTACTGAGTATCCTCTTCACTTGCATTGACAAGATAGCAGCTATTCTGACCACAGCAAAGACCCATAAACAGCTCGTATTCACATAGTACCTTTAAAAGTAGCAATATTTCTGAAGGCATTTAAAAGGAGTGCAATTAGACAAAAATGATAGATCCAAAAGAACAGATATTATGACAAACAGTTAAAATCTTAGTCAAAGAGGTAAAAGGGAACCAGGGCTTATGTGAAGTTCTAAGGGTGGAGAGGCATTCATGCATGTGGACGAGAATTTTAAAACAGAGACACTGCTAAACTGGGAATCAATGTTGGTCAACGAACACTGGCAAATGGGCAAGAGAAACTTGGTACAGCTTGGGATATAGCTAACAGAATTTTGGATGAGCTCAAGTTTATGGAGGATGGAAGGTTGGAATCCAGCCAGGATCGAATTGGAACAGTTGAGTTAGGAGATAATAAAAGCATGAAGAAAGTTTCATCACAAACTAAAGCAGGGTGGAGATAGGCATTGTTACTGGAGTGGAAGCAATTGATCTTTCTGATGGAGACGGTATAGGTCAGAAACTCGCACAGGGTTAGAAGAAACATAGAAAAACTACAGCACAAAACAGGCCCTTTGGCCCCACAAGTTGTGCCGAACATACCCCTACCTTTTAGGCCTACCTATAACCCTCCATCCTATTAAAGTCCCATGTACTCATCCAGGAGTTTCTTAAAAGGCCCTATTGAGTTTGCCTCCACCACCACTGACGGCAGCAGATTCCACTCGCCCACCATCCTCCGAGTGAAAACATTCCCCCTAACATTTCCCCTGTACCTACCCCCCAGCACCTTAAACCAGTGTCCTCTCGTAGCAGCCATTTCTACCCTGGGAAAAAGCCTCAGAGTCCACCCGATCTATGCCTCTCAACATCTTATATACCTCTATTAGGTCTCCTCTCATCCTACGTCAGGGTTGAAAAGTGCTGAGGTTAATCTATTCTTGATAATGGTCAAAAGACAGCTTTTCTTCAAGTTTAATGGAACTTAATGTAATAACTGTGCTCCCTCACTTTAGCATCTTTACCTGAAGATCTTTACCTCCCTCAGCAGAGGCATAGGTCAGCTTGCATTATGCCCTAATGCCCTGAAGCGCAATTGGAGCCTACAACTTTGATTCATGAGGCAAACATACGCTGAGCCAAACTGACATTGCGTCTGAACCTTCAAACAGGAAATACTTTCAAAGTGAGGATTTTACAGGTTGAAGTTGAAGCATACGGGTGGCACAGTGGCATAATGATTAGCACTGCTGCCTCAGCACCAGGGACCCGGGTTCAATTCTAGCCTCAGGTGATTGTGCAAATTCCACTCAGACATTCTCCCCATGTCTGCATGGGTTTCCTTCGGGTGTTCTGTTTTCCTCCCACAGTCCAAAGATGTGCAGGTTAGGTGCACTGGCCATGCTAAATTGCCCCTTAGTGTCGATGGATTAGAAGGGTAAATACATGGGGTTACGGGGATAGGGCCTGAGTGGGACTGTGGTCGGTGCAGACTTTTGATGGGCTGAATGGCCTCCTTCTGCACTGTAGGGATTCTATGATTCATCCAATAGTAAGCTATGACAAGATGCAACTTCAATCTGATATGATAGAAAATGGAACATCCCTAAACATAGTGAAAGACTTCTAAAGGGAGGAGAGAACACACAATTAACCCCCCCCCCCCCCCCCAAGAGTTTTTAAAAAAATGATCTTGTATTCAGACCATGTGGTAATGAACTGAACAAGGTGGCAAAACAAAACTGGTCTCAACATTAACTGTCCATTGTCCATGCAGTCACTATTTTCTTATTCTATAGCAAGGTAAATAATCCAATTCTGGCCTTCTTTGTCATTAAGTAAAAATAGTGGTTGCAAACAACTCTATTTCGATTGTTGAGGATAGAACATTTCTGAAAAATACTCCAATATTGAAGAAATAGCAGCCTTAATCTAGCTTGGCTCAGTTAGTAGCAGTTACATCAATTTGACAGAAGTGTGTGGGTTCAAATTCCACTCCAGCATTCGGGCACACAATCCAGGCTGATATTTCATACGAGATGCTGCACCAAAGCCCATCTGCCTATTCACTGAAGCTAGTTAAAGATACCGTGGCCCTAATGAGAATACATTTAAGTGTCTGAAACATACCAGGTTTTTGTTGGTGTTGGTTTGTGCTTGCACTTGTGAAAGTGAGTTGTGGTACTTACATTGCATAATATCCTTTTAAAATTACATGAATTTACATGATGGTTCGCCACCCCTTGGGGCATAATGCTCAAATCAGTTTTATTTTGATGAATAAGCCACTTAATATTTAGTGAACATAAGCAGCAATTTTGTGAGCATTAAATCCTTGGTCTTCTGGATCTTCTGCTGGGACCGTAAGTATGTGCCAGGTGTACCATTTTATCTTTCAGCATTACAATAGAGTATCCTATCATCTGCCAGCAGTACCGAATGTACAATTCTGCACTGCATTTCCGAATAGCAATAGAAGAGGTTCGGTTTTTATTCACCATGGTGCCGCTGGGTGATTCAAAACACATCAACTTGTATTTATATAGCACCTTTAACGTAATAAAAACAAGTCCCAAGGCATTGCCCAAGAGCAAAATAGGACACAAAGCCAACTAAGCTGATATTAGTGTAGTTAATCAAAAGCTTGGTAAAAGAGGTTAAGTTTGAGGTGTGTCCTAAAGGAGGAGAGTGAGGAAGCGAGGCAGGGAATTTATAGAGGGAATTCAAGCGTGTAGCTGGTGCAGGTGAAGGCACGGCCACCAACAAGGACATAAGAGATAGGAGCAGGAGTCAACCATTTGGCCTCTCAAGCCTGCTCCAGACTTCAATCAGATCACTGCTGATCTGACTGTGACTTTAATTCCACTTTCCCCTCTCCTTCCCCCCCATAACCTTTGACCCCCTTGTGGATCAAAACTCAAAGTCAGGCTCAATGATTCACGCTCCACTGTTCTGAGGTAGTTAATCCCAAAGATTAATGACTGAGCAAAGAAATTCCTTTTCATCTCGGTCTTAAATGGGAAACAAAAACATAGTTTATTTGTCACAAGTAAGGCTTACATTAACAATGCAATGAACTTACTGTGAAATTCCCCTAGTTGCCACAGTCCGACGACACCTATTTGAGTCAGTGCACCTAACCAGTACGTCTTTCAGACTGTGGGAGGAAACTGGAGCAGCTGGAGGAAACCCACGCAGACACAGGGAGAATGTGCAAACTCCATACCCAAGCCGGGAATTGAACCCAGGTCCCTGGTGCTGTGAAGCAGCAGTGCTAACCACTGTGCTACCGTGCCGCCCATCAACTCTGTCTGATCGTATGATGATTTTCTACATGCCCTGATGTTACTACTTTAATAATGGATTCCAGCATTTTACGAATGACAGATGTTTGGCTAACTGGCCTTTAGTTTCCTCCTTCTCTCGAATAGAATTTGTAGTTTTCTATTCCACTGGCAACTCACCAGAATCTAGGGAACTTTGGAAGATTACAAGCAATGCACCCACTATATATGCAGCCAATTATTTTAAGACCCTAGGATGCCAGCCATCAGGTCCAGGGAACTTATCAGCTTTTAGTCCCATTAATTTACTTAAACTTAAACTAAAGAAAAAGGTTAAGCTTTAAGTGCCTCCCTCCCTCTTGCTCCTTGATTTTCTACTATTTTTAAAGATGCTTTTTGTGTATGAAGATAGATACAAAATATTTGTTCCTAGTTTCTGCCATTTCCATGTTTCCCATTACTAATGTCCCAGTCTCATCCTCCAAGGGACAAATGTTTGCTTTAGCTACTTTCCCTTTTCATATACCTGTAGAAGTTCTTACTGCCTTGTTTTTATATTTCTTGCTGGTTTCTCATATTTTAAGTGACGGTGGAGCAACTAAGTTCAGTGGTGCCTAAGAGACCAGAATTGAAGGAATACAGATGCCTTGGGAGGGTTATGGGGCTGGAGATCACAAGAGATCTCCAGTAGAGATGTTAGGCCCTAGAACAAACTGAACATTCGAGATGAGAATTTCAAAATGGAGGCATTGCTCAACTGGGAACCAGTCCAGGTCAGACAGCACAAGAGTATTGAGTGAACAGGACTTGGTCTGAGTTAGTATACAGGCTGTTTACCCCAGTCCAACACCGGCATCTCCACATCATTAGTATACAGGCAGCGGAGTCTTGGATGAGCAGAAGTTTATAGAGGGTAACTGTGCAGCCATGGGGAAGAGAAGCCATTCCACGTAATACTCCAACTATAATGAGAGAGATAAGAATCGAACCAGGCAACTGCAGTCCCCCCCAACACAGAGACATTGGTGCATGATGCAGTCAACCACATTAAAGGTCATTGACAGGTCAAGAAAGACGAGGGGAGATAAGTTACCTTAGCCACAATCACATATGGCATGATATTTGACTTTAATATGAGCTGTTTTGGTTCTGATGAAAAAAATATTTATCTGAAATTTAACTGTTCCTCTTTACAGATTCTACCAGACTTGGTGAAAGCAAGGTTGCCCACATAGCTACACCATGATGCTGACAAGAGAACTTCTAAATGTTGGCCTAAGTGCAATAATAAATTCACTCATTTGTTTAGTGAAAGGAAGAAAATGTGTTTGGCGAGTGCTTTCGCTGGACCCTGAAATAATAATGGCACATCAAAGCAACACATCTGATTGAAAAAGTGTTTAAGAAAAAGGACATAGGCCAACAGAAAGCAGGTAAAATTTATTGAAGAACATAAGGTATTACATTTCCAAAGTATAGGGAAAGAGTTCATACAGTAAAGGGAGAGAATTTAAAAACGGATATTTTAGGAGTTTAATTACATAAACCTTTCAAGTGGCTGGACATGTTGGTGGTATTTAAAAAAAATACGTGCTGGTTTGGGCTTCATTAAAGTGCTTAATTTGGAAATTGGTGACTGGGGGAGTTTGGTGTAGGGCAAAAAGGTGCTCCTTTCATCAGAAAGAAGAGGTGGGAGTTGCTACTGACTTAATATTCTCTAAACTGGAGGAAGTAAAGGGAGTAATTTAAGGGTAAGTCATGGTATAAGCTTGGCTAAGTGGAATGCTCACCCAGTGGAATGTGGCAAATCTGGGCCACTTCCAGTGTCCAGAGATGTGCAGGAAATGTTTCCCGCTGCAACTACTCGAAATCTGGGTTTGAGAGCTGGAGCTGCAACTGGAGTCACTGTGGAGCATCCACAAGCATGAGATCATTGATTTTACATACACTGCAGGTAAACAGTGCACAGGTTGAAAGGGAATGGGTGACTGCCAGACAGAGTAAAAGCATTAGGCAGGTAGTGCAAGAGTCCCCTGGGTCCATCTCCCTCTCCAATAGATTTTCCATTTTGGATACCACTGAGGGAGATGGTTTCTCAGGGGATTGCAGCAAAAGCAGTGACACCACAATGGAGAAAATGAGAGTGGGACAGCAACAGCAATAGGGGATTCAATCGCAAGGGAAACAGACAGACATTTCTGTGGCTGCAGGTGTGACACCAGGATGGTATGTTGCCTCTCTGGTACCAGGGTCAAGGATGTCATTGAGTAACTGCAGGACATTCTGAAGGGGAGGGTCAACAGCCAGAGGCCATGGTCCATATCAGTATCAATGGCAGAGATAAAAAGAGGGGTGCAGTTCTGAAAGCAGAATACATGGAGCTAGAGAATAAATTAGAAAGCAGACCTCAAAGATAGCAATCTAAGGATTACTCCCACTGCCAGTTGCTAGCAAGATCAGAAGAACAGTAAAACAGACCAGATGAATGAACAGCTGGAGATGGATTTCAATTCCTGAGGCATTGGAACCAACACCGAGGACCTGTACAACCTGGACCAGTTGCAACCTAGCAAGATGGGGATCAATATCCTCACAGGTATTTGCTAGTACTGAGGGGGAAAGTTTTAAACTAGAGTGACAGGGTGATGGGAAATGAGTGGGGAGAGACACAAAAGGAAGAAACAAGATTAAAATGAAACACAAGTAGAAAGAGGAAATAGGAGCTAGCAGGAAGCAGGACCATAGCACAAATATAAATGTGTAAAAATGTTTAAAAGACATGTGCAAAGGCACTGTAACAGAATGCATTCCCAATAAGGTAAATGAATTAACAGCACAAACTGATGTACACAGGTATATGATAATGATTACACAGACGTGGTTGCAGGATGATCACGGCTGGGAACTGAATATCCAAGGGCATTTGATATTCTGGAAGCACAAGTAAAGTAAAAGAGGGGAGGTGGTATTGTTAGTTAAGGATGAAATCTGTACAATAGGATACGAGTTCAGTAAATCTAAATGTAAAATCAGTTCGAGTGGAGCTAAGAAGCTATGAGACAGAAAACATTACTGGAAGCCCTCAGGCCTCCAAATAGTAGTGCTGAGGTAGGACGTGACATTTGCACGTAACAAGGGTGCTATAGCAATCATGGTGACCTTAATCTACATATAAACTGAGCATCCAAATTAGCAATACTACTGTGGTAGATAAATTCCTGGAGCATGTAAGATTTTTTCAGACCAGTACATTGAGGAACCAACTAGGGAACATCCTAGCCTAGATTTTGCATTGTGCAATGAGAAAGGGTAATTAATAATTTTGTTGTTGAGGGAACAGTGACAACAACATAATTGAATTATTCATTTGGACATAAAGTGAAGTAGCCCAATCTGAAACTAGGGTCCTAAATTTAAGCAAAGGAAACTACAAAGGTACGAGGCTTGTGTTGGCTGAGATAGATTGGAGAACTTCATTAAAAGTCATTTGGTAGATAGGCAATGGCTAATATTTAAGGTGGGCAGATGCGGGCGTTGGACTGGGGTAAGCACAGTAAGAAGTCTCAAACACTAAGTTAAAGTTCAACAGGTTTATTTGGTAGCACAAGCCTTCAGAGTGCCACTCCTTCAGGTGAGTGAGTAGTGTTCACATACAGGGCATATATAGACACAAACTCAATTTACAAGATAATGGTTGGAATGCAAGTCATTACAGGTAATCAAGTCTTAAAGGTACAGACAATGTGAGTGGAGAGAGGGTTAAGCACAGGTTGAAGAGGTGTGTATTGTCTCCAACTAGGACAGTTAGTGAGACCCCACAAGCCCAGGCAAGTCGTGGGGGCCACAGACAGTGTGACATGAACCCAAGATCCCGGTTGAGGCCGTCCACATGTGTGTGGAACTTGGCTATCAGTTTCTGTAACTAATAGCCGAAACTGATAGCAAAGTTCCGCACACGAGGTCAGCCTCAACCGGATCTTGGGTTCATGTCACACTGTCTGTGGCCTGCACGACCTGCCTGGGCTTGCTGGGTCTCGCTAACTGTCCTGGCTGGAGACAATACACATCTCTTTAATCTGTGCTTAACCCCCTCTCCACTCACATTGTTTGTACCTTTAAGACTTGATTACCTGTAAAGACTCGCATTCCAACCATTATCTTGTAAATTGAGTGTGTGTCTGTATATGCCCTCTTTGTGAACACAACTCCTCACTCACCTGAAGGAGTGACACTCCGAAAGCTTGTGCTACCAAATAAACCTGTTGGACTTTAACCTGGTGTTGTGAGATTTCTTACTAATATTTAAGGAACAAATGTATGCATTGCAACAACTATAAATTCCCTCCTGGCACAAAAACACAACTGGAAAAGCAGCCTAACCATGGCGAACAAAATAAGTTAGGGATAGTATTAGGTCCAAAGAGGAGTCATATAATGTTGCTATAAAAAAAAATCAAGCCTGAGGATTGGGAGCAGTTTAGAATTCAGCAAAGGAGGTCAAAGACATTGATTAGGAGGGGAAAAAATAGGATGAGTCAGTAAACTTGTAAAGAACATGAAAGCAGATTATAAAAGCTAAGTATGCAAAAAGAAAACAATTAGCAAAGACAAATGCAGATCACATAGTCCAACATGTGAGAATTTATGAGAACAAGGAACTGTCAGACCAATTAAACAATTACTTTAGTTCTGGCTTCATGGAAGAAGACACAAATGGCTTCTCAGAAATGCTAGGGAACCAAGGGTCTAGTGGGGAGGAATTAAAGGAAGTTAGCATCAAACAAGTGCTGGAGAAATTAAGAGGATTGAATAATGCACATCCTGGGGTATGAATGGAGGTGGCCATGGAAATAGTGGATGCATTGGTTGGTATCTTTCAAAATTCTACAGCTTATGGAACAGTCCTGGCAGATTAGAGGTGGCAAATGTAACCACTATTTAAAAAAAAGAGGGGGAGAAAACAGAATTGTGGACTGGTTAGCCTAACAGTAGTAGGGAAAATCCTAGGGTCTTATATTAAAGTCAGTGATAACAGGACACTTAGAAAATATCAACATGATTAGACAAACATGGATTTATAAAAGGATAATCATGTTCGACAAACATATTGGAGTTTTTTTTGAGGATGTAATTGGCAGAATAGGTGGGGGAAAGCCAATGGGATGAGGTGTATTTGCATTTTCAGAAAGTCTTTAAAGTTCCCCACAAAAGGTTAGTGTGCAAAATTAAAGCACATGGGATTGGGGTTAATACACTGGCATGTGTTGAGAATTGGTTAGCAGGCAGGAAACAGAATAGGAATGAGTCTTTTTCAGAATTGCGGATAGTGACTCCTGGCACACCGCAGGGATCAGTGCTTGGGCACCAGCTATTCACAATATACATATTAATGATTTGGACAAGGAAGGCAAGTGTAACATTTCCAAGCTTGCTGGTGACATGAAAATTGGTGGGAATGAGAGTGGTGAGGGGGAATGTAAAGAGGTTTCAACGGCAATTTAGACAAGTTGACCGAAGGAGAAAATACATGGCAGATGCAGTGTAATGTGGATAAGTATGAAGTTATCCACTTTGGTAGGAAAAACAGAATGGCAGGGTATTATTTAAATAGTGATAGATTGTCCTTGCACACCAATCACTGAAAACAAGCATGCAGGTGCAGCAAGCAGTTAAGGCGGCTAATGATATGTTGATCTTCATTGTTGAGTACAGGAGAAAGGATGTCTTGCTGCAGCTGTACAGAGCCTTGGTGAGATCACACCTGGAGTAGTGTGCGGTTTTGGTCTCCTTACCCAAGAAAGGGTATACTAGTCATGGAGGAAATGCAGCAAAAGTTTACCAGACTGATTCCTGGGACGGCAGGATTGTCATATGGTGAGAGACTGGGTTGACTGGGCCTGTGTTTATTGGAGTTTAAGATAACGAGGAGGGACCTCATTGAAACATATAAAATTCTGATCAAAGGGTATGAGGCACATGAGTATCAGCCATGATCATATTGAATGGCCAAGCAGGCTCAAAGGGCTGAATGGCCAACTCATGCTCTTATTTGTGTGAAAGAATATTTCATAACTTTAAGTGAATAAACACAACAGCTCCTTCAAGCACAACATAAATGCAATGTGTTGAATGGCCACCAGCCGTGCTGCAAAATTTAATGATTTTGAAAGAAAAAAGCAGTGGAATCAAGTTCCACACTGTCACTTCTTGAGCCAAGTGAAACTCAATTTAGTTTGTAGCACAAGTGATTAATGTCACAAGGCAACTTCCTCATTTACCTCACTGAACCCCAGCTCACCCCCCCTCCCGCCTGCCCCCCAGCCCAGTGCATGACAGCATGATCTTATTCACACATGGGAATTTTAATAATTATTACCCTATTTATTCTATCACGTCAGAAAATTGGAAGAGAAATACAACAAAATTGTAACCAAAAGTTAAGCATCATACAGTTAAACAATCCTGACAAACATTCAAAACACCCATACTACAAAATCTGAAGCCCCAGAACCAAGCAGAACTAAAATACAGGAAAGCAGCTATATGCATTTGTATTAATCAGAGGAGAGATGCACACAATACTCTGAAAGACAAACATTAATATGCATTTTGTAAATAAAGTACTCTACTGATACCCAGTGGCAATAAATTGCAAACTGCATATATTTATTTTCTAACGTAGTTGTGAGGCACCACAAATGAAGTGCTGCAAGTCCCTTGCTTTCCCCAACAAGTCAGAAGTTTATATATAACAAAAGCCGCACTGTTGGCCAGGATGAAAATACAAAGGTAATTGTAATGAAGTATAATAACTAGTTCCAGAATTACATGCTTTCTAAGTTACACATTTTGCAATCCCAAACATTTCCAGCACTTTATTTTTATCACAAACAAACCTTATCCATTTCATTTCTAAAGATATGAAGTCTTTACCCACAGGAGCTGGAAGTTCCAAGCCTTGTTTTTGGGCAGGCCTAGCTAGCTCTACAGAAAACATCAGTGTAAAATATAAGAAACTAATGAAAGAAAAGTGGTAAATGTTAGCACTATAACATTTAGTTTCTGAATCTAATGGAAATGACTGCCAAAAACTAACTTAAAAAAAGACCAAATAGAAATGCAAATTCTGCTTTGGAATTCTCAATATACAAAGAACAAATTACAACACAGGAACAGGCGCTTCAGCCCTCCAAGCCTGCACCGACCATGCAACCCATCTGAACCAAAACCCCCTACCCTCCCGGGGACCATATCCCTCTATTCCCATCCTATTCATGTATTTGTCCAGAAGCCCTTAAAAGTTGCTATCGTACCTGCTTCCACTACCTCCCCCAGCAGCGAGTTCCAGGCACTCACCACCCTCAGTGTTTTAAAAAAAACTTGCCTCGTACATCTCCTTTAAACCTTGCCCCTCGCACCTTAAACCTATGCCCCCTTGTAATTGACTCTTCCACCCTGGGAAAAAACTTCTGACTATCCACTCTGTCCATGCCCTTCGTAACCTTGTAGACTTCTATCAGGTCGCCCCTCAACCTGCATCGTTTCAGTGAGAACAAACCAAGTTTCTACAACCTCTCCTCATAGCTAATGCCCTCCATTCCAGGCAACATTCTAGTAAATCTTCTGCATCCTCTCCAAAGCCTCCCCATCCTTTTGATAGTGAGACGACCAGAATCAAACAGTATATTCCAAGTGTGGCCTAACCAAGATTCTATAAAGCTGCAACATGACTTGCCAATTTTTAAACTCAATGCCCTGGCCGACGAAGGCAAACATGCCATATGCCTTCTTGACTACCTACTCAACCTGCGTTGCTTCTTAGTGACTTGTGTACCTGTACACCCAGATCCCTCTGCCTTTCAATACACTTAAAGGTTCGGCCATTTACTGTACATTTCCCAGCTGTATCAGATCTTCCAAAATGCATTACCTCACATTTGTTCAGATTAAACTGCATCTGCCATCTCTCCAACCGATCTATATCCTGCTGTATCCTCCAACGGTCCTCATTGCTTTCCGCAATTCCACCAACCTTTGTGTCGTCCGCAAACTTACTAATCAAACCAGTTACATTTTCCTCCAAATCATTTATATATATTACAAACAGCAAAGGCTCCAGCATTGATCCCTGAGGAACACCAATAGTCACAATCCTCCATTCAGAAATGTACCCTTCCATTGTGACCTTCTGTCTCTCTGTACTGGACAACATTACTGGATACTAGACCAATAATGCAAGACGAATAAATAAATACATTTTAGTAAAATGTAAATGTTTATTTATTAGTCACAAGTAGGCTTACATTCACACTATAATGAAGTTACTGTGAAAATCCCCTAGTCACCACACTCCGGCAAACATTTTCCAAAAGTCAAGATGGATAATTCTTGTAGACACTTTTTTAAAAAAAAACTGCACACTATTTTGAGACAAGAATACCCAACCTCCCTTTAGCATTCATATCATATTTCAGACCACCAACAAGCCTCATCTTGCATAGGCTTAATGTGCCATGAAGAGACTCAAGGAAATGCTGAATGATACATCAACACAAACAAATTTTGACAAAATTGTCTGATCCTTCAAATGAAGAAAATTTGCAGATTCAGATTTGTCGCCATGTAACTAAAGAACCCCAAGTCTGGTACCATTCTATTAAGTCTCCTCAGCCCCTTCCCCAAGGCCTTGACATACTCCCCAAAGGGTAGTGTCCAAAAGTGAATGCAATGCTCCAACTAAGGGCTAGCCATGATTTAGAAGGGTCAGTCATAACTTCTTGCATTTTTACTCTACCTCTATTTGTAAAGCCAAGGGTCCCGTATTTTAACAAGCGTCTTAATTTGTCCCAGTACCTTCAAAGATTTGTCTACATGTACCCCTTGGTCCTCTGTTCCTGTCTCCTGTATAAATTTGTACCATCTAGTTAATACTGCCTCTTACCTCCCAAATGCATCACTTTGCTTCTCTGAAGTAAATTTTATCCGTGATGTATCTGGCCATGTATCCTCAATTATGCTACTGTTTACGCGTAATGACTTTCATATCATCTGCAAACTGAAATTATGCCCTGCATGTGCAAAAGCCCAGGTCTATATTATTCTTTCATTTAATTAGGTTTCTCTCAGGGCTTCAGAAAATGTTTGAAATGTTATGAAAATTGGGTTATCAATGTATTAAACCAAACTTCTGCCCCACAACGTCACCAGCTGAACCCTGGAATACATTTTACTTCAATATAACCTATTCATTATACAAGCACGTCAATTAATACTACAAAGCCAGTACATTGAAAAGTTAGTTTTCAGAACAGCTTTTTTTAATTAATTGATGCAAATGAAAACATTTCTCTACTCTTCTTGTCATTAAAGTCTTCTATACGGTTCCGAAACTTAGACATTGTACAAACGCCACCTAAAAGGACCTGGAGATGTACCATCAATGCTGTCTGAGACATATTCACTGCATCAGCTGAGAGGACAAGCATACTAACATCAGCATCCTTGATCATAGAATCATAGAATCCCTACAGTACAGAAAGAGGCCATTCGGCCCATCGAGTCTGCACCGACCACAATCCCACCCAGGCCCTACCCCCATATCCCTACATATTTTACCCGCTAATCCCTCTAATCTACACATCCCAAGACACTAAGGGGCAATTTTTAGCATGGCCAATCAACCTACCCCGCACATCTTTGGACTGTGGGAGGAAACTGGAGCACCCGGAGGAAATCCACGCAGACACGAGGAGAATGTGCAAACTCCACACAGACAGTGGCCCAAGCCGGGAATCGAACCCAGGCCCCTGGAGCTGTGAAGCAGCAGTGCTAACCACTGTGCTACCGTGCCGCCCCAGATGGAGCCAAGAGCATCAGCTTCGAGGCAGTGATCATCCGAAACCAACTCCGCTGGGCCAGCCATGTGCTTAGGATGTCAGAGTCCAGACTGCCAAAGCAAACCTTCTTTGCCCAGCTTAAGGAAGGCACCCAAACATGAGAAAGGAATCTGATCATTAGAAAATGTTTTAAAAGTAGTGCATTCTTAATCAGGCATTATTGGAAAACGAACAAATCAATAACTGCATGTATTTTCAGAACCTTGGTATGTTTTGGCGATCATTAACGAGTTTGGATGTCCACCTAAGAAACCCCACGTTACTGGTTACTCTGTATTACAGCCACAGCTTCAAAGACACCTTGAAGGCTTACCTCAAGAAATGCAACATGCACATCAATATCTGGGAGATCACTGCTCAGAAAAAGACCTACTTAGAGGAATTTCCTGATTGAAGGGATATAATTCTTTGAAGACACCCAATGGCAAGAGGAGGCCTGGAAAGAGAGCCTGAGAAAAGGAATGCCAGCGGTTTAGAACCCAAGGACCAAGCCCACCTCCCAGAACACCTGTCAAGTGTACAGTCAGAGATGTGGCTCTAAGATTGGGCTCAGCAACCAAGCAAGGACCCACAGAACCCAGGACCAGTGACACGGAGTTTCTTAGGTGGACAATCATACTCATTAGCAAGTGATCGCCAAAGCATATAAAGGCTCGGAAAATGCATGCAATTATTGAGTGGTCAGTTTTCCCAATAATGCCTGATTCAGAATACACTTCTTTTGGAACATTTTATAGTGATCAAGTTCAGTAGTCTCAACCAATTCCCTTTCTTCAATGCTGAATTTTTTTTTTTATAACTGCCTTAACCATCTTAGAAGGTTAGCGTCTATGTCTGCTTTCAAAATGATTTTATGATGGCAGGAACTGCACTTCTATCAGAAAGGACTGTCTGCTTCCTCAGAACTCAAGTCTCACCACCACTAGTAAAGTCCACAGAATAAATTGGAACAAACCAGAGCTTCAATTCGGACCTTAAGGTTAAGTGAAGTACTGAACCATTTAGAACAAAAAACTGTACTGTTTATTAGAAATTTTGTTCCATTCTTAAAAACAGGTATACATGCAAGATATTACTTAGACTTAGTAGCATCTCAGATGCAATGAGGCAGACATAGCATTCTAGCTTTAGGCTAGTGACATGTTCCAGGAAAGAGAGTAGGCCATGAAAACAAAGATATTAACTGAAAAATAATGAAATAACCACAGGATAAGATGGCATTATCTATTATTTGTACAGTCTCAAAAGTATCACTACAAAGGGAGTTTGTCTCCCACTAATGGGACTTGATGTCTGATAGAACTCTACCAGTCAACTATCAGCTGTTGCTCCATGTTTCAATCGACAAATGTTGATGTTTCTGAAAAGCTTTTTCATCCTATATTTACTGCATATTACAAAATAAAACACATGCAAATGGAAATCTGTAATACCATACAACATGTAATAAAATAGGAAGTTGAAACTAATCAATATTTTCACAGAATTCTAAATTATAAACAACAGTTGGTGCCATGATTTTCAGTTGCAATAACTTTGACGACTAATTAACACATTGATCTCTACAGAATATTATTCAGCAGTGCTCCAGCAAATAAAAAATAATCTGAAGCACTCAAATCTCAGTTATGGCATCCCCACAGTACCAAGTGCTGATTTTCGTCTAGTCATCAAGCAAAGCACTGGGTGAAAAGTAAGGCACCTAAATCAATAAGAGCAAGGATTCTCAGGTTGAGAGATATGAATCACTGAACAGAGAAAATGCTAAAGGGGACCGGTAACAGACCCATCATCTCTGCTGGCTATAAAAAAAAGGGTAACAAAAGAATGCTCCAGTATTTGTTGGATGCAAACATTACCAATCTTAATGGATGTTTTAAATTGTAAAGCTAGAAGACTTAACTCACATGTGTGGGTTCTGAAAATGAACTCCTCCTGTTGGATTTAATGGAAGCCTTGCTGTTGTCTTGATGGCTGGGTTGGCAAAATTCAACTTCAATGCTTTGCGTTTAACTGTTTAAAAGAAAGGTGAGAAATAAGAAAGCAGAAAAGATATTGTATTAAATCATACCATCCACTAGGTCCTAGATACTGTACCTTTGCTCAACACATAGATCTATTCAATTTTACAATTGTAATGAATTCAAGTATTATGCTTATAATGTGACGTGCTACATCAATGGGAGGAAAAGGAGGACGGCTTTTTTTAAGAACAGAATTAAACTTGGCATGCTTAGGGACACAACTTTGCTCTACTGCTGCCTTCTCTGTGATAAACTTCAGCAACAATTGTCTCATGACAGATTTTGCACAAGATTCTGGGATTGCAAAACAACATCACTCTATACTTTGTAAGACAATTATAACTTAGCAAACAGATTTTCAAAGCAGATGAGAGCTGGAGGGAAGCAGCTGAGCTTAACTGTCTCATCATCCAACACCAAATAGAATTCACCAGATAGCGATCAGGGATGGGAACTCCAATGAATTTTCTCTTCCCTTACCAAGAGCACATAGATTGATTGTAGCGTTAATTTTGTTACCCCAGCTGAGCTTAGTTAACTGTGCACAGATTAGAAAGTGAATTCGGAAATGTCTAATATGTATGGTCCATTTCCTGAGCCAACACCATGGTTATTGGTTCCCAAAATGCTGGCCATAGCAAGATTCTATTTGCTTGGGGAAATGGGGCCGGTTTCAAATGAATAAATATGAAGATTTTCCACCATCTTTCCAAATGTAGGAATGAGTTACATTTTCCCTACATGTTTATACATATTTACTACATCTCACAAAAAGAAAACACATACATGACCCTTTCCACTTTGAGGAACATGTTTATTTTGCCACTTGAGAAACAAGTCGTGTTACACATTGACATTTCATTTCATCATTTCAAATTGATCAAACAAGACATATGGGTTTGTTACTGAACTAGCAGCACAGCACAGGTTTTGTGTCTGAGTTTGAGTGGCAGTGTACAGCCAAAACTGGATTTTTTCAAATTTATTCTAACCGCATAGTTAAGGCCAGCATTTCTTATCCATCCCACATTGCCCTTGAGAAGTCAGCCTTCTTGAACCACTACAGTCCATTAAAGCTTTTCCTGTGCTGGTTTCAATACAGCTGAGTGGCTGGCTTGGCCATTTCAGTGCAGTTTTGCAAAGGTAATTAGGGATGTGTAATAAATGCTGGTCTTGCTAGTGATGTTCGTATCTCATGAATGAATTCTTAAAAAGATCAGGATCAATCACATTACAGTGGGTATGAAGTCACACACACATAAATATATATAAATATAAATAAATATATATATATAAAAATATAAATAAATATATATATATAAATGGCCAAATTCCTTCCCCAAAGGGCACTAGTAAATAAGGTGGGTTTTTAACCACAATCTGGTTATTACATGGAGACCAGGAGCTTTTTGTTCTCCTAAGAAACTAAGTAAATTCACCATTTACCATGGTGGGATTTGACCCCTCATCTTTGGATTAGCCTAGGCTTCTAAATTCCCAGTAATTTAACCATGATGCTACCACACCCATAATTATAATGTAATCACTGCCATTATATTATGGGACTACACACGCAGTTTACTGCAGACATCTAATGACAGTACTTGTATTTTTACCTTTAAATTTTACCTGAATGCTGAGCTGAAACTAAACAGCCACTGTTGTAATTTATCAGTGGCTACATTAAACTGAAAACTGCAGAATGCCAAGCTGGCAACAACATTTGAATGCTTACTGTGAGCAAAAGTTGATGCTGTGAAATTACACTGAAAATACCAGGTTGAAATGAAATTACTTCATTGTATTTTTTCAATCCAATGAAATCTAAATTTTGCATACTTGAATTATACACGAATTAATCCCAATCTATTTGGGATATGCCATTATTAAAGGGACAGGCAAGACTAACAATGTATATATTATAAATACTTCAGTTCCAGAAGTTGATTTTATAAAAGAACAAATGCACTGGCCACAATTCTATTAGAAAAGAAACACCAATTCTCTCAGTTGCTGGGAACGGTTCTAAATCAAGTCTTCCTTGGTTAGACCATGGTATCATTAATAGGTTATCTTCTGCAACAGCTCCATTGTAAAGTGGGAGCTGCAACTTCAGGCAAGCCCAAGTGCCATCCTGGAACCAAAATAAGTCACAAAATTACACTACTGGTTGGACATTTATGATCAGCCATTCATCTGGTCAGGAGGAGAAATGATTGCCATTCATTCAGCCTTGGTATTCTGCTGCAAAGGCAACTTCTTCAACTCGGAATTTCCCAAATTCTAAAAAAAAAATTCAGAATCTGCTCCTGCTCTAAGGTGGAGGTAAAGAAGGATCTCCAAAGGGTGAAGAGTCAACAGGCCTTACACTTTGCTGCTGAGGCCTCCAAGATCATCTTCTGGACAAAAGTCTGCTCAATGGAGCAGGAGGATAGTATTTGTTTCTTCTTCCAAAAGAGCTCTGTGATTAGAGGCCTGAAGGAAGACGACGGCTCAGTAGCTTCATTGCAACCTGACTTCTGAAGGATCAGCATCCTTTTATGCTGGACTGTACGATGTTAAGATCACAGACAGCACAGCCTCCCAGACATTCTTGTCCTTGATCACGGAGGTTTTAGAGTCATAGAGTCATAGAGTCATAGAGGTTTGCAGCATGGAAACAGGCCCTTCGGCCCAACTTGTCCATGCCGCCCTTTTTTTAAAAAAAAATCCCTAAGCTAGTCCCAATTGCCCGCATTTGGCCCATATCCCTCTATACCCATCGTACCTATGTAACTATCTAAATGCTTTTTAAAAGACAAAATCGTACCCGCCTCTACTACTGCCTCTGGCAGCTCGTTCCAGACACTCACTACCCTGTGTGTGAAACAATTGCCCCTCTGGACACTTTTGTATCTCTCACCTTTAACCTAGGCCCTACCTTTGGGAAAAGATATTGACTATCTAGCTGATCTATGCCCCTCATTATTTTACAGATCTCTATAAGATCACCCCTAAGCCTTCTACGCTCCAGGGAAAAAAGTCCCAATATATCCAGCCTCTCCCTATAACTCAAACCATCAAATCCCAGTAGCATCCTAGTAAATCTTTTCTGCACTCTTTCTAGTTTAATAATATTCTTTCTATAATAGGGTGACCAGAGCTGTACAGTGTTCCAAGTGTGCCCGTACCAATGTCTTGTACAACTTCAACAAGACGTGACATTTGCAATTCTCCAGTCCTCTGGCACCAGCCTCTATCTGAGGAAGATTATGGTCATTGCCTCTGCAATTTCCACCCTTACCTCCCTCAGTATCCTCAGATGCACCTCATCTAGTCCTGGTGACTTATCATGTATAATCAGCAAATTAACATGCCCTCTTTCTCAATTTTTAGCCCAGTGTCTCAGCCACCTCCATATTCACTATAACTTTGGTGGCAGTTTCTTGCTTGGTAAAGACAGCTACAAAGTAGCCATTTAATACCTTAGACATGTTCTCTCCCCCCCCCCCCTCCCCATCACTGCATTCATATGTAAATTTCCTTTAATTTTTTTGTTCTTTCACAGGATATGGGTGTGACCGACCATTGCACTCCATGTGATGTAGGCACACCCATTGTCCTATCAGGGAGAAAGTTCCAAGCTCTTAAAAGGTCCCTGATCAAATGCTTCTTTAACTCCTGTTTACTATAGAAGACTTTTGAATTTTATGTTAGCGGCCAGTATCTTCTCATACTTAGTGTTAGGGGGACTAGCTAGGGTAAATACTTGGAGTTATGGGGATAGGGTCTGGGTGGGATTGTGGTCGGTGCAGACTCGATGGGCCGAATGGCCTCCTTCGGCACTGTAAGATTCTATGATTCTATTTATAATTGCCTTCCTCACTCTCCCCTCTGCATTTTTATGTTCAGCCTGGTTCTGATTTATATGATCAACCTGACACCTGTCATACGACCTTTCTCTACTCAAACTTTCTCTTTTCCCATCCAGGGAGCTCCGCCTTTGCCTGTCCCACCTTTCCTCTCTTTCCCCGGCATGGTGGCACTGCTGCCTCAGAGCGCCATTTTTTTAGATGACAAAACATAGGAGAGTCTGGACAAACCCAACTCTGGACGATCTGACAAAGGCCAAGTCCTTCGAGAGGAATAAAACTTCCGGAAGCGATGGTTTACCAGTGAAGTTGCATGCAACTCAGTGGGACTGGATCAGCCAAAATCTGCTGGAAGCATATGAGAGTATGCTTCCGCCTGGCAGCATGTCAAAACCTACGCAGAAAGGCATCACCGTGCTCATCTACAAGTGGTAGTGGGGGGCAGCGAATCAGAAATTGGCAACCTATGGACTACAAAATTCTGTCTGAGGTTCTTGTCAATTGAATCAAGCCGGTCTCAAGTTAGTGATCCACCCTGACTGGATCTGTGCTGTAGCCGGCAAGATGATCTCTAATTGCCTTGCACTCCTCAAGGATATGTGGGGGACAGGGGCATAGAGACCTGCCTCATCAGCCTGAACCTGGAATAAGCCTTCAGAACATGAGCAAAATTAACTGGAATAGAACTTGCAGTTTAACAATCTGAGACATATTGCATTAGACCAGGTACAATATAGTAAAATGTTCTCAATTAATAGAAAACGTTAATACTCAATTCAGCTCATTTTCAAAGCCCTTCCAAGTGGGCTTACTAAAAGAACATGACAAACAGTATGAAAAGTCTTGGGAGAAAAGCGATGAATCCAATTTTTGCAAAAAATTAGAGACTTCTGTATTTTTCTTTTAAAATCAAAGTCATGTAGCAGAAGCCAGTTTAAACTAACACTGCAACATAGAAAGCTTCTTTAAAAACACCCTAAACTTTCAAAGTCAATTTTCTCTTGTGGGAGAATTTAGAACTGGGGGCACAGTTTCAGCAAAAAGGGTCTCTCATTTAAGATGACGACAGAGAGAAATTTCTTCCCTCAAAAAACTGTCAACCTTTGGACTTCTCTACCTCAGTGAGCAATGATTCAAGGCTGAGTCAGACAAGATTTTTGATCTGCAAGGGTTATTTGGGGCAGGCAAGTAAGTGGAGTCAAGGTCACAATCAAATCAGTCATGATCGGATAGCATGGTGGAGCAGGCTTGAGGAGCTAAATGGCCTACTCCTTCCCCAATTTATGATCTTACATTCTTTGAGTGTGAAAGAAATCAATTAATCACCATTAAACAGCTATCTGCAATCAAAACATAGATCAGTCAAAATAAGTTAACATGTCAAATTCAGCATGCATTCATTAAATTAGAAATGTTTGTTTAATTTCAAGACATTTAAATCATTACAAATTTTGTTTCTATTGGATTTAAATAAACTTGATGTAAAAAAACTAAATGCAAACATCACAAATGCTGTTTACGACCACCAAGAATCACTTATGGTTCACAATCACCCATCTTTTGAATCATAACATTCAGGAAAAAACACAGGCCAGTGACAGTTAGGAACTGTACTGACGACAATGTGATGGCCAGAGTTGGTAAACAAGAACCCAAGTTCTACAAGGGAAAGAACTCACTTAAACTTTTGTCCAACTCATGATATTATGAACCACATTACAGTTAATACATTTTAGCCAGGCAAATTTTCTTTAAACGTTAAGTTTTAATCAGTGGTCTGAATGTTTAACCAATTTCTTTTTGGTGAATTGCTGTAATCCATTGGCCAGGCATAACATTCAGCTCAAACAAAATTTGAGTTAAAGATCGCTGGAGAAATTACTACAGATTAAATATTTCCCCTGAAGCAACTACCAGTTTAGAAGTTACAACATTTTATACAGACATAACACAAAAACAGAAAATGTTGGAAAATCTCAGCAGGTCTGACAGCATCGGTGGGGAGAGAACAGAGCCAATGTTGAGTCTAGATGACCCTTCATTTGGGGACCCTCAGAGCCAGCTCTGATGAAGCGTCATCTAGACTTGAAACGTTGGCTCTATTCTCTCCCCTCAGATGCTGTCAGACCTGCTGAGACTTTCCAGCATTTTCTGTTTTGTTTCAGATTCCAGCATCCACGATATTTTGCTTTTATCTTAGACATAACACAAGTTGTCCAAAATGGCAAATTCAGTGCAGGCCAAATTTAACGCAATAAAAGAACACATTCAGAAAAGAAATGTTGATTGCAAGCCACCAATCAGTATCCTGCAAAGATGTCCCTCTCACACATTTGCCAGTGATTCACAAAGAACTGCTATTGAAGTTGAGGCTGTACAGAAGCCAGCATTTGCATACTCTTAGCTAGCCCCGAGTCATCGTTACCAGAGCACAATCTTTCAAACCTAGCTTCACTTAGGGAAAGAAAGGCAAGGGGGAAAAAAAGAGCTGGAAATATAAAAGCTTCACCAGCTATTATCATTTTATTTATATAAATAATGTTCCAAGTCTAAACCAATCCACATTTCTGAAAACACACTTCTATGGTAGATGAACAATGTTTCAAATTTTTAAACAACTCTCCTTGTAAACATAAGCTTAGGGTGAAGCCAAGTAATTATTTCAGTCAATAGGATATTGTTCAATAATAGGAAAGGCAGGATTTCAGCTGTCAGTTTCCTATTACTTTGCAAGCCAACAGTAATATGCTGGTTACAATTTATGTGGCTTAGTGAAATTAATATATATTTTTAAAAATTGCTAGCCCATCTCACAAATAACAATGGGACTAAAGGAGCCAGAAGTAAATGTTGCAGCTGTGAGCTGACCTCATTTAAAGTTGTGTTCAATTACACAGTACTTTCACTAATAATAATGCATGCAAAATTTCTAAGATGTAATTTAAGAACAGCTCTAACATTAGAAGTATTGCCATGTTGATGTACAGTGATGCATGTGGAGCTGAGGGGGGCGGCACTGCGCAAGCTTTTTTTCGATCAGCAAAAACTCTGGTCTGGAGTTTCCTCCCAAGGAATAAGGCATTAGATGCAAAAACACACCCAATGCCACAGCAATTTTGCCAATGTCCAGGAAAAAACTAAGCCAACCACCACTTGGAACTGACATTGGAAATGACAATCACATACCCTGCCCCATCAATCTTGCAGAAGTTTCCTTACTATGGCTTGTGCCCAAGTTGGTTGACTGTCCCACAAACTGGTCAAGCAACAGCCTGATGCAGTCATACTCAGAAATATAGCATACAAAAAATGTCCTTGAAACCACCATCATCATCCTGGGTATATCTGGTCTGTCAGCAAGTCAGACCCAGCAGAGGCACAGTGGTATAAGTCAGGAGGGAGTTGCCCTGGGAGTCCTCAACATTGGATCACGTGAAGTCTCATTATATCAGGCCCAAACATGGGCAAGAAAATCACCAACTGGCTAACTGCGGATCCCATGAAGTTTCATGACAGTGGTTAGCACAGTTGCCTCAGGTGACTGTATGGAGTTTGCACATTCTCCCCGTTATCTGTGTGGGTTTCCTCTGGGTGCATCGGTTTCCTCCCACAATCCAAAGATGTGCAGGTTAGGTGGATTGCTCATGCTAAATTGCCTGTTAGCGTCCCAAGGTGTGTAGGTTAGATCATTACCCTGGGAAATGTATGGAGTTACGGGAATAGGGTGGGAGGGGGGGCCCGGGTAAGCTATGCTATTAGAGAGTTAGTGCAGACTCAATGGGCTAAATGGCCTCCATTTGCACTGTAGGGGTTCCATGACATAAGGTCCCAACATGGGCAAGAAAACCACCATCTGGTGCTAAACGGGATAGACTTCGACCAGATCTAGCACTCAAGACCGGGCATCCATTAGGTGAAGTCCTGACTGGGCACGTGAAGAAACTAACAAGGGGGAAAAAGCCACTACACCTTGTCCTCACTAATCAACCTGTCACAGGTGCATCTATCCATAACAAGCGTAGGTAGGAATGACGACTTCATAGTCCTTGCAAAGACAAAACCTCACCTTCAGGCTGAGCATACCTTCCATCGCATTGTATAGCACTACCACCATGCTAAATGGGATAGAAAAATTTTGTAAGGTGTCAGTGACAGTGCTATCAGGTGGCCCTTACATAGCAAGAACTTGCTCACTGATGCTCAGATAGATTCCACCAGAGCCACTTGGCTCCTAACTTGAATGCAGCCCTGGTCCAAACCTGGACAAAAGAGCTGAATTTGAAGAGAGCAGTTGAGAATGACTAAGGCAGCACTTGACTGAGTGCAACATCAAGGAGTCCTGGCAAATTTGGGGATCAGGAGGAAAACTTTGGTTGGAGTTATACGATTATTTGCTGATTACTTGCTGCACCTGTGTGCTAGCTTTCTGTGTTTCATGCACAAATACCCCCAAGTCCCTTTGTGTTGTAGTTTTCTGCAGCTTTTATCCATTTAAATATTTCTGTTCTTTTGTTCTCCCTTCCAAAGCGAACAACTTCACATTTTCATAGAAATCATAGAAACCCTACAGTGCAGAAGGAGGCCATTCGGCCCATCGAGTCTGCACCGACCACAATCCCACCCAGGCCCTACCCCCACATATTTACCCACTAACCCTCTAACCTACACATCCCAGGACTCTAAGGGGCAATTTTTAACCTGGCCAATCAACCTAACCCGCACATCTTTGGACTGTGGGAGGAAACCGGAGCACCCGGAGGAAACCCACGCAGACACGAGGAGAATGTGCAAACTCCACACAGACAGTGACCCGAGCCGGGAATCGAACCCGGGACCCTGGAGCTGTGAAGCAGCAGTGCTAACCACTGTGCTACCGTGCCACGTTCACACGTTATACTCCATTTGTCAACTTTTTTGCCCACTGACTATCAATATCTTTTTGTAAACTGCTCTCGCAACTTACCTTTCCACCTATTATTGAGCAAATTTGACAACAGTACATTCACTTCCTTCCTCCAAATCATTAATATATAAACAGTTGCGGTCCCAGCACTGATTCCTGTGAAACACCACTGGTTACATGTCACCAACCTGAAAAAGAGCTCTTATTCCCACTCTGTTTCCTGCCCATTAGCCAATTCTCTATCCATGCCAATATACTACCTCCAACACCATGGGCTCTTATTTTATGACTTAACCTTTTGTGAGGTACCTTGTTGAATACCTTCTGGGCGTCCAAATACAACCCATCTACTGGTTCCCCTCTATCCACTCTGGTTAAGACTTCCTCAAAAAAACTCTAATAAATCGATCAGACACGATTTTCCCTAACACTGCTTGATTAGATTAGGATTTTCCAAATGTGCTATTACTTCCTTAATAACTGATTCTAACATTTTTCCAACAATAGGCGTTAGGCTAATCGGCTATAGTTACCTGATTTTTGCCTCCCTCCCTTTTTGAATAGGGGTGTCACATTTTCCAATCCTCTGGTACTTCTCCAGAATCCAAGGATTTTGGAAAATTACAACTAATGCATCCACCATCTCTGTAGCTACTTTTTAGGATCCTAGGATGCAAGCCTTCAGGGCCAGGGGACTTAACTGCCTTTACACCATTAGTCTAATACTATTGCTCTAGTGATGGTACTTAATTCCTCCCCTGTATTAAAGGGATGTGCGAAGTATCTTCCACCACAAAGACTGATGCAAGGTATCTGTTTAACTCTTCTGCCATTTCCTTATTCCCCATAACTATCTCCCCAGATTCATTTCCAAGGAGCCTAATAGCTCCATCCACCTCGGGTGGATGGAGCTATTACAAGGGGGCATAACTATAGGGTTCATGGTGGGAGATATAGGAAGGATATCAGAGGTAGGTTCTTTACGCAGAGAGTGGTTGGGGTGTGGAATGGACTGCCTGCAGCGATAGTGGAGTCAGACACTTTAGGAACATTTAAGCGGTTATTGGATAGGCACATGGAGCACACCAGGATGATAGGGAGTGGAATAGCTTGATCTTGGTTTCAGATAAAGCTCGGCACAACATCGTGGGCCGAAGGGCCTGTTCTGTGCTGTACTGTTCTATGTTCACTTTAACCTCTTCTTCCCTTGATATATTTGGCTTGTCAGTTTTTAATATGCATCGCTAGTTTGCCTTCGTAGTGCATTCTATATTATCTTTTTAGTCCTTCTTTGCTGGATTCTGAATTTATTCCAGTCTTCGGGACTATCACTGGCTTTTGCCTCCACACGTGCTTCTTCTTTCAACATAATGCTCTCCTTAACTTCCTTGGTTAGCCATGATTGGTTTATCCCCCTCTCAGAATCTTTCCTCCTGACTGAAACATATTTTTGCTGAGAATCATGAATTACCTCCTTAAATGCCTACCACTGCTTGCTTACTGCCTTTCCTTCTAATCTATCCGCCCAGTCCACTTTAGCTAACTCTATCCTCATTTCATTGTAATTCCCTTTAGTTAAGTTAAACACAGTTGTTTCAGACCCAAATTCCTCACCTCAAAATGAATATTGAATTCTATCATATTATGATTACTACTGCCTAGCGGATCTTTTACTGAGGTCATTTATTAAACCTGCCTCATTACCCATTACCAGATCCATGAAACCCTGAACCTTGGTTGGCTCCATGACATATTGCTCTACGAAACTATCCCTAATGCACTATGAATTTGTCATAGCTACCCTTTCCAACTTGATTAACCCAATCAACAAGATTAAAGTCACCCATAATTATTGCTCTATTCTTTTTACACACTCCTATTATTTGCTGATTTATATACCATTTTCTACAGTGTAGCTACTGTTTGGGAGTCTATACACTCTTACAAATGTCTTCTTTCCCTTGCTTTTTTTTAACCTGTACGTCATCCACACCTAGATTGTCTCTCACAACTGACCTCATTTAATCGCTTATTAACAGTGCTACGCCACCACCTTTCCCTTCCTGTCTTTCCAAAAGGTCAAATATCCCTGGATATTAAGTTCCCAGTTTTGATCTCCTTTTAACCATGTCTCCATAATGGCAAAGTGATCATGTCCATTTAACTCGATTTGCGCCGTCAGTTCATCTACCTTGTCCTGGCTGCTTCATTCATCAAGATATAAGTGGCAAGTAACTTTCATGCCATACAAGTGCCTAACTAATGACCATCTCCAACAAAAGAGAATCTAAGCAACTTCCCCTAACATTCAGCTCATTTAGCCATCTATTGAGGAAGATTTTCAATGTGACTATTATATATAATAAAAATCATATTAAAATGAACAGAATGCTGTACAAGTCTCAATGAGAAGTTTAAAAAATTCAGAGAAACATTTGGTCACAATGTTAGAAGACCAGTACCGCACCACCAATCCTATCTCCCCTCGGCCTCCCAAACACCCTGTTAAAAAAAAACAATGGGGAAGAATTTTAGCAGGGGGTGCATGGTCAGTTTGATAGATTTGGGCATATTGTCATTGCAGCCACACCCTAAATTTCATGATCTTTTAAGCCAGGTAATTGTGCTGAGGTTAAATATCTCAATGTTAATTTGGAGTAAATCCTTGGTCTACTTGTTTAAAGTTGTAATCACAGCATTAATTTCTGCCTTCCTCATTTCCTGGAAAACTCCTGTTACAGGTCTGACTGTATAGGCCAGTAAGAAGTTTAACAACACCAGGTTAAAGTCCAACAGGTTTATTTGGTAGCAAAAGCCACACAAGCTTTCAGAGCTCCAAGCCCCTTCTTCAGGTGTGGCTTTTGCTACCAAATAAACCTGTTGGACTTTAACCTGGTGTTGTTAAACTTCTTACTGTGTTTACCCCAGTCCAACGCCAGCATCTCCACATCATGTATAGGCCAGCCACAGACTCATTAAAAGTAGCACTTGTGTTTTACATTCCAATCAATTATTAGTGATAATTCTAAAGTGAAATAAATGAATTATGTCGGGGCATTGATAATTGTATAGTTGAATGATCAGACTTGAAAACCACAGAAATCTTCCAACAACAGATCTTGTATGGAATAATTCTACAGTTCTACTGTTACAAAAAAATAGTCTTTGTTTCAGCCCTAATAAACACTGAAAATTACACAGCATTTCAGAAATAAAGTAAATGCTAATAATCTCCATCTGCCAAGAATCCAACAAAAGTTCTGATGGTTACTGGTACACAATTTCACATAAATGCATGTCAGGAAGACACTGACAGAACTTGTACTTTGTACTGAAGTTCTAACAATCTCTATGTATGCCAGCACACTGCAGAAGAGTGCTAAAATATTTGCATCCCAGAAAAGAAGTAGTATTTGCGAGACCAAAGATCCACAGGCTGTTAGTTGGAATGGCAGTACAGATACCCACTACCCAGTTATGAGTCAGAAGCAAGTTTCAGAATATAGTACCATGAAATTGGAGCTTACTTTGCTCGTTTCCACAGACGCTTAGCTGAACGCCTAAAGCAGAGAAAACAAAAATTTTTTTTTAGAAATAATTGCAACACAATAAATTTCCACAGCTACCACTGTACTTGTTAAAGACTGATCAGTAGGCTTCTTGCCAAACACTGTTGGCTAATCTACTGAAAAATGAATGCTGACTTCTTTGAAAGCTACAATGCATAATGACAAGGTCGAAGTGCATATTTTTCAAATTAAACTTACAATGAATTTTTACCTGTATTTAAAAAGATTGTTATACAAATGGAAAATTTCACAAAACATTTGGATTGAATCACCGTTAGACACAGTTCAATTACTTTTGACACAAGTTGGTCATCTTCACTCAGTAACTTGAATATTCAATCCTTTCCCAAGGTGCAACACTTAAATTTTCCCTCAATAAAAATTAGTAGCAACAGCAAAGCCTTTGAAGTGCGTTGAAGCATTATGACTCTACAAACAAAACATCCCAACTGTTATGAACCCAAAATTAATACTTGTACTTTAACAAAAAATTATTGAATGACATTGTAAATCTATAACTTCACAAAACTAATATAAAATGACAGTGATGAAAGCAACCTTCATTATCAGGTCAGAATATAATGCTATATTATAATTGTTCACAGTATTAACCAGGTCAAATGACAGATTCCACACCATTTATTACTAACTACAGCGGAGACGCACAAAATTGAAAGACTCGTCTGAACAGTAGATTAGAAACAAACCTTTCACTTCTTTGGGCCTGCATTCAAATCTAAATCTATTTGAAATTTTCTTGTATGCTCTGGGCAACCCAATATAATAAATAATAATGCATTTGATGGTTGCAAGTCAGTGATCCCGAATCTAATTTATCCTGCAAAGACCTTTATTAGAAAGCAAATCTAAGAGGTAAGAATTAGGAATAATATTGCACCTTTGTGACAAAAGTTTTCAAATAGCTAATGGAAGAGGCATTAGGAAAAGTAACCAACAACTTAATCAAAGAGGTAGGTTTGAAGTAAAGTTATAAAAAAAGGGAGTCAGAGGTTTTGGAGGCGAGTTGGAGCACTTAAGGCCCATGGTTGCCATTAATGGTGTGAAGGAAGTGGGATATGCACAAGAAGCCACAGTTGGAGAAGGTTATAAAAGGATTGTAGGGCTCAAAGAGATTGCAAAGATAGGAAAGTCAAGGCCAGGAAAAGATTTGAATACAAGGTTGAAAATATTAAAATTTTAACCACTGGTGGACCAGGAGCCAATGCAAGTCAGTGGGCAGAGGGACGTTGGGGCAAACAGGACAGCTGCAAATTAGGATACTAGCAACCGAGATTTGGATGAGTTTAAGTTTAAGAGGGTAGAAGAAGGGAAGCCAGCTAGGAAAGCACAGGACTATTTCCGTACGTTTCTGACTTTCATGCTCCTTAATAGTTATTTCAGGTACTGAGGGTTGCTTCGTTGATCATTACTTTGGAGTAAGTAGAGATTTTAATGTTACAGGTACTAAATTGGGACATTATATGTGCAAGGTTACAGACTCAGCCTAGCACAAGAGGCTTTCATATCACCAGCAATTAATTCAAATCTTGATTCTACAGGTCAACATCTAATCTATATTCACACCACCTAGTTCTAGAACATGTAGTAGTTTCCGGACAAGATATTAAATATAAATACAAGTTGATATGATTTCTCTTGAATGTCACGTGCAAGTTGAACAATAATTTGCAGACAGATCTACTTGTATTGGAAGAGCTGTTCCTGGCACTTTATAAGAAAATACAATACAGAATTGATAACTGTACATTAGTATCTTTAAAATGTACTTTTAATTAAAACAAACCAGTTATCACATTAAAATCACAGTTTATAGACATTAGAACCTGCCCAATGTCCTCAATACATTCAAAGACTCATCAAACAGCAACACAGTTCAATCACGGCTTTACAACAGTTCATGTTTCTTCCATTCTAGTGCACATTAAAGTTCACTTATTTAAGATACTCTGCACCAAGACCTGTGGGATTTCTGTGTCAGCCTACTATGTTCTATTTCCTACCAAGGTACCTCCAACACGTCTACTGTTCCAACAGAGGCCCAAACATTCTAGACTACTGCTACACAAATATTAAAAATGCCTCCTGCCTAGCTGTGCTCCTGCTCCCAGCTTTCAAGCAAAAACTGAAACAGGAGAATCCATTAAAGAAAGTCGTACAATGTTGGTCTGAGAAATCAGATGATCTCCCACAGGACTGCTTCAAGTCAGTGGACTGGTCAATATTTAAAAACTTAGCAACCAACCTGAACAACTATGTCACTACAGTAACTGACTTCATAAGTGTGTAGAAGACTGTGTGCCAAAGAAGTAAATCCTTGTGTTTCCCAACTGGAAACCATGGATGAACAGGGATATCCATTGCTTGAAGTCCAGGTCTGAGGCGTTCAAGTCAGGTGACCCTGACCGAAGTCAATCTGTGAGGTGGAGGGCATTAATTGGATAGTTTCTTGAGCACTTGTAAAGAGACATTGACTGACACAGGGGGAGAGTGGAGTCAGGAGATATATGCCTGCAATGCTTCACTATGGAATAAATCTATTCCAAGAGTGGCTCCAGTTTTGTCCTCATCAACTGGCTCAGGAGTGTAACATCTTGACACAGCAAGCTTTGAGAAGGGTAAAAGGGGCAAGATCAGAGCTTTCTCTTGCAGTCTACCCTTTTATATAAAACAGAGCTAGATTCAAAGGAAGAAAAACCGGCAAAGAAACACAGTGAAATAAAGATAGATAAGGGATGGAGAGGCTATCCATCTATAAAAGTGCCCTGTGGATTGATGTATTTCATTCGATAGACCATTTTGTATGAGTCTCATCTCACCTGTGGTATCTGAGCTCTCCATCTGAAAGTACGGAGAACGAAAGGACCAAGCTCTTCCCCAATGGTTAAGATACATGGCAACGGCAACAACTTATATTTATATAGGAACAGGAAGAGATCATTCAGCCCGTCGAGCCTGCTCCACCATTCAATAAATCATGGCCTGATCTACTTCGCTGTCTGCCTCCCCCACCATAACCCCTGATGCCTGTATCAAAAATTCTATAACTCATGAATAAATTTAATGACCTAGCCTCCACTGTTTTCTGCAAAGAGAATTCCACAGACAAACTAACCCTCAAAAAAAAAAGATTCTCCTCATCTTAGTCCTAAAAGAGAAAGCTCTTATTCTTAAACTGTGCCCCCTAGTTCTAGTCTGCCCCACAAGTGGAATTGTTCTATTCCATCAAGTCCCCTCAGGATCTTGTATGTTTCACTAAGATCACTTCTCATTCTTCTAAACTCCAATAGGTATAGGGTCAATGCCTTGCTTCACAAGATAAACCCCTCACCCCAGGAATAAACTGCATGGAGCTTCTCACCAATGGTTGCACAGCTACAGAAAACTTGCTGAATTTCATATTCCATTGCTTACTGTCTTTCCTGCTAATCAGGCAGTGTCCGAGGTGGAAATGGGCAGTTTCAGTGATGGAACGGATATGGGATCAAAAGCTCATCATGGAATCAAATGTGACACTAAGGTGGCAACTGCGTGTAAAAGTATGGTTATGAGTCTTCACAATATTTAGTCAAAGTAAATTTCTACCAATCCGATACAATGGACAAGTAGTGTGATAATTTAAGAGCATATGAACAGGAGTAGACCATTTAGCCCCAAAGGTCTATTCTGCCATCCAATGAGATCATGGCTGACCTGCAATCTAACTCCACACCAACTTAGCTTTGCCCATAGCGCTTAGTACCCTTGGACAACAAAGATTTATTAATCTCAGGTTTAAAATTTACAATTGATCGGCATCAATTGGCATTTCCAGAGTACTCTCTGGAAATTTACTTCGACTAAATATTGTGAAGACTCAACCATTCTTTTCAGACCGTGCCAGTGACTCCAGACAGTTGCCACCTTCATGTCATATTTGATTCCAAGATGAGCTTCTGATCCCATAAACGTCCCATCAGTGAAACTGCCCATTTCCACCTCTGACACTGCCTGGTTAGTAAGACAGTAAGCAATGGAATGTAAAAGTCAGCAAGTTTTCTGTTTTACATCCCTTTGCGTGTAAAAGTATTTCCTAATTTCACTAATCAATAGCCTGACACTAATTTTTAAAGATCTCCTTTGTTCCCCAACAGTAGAAACAGGTACTCTATCTATCCAATCTATGCCCCATGATCCCTTGAAAATTTCGATCAAAACACCATAATCTTCTAAACTCCAGGAACTGGTACTCGAGTTTGTGTAATCTCCCCTCGTAATTTAACCCTTGGAGCTATTCTGGATTCCATCCAAGAATAATATATACTTCCTAAGGTTTGGTGTCCAGAACTGTTCACTGTACTCCAGGAATGGACAAACCGAGGCTTTGTACAGCAGAAGTTGGATTTTTACCCCTTTCTATTAAACTCAAGGCCAGCATTCTATGAGACTTCGAGTATTTTCTATATATGTTCATAATATTAATGATGTAGCACCTGGACCACCAAGTCTCTTTGGACCTCCACTGTTTCAATCAGAAAGTACCTTTGTGGGTCAAGTGAATGACCTTCTGTTTTCCAAACAGAAATCCATTAGCCAGAGTTTTGCCAATTCACAGAATCTAACTATGTCTCAGCAATATTATACTCCCATCAACATTGCTTACACTGCCACCGATCTTTGTCATTGGCAAATTTTGGAAACGTGGCTTTGTATCCCATCAACTTATTAAATACATTGGAGGAAGGTGTTGAAGCAGTCGGGTGCCCTCAGCATACATGTGGAAACGAACACAGTTTTCTAATTATGCAATTGAGAAAGAGCATGTAGATGAGAAGGAGGAGGGACCAAGAACAGATTACCCAGAAGTGTACAGCAGCAGGAACAGAAACCACTGCCAGTGGTACCCTGGCAAAAATTTTTGATTTGATTTATTGTCACATGTATGGGCATAGTGAAAAGTATGGTTTCTTGCGCGCTATACAGACAAAGCATATTGTTCACAGAGAAGGAAACGAGAGTGCGCAGAATGTAGTGTTACAGTCATAGCTAGGGTGCAGAGAAAGATCAACTTACTGCAAGGTAGGTCCATTCAAAAGTCTAACAGCAGCAGGGAAGCAGCTGTTCTTGAGTCGGTTGGTACATGACCTCAGACTTTTGTATCTTTTTCTCGACGGAAGAGTTTGTCCGGGGTGCGTGAGGTCCTTAATTATGCTGGCTGCTTTGCTGAGGCAGCAAGAAGTGCAGTCAGAGTCAATGGATGGGAGGCTGGTTTGCGTGATGGATTGGGCTACATTCTTGTAGTTTCTTGCCGTCTTGGGCAGAGCAGGAGCCATACCAAGCTGTGATACAACCAGAAATAATGCTTTCTATGGTGCATCTGTAAACGTTGGAGAGGGTCGTAGCAGTCATGCCAAATTTCCTTAGTCTTCTGAGAAAGTAGAGGCATTGGTGGGCTTTCTTAACTATAGTGTCAGCATGGGGAGGGGGGGAAACCAAATGAGATAGATTGAATAGAACCAGGCGAGTACAATCGCACCCAGCCAAAAAGCGGCAGGGACGCATTGGAGAATGGTGCAGTCAGCCTCACTGAAGTCTGCAGACAGAACTAGGAGGGATGGCATACCATTACCAGTCACACAATGTCATTTTGGATTCTGATACTTTGGCAGGAGCAGAAATATGAGGAGGAATTCAAACAGTTCTGGAAAAGGCATAGATTTGGGAGGTGACAGCACATTGAAGGACTTGAGAAGGGGTAGTAGTTTGGAAGAATGGAAGGACGGTGTTATTTTGAGGGAAGGGATGGCTATGACAGATTTGAAGAGTGGGGAGAGTTACATCAGGAGGGACTTTTTCCACAAAGGACAATTTAATCTGAAACTCAGTCCCTTAAAAGTCTGCTGGGTAAATTAAAATTTTCAAGAGATATTTGTTAGGTTAGGATAGCAAAGAAAACTAAATAGGCAACTGAAGTTGAGGCATAGATCAGTCATGATGTAGCTGAATTATGGAAGAGGTTTGAGGGGCTGAATGACCTATTCTTATTTCTTTTTTTTATTCATTCATGGGACATGGCCGTCGCTGGCTGGCCAGCATTTATTGCCCTTCCCTAATTGCCCTTGGAGGGCAGTTGAGATTCAACCACATTGCTGTGGCTCTGGAGTCACATGTAGGCCAGACCAGGTGAGGACTGCAGATGTCCTTCCCTAAAGGACATTAGTGAACCAGATAGGTTTTTCCGACAATTGACAATGGTTTCATGGTCATCAGCAGTTTCTTAATTCCAGATATATTTTATTGAATTCAAATTCCACCATCTGCTGTGGCGGGATTCAAATCCAGGTCCCCAGAACATTAGCTAAGTTTCTGGATTAATACTCTAGCGATAATACCACAAGGCCATCACCTTCCCAATGTTCCCTTCCTTAAAGCAGCTGCATTTTTTGTAGCAACAGTAATTGAAGTACCTTTATTTAATGATCCTAAAAGAACATCCCCAAAGAAAACTACATATTTAGACTACTTATTCTTTCTAGATTAAACAATACTATTTTTGCCCACCACTAGAGGAAATCTGACTATGCATACTACATAGGAGAGCCAGTGGACATTATCTACTTGAATTTCTAAAAGGCCTTTGACAAGGTGCCGCACAGAGGGCTGCTGAATAAGATGAGAAGTTTAACAACACCAGGTTAAAGTCCAACAGGTTTATTTGGTAGCAAAAGCCACACAAGCTTTCGGAGCTCTAAGCCCCTTCTTCAGGTGAGTGGGAATTCTGTTCACAAACAGAGCTTATAAAGACACAGACTCAATTTACATGAATAATGGTTGGAATGAGAATACTTACAACTAATCAAGTCTTTAAGAAACGAAACAATGTGAGTGGAGAGAGCATCAAGACAGGCTAAAAAGATGTGTATTGTCTCCAGACAAGACAGCCAGTGAAACTCTGCAGGTCCACGCAACTGTGGGAGTTAGCAACCTGCAGAGTTTCACTGGCTGTCTTGTCTGGAGACAATACACATCTTTTTAGCCTGTCTTGATGCTCTCTCCACTCACATTGTTTCGTTTCTTAAAGACTTGATTAGTTGTAAGTATTCGCATTCCAACCATTATTCATGTAAATTGAGTCTGTGTCTTTATAAGCTCTGTTTGTGAACAGAATTCCCACTCACCTGAAGGGGCTTAGAGCTCCGAAAGCTTGTGTGGCTTTTGCTACCAAATAAACCTGTTGGACTTTAACCTGGTGTTGTTAAACTTCTTACTGTGTTTACCCCAGTCCAACGCCGGCATCTCCACATCACGAATAAGATAAGAGCCCGTGGTGTTACAGGCAAGGTGCTAGCATGGATAGAAGATTGCTGACTGGCAGAAGGCAGAGAGTGGGGATAAAGGGGCTCTTTTCAGGATGACAGCTATGACTAGTGACGTTCTGCAGGGGTCAGTGTTGGGATCACAACTTTTCTCTTTATATATAAATGATCTAGATGAAGGAACTGAGAGCACTGTGGCTAAGTTTGCAGATGATACAGACAGGTGGAGGGACAGGTAGTAATGAGGAGGCAGGGAGGCTGCAGAAGGACTTGGACAGGTTAAGAGAGTGGGCAAAGAACTGACAGATGGAATACAACATGGGAAAGTGTGAGGTTATGCACTTTGGTTGGAAGAATAGAAGCGTAGACTATTTTCTAAGTGGGGAAATAATTCAAATCATTCAGAAAGGGACTTTTTCAGAATTTTCTTATGGTTAACCTGCAGGTTGAGTTGGTAGTTAGGAAGGCAAATGCAATGTTAGCATTCATTTCAAGAGGACTAGCACTTAAAAGCAGGGATGCACTGTTGAGACTTTATAAAGCTCTGGTCAGACTACATTTGGAATATTGAAGCAATTTCGGACCCAGTATCGAAGGATGTGTTGGCCTTGTAGAGGGTCCAGGAGGTTCATGAGAATGATCCTAGGAATGAAAGGCTTGACGTATGAGGAGCGTTTGAGAACTCTGGGTCTGTACTTGGAGTATAGAAAGATGAGGGGCAATCTCATTGAAACATACAGAATACTGAAAGGCCTGGATAGATTGGACGTGGAGATGATGATTCCATTAGGAGAGACTAGGATCCGAGAGCACAGCCTCAGAGTAAAGGGACAACCCTTTAGAACCGAGATGAGGGGGAATTTCTTCAGCCAGCAGGCAGTGAAACTGTGGAATTCACTGCCACAAAGGCTGTGGAGACCAGTGCATTGAGTGTATTTGAGAGATAGATAGGGGTTCCAGGGAAAAAGCAGGAGAATGGGTTGAGAAACATCAGCCATGAACAGACTCAATGGGCCAAATGGCCAAATTCTGCTTCTGTATCTTAGCCTGCACAAGATACCATTACAATGTGCTCCTGCAACCAACTGACATTTTAAAAAAACTCTTTCAATTAATTTGGCCAATTCAATGTAGGATACATTCAAGTAAAACCTACAAATTACAATATATTGATTCTGGACTAAATTTAGCAAAATTACGTGACTATAAATTAAGTAAAATGTAATTCATTTCCAAACCGGCTATAAATTTCTTAAACTTCTTGTTTAAATCTTTAGATAAGAGAAAATTAATTCTAATCTTCATATTTTCATTGCACATATTGAATTTCCCAAAGTTGGAAAGTTGCATTGAAGAATACATGTGTACCTGTTGCTGCAGTTCTGCTTTATGAACTTCCCTTGGTATAATTAGTTTAAGAGCCAAAGACATTTTAGAAACTGCAATGTTACTCGTGCACACAAACAAATCAAAACATCTGCAATTTGAGTTGGTCAATTTCATGCTTTCCTTTAATCTAATGGGACATACATAGGATCCAAGAGCACAGCCTCAGAGTAAAGGGACAACCCTTTAGAACCAAGATGAGGGGGAATTTCTTCAGCCAGCAGGCAGTGAAACTGTGGAATTCACTGCCACAAAGGCTGTGGAGACCAGTTCATTGAGTGTATTTGAGAGATAGATAGGGGTTCCAGGGAAAAAGCAGGAGAATGGGTTGAGATAAGATTGTGGAAAGCTTGAATGGGGAGTAAACACTGGCATGGACTGGCTGGGCCGAATGGCCTGTTTCTCTGTTATATACCCTGTATAAATTTTGTCGAAGAGAAAGTCTATTTTTAAAAACTGTTCCTTGAGGATAAATTTTATCAGGCAGACCAGATGTGTTCAGACTCAACTGACCAAAAGCACTTCATACCCAAACAGCGGGGAGCACAATAATTGAAAGTTTAACACAGCATCTATTACAGGCATATAACACATCCCATAAAAACAGAAATACTTTGAATCACTGATTCTCACTGCAACTATAGGAATTTAAAGCTCAGGCCAAATGTCATTGAAATGCTATAATATGCATCAAAAATGGAACTGGCTTCTCTTCATGACAGTTAATTAAACATGGGTAGCAAAGACTCTGTATTTTTAGAGCAAATAGGCCCTCAGAATGCAAAACTACGTAGTTACTGCACACCACATGTCTCAATATCCCTCTGTTTTTCTACATAGCAAGTGTGACAACATACATGGAAAATTTCTGAACCAGCCAAATGAACAGCTTAGCAGGTGATTTCCCATTTTGACGTGCAACATTGATCAATATCATTATGAGAAAATAAACCAAAATGTTAAGTATTTTATAAATTTAAACCAAGTACTGGTATCCGCCCCCCATAAAAAGTTCCAAGGAAAAAACACATTAATGATCAGAATGTTTCTAACTGTACATTTTCACTATAGTTAATGATTGATATAAAGCAATTTTCACTTTGCACCACTACTAAGCTGGTAGAATGAATCTGACATCCAGTTACTATCCGCCCCTGATTCAGAGACAGCCTAAAGGATGCAATCTCACTGAACAAAGAACAAAGAACATTACAGCACAGGAACAGGCCCTTCAGCCCTCCAAGCCTGCACCGACCATGCTGCCCGACTTAACTAAAACCCCCTACCCTTCCGGGGACCATATCCCTCTATTCCCATCCTATTCATGTACTTGTCAAGACGTCCCTTAAAAGTCACTACTGTACCCGCTTCCACTACCTCCCCCGGCAATGAGTTCCAGGCACCCACTACTCTGTAAAAAATCTGCCTTGTACATCTCTTTTAAACCTTGCACCTCGCATCTTAAACCTATGCCCCCTAATAATTGACTCTTCCACCCTGGGAAAAAGCTTTTGACTATCCACTCTGTCCATGCCTCACAATCTTGTAGACTTCTATCAGGTCTCCCCTCAACCTCCGTCGCTCCAGTAAGAACAAACCAAGTTTCTCCAATCTCTCCTCATAGCTAATGCCCTCCATACCAGGCAACATCCTGGTAAATCTTTTCTGTAACCTCTCCAAAGCCTCCACATCCTTCTGGTAGTGCAGCGACCAGAATTGAACACTATATTCCAAGTGCAGCCTAAGGTACTATAAAGCTGCAACATGACTTGCCAATTTTTAAACTCAATACCCTGGCTGATGAAGGCAAACATGCCGGATGCCTTCTTGACTACCTTCTCCACCTGTATTGCCACTTTCAGTGACCTGTGTACCTGTACACCCAGATCCCTTTGCCTATCAATACTCTTACGGGTTCTGCCATTTACTGTATATTTCCTATCTGTATTAGACCTTCCAAAATGCATTACCTCACATTTGTCCAGATTAAACTCCAATCTGCTTCAGTTTGACACCAGAGTCCAAATTCAGTGTAGAATTAACCAGATTCCTGAATCATTTCACAGGATTCACTGGACTTCCTGGCAGCCTACATTCCCTTAATTCAAGTTCTAGTTGTCACTCATTCCAGTGCTCAAAACACTTAAATATTTAATTGTCTCTGCAAGTATCAAAACAAATACAGAGTTCATTCTTCATCAGGACAGTTAATTTCTAGCTGGGGATAGGGGATGACATGGAATCAAGATGAAATGGAGCTTGCTGTCTGCTCTAAAGCTAGTAGCTGCAGAGTACATGCGCTCTTAAGTTACCGGCGTAACTTTCAGCATCAAATGTTTACAGCCATAACAAATTCAGAAGGAAAATTAGTACTTGAACATATTGTTCCAGTTTCAAAAGAGAAGGCAGATTTATCAAACCTCACTTACTTTCAGAGAACCTCATGCAGAAAAAAAATGCAATTACATCCTGCAGTTGAAAAACACATTGCATATCTTTTTCCAAAGAGAAAGGAGACCAAAGAAACAAGTTGACCATTCGGCCTTTTGAGCCAGTTCTGCCATTCAATTGGATCTGTATCTCAAATCCATCTATCCTCAAATGTTTCGATAACCTTCTACACAATTACCTAACAAAAGTCTAGCAATGTCAGGTTTTGAAATTTTCAGTTGACCCAACCTCAAAAACGCTCTGGGAAAAGAGTATTCCCGATTCTCTCAATACTTTGCGTGAAGCAGCAATTTCTCACATCACAACTGAATGGCCACGCTTATATTTTACATCCTGTCCCCTTTTGTTCTGGACTTTCCCACCAGACAAATTGTTTAACTCTATCTACCCTATTAATTTCTTCAATCAATTTGAACACCTCAATGAGATCATCAATGGAATCATGAGATCATCATTCCCTTGAGTACAGAGATTAATCTTTGTACTCAAGAGAATACAAAACTTAATCTATTGTCCTCACAATTTGATGCCGGCATTACTTTTGTGAATTTGCACTGCATCTCACCAAAGCCAATATAGCATTCTAGCAGCGCAATGTCAAGAACAGAACACAGTGCTCAAAATGAGGTCAAACCAAGCTTCATATCTACCCTTCCGTTGCATCCCATCACACTCAAGATAAAGGGCAACACCATGAGTCTTTAAAATTACTTTTTTCACTGTGTGCACGTATAGACATATACATATTCGAGTCTGCCATACAATGACCAGACTTGCACAAGCACACAAATAAAATCAAATACCAGGGCCTGTCCAACAACACTCTGGCGCAATCAAGAGCTGCAACTGCCATTCTTTTATCTAAAATGTCAGTTTCAGGGCAGTTGAGAGCAGGATCTCCACGTACCAAGGATACCTTCCCTCACCACTTTCCAGAAGATTACCCAAGTCCATGTTCAAATCTAACGACACCTCATTACTGGCCCCAAAACCTCCAGAAATAAACTTCAAACACAAAAATGTAAATCGAAAGTCAGCGACTTTGTCTACAGTTCTGTTAACACCATCACTAACTGTTGACCAACTGAGGGAAATGTAATGCCCTTATACTAACAGATATTTAATACGTTCACACTTCATGCACAATAATTTTCTCAAATTTAAACAGTCAAAAATTAGTTGTTAATGTATAGCCTCAAAAATGTTCTTCCTCTGTTAGAATTTCTATTTAGTCACACCCTAAATTGTACCAATTTATTCTGAGATTCAATGGGCTCAGGATAGGTGTGGCAGGGCAATGAGCAGTAAAATAATGTAGGTCACTAACCAAAAGTGTAGTAGTCCTCATTTTTTGAATGAAGTTCTCCTCCACATACCAACTTTCCCACCCTCCTCCCCTCTGGATCTTGGTCTGGACTGAGGAAGGGCTTCTGTTTGAGATTTCTGTGTTTCAATTCTGTTTGAAAAACATAATAAAAAAACATGTAACAGGGCAATTTTACTTTCCAAATACAAAAAATGGGTAACTTTTGTTAATGTGGCACATACAGAAAAACCAAGCAAAGTCCTTTTATTGCATTTATTATCAAGATAATTAACAAGTCTGGATTCCACTGATATATAAAAAGCACAAACTGGGACAATTACATAATATAGAGATTAAGAGATCCAAGTAATGGGATGATGTAACATGCTCTTAAAGGACAGGCATCCTAAAACCCTACTGGGTCTCACTGCCCTTGGGTTACATTCATGGCATAAGGAAATTTGAATCCATAAAGTGAGAATTATACCTCGAGTAATTTACCTGTATAAAAGGCTTAATTACTTCAATGTAGTAGGTAAGATCTGGTTTAAATACATGGCACATTCTACTTAAAATAGCAAACCAGAAAATCACAAAAGCCAGAATGACATTTATAGCTTTAACTAATTCAATAATTGGTCATTTCTTTTTAAACGGTCACTTAAAATCATGCCATAGCTCCCTCAGTTACTGACTCATGCTTCAATGGTTTTGTGGCCAGCATCCCATTGTTCACTCCTGAAAGCCTCGACTGTCTCAGCTAACCTACCTTTGCAGCATTCTCCATGTGATGGAACTGTGTATTTTGATCATGATTCTCTGCAGGCTGTTTTGTTGGCACCGTGTTGTCTGTAACTGGTGTCGTTTATTGTTACTGAAGCAGTACAATTTATATCATATTGATTTTAATCTGAACTAATGCAGTGTTCTGTGGTGTTAATGGTCCCTAGGATTGCTGAGTGAAGCTTGATTGTGGGTGATTGACAAGTCATTTCATGTGGCTGGGGACAGCTATTTTTCAGAGCATTTCAGTTTTTAGTTTCGTTTTTCAGAAGTGGTTTGAAGCGGAGAGACTGCAGTGTTTTCCCCCTCTCTGGAGTTGTAGTTTCTGCTGTCTGTATGTCAGTTTTTGGAAGCTGCCAGAGATTAAGTTCACCTCTCTGCAGTTTGGCTGCTTGGACATGCCTCTCAGGAAACTGCTGACCTGGATTTCTATCCATAGGTGTTACAAAGCTGAAAATCCAGCATCAGATGAACATACTTGTTTCTGTGCCAAGTCTGAAGAAGGGTGCATGTCTGTGTGATGGTGTTTAACTTGGAATAAGAGAGATAGCTAGCTGTTAGGAGTTATACTGTGTCATGTTTAAGTCTTGTAAAAGTTATGCTAATTCTTTTTGTTATATTTTAACGGTGTTCTTAAACTTTGTTCGATAAAAGCTCTTGTGAGTCACTTGAATCATACCTGGTTCATCAATGCCAAAATCAAATATAAAACTTATGGTTGATGCTAACTTCACAAAACACTTAGTCTTTGGCCTGGGTCTGAACACTCCACTTCTACAACCATACATCAAGCTCTCTGCTCTTCCAACTGCAATCACAAGTGTGACACATTTCAACCACAACCCACGCACCCCTCCATCCCCGCCATGGAGTCTGGCCATCATATAAAGTTGTTGTGACAAGATGCTGGGCTAACATCCAATGAATCTGACTCAGTCTTATCTTTCCATCTCACCAAAGTAGAGGTCCTTCCAGTTGAAACAGAATGCAGTCTTGTCAGGAAACTAAAATCATTCATGGAAGTTTTACAAAACTAAATCTATTTTGGGAAAGTTGTGTTTTCTTTTGGTAAATCTGGACGCAAACGAGGCTCATGACTTTCAAGAGGTTTAAGATTTCAAAGCTCTTAAAACTTAACTTGCTCAAGTAATTTGCATGTAACAATCTGACAGAATATTGAGAAAGTTTTGAAACAGTAGTTTGATAAAACATATCCAAATTGTGCTACTACTTTGCTTGCAAATAATTCATAATCATAGAATCTCTACAGTACAGGAGGCCATTTGGCCCATAGAGTTTTAAAGTTTATTTATTAGTGTCACAAGTAGGCTTACATTAACATTGCAATGAAGTTACTGTGAAATTCCCCTAGTCACCACACTCTGGCACCTGTTCAGATACACTAAAGGAGAAGCTAGCATGGCTTATGCACCTAACCAGCACGTCTTTCGGACTGTGGGAGGAAACCGGAGGACCCAGAGGAAACCCATGCAGACACGGGGAAAATGTGCAGATTCCGCACAGACTGTGACCCAGGCTGGGAATTGGACCCGGGTCTCTGGCACTGTGAGGCAACAGTGCCTACCACTGTGCACCATGCTACCCACAGTCTGCACCTGCAACAATCCCACCCAAGCCCTATCCCCGGAACCCCACATTTTTACCCTGCTAATCCCCCTGACATTAAGGGACAATTTTTGAAGCATGGCCAATCCACCTAAACTGCACATCTCTGAACTGAGGGAGGAAGCCGGAGCACCCAGAAGAAACCCACACAGACAGGGGATGAATGTGCAAATTCCACACACAGTCACCCAAGTCTGGAATTGAACCCAAATCCCAGGCACTGCAAAGCAGCAGTGCTAACCACTGTCCCACCAATTAGCATAGGTTTTTAGGAACTGCATGCTGGAAAAACAAGGACTACAGCTTTTCGGTCTTCAGTATATCAACCTCATTACACAGTTGGAAATGCAGCCATGTCAATTTGAGATCAAATTTCAATAGCAATATGATGCATTAAACAGAAATTTCAGAGTTGGATTAATACTGGAAGAATCATTTTGAAGAACATTTTTCTTAAGAAAGCATTTTATTATTGACAAATATATGCTGAAAAAATGAATTTTGTTACCTGGTCTGGCATTTACTCAGTGACAAAATACAACTTCATATACTAGGTTAAGTCACAGAATTGGTTTAATTTGTGGAAAAAAAATGCAATGTCTCTGTAGCAGGGGATACAGAAACCACTGCTTTGAGACTTTTAAAACAAAGTAGATTAATTTAAAATGGGGACCACAGTATGCCTTATATATAATCAAAGGTATTGCAATGTGCCTCACACATTATACAAAGGTATCACCTGTATAAGTACATGCATAATTTTTTAACAAGTATTATAGATTTAAATTGTATTCTTGTATTTTCTTGTAAGCCTTGGCCAACAAGGATTTACCCCTCCAGCATAATGGGAAATAAGCTTAGACAGGCTGTATTCTTCTGGAACAATGAAGCATAGAACATATTCCCTATTATCAGGGGCAGGCCAGGCAGCTACAAGCTACCAAGGTTTTTGAAAATGAATAGAAGGATTCAGCTTCTAGTTGCAATGAATAGACGTATTCAGCCTCCACTGATAAGGGGACAGAAAACAGACAAGAAAGATGACTCCCTTCTCGTTCCCAGGAATGCAGGTGTTAGGAGCGACCCTTGAACCCTACTGTAGATAAGTAGGCAATGGGGGCGGGGAGGAGAAGAGAGAGAGAGAGAGAGAACCTCTGGGTTTGGTTGACCAATTAATTTCTAATTCTGCTGGAAGGGAGAATGCTATTAGCCAAAGTAAATAAAGTGTATTAATGTAATTGGACCGTCCAACTTGGATAACAGGTTGGGCGGGAGGATCAAATCTTCAGAAATGTATATCTGCTTGTTCATTTGCTGTTCAGAGAGAAGTTGGAATCCTCTGACATACGTATTGGTCAAATAAAGAATCTTATTTAACTGCATATTGTCTTTCACAAATCTTTTTTAGCTGAGATCAGCTGAATATAAGACTCTCCTCTCCTTCCCACGCCCCCCCCTTCGAGATACACCCCAAGAAAATCCTCTTCGTCTTTCTTACCAATGTACTGAATATTAAAATTGCAAAATGCTCTAGTAGACCAAAATTCAAACACTGCTGTCAAATTTCATCAAATCAACAGGAAGTCATTCTATATTTGCAAATAAAGTAGAGAAGAACCCCAAAATGTTGATCTATAGCACAGAAGGACTGAGTTACAAAGGAAGACATCAGAAGCTTAGATTCTTCAGATTTGAAAGGAAGCAACTGAAAGGGATCATCAACAAGATTATATAATATAGTGAACTGTAAAAGGAAGGTCAAATTAGCAGACTAACTGCAGTTAAATTGACAAATGGCAGATGACAAAATGAAGATGGTTCCAATTTTGTTTTTCACACATCAATACTCATGTGGACGTTTAGGTTAGGGAGTGGAGGAAAAAAGTGAATCATTAAGGAACAGTGTGATGATACTGTGCCTTTAAGAAATGTATTTGAGCCATATTCTTGTGCAGGATCTGTTGTTGATTTATGCACTTGGAGCCCTCCTGTCTACCGGCATCCTGTACTGTTGCTGCAGCAGCATAATTGCATCTAATGTCTAGAATGTTGGTTTTAATCTGAATTAATGCAATTCTGCTATTTTCCCCTGGGGATTTTGCAGAGTGCGGCTTGATTGGGATGATTGGCAGGTATGATCATGTAACAGGGAAGCTGGGCGTACACAGAATATTCAAGCTTGGGTACTGCTTTTGAAGTTGAGAGCAGTGCATCTCTTTTCCCCTCTGTGGACTTGGAGACTGGAATCTGCCAGAAGATAAGTTTCTTTCTTGGAGATTCTGCTGTTTGAGAGTGGATCTCTGAAAGTTGATGTCTGGATCTCTGACCAGAAGCAGTAAAAAGCTGAAAATCTAGCATCATGTAAGCATCTTTGATTTCTGTGCTAACTGGTTCGATAGAAATGATGTCTATGGGATACTGCTATAAATTGGAACAGAGATAGCTAGCTGTTAAGAATTATACTTTGCCATGTCTAACCATTTTAATTGGTAAAAGTTATACTATTTTTGTTATATTCTAACTGTGTTCTTAAATAAAGTTTGTTTTGATAAAACCTTCCTAGTGAATCACTTGAAACATACCTGGAGTGAAACACCTTATACTCACCCTGATGCCAAAATCAAATGTAAAAGTTAGGTCTGGACTAACTTCACAAAATACCTTGGAGTTTATGGTCTGGGCCTTAACAATGGTTAGATGAGGTGATAGGAGATTATAGCTTTCTTTTAGATAAATGAACTGCATCAAGTCACCTTTATTACATTGTTAGAAATATGAGGTATAATAAGATTGTTACACTTTGGGACTGTGTCTTTAATTGAGGTTAAAATGGAGGCAGGTGAGTTACTCTGAGATCTGCCTAAACAGAGTTGTTGACTGGCTGGTACAGATTAAAAAGGAGGTCCAGGTTGTTTGCTGGAAAGAAAGTACAAGGTGGAAATAATGGCAGCATCATCTGTGCTTGTAAAATCCCAGGAAGGTTTTAGAATGACAGATATGCTTTAAACTGTCAAGAATCAGCATTTCCACCTTGATAGAAAACCCATGTGGTTCACTTAATCATGAATGTAGGCTTTGAGTACATAAGAACATAAGAAATAGGAGCAGGAGTAGGCCATCTAGCCCCTCGAGCCTGCCCCGCCATTCAATAAGATCATGGCTGATCTGATAGTGGTTTAGTTCCACTTACCCACCCGCTCCCCATAACCCTTAATTCCCTTATTGATCAGAAGTCTATCTACCCGTGACTTAAACATATTTAACGAAGTAGCCTCCACTGCTTCAATGGGCAGAGAATTCCAGAGATTCACTACCCTCAGAGAAGAAGTTCCTCCTCAACTCTGTCCTAAACAGTCAACTCCCCCTTATTTTGAGGCTAGTTCTTGTTTCCTTTCTAAGTGGAAAGAATCTCTCTGCCTCTACCCTGTCTAGCCCCTTCATTATCTTATATGTCTCTATAAGATCTCCCCTCAGCCTTCTAAACTCCAACGAGTACAGGCCCAACCTACTCAATCTCTCCTCATAAGCTCCTCATCTTCGGTATCAACCTGGTGAACCTTCTCTGTACTCCCTCCAAGGCCAATACATCCTTCTGCAAATAAGGGGACCAAAATTGCACACAGTACTCCAGTTGCGGCCTCACCAGTACCTTGTACAATTGCAGCAAGACCTCCCTGCTTTTATACTCCATCCCCTTCGCGATAAAGGCCAACATTCCATTTGCCTTCTTGATCACCTGCAAACTGAGTTTTTGCGATTCATGCACAAGGACCCCCAGGTCCCTCTGCACAGTAGCATGTTGTAATTTTTCACCATTTAAATAATAGTCCATTTTACTATTATTCCTTCCAAAGTGGATAACCTCACACTTGTCAACGTTATACGCCAGATCCTTGCCCACTCACTTAGCCTATCCAAATCTCTCTGCAGACTTTCCGCATCCTCCACGCAATTCGCTTTCCCACTCATCTTTGTATCATCCGCAAACTTTGTTACCCTACACTTGGTCCCCTCCTCCAGATTGTCTATGTATATGGTAAACAGTTGAGGCCCCAGCACCGATCCCTGCGGCACACTACTAGTCACCAACTGCCAACTAGAAAAGCACCCATTTATTCCAACTCTCTGCTCCCTGTTAGATAGCCAATCCTCAATCCACACCAACACTTTACCCCCAACTCAGTGTACCCTAATCTTCTGCAGCAACCTTTTGTGAGGCACCTTATCGAACACCTTCTGGAAATCCAAAAACACCACATCCACCGGTTCCCCTCTGTCAACTGCACTCGTTACATCTTCATAAAAATCCAGTAAATTCGTCAAACACGACTTTCCCTTCATGAATCCAAGCTGCATGGAGTAGGGCGGGGTTTCTAACACACCCCTGGAAACTCTCAGATGTTGGTAATCTTTCAGGATCCAGGAGACTGGTAGCAGCAAGTCGAAAGTATGCTTCACTGCAGGAATGCAGTGGGAGCTCAAGAAGCTTGACACCATTCAGGACAATGCAGCCCACTGATTCAATGTTTGTGGAGGGAGTGCCATTCTCTTCACCACTGATGCACAGTGGTAGCAGTATACACCATCTACAAGATGCATGGCAGGAACTCACCAAGGCTCCTTTGACAACACTCTCCAAACTCTCAACAGTTCCTATCTAGAAGGGCAAGGGCAGCAGACACATGGAAACGCCACCGGGGAATTCTCCTCCAAGCCACTCACCATCCTGACTTGGAAATATATCGGTGTTCCTTCACTGTCGCTGTCACAAAATCCTGGAACTCCCTCCCTAACAGCACTGTGGGTGTACTTGCACCACATGGACTGCAGCAGTTCAAGAAGGCAGCTCACCACCACCTCCATAAGGGCAATTAGGGATGGGCAATAAATGCAGGCCTGGCTAGCGTCACCCACATCCTATGAATGAACTTTTAAAGAAGCTCATGCTCCAATTAAAAATAATAAATTTGTGAGCACTCGAGAGAGAGCTGGAAGGTCCACCTGGCTTGAGCTAGGGGAAAAATTTCACTGCCAAAGACAGTTCTGGTTAAATGTTACCAGGCTGGGAAAGGACAGAAATGGAACTAAACCCTTGGGAGCTAAGAACCACTTTGAAATAGTTCAGGGGAAAAAATCAAACAACTATTAAAGGGACACTAAATCACATCCATGTAGTTTTTTGGTTGGGTTAACTTAACTTTAAAATTATAGAACAGAACTTCCCCTTTTAAGTTGGCTATAAAAATAGCGTTTAATCAAAAGTGCTCATCATCTTCTTATTAGAGTTGAATCTTAAAACTTGACATTTTCTCATGCCATGCTTTCAGTTATCAACTGGAAGTTATTGATCACTTGAGATTGTAATAACATGCCTCTGTCATTTGTTCTAAGGTTTGCTTTGCATATACTCCATTTCTGCATAACTACTCCCCTTACCTGCATCCTAGATTTTAACAAGTGGCATTTGTCTACCGTACGTCTTTGCACCCAAGTACAATGACATCATGTGCTATGTCTTAGTTATAGAATTCCATTTGGATATCTAAAGACTGCACTTAAATAGGCAATGAATCCTATGACCATCATTACCTTGAGTTTAAACTTCACAGGTTTTGGGTTTCAGACAGTATTCACTGCTAAATAACAGGCTTCCCTTGATTTTAATCATCCTTCCCCAGTAATGTTTCTATCACTGGATTGGGACAAATGAACATAGAACAGGGGTAGGAGTACACCATTCGGCCTTTGAACCTGCTCCACCTTTCAATAAGATCAAGGCAGATCTCGTTGTTGTGTCAGCTCCACTTTCCTGTCTGCCCCAAAACCCTTGACTCCTTTATTGGTTAAAAATCTAACTCAGCTTTGAAAAATTTTAAAGATCGATCACAGACTAACAACTCAAAAAAATTCTCCTCATCTGCGTCTTAAAAGGGAGACCTCTTACTCAAACTATGTAACCCACAAGAGGATGCATCTTCTAGATATCCACCCTTCAGTCCCCTCCAGATCTCAAATGTTTCTGTAAGGTCGCCTCTCATTCTTCTAAACTCCAATGGGTATAGACTCAACATATTCAACCTTTCTTCATGAGATAATCCCTCCATCCAGGAATGAGTCGAGTCAACTTTCTTTGAACTGCTTCCAAAACTATTATATCTTTTTACAAGACTTAAACTGTGCACAGTACTCCAGATGAGGTCTCAATCAGGCCCTGAACAGCTGCAGTAAACCTTTCCTGCTTTTATATTCCCTTCCTCTTGCAATAAATATGAACATTCAATTTGTCTCCTAATCTCTTGCTGTACCTGCATACTAACTTTGTGCACATCCAGATCTTTCTGCATGTACTACTGAGTTCATTTAAACTGCATGCTGCTTTTCTATTCTTCCTGCCAAAGTGGATAAGTTCACATTTATCCACATTATATTCCATCTGCCAAATGTTTGCCCACTCACTTAACCTGTCTATATCCCTTCGCTGACACTCTACATCCAATGGACAGCTTATTTTCCTATCTATTTTGGTGTCATGGCAAATTTAGCTACAAGATATTCAGTCCCTTCAATCAAGTCATTGATACAGATTGTAAAAATTTGAGGGACCAGCAACTGATCCCTGTGGCACTCCACTAGGTACAGCTTGCCAATCCGAAGATGACCCACTATTCTCTGTTTCCAGTTAACCAACCAATCTTTTATCCATGCTAATATTACACCCTACACATTGTGCTCTTATCTTGTGTAGTAACCTTTGATGTGGCACCTTGTCAAATGCCTCTTGCAAATCGAAGTGCACCACATCCCACCGATTCCTCTTTATCCATCTTGGAAGTCAGTGTCAAAAAACTTAGAGTGAAACACAATTTCCCTTTAAATTAGCTAGGTTGGTTCTGCCTGATCATTGTGATTTTCTAAGCACCCTGCCATAACAATAGACTCTAGCACTTTCCCTATAACAGATGTTCGGCTTATAGTTTCCTGCTTTCTGCCTCCCCCCTTTCTTGAATAAACATTTTAAATTAGCTGTTTTCCAAACACTGGGACCATTCCAGAATCTAAGGAATTTTGGAAGATAATAACCAATGCATCTACTACCTCTGTTACCACTTCTTTTAACACCAGAGGATGAATACCACATGGTCCTGGGGACTTGTCAGCCATTAGGTCCAAAAGTTTTCCTCGCACTTTTCTCCTGGTGATCCTGATTGTTTTAAATTCATCCTTCCCCATCACCTCCTAATTATCAAGTATCTTTGGGAAGTTTTCTAAGTCATCTACTGTAAAGACACAGAAAATACCTGTTCAATGCCTCTAACATTTCTGTTTTCCATCAATTCCCCAGACACACTCTTAAGAGGACCAACACTAGTTTTAATTACTCTTTTCTAATTCAAAGACTTGTAAAACCACTACCTTTTTATATCAATTGCTAGATTAAATACACTTCTTTCTGCTTCTATCATCTTTAGTCATTCTTTGCTGATTCTTAAACTCTGTCCAATCCTCTGATCTACCACCAATCTCTGCAGATTTGTCCAGTGCATTTAATACTATCCTTAACTTTTTATTTGCCACAGATAATGAAATTTCTCAAAAAGCCTTTGTTTCTCACACAGACAATTCTTTGCTAAGAGTTAAAGTTCTGCTTAAAAGGAACACACAAACATCCAGCAATCATAAGCACATGGCCACTCTTCCCACAAATAAAAAGTTAAGATGGGTGACGGTGAGAGGGGCTGGGAGGAAGCAGTCCGTGCAGGGATCCCCGGTGGTCGTTCCCCTTAGCAACAAGTATTCCGCTTTGGATACGGTTGAGGGGGATGACATACCAGTGGTGAGCCGCAGTGAGAGGATCTCCAGCACTGTGTCCGTCTCTGTGGCTCGGGAGGGAAAGGGGGAGAGCGGGAGGGCGATAGTTATTGGGGACTCGTTAGTTAGAGGGATAGATAGGAGGTTCTGTGGCAGCAAAAGAGACTCACGGATGGTATGTTGCCTACCGGATGCCAAGGTCCGTGATGTCTCAGACCGTGTTTTCAAGATTCTGAAGGGGGAGGGGAAACAGTCACAAGTCGTGGTACACATTGGTACCAATGACATAGGTAAGCGAAGGGACGGGGATTTAAAGCAGGAATTTCTGGAGCTGGACTGGAAGCTGAGAGCCAAGACGAAACATGTGGTCATCTCTGGTACGTTGCCGGTACCACGTGATAGCGAGTTGAGGAACAGGGAGAGAGTGCAGTTAAATATGTGGTTGCAGGGATGGTGTAGGAGGGAGGGTTTCAGATACGTGGATAATTGGAACACGTTCTGGGGAAGGTGGGACCTGTACAAACAGGACGGGGTGCACCTGAACCAGAGGGGCACCAATATCCTCGGAGGGAAATTTGTTACGGCTCTTCAGGGGGGTTTAAACTAATTTGTCAGGGGAGTGGGAAAGGGAGTTGTAGTCCAGAAGTCAGTGAGGGTGGTGAGGTATTGGGGAAGGTATCAGGGTCAAGGGTGGGTACTGGTAGACAGGAAGGTGGGTTGAAGTGTGTCTACTTCAATGCAAGGAGCATCCGGAACAAGGTAGATGAACTTGGGGCGTGGATTGGTACTTGGGACTACGATGTTGTGGCCATTACGGAGACGTGGGTAGAACAAGGACAGGAATGGTTGTTGGACGTTCCGGGGTATAGATGTTTCACTAAGTGTAGGGAAGCTGGTAAAAGAGGTGGAGGAGTGGCATTGTTAATCAAGGATAGTTTAACGGCTGCGGAAAGGCACTTCGTGGGGGATCTGCACACTGAGGTAATATGGGCTGAAGTTAGAAATAGGAAAGGAGCGGTCACGTTGCTAGGAGTTTACTATAGGCCCCCAAATAGTAATAGAGATGTGGAGGAAGAAATTGCTAAGCAGATTATGGATATGTGTGGGGGTCACAGGGTAGTTGTCATGGGGGACTTTAACTTTCCAAATATTGATTGGAACCTTTGTAGGTCAAATAGTTTGGATGGGGCAGTTTTTGTGCAGTGTGTGCGGGAGGGTTTCCTGACACAATATGTGGATGGGCCGACTAGAGGTGAGGCCACATTGGATTTGGTACTGGGAAATGAACCGGGCCAAGTGTTAGATTTGGTTGTGGGAGAGCAATTTGGAGATAGTGACCACAATTCAGTGTCTTTTGTTATTGCAATGGAGAGGGATAGGGCCGTACGGCAGGGCAAGGTTTACAATTGGGGGAGGGGTAATTATGATGCGATTAGGCAAGAATTAAGGGGCATAAGTTGGGAACAGAAACTGTCAGAGAAAGGAACTAATGAAAAGTGGAATTTTTTCAAGGAACAAATACTGGATGTCCTTGATAGGTATGTTCCTGTCAGGCAGGGAGGAAATGGCCGAGTGAGGGAACCATGGTTCACAAAAGAGGTGGAATGTCTTGTGAAAAGGAAGAGGGAAGCTTATGTAGGGATGAGGAAACAAGGTTCAGATGGCTCGATTGAGGGTTACAAGTTAGCAAGGAATGAGCTGAAAAAGGGGCTTAGGAGAGCTAGGAGGGGACATGAGAAGTCCTTGGCGGGTCGGATCAAGGAAAACCCCAAGGCTTTTTACTCTTATGTGAGGAATAAAAGAATGACCAGGGTGAGGTTAGGGCCGGTCAAGGACAGTAGTGGGAACTTGTGTATGGAGTCAGTAGAGATAGGCGAGGTGATGAATGAATACTTTTCTTCAGTGTTCACCAAGGAGAGGGGCCATGTTTTTGAGGAAGAGAAGGTGTTACAGGCTAATAGGCTGGAGGAAATAGATGTTCGGAGGGAGGATGTATTGGCAGTTTTGAATAAACTGAAGGTCGATAAGTCCCCTGGGCCTGATGAAATGTATCCTAGGATTCTTTGGGAGGCAAGGGATGAGATTGCAGAGCCTTTGGCGTTGATCTTTGGGTCCTCGCTGTCCACGGGGATGGTGCCAGAGGACTGGAGAATGGCGAATGTTGTTCCTCTGTTTAAGAAAGGGAATAGAAATGACCCTGGTAATTATAGACCGGTTAGTCTTACTTCGGTGGTTGGTAAATTGATGGAAAGGGTCCTTAGGGATGGGATTTACGACCATTTAGAAAGATGCGGATTAATCCGAGATAGTCAGCACGGATTCGTGAAGGGCAAGTCATGCCTCACAAATTTGATAGAATTTTTTGAGGAGGTAACTAAGTGTGTTGATGAAGGTAGGGCAGTTGATGTCATATACATGGATTTTAGTAAGGCGTTTGATAAGGTCCCCCATGGTCGGCTTATGATGAAAGTGAGGAGGTGTGGGATAGAGGGAAAGTTGGCCGATTGGATAGGCAACTGGCTGTCTGACCGAAGACAGAGGGTGGTGGTCGATGGAAAATTTTCGGATTGGAGGCAGGTTGCTAGCGGTGTGCCGCAGGGATCAGTGCTTGGTCCTCTGCTCTTTGTGATTTTTATTAATGACTTAGAGGAGGGGGCTGAAGGGTGGATCAGTAAATTTGCTGATGACACCAAGATTGGTGGAGTAGTGGATGAGGTGGAGGGCTGTTGTAGGCTGCAAAGAGACATAGATAGGATGCAAAGCTGGGCTGAAAAATGGCAAATGGAGTTTAACCCTGATAAATGTGAGGTGATTCATTTTGGTAGGACTAATTTAAATGTGGATTACAGGGTCAAAGGTAGGGTTCTGAAGACTGTGGAGGAACAGAGAGATCTTGGGGTCCATATCCACAGATCTCTAAAGGTTGCCACTCAAGTGGATAGAGCTGTGAAGAAGGCCTGTAGTGTGTTAGCTTTTATTAACAGGGGGTTGGAGTTTAAGAGCCGTGGGGTTATGCTGCAACTGTACAGGACCTTGGTGAGACCACATTTGGAATATTGTGTGCAGTTCTGGTCACCTCACTATAGGAAGGATGTGGAAGCGCTGGAAGGAGTGCAGAGGAGATTTACCAGGATGCTGCCTGGTTTGGAGGGTAGGTCATATGAGGAAAGGTTGAGGGAGCTAGGGCTATTCTCTCTGGAGCGGAGGAGGCTGAGGGGAGACTTAATAGAGGTGTATAAAATGATGAAGGGGATAGATAGAGTGAACGTTCAAAGACTATTTCCTCGGGTGGATGGAGCTATTACAAGGGGGCATAACTATAGGGTTCGTGGTGGGAGATACAGGACGGATATCAGAGGTAGGTTCTTTACGCAGAGAGTGGTTGGGGTGTGGAATGGACTGCCTGCAGTGATAGTGGAGTCAGACACTTTAGAGACATTTAAGCGGTTATTGGACAGGCACATGGAGCACACCAGGATGATAGGGAGTGGGATAGCTTGATCTTGGTTTCAGATAAAGCTCGGCACAACATCGTGGGCCGAAGGGCCTGTTCTGTGCTGTACTGTTCTATGTTCTATGTTCTATCAAAGACAATTCATCCTTCAATGCTTCCTATATCTAACAGACTCAAGGTAGGTAGGCAGCGTTAGGAAACACTAGAATTCTTTATTCTGCTCACATGGTCACACAAGTGCAGCCTGGGTGATGTTACCTGTGCTTTATTGGGCATTAAGTCCCATAAACTATAGGATCAGGCTTCTCAACAAGACAGGCCTTCAACTTCAATCAGTGATAATACAAAACAGACAAGAAACTTGCAGGGACTTTTTTTAGGCTTCCCTTTTTTTGCCTAGTTTCAGTTACATTTTTTGAAAAACAAAATTTGACCGAAGTGCAACTAAGTTCACGTCTAAAAATTAGAAAGACTAGCACTAAATACAAAGCATGTGGAAAAGGGGAGTGAAAGCAAAAGTATGTCAAAGAATAAGAACACACGAAGTGAGAAAGTGAAAAGTATCAGCAAGGTTGATTATAAGGAGACAGTGAGTAGCCAAGTGTAGCAACGCAATTTAATACATCAGGTCCCTGATTGGAAAACAGACTACAGCCTCGTATAATAAATACTGATTCCACTCATGTAGTTGAAGGAAAAAAGCAGCCAGATTCGGTTTCAGGCAATGGCCAAAAAGTTTCAAACTGGGCACTGAAAGAATTCAGATTGTCTGACTGACCTTTTCTCAACTCGACATTCCTATGTTTAAGATCAGTGATCCTATAACCTAATGTTGCCACCTCCAAAGTCAAAACTGCAATAGATACCAGTTTTTAGTTGGATTTTGTACTTTGAAACTTGGCAAATAAAGCATTTTATTTTAACATTTTACTTTCTGAAGCCAACATTTCAGAATAATATTTTTCCATTAATAACTCATATTTCCTACAACATGAAGCAGAGCTATGGAATTATTGTTTGTTCAGGTTGGAGCCAATGAAAAGGATTGTAGTGGTTTTTGAGCTAAATGGTCATAAATCTAATACTTTTTTAAAAAAGCAGCAATATAGATGCAAGTACCTTGCCCTTTGTTGTTAATAGAGAAGGAACTTTCAGCTAAGTACTTAGTAAATTCAGAACATTCAAAACTTTTTCTATGGGCAAAATATTAACCTCAGGAAAAGTCAGACAATGAATTTTCTCATTAGTATAAAATATCTCAAGTTGTGTCGCCCTACCACTTGATCCTTCTGGCTAATTTCAAACAAAAACACCTCAATACATGCTAAAGAAATTAAATGACAAAACATTGGGTGGCAAATAATGCTTTAAGAATATAAAATTCCACAGGTTCTGAGGGCTGCACAGCTACTTTGCATTCTGTACCCCACCCCCATTTCCTAGCATGCAGAGGGATGCTCCCTGTTATTTCTTTTGGACAGGTTTAGGCAGTTTGTGCCTATTTTTGTGCATACATACCCGATTGCATCACCATCATGAAAATTATGATTTAATTTCATGGTAAAAAATTAATACAGTAATCAAACATTTTATTGATTAGTATATTAATCATATCTTTGGGACATTAAACCGACAATGGCATAATTTGCATTCAAATGCACGATCTTGCACTGTCGTTTCCTAGGGACAGTGCAGGACAAAGGATAGAAAATACTTCAAACAAATTTCACTTTCACAATAATATTACCGGTCACCTGTGGGACAGCAGTGAATAACTTGGATGCATAGAAATATAGTATTGAGTTATAAGATTGACATTTTACATGGCTTTGGTAACTGTTTCACAGCAGTTTAAGCATCCGCATTTTACATAATGCTGCTAAGAACGGCAAACTTACCTGTCTTTCTACGGTGGTTACCACAAGAGGTAGTTCATGCCAAAACATTGAATTTATTCAAGGGATGGCTGGATACAGCACTTGGGGCGAGTCTGATCAAAGGTTATGGGGAAAAAGCAGGATTAGGCTATTGAGTTGGATGATCGGTCATAATCGTAATGAATGGTGGAGCAAACTCGAAGAGCCAAATGGCCTCCCCTTGTTCCTGTCTTCTATGTTTCTATGTTTGATGGGAGAAGGCCGATGATTAAGAATCCAGGCATGACCTGGGAGTTCCGGCACATAGAGCACTCATTGGCACACATGGCATGTCCCACTTTATCCAAGTTTTTCAGAAGCCATTACAGGGAACCTGTATGGTGGTGGTGTGGAACCCGACCACAAGACCTGTGGTGGCAGGTAAAGACAAACTCAGGTGACTGGGAATGCTGAGAAGTAGAAGAGGAAGTTCCAGGCAGTAAAAGCTGGCTTTCTGTAGACGGGGCTCTGGTGAAGTCCCAGGAGCCATTGGATAGGTTTGTGCATTTTGGGCTCGAGAAGTCCTGGGAAGCCGAGCAGGAGGCAGTAGATCGGGGGCTTGACGCTACTGAGAGGGTTAAAGCTCAGAGGAAAGTCTGGGAGCCACTAATTGTTTGATACAGTGGAGGTCATTGGAGCTCGATGAAATCCAGGGGTAGCACCAACAGTGAAGCGAGCTATCCGCTAAAAATTGAAATTGTGCCACTAACTAGACGCTGGAATGCAGCTTCGTGAAAGGCGTGGAATGCAGTCTCAGGAGAAGAGACTGAATCATTGGGAGATGAACAATCATTGAGGAAGTCCAAGTCGGAGCAGCTTTTGAGGGAATTCAGAGGTTTGAGTTGAAATCCCTCAAAGGAGACAGCTTTTTAACGAGACTGTGTAACTCAGTGGACACTGACATCTGGGTGGATTGCTGAGAAATCATGGGATTTCTCTTGGTCACAGCTGCCATTTAATGTGAAGTGTAGTGTGTTCAACCACAGCTTGCCAGTTAATTCATTTTTAATTACCTCCTGTTAATTCTGAATGTTAAAGTAAAAGATTGCTTTGTCAATAGTTTTATTTTTCCAACTTCCTTGGGTAACATTTATTTTGTTTAAAACCATGGAAAATTGTGGCTTTGTTCTCTTGGTAAGATTTCAAACTTTAAACAAAACATTACAGGTACCGAACCAGGTCAGAGTTCATTTGTTAGTTAGGATAGAGGCAAATCTTACAGACCACCACTTTTTAAAAAGAATTTCTAAGAATTATTCATGCAATCACTAAGGGATGGACCTTGGTCCAAAACCCACATGAAAACAGTCAGGCTATTTACTAAATTTAAAGTAATTAGGCCTTGTGATTTTTTACAGTGTCAGTTTTTGCCAGTAAAGACTTTAGTGGACGGCATATAAATAAAATGCATGTGTTGGCAGGAACTGCACTGCAGCACTCAAGAATGGAAGGTCTTAAGCTGGCACTTTTTGTTCAGAATACTCAACAATTTCATACAATAGCAAACCAGGCAGAGCTGAGGAGAAGTTTTTTGTGTGTTTATTAAAAAGTCTGTTTCTTATACTGGTTTCTTCCGGGCAGATTCATAGAAAATAGGCTGGAGGGGGGACTCAGCAGAATACACTTTCTACAACTGCCAGGCTGGAAATACCAAATTACTGCAACACTCGGATGTCATGCCTTCACTTAGGTTTTCAACGGTCTGCACACCTGGAGGTTCAACATCCAATTTTTCATGTCAGTTGACAAAACGCCCAAGTGTACCCAGCATATCAGATTTTAACAAGCTGAGCAATCAAAACCTCAAATCACCTTCAGAACAAACTCAAAAATGGAGATCATGCCCGAGGGGGCGCATTTCTACAATGCGATTATTACTGAGTTGGCACATTTTGTGAACATATCAGCAAGTACCCACTTAAAGTACAGAAACATTGAATACCATATTAAGCTTTCATTAGCTGTGAAACAAAAGAAAGAAGCACCATAGGCACAAGGCCTCTGAAGGCAGTTTTGTCTTGAGAACTGTTGACAGCACAGCTGCCCCACTGCTCATGGAAAGCATGCTGTAACTTTCTGAAGCAGTCATAACCACAACGCATAACTATCAGGTGGGCCCCACATCTATGGGGCATTAAAAATCTTGTACCCCCGCCCACCCCCCAATCTCCCAGCCCACAACCCCAAAGACACACCACATCCTTTTCTCTTTCTGATCTGTAATACTCTGCACCCTTATATCCTCTACTATGGCCTGAGGGGCTTAAGGCTCCGAAAGCTTGTGTGGCTTTTGCTACCAAATAAACCTTTTGGACTTTAACCTGGTGTTGTTAAACTTCTTACTGATCTGATCTGCCATTTATTCCTTACCACACTTTTAGTACCATTGTGTTTATACCTCTGCCTGGCACTAATCAACTCCCAACTTTCCCAAAACACTAGCTGCTTGAAGCCTGTCCTTACTAAACTGCACTTGCCTCCCAACACAGTCTTTACTAGTCTATCGGTTCTCTGCTTAGCAATCTTCAAATTTAAAATCTTTCTCTTTGCCTTTAGATCCAACTGTAGTCTCTGCCCATCTGATATTTTCAGCCACGTTGTGCTCACATTCCCAAAACACTCAATTCATTTGATTCTTGGTCTTTACACACCTCTTTTACCCCTCCACTGGTGACGATACCTGTCATTTGCTGGTTAGCTTTCCAACTGCCCTTCCCTAAAATCTAATCAAAACTTTGTTATTTGAACAACATTTTGGCATCTCTTCTATTTTCTCCTTTCTTGACAAGGCTTTAACAAGTACAAAGGGTTTGATATCCAGAGGTGTGACAGCATCATAGGCCCAAAGTTTCATGATTCTGAAGCTGCCATATTACTTTCCTCTGGCATTCCATTAGCGTGCTTTTCTTTTTAAAACAATACAAACAACTTCAATGTTTAAGTTACAAAGATTGAATCGGGTCACCATTTGAGCAATCCACCTTCAAAAGGAAGGTGTCACATCTGGATTTAAATAAGGTGAACTGCAATGTTCATGAACGCAAGCAACACAGCAAAAGCTGGCTTAAATGTTTTCCTTCGTGTCAATAAATGGATGGGTTTCATGCTTGTTGCATAGGTCATGAAGATTCCTAATACTGTCAGCTGGTCTCAGGATGGTGATAAGGAGCTTTAAAATTAACCAGTGTTTTAAGAGGGAGGGGTTCTGCTTCTTCCCGCTATAAGCATGTAGGCGCCAAGATTAGACTTGGTTTGGCTTGTGTGGTTGAACAGAATGGCAACACGTCACGGTCACTTAGTCAAAGTACAAAGAGCATTTAGTGCTTATGTAACTACATCTGTGCAAGGAAGCAATGACTCTAGGATGAGCAACAAGAAAACTGGCACTAAAACCTGAAATCCAGTTTCATAAGTGAAAAATGGATGAAGAAAGTGAAGATACCACATATGATCATTTTCAAAATTTCCACTGCAATATGCAGCATTTTTAGTTCCTAAATTTGATCTCTGTCAATGCAGAGCTAGCTGAGTAAAGCCTGTGCACTATCAGCCTCTACAGCCGAGCTAAAGGAGGGAAACAAATTGGCCATTGTTCCTGTAGCTGATTGCTGTCCAGCCAGCCCTGCCGGAAAGTGCACCTTGGACAAGGACAGAATCAGGCTTCAATGATTTTCTTCAGTCAGGTAATCAAGGATCATTTGTTTTTAGGCTCAGAAGTACAGTCAATAAGGTGCCTGAGGACAATGAGCTCTGTGGAACTCTGCCATCATCTGAAGAGAAAAATGTAGAGAATATTTTTTTAAAAGATGCAAATGCACGTCTAACCATTTTAGATTTAGATTACAGCAAATACATAAAAACATATGAATGAGGGGGGAGGTAGGCCACTTGACCCCTTGACCCTGCACCGCCATTCAGTTTCATGGCAGATCTGATTGCAATCTCAACTCCACGTTCTCATCTACTCCAATGACCCTTCACTCCTTTACTCATCAATAATCTATTAACCTCTGCCTTAAAAATATTCAGACTCCGCTTTCACCGCCTTTTGAGGAAGAGCGTGCCAAAGACTACCCTCAGAAAATCTGTATCTTCATCTGTCTTAAATGGGCAACAGCATATTTTTAAATATTGACTACTAGTTCTAGATTCTGTGAATCAAGAGGAAACATCCTTTCCACATCTACCGTGACAAGATCCTGATCCATCTCAGGATCCTTTATGTTTCAATCAAGTTATCTCTTATGTGTCTAAACTCCAGCTGATACAAGCCTAGCCTGTCCAACCTGTCTGCACGAGACAACCCACCCATCCCAGGTATTGGTCCAGTACACCTTCACTGAACCGCTCCCAACGCATTCACATCCTTCCTTAAATAAGAACAGCAATACAGTACTCCAAAAGTGGGTCTCAACAATGCCATGTATAACTGTAGCATAACCCCCCCCCCCTACTTTTGTATCCAATCACCTTCGCAACAAACGATAACATTCTATTAGCTTTCCTAATTACTTGCTGTACCACTCGCATATTTGGAAATCACAGGTTGAACTTTCAAAAGTATTTTGCTCTCATGTTTCCAATAATAAATATATATTAGTCACTAAATATGCTATTACTTGGAACTACAACCTTGCCTACAATCAAAGTCATCGAATCATAAACAATTCAATACTATACCACTGCAAGTCACAGACTGACAAGAAAGTCAACTCCACACAAGGATCACTCAGAGCACAAATTTGTTACATCATGGCAGATAGTTAGAAAGGTCTCCCAGGGTCAAAAATAAAAGGGCTAAAGGGTGTCATGTGCTGAGAAAGACATCAGAGTAACATGTCTAAAATACCAGGGGTCATTTAACTTCCTGTTGGGATGCCAGGAATAACTGTAGCTCATGAGACAGCATTTAACCCATTCACCAACCTGATGAGATTTTGCAAATGGAAGCAAGTTCTTAAGTGGCAATGGGTCTGAATCCTATTTACCCATATGCATAAAGCTTATACTTCCTAGAAATGTGTTTTATTGAAATCTTTCGTATATCTGCATTGCAGTATTTGAATCAATGGATTACAAACAATTAATTTTTTTTAAGTGGGAGCATAATACCCAAAAATAAAAAGACAGTTGCATTCCTGACCCTCTCATTTTAAATTCTCTGTTAGTCTCTTTTGTCACAAAGAAGGAATATACAAAGAAAGACTAAGCAGACATAAGCTTGATTCACTGTCTAGAAACAACTCGTTTATGAAAGGCCAGTCCTCAATCCAACTGTTCAGTACCATTTTAAGCACAATCCTCCCCCCAACAGATTTTTAAAGCACTTCATTCAGAAATGTATACCAAAATATACCATGCATCACGAAAGGAAAGTAATGCTATATTAAGATAGACTACAGAAAACAGTGATATCAGAAACTACAAAACTAAAAAGTTGACCTATTGATTTTTGTAGCATGCAGTGATAGTACATCAGTGCATGGATTACAGGCAAGATGCAGAAGACTGCAATTAATCTCTTGGGAGCAGGAGATGGAGTTTCCAACAAATCAATGCCCCATAAAATATCAAATGCACATTTACTCTGTGCAAAAATGTTTACCTGTGCAGCATTCAGAAAGTACAATTCAGTCAGATGTTTAAATTAAAAATGTTAAGTTAGTTGAAGTGCCAAAATCATTGGTTTATACTGTGAGTTTGATTGTTCAAAATATTAGACCTACAAAAGCAATTTTTATATCATTAAGCATTTTTTAAAAGTTACTACTTCTTCCCCAATCTCCAAGTAATTATTTCAAATAGAGTGCAGGAATGATGCATCAATATCGCTCAACAAGTACGATAGCTTGCTATGGTTTTAATAAAAATAAAAGCAAATTACTGCAGATGTTGGAATCTGAAATAAAAACAGAAAATGCTGGGAAACCTCAACAGATCTGACATCTGTAGAGAACTAACATTTCAAGTCTGGATGACTAAGAGTTGGCTATGGTTGATTGGTTGGTAAACTAAAAGGCATGGCAGGAAATAAACAGACATTTAAATTATTTAAAATGTTCAACAAAAATGCATTACACAAAATAAAAATCAGCAAGAAATATCTATTCCAGGCTTACTAGGGAAATTGAGAACAGCCCTCTATTGTTGAAGGATAGTAGTAAGCCTAAGGATTTGAGTTTTAAAAGTCAGCAAAAGACAACCAAAAACTTGATAAAAAGGAATAAAATAGAATGAGAGTAAACTAGCCAGGATTATAATAACAGGCAAGAGCTTTCATCGGGTATACATAAAATAGCTGAAGTAAACTTTGGTGCCTTAGCACCAGATACAGCAGGGAATGTGAGGAAACAGGAAACAAATATGTTGTGTCTGGTATTCACAGTAGAAAACAAATTACATACCAGAAATAAAGGGTAAGCAATGGACCAAAAAGACCAAGAAACCAAAGGTATTTTGTTTTAGCAGAGAAAAAAGTATTCCAGAAGTTGAATGACCAAAAACTGGCAAATCTGCAGAATATGATAGCCTACATCCTGGGGTTCTAAAAGAAGTTGCAGAAATAGTTATCATTTTCCAAAATTCCCTAGATTTTGAACATCCCAGCAGATGTCAAGTTAGCAAATGCAACACAGCTAAATCAGGAAAGGGGACGTCCTGTGGCACAATGGGTAACATCCCTGCCTCTGATCCAGAGGTTTGAACCCCATTCCATTACTTTATGACCAAGGAAGGTCTTAATGAAGTCTTAATGCACATAGAAAATCACAGTATGGTTACAGTCAACAGAAAAATAATGCACAACAAATTTTAAGGTTTTTTTTCAGGATGTAACTAATAGGGTAGATCTTGGATTTTCAAAAAAGATTTGATAAAGTGACACACAAAGGGTTTTAGTAGTAAAATAAGGATTGGCAAATAGACAGGAAGGGTATAGGGATAAATGGGTAACTTTCAAATTGGCAGGCTGTGGAGTGCCACATGCATCAGTCCTGAGATCTCAGCTCTCTACAATTTAATGCATCCATGTTTGCTGAAAGCAAAATAAATAAAAGGAATGAGGACAGGAAGAGGCAGCAAAATAAATAATGATATATTGAGTGAGGGACAATGTGACAGATGGAGTATAATGTGAGAAACACATTAGGTTAATCCACTTTTGATACAGAGAATAGAAAAGCAAAATTTTTTCAAGAATGAAGTTTGTAAAAGTTGATGTTCACAGAGACTTGGGTGTACTCTTACACAGAACTCCAAGTTAGTATGTGGGTACAAGCAATTAACAAGGCAAATGGCATGTTGGCCTGTACAGTGTACAGATTGGGATAGAACAACAAGTAGGACTTGCTACAACTGCATAGGGCTTTGGTGAGACTACATCCGGAGTAAGCAACGCAGTTTTGGTAACCACATCTGGGGAAGGATATACTTGCCTTGGAAGCAATCCAACGAAGGATCACTGGATTAATTCATGGGATGAGGGGTTTGTTCTTTGAGTAAAATGGACCCAAAGCTCTCTGGAGTTAAGAACAAGGGATGATCTCATCATACAAGGTTCTACAAGAGTTCTACATGGTAGACAAACTATTTCTGCTGGCTGGGCGATCTGGGCACAGCCTCGGGGTACTGAGTCTATCAGTTAGGCTAAAGTGAGCAGAAATTTCTTCATTTGGAAGCTACCAGATATTCAAGGTTGGGATGGATACTTTTTTGATCTCCAAGGGAAGCATGGAAAAGTAAAGAGGATGGAAAGTAGAACTGATGCACAAGATCAGCCATGATCATAATTAATAGCAAATTGAGGCTTACCCCTGCTCCTATTTCTTAATAATGAGATGCTCCTGGCAAAAGTATCTAAATTAAATTTGAAGTTTAAAGTTTATATTAGTCACAAGTACGGTTTACATTAACTCTGCAAATTAAGTTACTGTGACATTCCCAGTCCAGCACCTGCATGTCTTTCAGAACGTGGGAGGAAACCAGAGCATCACACAGACAAACTCCACACAGTGACCCAAGCCAGGAATCGAACCCAGGTCCCTGGTGCTGAGGCAGCAGTGCTAATCACTATTCTACCGTACCACCCAGTTTGAGCATTCTTCTCTGAAATTCAGTTTTTAAAAAACGGAAACAAATTGGTGCAGGTCACCAATGCAGTGTCAAGAGGTCACTGGAAATCCAAAACCCGGATCAAGTCTTAGCAAGTCAATTATTAACCTACTGTAGCTACAGAAGCAAACAAAGACAAATCTGACATGTTGATACTGGAGGCCTATTACTCTTCGTTTGGTCTTTACCCAAATGCAGCATTTTACTGGATTAATTTTATGGGCTAGTTTCTGGGCTTTTCACTAGTTCTGTTGACTGAGTCTGCCTAGAATACTTCCAAAATGAATTTAAGCTTTTGATGCTGAATGAGACACAGGAAGTTACCTCACCCAGCAGTGTTGGGATAACCCATAATAGTTTGTTCTTCCAACTATGACGCAAGTACTTAACAGGACAACATATTAAATCTAAACTGCCTTTAAACTCTTAAAACAATGAATTTCTAAAAAATAGAAAAAGCAGAGCAGGTCAATTAGATTCTGCAAAGAGAAAGCACAAATTAACAGTCTGGGATGTTAGTCTTTACAAGAACTTGATTTTTTTCTCGTGTTCCAGTTAAATAATCCTCAAGATGGGAAATAGCATGCAAAAAGACGCAAACATTTGGAATTGTTGATTGAGTTGAGAAAAAAGGTTACAAAATTAATTTTAACATGCCTTCTGCATCCTGTGCTGCTGGTTAACTCTCGTGTTGATTATTCTAAATGTGTACCTCTGTAGACCTGCAAAGCACTTAATACTGTTTGCAAGTATAGACATGAAGGCAAAAACTGAAGTAGAGGTCAACTAATTCCATCAACTATTAAGAGTCAACAGCAAAATCTCATTAATCGATCTCCAAAAACTGTAAATCATAACTGCAATGCCTCAGCAAAAACATCCCTTCCAATCATGTGGCATCCACAGAAGGTAACCAATTTAAGATTCTATCAAAGTCCATGCACTCAAACAGATAAATCCCAGACCAAGTTAACAGATGACTGAATATATGAACTCCTATTGGAAATGCTAATGATCACTACCTTCACAAGTGCGTGTGCACACATCTTTGAGCAACAACCATTGCTGGATGGACAAGCAACGCAGCTGAATAGCCGAACATACCATTTCAACAAGGAAATTATGCTTAGCAAATAACACTTTGCAAGCACAACAAAGGGCAGGTAAAAGTCAAAGTGGCACTTGGCTCACAAATGAACATAACAACACAATGTCTTTTCCTTCCTAGAGTTATTGGCCCATAATTTCCCGGTTCTCCGCACTTAGAGGGTACCCCAATAATGCATGCACTGGGGAATCCGTCTGGGAAGTTTCCATGTAAGGGTTTACCCCGGCAATTGTCCAGAAGTGCTAACTTCCCCTGGACAACTGCACTGGACTGGGGACCATTCAACAGAAGCGATTTAAATTGCTAACTTTGGATGGTTGTGCCCGTTTTATCCTGACAGTTATTCTGAAAGTTATAAGAAAAAAAATCATTTCTAACTCCAGATCAAGTCATGCACAGGACACCCCACCCATACACAATCCCAACCCCCCCAATGGATCCCCACACTATCCCCATCCGACCCGAACCTTGGTCGATGGCAATTTTGCATGGGGACAGAACAAGGAATCCTCAAGTCAAATTGCCTCAAAAGTGACAACTGTAGTAAGTCACATTATGTCTTGTGACAATTTAGGACATCTATATCCTGCTGACAATTCTTACCACCAGCAACAAGGTAGACAAGAGTACCAATACTCCAGTTATCAAACCTAAATTGATAGGGCGGCACGGTAGCACAGTGGTTAGCACTGCTGCTTCACAGCTCCAGGGTCCCAGGTTCGATTCCTGGCTCGGGTCACTGTCTGTGTGGAGTTTGCACATTCTCCTCGTGTCTGCGTGGGTTTCCTCCGGGTGCTCCGGTTTCCTCCCACAGTCCAAAGATGTGTGGGTTAGGTTGATTGGCCAGGTTAAAAATTGCCCCTTAGAGTCCTGAGATGCGTAGGTTAGAGGGATTAGCAAGTAAATATGTGGGGATAGGGCCTGGGTGGGATTGTGGTCGGTGCAGACTCGATGGGCCGAATGGCCTCCTTCTGCACTGTAGGGTTTCTATGATTTCTAAATGTGCTGTTGATTGCAAGTTCATGGAAAGGATGAAATATCACCAGCTGGCATCAAAATAATTGATGCACTGAAAGTGATTCCCATTTACTGATCTTTAACACGTGCACTATGTCATTTACAGCAAGGAAAATGGCACAGTGCTAGCTCTGTCCAAAAGTGGCAACGTAATCAACCACCAAATAAGTCATTGACCTTAAACGTTAACTTTACAAATACTGGCAGACCTGCTGAGCATTTCCAATTTTTTTGATTTTGTTTCTATTTCGCAGCTGCAATAATATTGATCCAAATAGGAGTAATTGTATTGAAGAAGTGAAATTACTTGTCTTTTGGAAAGACATTTTTCAAGTTACAACCCACAGAACACAAAATAACTTACACCCACAGGGAAATACAATGTGTGCAAAACACAAGATAAGCATTGGAAATTTACACAATATCAACCTGTATTTTATTTTGTTTTATGAAGGGGGGGTTTTATTATGTAAAATTCCAGTGCCCTATAAAGAAAAACATTGCTTTTAGAAATGTACCTATTTATTGCTACCATCGTACAGTTGAATCTTTAAAAATACACTCAGCCCAGAAAAACTTCTCAGCTTTGCTGGCAACATAAGGATCAAGTCTGTTCTGCTGCTATGCCTGCCAACAGTCACCTCTACACATCTGTTCATCTCTCCTATGTAAACAGACTGTGGTCCCCTTCATAACAATCAGCACTCAACTGGCAAGGGCATTACATCCAATTATAACGACCAATAGTTTATCTACTTCCAGCATTCCCAATTCAAATAATGCATCCATAGGGCCAAAAAACCGATGCAACTTTATATTAGCTTAACTGATTCCAGTCTAAAAGTTAAGACAGCTGTACAACCACATGAAATTCCTCCATGTCAATTGCAGCAAAAATTAACAAAATCTCAGAACTGGAAAAGTATAAACATTACATGAAATGTCCTCCAACTCCATCCACAGCCAGATTAGTAAAGACTCAAGTTTAAAGACTGCAATTATTAAATCATTAACTCAGAAATTGAAACATGTCCATTAGTTGCTGTGAACCCACACAAGAGTGCGCGGATTAAGAGTTCAAGATCTCAACATTACCAAATCATTGTAAAAATACTGTATCTGTATGATTAGACTCATGTTGGGTTAAATGTACTCACATTTCAACATTCACAAACAATAATCATTCAAATTATGTACAAAACAAACTTACAAAGCAAAACAGCCCAAGACTTTTTGGAGTTGTAGACAACATTTCTCTGTTACAAAAGGTTAATCCAAGGAAGAGTTTGTGAACATCACAAGTATGAACAATCCTTTTGTATTCAAATTTTGGCCAATAATAATACAACAATTAGCCTGTCAACTGATCAATGAAATTCCTGATAAGCTAGAAACAAAACTTCTTCAACTGGATCTTTTAGTCATTTGACCCAAACTGGGAATGATATTTAGACATCAGATGGAGCATCTCACGGTGGCATGAAGTTACATTTCAGCAAAGGAAAACCTGAATCAACTGTTCAAGCACACCTCTGGTACACAACCAAAATCATCACAATCCACTAGGCATGGCAGTAGTGAAAAATGGGGTCAAAAATAAATCCAGTGATGCAAATTCAGAAAATGTTCATTATAGAAACAAACTAGGTTAAAGCTCAGGACACCAGTCAGCCTGGCGAGTCTATGTCAGCTCTCTGCAAGAGCAATTTAAGGTGTCGAGGTTGTTTCAGTGATTGTTCACCATGACTCCAAACGAAGAAAATGTCATCGATGTATCTAGTGTATAGCATCGGTTGAAGGTCCTGTGCGGTGAAGAAGTCTTGTTCAAACCTGTGCTGAGCAATTTAAGCCAGAACCACTCACCCATCCTTTCTCCCCAGCCCTGTAAATTTCTTCGCCTCAGGAAAGCCTGCATCACATGCTCAAGTAGGGTATTCCAGATGCTAACCATTTGGATATTTATGTTGGCAGAATTCATTGCCCATCCCCAATTGCCCTGGAGAAGGTGGGTGGTGAGCTGCCTTCTTGAACCGTTGCATTCCAAATGACATAGGTATACCCACAATGCTGTTAGGGTGAGCGTTGCAGGATTTTGACAGAGCAAGAATGGAGGAAGGGCGATAAGTTCCAAGTCAAGATTTGGAGGGGATTTTCCTGATGGTGGTGTTCCCATATAGTTGCTGTCCTTGCCCTTCTTAGATGGTAGCGGTCGTGCGTTTAGAAGGTGCTGTCCAAGGATCCTTTGGGAGTTCCTGCAGTGCATATTATAGATGGTACACACTGCTGCCACTGTGGAGGGAGTAAATGAAGTGCGAAACAGGCTTCTATGTTCTGGATGGCATCAAGCTTGCGTTGTTTGAGCTGCACTAATCCCAGCAAGTGTAGAGTATTCCATCACACTCCTGAACTGTGCCTTGTAGATGGTGGATAGGCTTTGGGGAGTCAAGAAGTGAGCTACTTGCTGCAGGATTCCTAGCCTCTGATCTACTCTTGTAGCCACAGTATTTGTATAGCTAGTCCAGTTCAGTTTCTGGCCAATGTTAACCCCCCAGGATGTTGATAGTGATGATAATGCCATTGTATGTCAAGGGGCGGGGTGCATTAAAAGGTAGTATTTCCTTCGTTTGTCTTTGGTTCTTTTCACAATCTTAAATCAACGTCCTATGGTTCTTGACCCTTCCGCCACAAAAATAATTTCTCTGTCTACTGCATCTATAACCCTCATGATTTTGAGCACCTGTCAAATCTCTGAACTCTCTCTTTTCCAAGGAGAACAGCTCCAGCTTCTCCAATCTATCCGCTTAATTCAAGTCCTTTATCCCTGCAACCATTGTAAATCTTTTCTGTGCCCTAATGGTTTCACCTCAAGTATGGTGCCCAGGATTGGACACAATATTCCAGCTGAGGTTGAAGCAGGGGTCTATAAAGATATATCATAATTTCCTTGTTTTGGTTTATACCTCTATTTATAAAGCCAACTATCCCATTAATTTCATAACCACTTTTAATAAACTGTCCTGTCACCTTCAATGATTTGTGCTCAAATATGCTAGTTTGTTCTTGCTCCCACTTTAGAATTGCACACTTCATATTGCCTTTCCCCATTCCTCTATCAGAATATATCACGTCATACTTCTGTGTGGAGTTTGCACATTCTCCTCGTGTCTGCATGGGTTTCCTCCAGCTGCTCCGGTTTCCTCCCACATTCCAAAGATGTGCGGGTTAGGTTGATTGGCCATGCTAAAATTGCCCTTAGTGTCCTGGGATGTGTAGGTTAGAGGGATTAGTGGGTAAATATGTAGGGATATGGGGGTAGGGCCTGGGTGGGATTGTGGTCGATGCAGACTCGATGGGCCAAATGGCCTCTGTGCTGTAGGGTTTCTAAGATTCTCTGCAATAATGGTCATCTGCTTTGTGTCTACCCATACCACTAATTTATGAATTCGGAGTCTCTCATTACCACCCCGCCCAGCTCATAAAACTTCCAAGTTTCGTGTCAATAGGTGGCAAAAGAATGCTACGGATCCCATGAAACCCATAATCGAAAAAAGCTTATCCATATTTTCAGATTTTAAGTTACAGGATTTCAAAATTAATTTTGAAAATGAATGGTGCTAAACACACAGGATTTGCTAACAAGTTACTAAGCTTACTAACAATTTAGGACATAATATAAAGCCATGTTTTACTTTTTACGAGCCAAAGACTTTGGGTACAAGCCATACAAATATCACTTTCAAGCACAACTAAAAATGATATAGCACCAAAATGCTTTACTTACTAGGAAACCAATATTAGTAAACTTTTGTCCACAGCCTATTTTTCATTTAAGCCAAGAAGCTGCAAGTGAAGATCTACAGACAGCAGATGAAGTTTCACTCAGGGTTGCAGATGAAGGACTGGCACATGTTACAAGTACCTTGCATTGAGGTATATGGAGTCATGTTTCATTACAAATGCACTTCTAACTTAAAGAAAACCCAACACAGCACAGAAATGAAAACACAGGACAAAATCATCTCAGTGGCACATCCTTACAATCTTCGAATAATTACAAAGGAAGAAGCCAATTGGCCTATTGTTTTTGCCAGCACACAGCAACAGCAACTCAGCTAGCCCCACTGTAGGACCCATTTAGAAAGAAGAAACCCTACAGTGCAGGAGGCCATTCAGCCCATCGAGTCTACACCGACAACAAACCCACCTAGGCCCTATTCCTGTAACTCCACATATTTACCCCACTAATCGTCTAACCTACACATCCCAAGACACTAAGATGCAATTTAGCATGGCCAATGCACCTAACCCACACATCTTTGGTGGGTGGAAGGAAACTGGAGCACCGAGGAAATCCATGCAGACATGGGGAGAACACCACACAGACAGTGATTCAAGGCCAGAATTGAACCCAGGTCCCTAGCGCTGAGAGGCAGCAGTGCTAACCACTGTGCCACCATGCCACCTTGCACGTTTTCTCAATTTAGGTGGTTATCTAATTTCTTTTTGAAAGCCACAATTGACTGTCTCCACCACACTCAGTACATTTCAGATCCTAACGACTTGTTGCATAAAAGTTATCCCTCATGCATGTTTGTGTATTTTGCCAATCACCTTAAATTGGTGCACTGTGGTTTGCAACCCCAATCAATGTGGATTCTCCCCATCTAATCTATATTCAGATCCCTTATGATTTTGAACACGCCCGTCAAATCAGCTCTGAACCTTTTCTTCTCTAAGCATCAACCTCTTCAATGTAATCACATAACTGAAATCCCTCATCACAGTAATCTTCCTTGCACATCTTTTCTGCACCCTCACTAAAGCCTTTTATCCTTCCTAAAGTGTGGCGCCCAGAATTGAACACAGTTGAGACTGAACCAGTGTTTTATAAAGCTCAGCATAACTTTGTTTTTAATTACATTAGGTCCATTTAAAAAGCCCAGATCCTCTGTGGACCTAAATCATTCAAAAAAAGTGAAAATCGAATTCAAGACAGTCATTATTAGTGGAACCATTTACTACCACAACTACCTTGATACTTCCTCAAATCCTGCTTCCTGTGAGGACTCTATTTCATTCTCCCAATTTCTACAGATCTTCTGTTCAGATGATACAACCTTCTATGCTAACCATCCCAGCATGCCTCCCTTTTACCTCAACTGACAATTCACCCCTTGGCTTTGTCCATTCTTTTCTAGTCCTTATTCCTTCTCTTCCCTTCCAGAACCACAATTGGAATCCCCTTGCACATTGACTAGCCTTTGTATTCAGACCATTCTCCACCACTGAGCATGATGCCACCACCAAACACATCTTCCCTTTCTCACCAGGCATTTCATGGGGATCTTTACTTCAGTGATACCCTAGACCGCTCCCCTCAACCATCCTCAACACCCACTCCTTTCTCCATGACAGTTTTCCATGCAAGTGCAAGAGATGTAATACCTGCCCTTCTACCTTTTCCCTGCTTCCCATTCAAGGTCACAGACACACCTTCCAAGTGAAGCAATGAACTACTTTTAATTTAGTATACTGCCTTCATTGCTCACGATGAGGTCGCCGCTACATCATTGGGCCGGCCAAACACAAACTGGGAGACTACTTTGCAAAACACCTCCAAGCATGACCCGAGACCCTCAGACTTCAAGCAGGTCTACAAGCTTCCAGTCATCTGTTGTTTTAATTCTCCACCTTTCTCTCACCCTAACCTCTCTGTCCTTGGTCTGATGCAGGATTTCAATGAAGCTCAATGAAAGCTTAAGGTACAGCATTTCATCTTTTGACTAGGCAATTTATACCCTTCTGTACTCAACACCAAGAGTTCAAAGATTTTAGATTGCAACCTCTGCTATTTTTGTTTGTGTTTCTCTGTTGGTTATATTGCTAGTTTCTCTTATTTCCTGTGCTTTTGAACAGCAGCTATTTAGGACCGTGCTATTCACACATCCCATAGACAAATCTATTGTTTATTTACTCATCCTATTACAACTCCCTTTAGCCCTGCACCATGAAAACTTTTTGCCATTTAATCTCTCCTGCCCTTCAGATTATCACAGAACTTCCCTTTGTTCATCTTCCCACCCTGCCTTCTTTAACTTGCTTAAAACTTATTACATTTTTAACTTATGAAAAAGCTCAGATCTGAAACATTAACTCTTTCTTCCTCCATAGGTGCCGCCAGACCCGAGTGTTTTCAGCATTTTGTTTTTATTTCAAATTTCTACATTCATAATAATAATGGGGCACTTGATCAGTGAATCAAGAGCATAATGAATGTTTCTTGCTTACTTTGGAATGAATCTGTAAAGTTTGAGCACAGATTCAAAATAAGCAGAAGCAGTGTAAATAGGGGTTTAAAAAAACGACAGCTGTAATTTACTTTACAGCTTGATACAAACTGAAAGCACATATGCTATTTTTACATTGCAACTACCAGTTGGTGCAATTTAGCAAACCCAATCATATTGTCTGGTACACACCACTTTCAAAGCAGAAAAACAAAGCTCAAGGAGAATGCTATTTAAATATCTATGCTGGTTGGTTTGAAGGCTCAATTCATTGTCTATTCTAATTTTTGTTAATCTCAAGCAGGGATATCAGCTGCCAGCTGACAATTATCCCCTGTTCCCCTGGTCACTGAGGATTGGCCAAGGAAGAAATTAAGGGGTTGTCACGACAAGGAAATTCACTTCCATGGAAGGCATGTAACAGCATAATCAGGTACACCTGTTCTACAACAGTAAAGGCAGCCTGTGGACATTTTGAACTTTCCTTGGGAGCCAAAGAATAGCAAGGACGAGGCCATACGCCTTAGCAATAGGTAGATTGATCATTGGTCCTCTTCAACAGGTCAGACTACCTGAAAATGCAGGGATTTTCGTTCCAACAGGCTGGGATGCATGTGCCAAAAAACATAGGAGCATAAAGCCATTGTGAAACAAAAACTGGACATGTGGAAGTGACACTCATTGCTGTTAAGGACCTGGAGGACACCAAGAGTAAGATGCTCTTGATATTACTCTTCGCAGTGCAGGTCTGGTGCATACCCCATTACTGGGCTGTGATGGTCACCAAAACCATCTTTTTCACTAACCATTGGTAGGAAAACACAGCGTCACTGCATGCAGAGATTCCATCAATCCTGGTATTGCAAAACTTGGGTTTGGCATGTTGCCATGAAACACTCCGTCCAATTGGACTGTGCCATACCACCCGTCCTTAGTAGAAAGGCAAGTGGTTAGGTACATTGGCCATGCTAAATTCTCTGTGTACCCAACAGGTGCCAGAGTGTGGTGACTAGTGGATTTTCATAGTAACTTCATTGCAGTGTTAACGTAAGCCTACTTGTGACTAATAAATAAACTTTACTTTTAAGTGCAGCAAAAATTTGACCATAAGTCTATCAGGCAGTGGTCTGCATGTGATGTTTTCAAGTCCCTGTGGGAAAAGGAGATGGTGGATCTTGCCAAATGTTTGCCTGAGCAGACGGTCAAAGTCCTTTGGCAGAATGCCTCATCTCCTGAAGTTTCAAATAAGCACCAAGACATAGCTTGACCTGTGGTGAGAAGGGCCTTTGCCAGTCAGATCCTTCCTGCACATCCACATCTAGGGGGGGCAGAGTGGCTAGCACTGCTGTCTCAGCGCAATTCCCGGCTTGGGTCACTGTCTGTGAGGAGTTTGCACGTTCTCCCCATGTCTGCGTGGGTTTCCTTCGGGAGCTCCGGTTTCCTCCCACAGTCTGAAAGACATGCTGGTTAGGTGCATTGACCCAAACAGGCACCAGAGTGTGGCAACTAGGGGCATTTCACAGTAACTTCATTGCAGTGTTAATGCAAGCCTTACTTGTGACTAATAAATAAATATTAACTTTAGAGTCTCACCACCCCCACATGCTGTCCTCGAGATGACTGCATCAGTAAAACAGGTCTGGAAAGATGTGCAGAGGTTTTTAATCAAGGTTTATCCTGAACAGTTCCGTTATGCAGGACACACTACTCTCGGGGCTGTTCTGAAGGACACGCATGGTGATAAACATCAACTGCTGCTGGAGGATAAACTTGGTGAAGGATGCCCTTTGATCTGCCCAAGCATGTCGTGTTCCAATACAAAGAGCTGCCAGTGACTGAGTATTGCAGACTGGCACATTTCAAGGGACTAGGTGCTGAGGAAAGCTCAGTACATAAAGGCCACTATCCAAGCCCCTCCCACCACAGTACACAAAGGGGCTGATACCCTTGGGCTATACACACCAGAGAATGTCCGACACGAAATGAAAACGCACATTGTAAATATAACCTGTAATGGCAAGCATAATGAGGCACCTCTTGTACTTATCAAAAGAAACTGATCGTTATTGCACTGTCAAACTTGAACTGTTATTCTGAATTAGCAACAGGAAAAAATTATATTGTGTGTGTGTGTGTGTGTGTGTGTGTGTGTGTGTGTTGTGTGTGTGTGTGGGGGGGGGGGGGGGGGGGAATTCAGCTGTTCGCCAAATAATTAGTTAAAATGCTAATGACCAGATGTACAATTCTATTTTTCACCATGTAATTAGATATAGAAGGTGAAGACTTTCAAGTGTTAAAATATTATTTGACAGTTCAAGTTTATTATTGTCACAAGAATACAAGTATACAGTGAAAAGTATTGTTTCTTGTGCACTATACAAAGCATACCGTACATAGAGAACTGCAACTACCCAATGTAATTCTACATACTGTCGTGTGCCTCAGTAGGGCGATTTAAGCTCCTAGGTGAATCCTGCACATACAATTTCCAAAAGGTGTTTTCTAGCTTTCATTATTATTTTCTTGTATTGATGTAGCACTCATAGGCGATGAAATTTAACTTGCTGCCCCTAAATTTACTTAAATGCACAGTAGTCTTCATGCAAGAGATCTCTCCTTAGCACCAATTATTCCTCTCTTATTCAAAAGTCGTACATCAGTTCCTACATCCAAACTGCATCAGCCAAGATCATGCGAGCTGAAGATCAAACATGGGGTTTAATGATCAGCAATTCATCTTTATCAATCAAGTCTATTCAAATCAATTCACCTTTATAAATCAAATTTTGGCAGTATGGTGGCACAATGGTTAACATTGTTGTCCTATAGTGCCAGGGGCCCGGGTTCAATTCTGGCCTCGGGTCACTGTGTGGAGTCTGCACACTCTCTTCATGTCTGCATGGATTTCCTCTGGGTGCTCCGGTTTCCTTGCACAGTCCAATGATGTGCAGATTAGGTAGATTGGCCATGCTAAATTGACCGTAGTATCGGGGGATTAACAAGGTAAATACATGGGGTTACGGGGATAGGACCTGGGTGGGATTGTTGTCGCTGCAGGCTCGATGGGCTGAACAGCCTCCTTCTGCACCGTAGGGATTCTATGAAGTCAGATGGCTTCAGAAGAAATCCTTTCATTACAGAAAAAAAAATTGATGCGAGGGAATAGAAAATGACAAACAGAACTATTCAGAATAGAAGCAATATATTAACAATGATGCTATTGGGGCTTCAAATTAGTTTTGGCAATTAATCTTTATTCATGCTTTAATGGAAACAAATAAATTTCCCCTTTCAAAGAACTGTTCGAGCAATTTGCATTTATGTAGCACCTTTAATATTGCAAGATGCTTTACAGGGGTACAAATGCGACAAAATGCACAGTGAACTAATGAAATAGGCATCAGGAGTGAGCAAAAACTTGGTCAGACGTGGGCTTTAAGGAGGGTCTTAATGAATGCCAAGGAGAATAGACGATTTATGAAGGGAATTCCAGAGATTTGGCCAAGGTGGCTGAAGGCACAGCCAATGCTAGGGCAAAGGAAAGGCAAATTAATGCACAAGGCCAGAATCGAAAGATTAGAGTTCTGTGGATTGCAGCAGGTTACAGAGTTAGAAATAGGAGAGGCCATAAAAATTAACAAAGATGGAAATTTTAAACTGAAAGCAACTAAAGACAGGAAACCAATTTAGATCAACAAGATCAAGAGTGATAGGCGAGTGGAATTTGGTATAAGGTAGGGTATGGGCAGCAGTTTATGGATATGCTGAAGTTCACAGTAGTAAAGGAGCCAGGAGAGCATCACAACAGGAGCCTGGTGGCGTGGGAAAAACAAATGGCAGTGATTATCTTCAAGAGAGTAATTGCACCATTGTCACAGTCAGTGAATGCCATGCTTGATTTTGATTAGGTCAATGCAAGTGCTGATTCAAGCACAGAAATTCGATAGGGCAATTCAAACATTGGGTTGTGGGAAAAACAATCGTGAAGCAATGAGTTCAAGGATTTAAAGGTCAGAGAATGGAGAGTGTTTTTTGAGGAGATGAATGAAAACAGGAGTTTTGAAAGGGAGAGGGACAGTGCCCAAGAGGTAGCCATTTAAAATGTCAGCAAGCATGGGGGCCAAGAAAATGGGAATGGGTGGAGGTCAAGGGAGCAGGGGAGTGGGTGTCACAGCTGGAAAAAGCTGTGAGAGGGGCGTGTTAACCGGGAGTGTCTCGGAGGGAGGTGTTGACCCGTTAGAGAAAATCTCCATTACAAGAGAGGAAGTGTTAGGTTTTTTAGGGAACATTAAAACTGACAAAGCCCCAGGGCCTGATGGCATCTATCCTCGACTGCTCAGGGAGACGAGAGGTGAAATTGCTGGGCCTCTGACGGAAATCTTTGTCGCTTCTTTGGACACGGGTGAGGTCCCTGAGGATTGGAGGATAGCGAATGTGGTCCCGTTGTTTAAGAAGGGTAGCAGGGATAACCCAGGAAATTATAGGCTGGTGAGCTTGACGTCCGTGGTAGGGAAGTTGTTGGAGAGGATTCTTAGAGACAGGATGTATGTGCATTTAGAACGAAACAATCTCATTAGTGACAGACAGCATGGTTTTGTAAGAGGGAGGTCGTGCCTTACAAATTTGGTGGAGTTTTTTGAGGAAGTGACAAAAACGGTTGATGAAGGAAGGGCCGTGGATGTCGTCTATATGGATTTCAGTAAGGCATTTGACAAAGTCCCACATGGCAGGTTGGTTAAGAAGGTTAAGGCTCATGGGATACAAGGAGAAGTGGCTAGATGGGTGGAGAACTGGCTTGGCCATAGGAGACAGAGGGTAGTGGTCGAAGGGTCTTTTTCTGGCTGGAGGTCTGTGACCAGTGGTGTTCCGCAGGGCTCTGTACTGGGACCACTGCTATTTGTGATATATATAAATGATTTGGAAGAAGGTGTAACTGGTGTAATCAGCAAGTTTGCGGATGACACGAAGATGGCTGGAATTGCGGATAGCGAAGAGCATTGTCGGGCAATACAGCAGGATATAGATAGGCTGGAAAATTGGGCGGAGAGGTGGCAGATGGAGTTTAATCCGGATAAATGCGAAGTGATGCATTTTGGAAGAAATAATGTAGGAAGGAGTTATACAATAAATGGCAGAGTCATCAGGAGTATAGAAACACAGAGGGACCTAGGTGTGCAAGTCCACAAATCCTTGAAGGTAGCAACACAGGTGGAGAAGGTGGTGAAGAAGGCATATGGTATGCTTGCCTTTATAGGACGGGGTATAGAGTATAAAAGCTGGAGTCTGATGATGCAGCTGTATAGAACGCTGGTTAGGCCACATTTGGAGTACTGCGTCCAGTTCTGGTCGCCGCACTACCAGAAGGACGTGGAGGCATTGGAGAGAGTGCAGAGAAGGTTTACCAGGATGCTGCCTGGTATGGAGGGTCTTAGCTATGAGGAGAGATTGGGTAGACTGGGGTTGTTCTCCTTGGAAAGATGGAGAATGAGGGGAGATCTAATAGAGGTATACAAGATTATGAAGGGTATAGATAGGGTGAACAGTGGGAAGCTTTTTCCCAGGTCGGAGGTGACGATCACGAGGGGTCACGGGCTCAAGCTGAGAGGGGCGAAGTATAACTCAGACATCAGAGGGACGTTTTTTACACAGAGGGTGGTGGGGGCCTGGAATGCGCTGCCAAGTCGGGTGGTGGAGGCAGGCACGCTGACATCGTTTAAGACTTACCTGGATAGTCACATGAGCAGCCTGGGAATGGAGGGATACAAACGATTGGTCTACTTGGACAAAGGAGCGGCACAGGCTTGGAGGGCCGAAGGGCCGGTTTCCTGTGCTGTACTGTTCTTTGGTTGTCTTCTTTGGTCTTTGGAAGGTGGTTTGACATAGGAGGATGCATCAGAGGTAGCTTAACAGATAGGTTCAATCTTAAATGATAAAGAATTCTTTGAGCTCCTTGCTCTTGAAGTTGGAGATGAAGGTGGAACAGAACACGGGCAGCATGTTGGCACAGTGGCTAGCACTGCTGCCTCACTGCACCAGGGACCCGGGTTCAATTTCAGCCTTGGGTGACTGTGTGTGGAGTTTGCATTCTCATGTCTGTGTGGGTTTCCTCCCTCAGTTCAAAGATGAGAGAGTTAGGTTGATTGGCCATGCTAAATTGACCCTAGTGTCAGGGGATTAACAGGGCAAATATGTGGGACTACGGGAATAGGACCTGGGTCAGTGCAGACTTGATGGGCCAAATGGCCTCCTTTTGCACTGTAGGTATTCTATAATTCTCACAGGGAAGGTACTTTTGGTATTGAAGATCATTGGTATTGAAAAACCAAGTAATAATGATCATCTTCAATCTCCATTCTGAAATAGTGGATAGTTTTGACAAATGTGTCAATGACTTAGAGGAGGGGGCTGAAGGGTGGATCAGTAAATTTGCCAAGATTGGTGGAGTAGTGGATGAGGTGGAGGGCTGTTGTAGGCTACAAAGAGACATAGATAGGATGCAAAGCTGGGCTGAAAAATGGCAAATGGAGTTTAACCCTGATAAATGTGAGGTGATTCATTTTGGTAGGACTAATTTAAATGTGGATTACAGGGTCAAAGGTAGGGTTCTGAAGACTGTGGAGGAACAGAGAAATCTTGGGGTCCATATCCACAGATTTCTAAAGGTTGCCACTCAAGTGGATAGAGCTGTGAAGAAGGCCTATAGTGTGTTAGCTTTTATTAACAGGGGGTTGGAGTTTAAGAGCCGTGGGGTTATGCTGCAACTGTACAGGACCTTGGTGAGACCACATTTGGAATATTGTGTGCAGTTCTGGTCACCTCACTATAAGAAGGATGTGGAAGCGCTGGAAAGAGTGCAGAGGAGATTTACCAGGATGCTGCCTGGTTTGGAGGGTAGGTCTTATGAGGAAAGGTTGAGGGAGCTAGGGCTGTTCTCTCTGGAGCAGAGGACGCTGAGGGGAGACTTAATAGAGGTTTATAAAATGATGAAGGGGATAGATAGAGTGAACGTTCAAAGACTATTTCCTCGGGTGGATGGAGCTATTACAAGGGGGCATAACTATAGGGTTCGTGGTGGGAGATATAGGAAGGATATCCGAGGTAGGTTTTTTACGCAGGGAGTGGTTGGGTGTGGAATGGACTGCCTGCAGTGATAGTGGAGTCAGACACTTTAGGAACATTTAAGCGGTTATTGGATAGGCACATGGAGCACACCAGGATGATAGGGAGTGGGATAGCTTGATCTTGGTTTCAGATAAAGCTCGGCACAACATCGTGGGCCGAAGGGCCAGTTCTGTGCTGTACTGTTCTATGTGTCTTGTAATGTATGAGGTACATATGAACATAAAAACGAGCAGCACTTCATTCAGCCCCTGAAGCCTGCTCCGTCATTTAATAAGATACTAACCTCAAATCTGCACTCTGCCTGCTCCTGATAACCTATCATCCCCTTGCTTACCAATAATCTATCCACACTGCCTTAAAAAAAAAGACTGTTCCTCCACACCTTTTCAGGAAGAGTGTTCCAAAGACTCCCAATCCTCAGAAAGTGTGTTGCCTCATCTCCGTTTCAAATGGGCAACCCTTTATTTTTAAAATTGTTGGGTGCTAGATGCACTCAAGTCTGCATTTCTAGAACTTAAAGGAGTGAGATGTGTGCCATACCAAGAGGAATTAACAGGATAAATGAGTGTAAAGGTTTTACTGGGGCAAAGGCAAAAGTGAGGAGGCAGTTGACAGCTGCAAAAATATTATAGCGAACGCAAGGCAGAGACTTGACATTTGGGTTTTTGAAAATACAACCATAACTTGAGTTATTTTCCCAGGATAGATGAAAAGGGAAGTGTATGCGTTTTGGTGGAGTGTAGGGTTGGAGGGAGGGAGGGAGGGAGGGAGGGGGGGGGGGGGGGGGGGGGGTGGCACGAATGGCAAGAGATACAAGAAAGTGGTAAGAAATGGCCCCGAGAGCAGATTTGCCTCATGACATTCCAAATCAAATATCTGCGAGAGAGAATGGTAATGTGCATTGAAAATGGTAATGAAGTAATCTAGTTAGTAAAATATTGCTAATATTGACAGAATGATTCAGCCTAGCATAATAGAATACAATACTTATAATTTGGATTTGGAGAAAAGTGGGAGTATGACCTGACAGCATACTGGATTTAACTAAATGACTGCTGTCACAATTTATTGTGCTAAACAAGGCACTTTGGAATTAAAAATAATCTTATTAACCGGGTCAGTCATACAAGCTAAATGTACATATACAATAGCTGGGAATTACAAAGCTGTAATTCAATCTTGGTCCACTTACCAGTTATAAAGTCTGCAAAAACTTAGTGTGGATTATGCTGGCATATGAAATCTTAGCACATCGATCTGAAATTCCTCTGCTTTGTATCAGAACAGGGCATAACAAACCTTTAAACAAATGGGTAAACACTTCTGTTGAGGTGTTGGAGAGAGAAATTTTGGAGAAACACCTTGAACATATGTATGCTATCATGCAACATAAATTCAGGCCAGAGAGGAATAGAAACCCAAGGTCGGATTACAGCTTCATACCTCACTCCAAAGAATTAAGATGGCTTATCAGGAAGACTAATTTTCCTGTAAAATTGCTCATGATAAATAGAGATTACACAATTTTATAATGCAATGCCTTTCAGTCCCAACAATAGCCCACTCTCCCACTCAGGAGTGCCTGAAATAGCCCTCCAGCAACAGGGTACCTCTCACTCTCCACCCCTTATCCAAACTAGAATCATCTGTCCTGCTACTCTTTCTAACCCAAGCAAGACCTTTTTCTCTACCCCTCAAATTTAATACCAAATCTGTTTTTCTCTCTCCTGCCAAAAAGCCCCCTCTCCCTGTCTACTCAAACGTTTCCCCAACACAAGTTGAGGGATGATTTAGAGAAGTATTTTTATAAATGTACCTATCAAAGCTGTTGACTAAATGAAGGAAGTAAACGTTCCTTTGTGCATGCACTGGAACCCCAGCTGCACAGTGGCTCCAGGGAATTATACTCCTTTACAGAGCCAAGCTCATATGTAAGCACATTTTGTTTGTTTACTTTGGTGTTCCAAACATTTGGAAGGCAAATGTGGCAATGAAGAACATATTGGACAGCTGAGGGAAAATAAAACAAGGATGAGGGTGTACTCAGAGTACAGGGCAATCAGTGGCCCAGCAGATAAATTGTCATGCTTGTGCAAGTAAAGTGAGAGATGCGGTTTATTTGCATATATCTACTTTAGTGAGCCTTACAAGCCTTATCCATAATTTTTTGAGAGTCATGAAGTGAGCAAGAATTGTCAAAGCTACATCCTTTTTGCTGGAATAAGATTGTAAAATATGTTAATAGGAAGAGGATTTCAAATAGGGAGACAGGTTTTGTATGATACACTTGCTGAATATCAAAGAACCGAGGCATTTTAATTCATTCTCAGGGCATGGGTGCTGGTGGTAATGCCAGAATTTATTAGCCATCCCATTTTCCCTAAGAAGACCTTTGTAACCTGTCTTCTAGGGGTTTGATACAGGCCACTCCAGAGGCACAAACACATTGGTGTGAAATAAAAGTCCCATACAAGCCAGAACAGATTAAGACAGGCTTCTTTCCCTGAAGGATATCAGGAAACAAGTTTCCAACTATCCAACTGCTTCAAATTCACTTTTACAGATGTCAGCTTTAAAACACAAGGAATTTAAATTCTCAAATGCAATAGTTGTTTGTATTAATACTCTCTAACTGCCCATCCAGATTTCAAGATTAAAATTGCAGTATCACTGCACAATTGCAAGTCTTTGTGTAAAAAGAAACTAATATCTACTGAATGAAGTTGACAAGAAAAATTAGAAAGATGCACTTTATCAAATTTTCTTTAACCATTATATAATAGTAAATTGCACGATGAAGCATCACAGTATACAAGATAGACTAAAGTACAATACTGATGCACAGTCCTTGAATACTTCAATGGATCTATATAGACGGCATTTATAAAGTCAGTGAAAATTTATATTTCAAGTACTTTAGATGTACACCTGATAGAAATAAACTGTAAATAGCATAGAAAAGTATCACCAATCCTTCACTGTCAAAAAAATATGGAACTCCTTTCCTAAAAATAGTGGGTGCACCTATATCAGATGGACTGCAGTGGTTTAAGGCAATGGCTCACCATCAAATTCTCAGGGAAATTAAGGATGGGCAAGAAATTTGACCTTGCTGGTGATGCTGACATCTTATGAAAGCATTATTCAAGGTGTTTTAATGCTAATGCTGAAACAGGAGTAGTGTGCAATTCTGATCTCCATATCTAGGAAGATATACTTGCCTTGGAGGCAGTACAGCAAAGGTTCACTAGATTGATTTGTGGAATGAGGGGTTGCCCTATGAGATGCTAGTTAAATTGGATCTATATCCTCTGCAATTTGGAACAAAGGGAGGGGTCGCACTGAAATGTACAAGATTTTGAAGGGTAGAAACACGAGGCAATTTCCCCTGGCTGGGGAATGAGGCCACAAGCTCAGGATAAAGGTTGATCGTATAGCATTGAGATTGAGACACATTTTTCCACTCGAGTGTTATTTTCAGAGGGCTGTGGATGTTATCGTTGAATATATTCCAAGCTGAAATGGACTTTTGATTTCACAAGGAATCAAGAGATAGGGTGAACAAGGAGGATAATGGAAGCTGAGGCAAAGATCAACCACGATTGTAATTGAACAGCAGAGCAAGGCCCTGCATGATCTACTCCTGCTCCTATTTCTTACGTTAGTTGGTTGAAAATGGCAACAGAAGAAAATTGTATGAAAATCAGACTTCATGATGCATTGCAAAAGTGGCAATTATGTTGCAAACCTAGAAACTTCCAACATATTGCGTGAAAACTTTATGAATTGTGCTTTCATATGTAGATCTTTGGATGTATACATGATAGACTTTATAAACACCTTGTATAGCATACTTGATCACACAATATAACATAGACACTGTGCTTAACCACATATTGAAAATTACTAATCTATTGCAGACCAACACTACCAGGAAAGAACACTATTTTTCAGTTGCTGCACAACTTGATCACAAAAATGTCATCAATACTTCGTTAACTACAACATACCAATTCTATATTACCTCTGCAAAATTCTAAAAAAATTGACACAAACTCACTTTACTACAAAGTTCAGCCTGTTTAGCAAGAATTGTACAGAAACACATTAAGGTGCCACTGCAGTTCTGAGACAAATGTTCTTACTGCCGTGATAACTCAACCTCAGTTCTACTTAACATTTTTAAAATTCATTCTTTAGATACGGGGTTTGCTGGCCAGGCCAACATTTATCCCAAACTCTGGTTGGTGGTGAGTCTTCTTGAACTGCTGCAGACTGAATGGTGAAGATACTTCCACAATCTGTTCTGTAGGGAAAGAGACAAGATTTTGACCTAACCACTGACAAATGTTGAAGTACATGACTTGGTAGTGGTGGTATTCTCATTGTTTCCCTTCCAGGTAGTGGAAGTCATGTGTTTGAAAGATGCCATTGAAAACATCTTGACGAAATGCTGCAGTAGATCTGAAAGACAGCAGTCAACATGTGGCAATGATGGAGGATGTGGATATTTAAAGGTGGGTAGACAGACAGCAAGCTGGTTCAGCTTAGTGTTGTGTTTCTTGTGTTGTTGCAAATGCACTCATTCAGGCCAGTGGAAAGTATTCCATCACACTTCTAACTTGTAGGTCAAGAGGTTTTGGTGAGTCAAAAGGTGAGCCATTCAGAATATCCAGGTTCTGATCTATTCTTATATCTATAACGTGTGTGGTTGGTCCAGTTGAATTTTTGATCAATAGTGAATTCCAGGATGGTGATATGGAAGAATTAAAGATCATGGGGACATAGTAGGACTCTCTTGTTGGAGTGTCATTTTTTGGTACTGGAGTGGCAAGTAAAATTCACAGTACAGATCAGCCCAAGCTTGGATGCTGTACAGGCATGGACTGCTTCATTATCTGAGGAATTGCAAAGGGAGCTGAATACTATGCAATCATCAGCAAATAGCCCCAATTCTGACATCATGATGAAGGGAAGGTTATTGATGAAGCAGCTGAAGATGGTTGGGCTAAAGATGTTGCCCTGAGGAACTCCTACAGCAATGACTACAAGCAGAAATAACTGCCTTCCTAACAACTATGGCTAACTTCCTTTGTGCCAATTGCACCTCCAACCACTGCAGTGTTTGCCCCAGCCCCAATGTCGATCAATTTCAGTTTTACTAAAGCTTCTTGCTGCTGCACTCAATCGAATGCTGCCTTGATGGCAACGGTAGTCACTCTTGTCCCACATCTGGAATTCAGCTCTCTTGCCCATGCTTGGAACAAGAGCACAAACCAAGATAAGCATCAGTGAGCAGGTCCAGTGAATAAACACCACTTGATACCACTGCTGACAATCCCTTCCTTCACATTTCTTGATATCAAGAAATAGGTAAATTTCCTGATAACATCCCAAGCTATAGTGAGGATGATCTGGGTTTCAAAACTAACCAAGTTTAGTCAGGCTGTTTTGAGACAGCTGAGACACCTGCCATTTACTGTTAAACTTCTTAATGTGGAAAATTACCAAGGTATGTCCTACCACCTACTGTCAATCAACAATTAGTTGGATTGCATTTGTCCTTCTTGTAAAAAGGACATACCTTGATAATTTTCCACATTGCCAGGAAAAGCCAGGTGTCTCGGAACAGTTTGCTAGAGGCATGGCTCGTTCTGAAACCCAGATCATCAGCACTATAGCCAGGATGTTGTCACAAAACTTAACCATTTCTTGATAACCTGTGCAGTGAACTGAATTGGGATGAAGACTAGTATTTGAGGGGGTATCTCAAGAGGCAGTGTTGACTCTTTTGGCTAAAGGCAAGTACAAATGCTTCAGCCTTGTCCTTTGCCATGAAAGAGGATGGGGTTAATGTTACGCCTCATGCACCAGTTATTTGCTTAATTCTCCACCAGCATTCACAACTGATACTGCAGAGCTTTGATCTGATCTGTTGGTTGCAGGATTGTTTATCTTTGACAATAGTATGCTACATAGCATGCATATAGTCCTGTGTTAGCCTCAGCAGGCTGACATCTCATTTTCAACTATATTGGTGTTGCATCAGGCATACTCCCCTGCACTCAGAATCCCTACAGTGCAGAAGGAGCCATTTGGCCCATCAAGTCTGCACCGATCACAATCCCACCCAGCCCCTAACCCCGTTACCCCATGTATTTACCCTGCTAGTCTCCCTGACATTAAGTGGCAATTTAGCATGGCCAATCAACCTAGCCTGCACATCTTTGGACTGTGGGAAGAAACCGGAGCACCCAGAGGAAACCCATGCAGACAACAGGGAGAACATGCAAACTCCACATAGACAGTGACCCAAGCCGGGAATCGAACCCAGGTCCCTGGCACTGGGAGGCAGCAGTGTTAACCACTGTGCCACCCTGTTCACTCCTGATTCAATCCTCAGGGTGTTAATAGGGGTTCATCTTGCTCATTTAGCTCGTTGGCAATGCAAGATCGAGGCACATTCCGGAGAGTGACATAATAGATAGCATTGGGATACAATTCTGCCAATGCCTCCACAACATCTTGTGACTGCCCAATGCTGAACTGCTATACCCATTAGGAATAAATAACTTGCATTTATATATCGCCTTTCATGACCTTATGACATCCCAAAGTGCTCTTGGGGATCTTTTACACCCACCTGAAAAGGCAGACTGGGCCTCAGATTAACTCATCTGAAACATGGCACCTCCGACAATGCAGTACTCCCTCTGGAACGCACAGAAGTGCTCAATTAATATGCTCATGTCTCTGACATGGCACACGAACCCACAACTTTCTAACTCAGATGAGAGCTCTACACACTGTGCCAAGGCTGGCACCAAAATCAACCCTATTTAGCACAGTGGCAGTGCTGTAACACATGACAGAGGTGGCCTTCGGGTGAAGATGGAAATTGGCATCCACAAGTTCAAAAAGATTAAACCTCTCTTTACGGTTGCTTAATATAACTGAGTGGCTTGCTAGGTGATTCTAGACCTAGAAGAGTAGAAGAGTCAACTACATTGGCATGGGACTGAGGTCATATATAGGCGAGACTGGGGAATAACAAGTTTTCCTTCTCTAGAGGACATTGAATCAATTGGGTTTTTACAACAACCCAACAGCTTTGTGGCCACTTTTGCTGATAATCAGATTTTAATTCCAGATTTAGTTTTCTTTAAAAATAACCAAATACAAATTCACCCATGTTACATATTGTCTTAAAATTAAGAGCTCTGACAGCAACACAAGTAAATGAAAATGGCAAACATCTCAGTACACAACACCTGTACTGATAACTATACAAAAGCCAACTACAAACAGAACATTGAATATACCACACACCCAATCATACTATGTAGGTGGAGCGCTGTAGCCACTAATTTCCACTGGGAGAAAATAACTTTCTCTATTGCATTGATTGGACACACCCAAGGATGCGAAAATGTATAACTGCCAAAAATCTTTTGCACCTATCATAGATTAGCATAATTTGCACAAGAACTTAGACTGATTTTACACAAAATTAAGATGGCAATTTGTTTCAACATTAATAAAACAGTTCATGGGAGACCTGGAAATGTTCCCTTCCTTTTCTTACTGAAATGCTTGGCAAGCTCTTGACAATGGATATTTCTACTTTTTTTGTCAGCTAATACATTATAGCTATTTTGAGGTGTTGTTTTTATTTATTAATTAGTGTCACAAGTAGGCTTACATTAACACTGCAATGAAGTCACTGCGAAAAATCCCCTGGTCGCCACACTCCGGTGCCTGCTCGGGTACACAGAGGGAGAATTTAGCATGGCCAATGCACCTAACCAGCACATCTTTCCGACTGTGGAAGGAAACCAGAGCACCCAAAGGAAACCCACGCAGACACGAGGAGAACGTGCAGACTCCGCAGAGTGATCCAAGCTGGGAATTGAACCCAGGTCCCTGCCGCTGTGAAGTAGCAGTGCTGGCCACTTATATTGGTCCGACAGATTGTCAGTTTGCAGGAAGCAATGACTCCCAAAGGTACAATATCCCATTTTGTTGTCTATGGGTTGTGTTGTAACTAAGCGTAATTCCATTAACAATAAACAAAGGGCCCATGACTCAAAACGTTAACTGTGTTTCTCTCCTGATAGATGCTGGCAGATCTGAGATTTTCCAGCTTCCTCTGTTCTTGTTTCCGATTCCAGCATCCACAGGATTCTGCTTAATTAATAAGTTTCTACACTGTCAGATTATCAAATTTACATATTTGTAATATTGAATGTATTTGAATTTTACATTTATTACTTTGATTAAATGGTTACATCACACATGATTATTCTCAGGTATGAGTTATAGAACATACTAGCCAGTGGTAGCTTTCATAATATTGGATACCAACACAAGGTAATGGACTGGGTAAACCTAAACTATTTTATAATGGGACTATCATGGTCCTCTGGGCTAGTCACACTATTGAACGCTCTAGACTAGAGAAAAGTGTACAGTAGTTGGTCATTTTGTCTATCACAAGTTGGATTAAGGAATATCTTTATTATGGAGCAAGGCTGTAATTGCTGCATTGTTTTGGAATTAATCGATGACCAAGGTCCAGTGTGACTTGAATAAAATGCTGGCATGGCTGGACAGTCACATACCAGACTGACGTACCATCACAGACCAGTCTCAGATAGAACATGGACACGTGGCCACAATTCTCACCTATTTGTTTGTTCTATAAGTCAACTCTCGTGACTACATGCAAAAGTAGGTACTACCTTTTTTCAAAGGGGGGGGTGGGGTGAACCTCAGCTGTTTAATTACCTCTAATTAATAACTGGAGCAAGGTTCAGGGAGGTTGGGGTTAAGTAAGCTGACCATATATTTAAACCATGGTGTAATGTTTAGAGACACCTCAGGAGGGGCAAAGTAAAAAAAGGAAACGTAGCTTCAAATGTAAACCAAAAGAATGGATGGTCGAGTGAATTGCAAAACAATAAATTAGTGATGCTAGTCTGATATTGTAAACTATGACAATAACTCAACCATTCAATAATATTACCAGCACAAGATTAAAGTTTACTGCCTAGTTGGCAATAACTAAGTTGCAAGTTACTTGTAATTAAGTTACAAGTTCTAAGTTTGTTATATTGTTTTCATCTTGCTGATTCTAATAAGCGAAGAGTATGATATGGCTGGGAACAGTAAAGATCACATGAATGAATAAATACAGTATTCCTTTTGACAGAATACCAGGAAAAATACCTTATAGTCTTAGCTGTAATTTTGCAGCTAGCCACCGACTATTAAACTTATAAAAATTAGCAAAATACTGCGGATGCTGGAATCTGAAACAAGGACAGAGAAAGATGGAAAAACTCAGCAGGTCTACCATCATCTATCAGGAGAGAAACACAGTTAAGATCGAGTCAAGGACCCTTTGCTGAAACTTTACTGTTAGTGGAATTATATATTGCACTGTAACCAGAGGGGGGAAATGGGGCAGTGTACAAGCATTTGTATGCCAACACTACTACACTAAGCCACAGCAAACATTCATACTAACATTCCAAAGTAATTCACTATGTTTAGCACTTTGGAATGTTTAGGTGTACAAGGTATTACTTAAATGCAAATTTATATACTTGCCCAGTGTTGTATAATCACTAAAATGGACATGTAAAATGGACATGAAATCTTTTAAGCATTTAATCTAACACCCTACAAGCTAAAAAGATTCAAAAATATTTTAGTTAACTACAATTATTCACATTATATCCCCAACTACATTCCAGCTAGATGCCAAATACAAACTTTATCACCCTCCAAAATAAATTTAGCCTTTAGTGTTACGCTCCAAGTTCATCAATGCCCTCCTTTATCTATTCTGTGTATCTACATTATGCTTACACAATAAGGCTTATTAACTTTACATAGAAAATCCCCACAGTCCAATTACTGCACCATTTTCCAAAAAGTGGAAACTGGAGCTGTAAAATAAATGAAAGCAGGTAGCAATAGCTGTTCAGTAATAACTAAATGTAACCCTGTTTAACTAAAGCCCTAATTTCAGGCAGGCACCCATTACTCTTACTACAGCAAGCCAAGAAAAATAACTATAAAAAACGATGATTGCCAGAGTAAAAAGACATATCTGAACTTAAAATACATCTATTGTTCAAGGAATTATAATATATTGCACTGTAACCAGAGAGAGGAAATGGGGCAGTGTACAAGCATTTGTATTCCAACACTACTACACTATGCCATAACAAACATTCACCCTAACGTTGCAAAGTAATTCACTATGTTAAGCACTTTGGAATGTTTCAGGTGTGCAAGCAGGCAATTATTTATTACTCAGAGTAAAAGGCAAAGGTAGAATAGGAGCCAAAAATTGAGTTTAAAAAACACATTAGTATCCTGCAATTTTGCGAATCCTGAAGGCATTAAAAAAGCTTCCCCCTTCCTCCCCCAATATTAATGATAACAGTACATGTCAAAGTGCAATGAAATTAGAGCTTGTCTAAAACACACACACTTTGCACATGTCTGGGCACAATGAAGAGGGGTGGCTTGGCCCTGGAAGCTGTTGACTGTACAAAACAGTAACTACTAAACACTCCCTTGAAAGAAATACAAGGGGGGAGGGAAGAGATCTACAATCACAGACAAACACAAGACACACACACACTATTACAGATGATAACCACTGCACCAAGACAGCGGGCGAGGTGGCTTACCCTGCATGCAGGTAGTTGTGTTTTGCTGTTGACTCTGTTGCTGCTGTGCTGAGCTGCTGGAGTTGTTGCTGTAGCTGGGAGTCGCCATTGTACAGATAATATTCCAAAGGTTGGGGGGAGAGAGGGGGGGGTGGTTTGTAGACAGGAGTGGGGGGGGGGGGGGAGGGGAGGGGGGTAGAGAGGGGGAGGGAAGCTGCAATGCAGCAACTCTCTCGCACAGTCACTGGTTTCCCTTTTTCTATTTAAAAAAAACACCCCCCCTCTCCTCCCACACACACTTGCACCCAAATAAATTTCTTGAACACTTCCACAGCCCGGCGCCGTCAACAAAAAATGGTTGAAATCCGCCTTCTGTCTTCCATATCAGAAATCCTTGGATTAGATAGTTAAAAAAAATAAACCTCTCCGGGGGAAAAAAATGTAAATTTATCTGAATTAAATGCCTCCCCAAGACGGTGAGTGAGAGAAAAAAAATGGTTTCCACAGTGAAAAGCCCACAGGTTATAGTTTCTATAATCCAATTATTATTTTCTCTCTCTTTCGTTTTGCTATATATATATATTAAAAATAAGAATTTTAATCTAGGAGCTGCCCGAGGCGCCGCCACTGCAGCCCTGACAAAGAAGCCATGGAAACCCTGCTGCTCCCCTACTCTCCAACGGCCAGAGACTCCCTCTGTGTGTGAGGGAGAGAGAGATTTTATAAATTTTTTTTACGGAAAAAAAACGAGAATCTGTGTGCGAGCCCCGGCGAAGATGTAATCACAGAAAAATTCGGGAAAATCCCATTAAGAATGCGTCTCTCCTGGCCTCACATCTGTGAGTGAAGGAACAAGATGGGGGAGGGGATAAGGGGATGGGCTCGCACAACACACACACTCACTGCGCAGGCACGCAGCCGGCTGCCATTCCCCCCCGCGGCCGCGGCGCACTCTGGGATCTGTAGTCCCGTTCGTCTGGGGAGAGCGGGAGGGCGGCGCGCCTCGGCCGCCCCAAGAACTACATTTCCTAAGGTGCCGCCTTAGCGGGGGCGGTGAGGCGAATCATGCGCCAGGCGTCAGCCCCGCCCCCTCCCCTCACGTCCTGATTGTGACGTAGGCAGCAGCCACATCCAGGGCTCTGCTGCAAAGGAGGTGGGGGGGAAGTGGGTCGATTGGTCAACTTGTAGTCTGGCGTGACTGACTCAGTGTCTAATTCCTCGACACAAAACCTTTCTGAACTGGTGTTTTTTTTTCAGTGGGCCTGTGTGCAATTTCCAAAAGTTATAAATGCACACCCAAAGCCTGAATTCACTTTTCCCCCTTCTGTTTATTTATTATTGTCACAAGTCAGCCTACACTGCAATGAAGTTGCTTTGTCCATCCTCAAACACAGAAGGATGAAAAGTGAATTCAGGCTTTGGGTGTGCATTTATAACTTTTGGAAATTGCACACAGGCCCACTGAAGAAAAAAAAGCACGGGATTACTGTGTCCAGTAATTAGATGAGTAAATCAGTCAGGCTGCAAGTTGACCAGAGACACATTGCACAAGGACAGTATGGTGGCACAGTGGTTATTACTGCTGCCTCACAATGCCAGAGACATGGGTTCGATTCCTGGCTTGGATCACTGTCTGTTCTACCCGTGTCTGTGTGCGTTTTCTCCGGTTGCTCCTTTTTCCTCTCACAGTCCAAAAGTAAAGTTTATTTATTTGTCACAAATAGGTTTACATTCACACTGCAATGAAGTTACTGTGAAAATCCCCTAGTCACCACACTCCGGCGCCTGTTCGGGTACACTGAGGGAGAATTTAGCATGGCCAATTCACCTAACCTGCTCATCTTTGGATTGTGGGAGGAAACCGGAGCACCCGGAGGAAACCCACGCAGATGCGGGGAGAATGTGCAAACTCCACATAGACAGTGACCCAAGCCAGGAAGGTCTCTGGCGTTGTCTCTGTGAGGCAGCAGTGCTAACCACTGTGCCGCCTTAGGTGTGCCGGTTAGGTGCATTAGCCATGCTAAATTCTCTGTGTACCCGAACAGGTGCCAGAATGTGGTGACTAGGGGATTTTCACAGTAACTTCATTGCAGTGTTAATGTAAGCCTATTTGTGACTAATAAATAAACTTGGCTTGACATTGAAGTTCTATTTCTAATCTATCTCCTGAAAGCTCTATTCACTCCGTACAGATGTGTCTGATGAATGAATATTGCAGCCGAAGATGTTTTGTTCGAAAAGAAACATTTGCAGGCTACTGAAGGTTAACCCGTTCCTGATTCCATGATTTTCCCAAGATCAATGATTAGATGAAAATTGAAAGCTGCAATTTTCCAGTCTGTCAGGATCTTGGCTCAGCCACGTGGTGAAGACTCCAGTTCCTCAGCAGCAGCATCTCTGGAAAACCTCCCACCCGCCGCTCCTTCCACAGAGAGAGAGGGAGAGACGGAATGGGATATGGACATTGAAGGCGAGGCCAGCAATGATTGCTTGTCCCTAATTGCCCTTGAGAAGGTGGTGGTGAGCTGCCTTCTTGAACCGCTGCAGTCCAGATGGTGTAGGTACACCCACAGTGCTGTTAGGTAGTAGAGAATTTGAATATTGCCAAAAAAAGAAACATATTTTGGCAATTAACTGTTCTCTAATGCATTCTCCATGGCAACTCCTCTACCAATCACAGTCCCAATTGCCAACCAATCAGCATTCTCTTCTCATGAAGTATAAATTGTTGTTCCCTTTGAGATTTGGCATTCTTGCAAATCTGTCCTGATGAGTCCAAGATGAAAAGCTTCAACAACATGTCTCTTTTTAACAGCAATACAAAATGTTAGTTATTCAAATTCTATCATTAAGTAAGAAGATTTCAAATCACATGAGCCAGTGAAAATGCTACATATTGATCTTTTTATCTAATTTCATGTTGCATGTTGTGTTCAGTAGGTAGTGTTCTGAGCTGCAGGATCCAGGTTCAAGTCCTACTCTGAGTGTTAATGATTTGGGCAAATCTCCTAATCTTTCCAACACACCCATGGCAGGTGGTAAGAGTGGCTGAGATTCCTCGTCAGCCATGCTTGATGCAGAGTGGAGGCCCTCGAACTCGAACAGAGAAAGATGCCCTTGTCCCTCGCAAGCTCTTTACGGATGGGGACTGTGCTATAACCTTAAAGACATGAAGTATGACAGAGTCAGCTCATGATCAGTTTTTAATCTTATTTGAAGCCAATCCACTATGTACAGTCATAACATTTTCCCATTAGCAGGGAAGCCAAAATGACAAGTTATCTCTGACGGTACTTAGAGAGCTTTATACTTACTTACAAAGTGCCATTTGCAAGGGCGTTGGAAATGGTTGCCCACTTGACTGGAAAACTCTAAATGGGGAAGGAAAATACTTAACTAAATGGAGGAAGTTCCATGCCTTTGACTCATCGAGCGAATTACGATAGGGTCATAAAATGCTCCAATCATTCTGTTGAAAGACAAAATTACCTTTAAGTCGCATATTTTTTGTCAGCTTTGTAAAAATTATCATGTGCGGTGCAACACTGAATCAACATACTGTGACCTGGAGGCATATAAACCTGTTTTCTATCTACAGTTTGCCATATGGTGGACTCCAATCTCAGCACACAACCTGGATAGAAACTGTGCTGAGTCATTCCTCAAAATCAAGGAATAAAAGGAGGTTTGTCAATACTGTCCACTTTTATGCAGCTCCCAACATTATACAGAGACTAACAGACTGGGAAAGAGATTTGATTCCATAATTTCTATCAATGTGTTTATCAGATAGGTTGCTGGAGGGTACATGAGAACTGTTCGGATAACCCGGATAACCCGGAAATCGCCCTTGCCTCTTTTGTGGTACAACATTTTGTTTTCCTGAAGAAATTACAAAGCTTCTGAAATATAAAAAATCTGAAACGGAGCACTCACAATCTTGGAGAATCATGTGCAAGCACCCACATCTGTGATACACTGATATGCTACATTTATACGGCTGATGTAACAGCACATGCCTGAGAAAGGTCATCCATTTAAATAAAATATTTCAGATTGTAACACAACTTGGAATTTATTACTAGGGAGAGGATGCAAAAAGTGGTGGCCCCTATGCACACGCCACCAGCTTTTAATCATATTTTCAATTATAAATGTTAAAATATTTGCACATTTCAAATGCATCTAAAAAAGCTATTACAGTATTGATTCTTTTTCTTTTTGTAGCAAGACTCATTAAGTAATTTGTCAGCTGCTTTCCAGATAGATCTTTTGTAAATGAAACACTGGCATGATTTTACTTGTTATCTAAGTGCCTGCCAAAGCTGAATAATTAGCCTCAAGGTGAAATTTTATTTGTTCCACCAAAGTAAACAAATAAGACCTACAATTATATTTTTGGGCAAGACTAGGCTTAAGATTCATGGATTTTAAATGATTGCAATATCAGTTTTCAAACATAATTCTGAGACTTCTCAACCCGAATATGTTCTTAGCCAAAGTTCACAGGGATCTTCCTCTATTAGAGAGGAGTGGCGGGGATGGGGAGGTGGGGGTGGGGGGCAATTGGTTGTATATAGCTTGAGGGGCACCACTCCTGGAGGGTGAGACAAGGCAAGAAGGCAGGTCTCCATGAACTACCCACAGCCAATACACGGATTGAACCCACATCATTCTGTATCATACTCTACCCATCCAACCAGTTTTTTAAAATGCCAGATTTTTTGGCACGCTCACAAGATTTGGATCTGTACTCTTTCGGCACCTGTATTGAGGGATTGTATTTGGTGACCATTACAGTTCTTCACCTAAATTCTCTCAATGCACCACCAAAGGTAAGTTACCCAAGCAATAATTATTCTGCTTATATCATTATGGTTATGTAATGATGCACACTCACGGACTTCAGGAACGCAAAAGTATTTGTTAACAAGGAAACATTTGTACAGAGGCTGGCAGCCCCTGGCTGCCCCAGTCCCTACATGTCTTCTCGATGCCTTCTGTCCAAGATAGGACTCCACCCCCTGGAGTGATTATGCAATTTCAGTCCCAATTGGCCCCTCAAGCCAGGTGACTCCCTTCCGCTGTCTTTTCCTTAAAGGGACAATCACCACATGTTAGTGTGCCCTGATTAGATGCCATGTTAATTCCAGGTGAAGTTTCCAATATTTTTCCCATCTGGTCTCTTTGATTTAGTTATACACCACCTGTGCGACGTTAAAAGTTAAAGTTAAAGTTTATTTATGTGTCACAAGTAAGCTTACATTAACACTGCAATGAAGTTACTGTGAAAATCCCCTTGTCGCCACACTCCAGTTCCTGTTCAGGTACACTGACGGAGAATTTAACATGGCCAATGCACCTAACCAGCACGCCTTTCGGACTGTGGGAGGAAACCATTGAAAGGCTCTTCAGTAGCAACTCAATGAATCAGAATGGCAGCCTAATGATTACAGTACTGGACTAGCAACCCAGAAGTTAAAAGTAGAAATCAGACAAGGAAAGTTCTAATAATTTAATTGATCCAATAATATTTGGGCAAACACCAGAAAAATAGCGATAGAAAATGTTGTGTTGACTTAAAAACACAATTTGTTCACTAATGTACTTCTGACCATGTTGTCACATGACTTCAGCCCTGACCTTGCAATAACTAGGGTGGAATAATAAATAACAATCCATTTCAAATTTTGATTTAAATCCCCTATCAATTATTATGGGATTTATATAAATGCATTAGTACAGAAATTACCCTTGTAATGATAGTGGACCAATGCTAAACAAGCCTATATGACACGCATTCATTTGGTGGTACAGAACTTAAGAATTGCAGAAATCCCCAGGGCAATATATTGACCAATCAGAGTCAACAGACTTGGTTTGAAATTAAACAAAACTTGGCAGTTAAGTGTCAGTTATCAGTTAACTGGTGCATTTCCATGGAAACGCCTCTACCAGTCAGAGTCCACTTGGCAATCAATCAGCATTATCTTCTCATGCAGTGTAAATTGTCGTTCCCTTTACAATTTGGCATGTCTTTTTTTCATCAATACTCATATGGGATGCTCTGTCTGATATATCAATTCAGTGTTCACCCATTTAAAATAAACAGGTTAGAACCTGCATTAAAAAAGTCAACTGAGCAATGTCATTTGGTCCCATTATGCGCTTTTCTGCATAACAAGGTGCTCACCCTCAATAGATCAAAATATATTTTCCTCTTAAACTTGATTTAAATAATAAGAAAGAGAGCCCAAAATAAGAAAGAAAAGAAGAAAGCCCACCAGTGCTTTTTCAGGAGGATCATAGAATAGAATCACTACAGTGCAGAAAGAGGCCATTTGGCCCATTAAACATGCAATGATAACAATCCCACCCAGGCCCTATTTACTGCCTCGGAAAAGCTACCATTTGTGTCTCTGTCTATATATGCCGTGTTTATGAACTCACTTCTCCACTCACCTGACGAAGGAGCAACGCTCCGACAGCTCATGATTTCAAATAATCCTGTTGGACTTTAACCTGGTATTGTGAGACTTCTTACTGTGCCCACCCCAGCCTAACACCGGCATCTCCACATCATGGGCTTCAGATGGCATCTTGCAACACAAGTGAATGAGGAAGTGAGATGAGTTTGCATGACGACGGTACGCACGTGGTAATTTCATCAACATTTTCAACTTGCCCAATATTATAGCACAACTTTTAATAATGTTTTGTATCAGGCAAAGCTATGTCCACTTTTTAAAAAGAGATGTCCGGCATCTCCACATCATCACTTTTTAAAAGGCAGAAAGCAGATGACCTATTCACAGTAATATTTTGTTACATTCTACATGAGCACAAAGGGGGTGGCGATGGCCTAGTGGTATTATCGCTGGACTATTAATTCAGAAACTCAGCTAATGTTCTCAGGACCCAGGTTCAAATCCCACCATTGCAGATGGAGGAATTTAAATTCAATTTAAAAAATCTGAAATTAAGAATCTATTAATGACCATGAAACCATTGTTGACTGTCCAAAAAACCCATTGGGTTCACTAATGTCCTTTAGGGAAGGAAATCTGCTTTCCTTACCAGGTCTGGCCTATGTGTGACTCCAGAGCCACAGCAGTGTGGTTGACTCTCAAGTGCCCTCGGGTGACTAGGGATGGGCAATAGATGCTGACCAGCCAGCGATGCCTGTGTCCAACAAATGAATAATAAAAAATACAAGCTTTTAATTTTACTTTTTTTCCATTTCCCTTTAGTTAACTGCTCTTCCCTTATTCGTTTTTGTTCTCTCAGTCAACATATTTTTCCAACTGAAAAAAAACAGGAAAGCAACTTTCTACCAAAGCTCATTAATAACCAACATGAGGAGAGCAAGCATGTGTGACTCATCCTCTTGATTTTCCAACCCTTCTCATGGAAGGTGACTCATTTCTGCTGCCTCTTCTGTCAATGTGAGAAAGGGTTTCTTCTTTCTGAATAATTGCCACCATACCTATCCAATTATGGCAATAATTTTTAACTGCAAGAAAATAGTCTGATGGAGATGCTAATAGATGGTTACCACAACATCACTTGGAATGGTTTCTGATATGACCTTCAACTATTAAAAATCAAATTTATGGTGGAAAAATGTAAGATATGTACTCTACAGGAAACTACAGTATCCTGGGAAAATTGAAATGTTGTCTGTAAGAATTGTCAACAGTTAATTGATTTGTTAACAATCCCGAGAAGGTTGATAGATTTAACCTTAGGTTTGTCCTTCAGCCTACACACTATTTGACAATAATATCAGAACCTGATTACTCATTTCCTGTAAGTCCTTGAAAAAAGCAAACCTCTGCAGATGCTAAAAATCTGAAATAGAAACAAAAATAAAATGTTGGAAATGCATGACAGTTGGTCAATCAGCATCTGCGTGGAGAGAAACAGATTTAACATTTCAGGTCAATGAAAGGTCAAAAGATAAATTTAAGTTGGGGGGGGGGGGAATGTTTTTCTTGATAAATATTAATGGCCTGGACTTCGGTGAACAGGCCCCCATTTCAAAATTTGCAGATGACACAAAACATGGAAGTACTGTGAACTGTGAGGACGATAGTGATCAGCTTCTAGAGGACGTAGACAAGTTGGTGAAATGGGTGGGCAAATGGCAGATCAAATTTAACGCAGAGAAGTGTGAAGTGATTCATTTAGGTAAGAAGAATGAGGAGATAGAATAATATAATCTCTACAGTGCAGAAGGCGGTCTTTGGGCCCATCAGCAACAGTCAACTGACAACAGTCCCACCCAGGATATTCACAGAAGGAGGAATCACGGTGCAGAAGGAGGCCATTCGGCCCATCAGGCCTGCACCAACAACAATCCCACCCATCCGCATAACCCTATCTATTTGCCCTGCTAATCTCCCTGACACGAAGGGGCAATTTAGCACGGCCAATCCACCTAACCTGCACATCTTTGGACTATGGGAGGAAACTGGAGCACCCAGAGAAAACCCACACAAGCACAGGGAGAATGTGCAACTTTCATATGGACAGTCACCTAAGGCTGGAATTGAACCTGGGTCCCTGGCGCTGTGAGGCAGCAGTGCTAACCACTGTGCCATCGATGCAATATAAAATATGCAATACAATTCTATGGAGTACAAAGGGGTTGCAGGAGCAGTTGGACCTGGGGGTATATGTGCACAAATCATTGAGGGTTCCAGGGCAGTTTGAGAAAGTCACACAGACGCCTGGATTTATAACCAGGGCGATGGAGTACAAAAGCAAAAAGTTATGATAAACCTATGTAAAAATAATTGATTAGGCCTCAACTGAAGGACTGCATCCAGTTCTGAGCACCACACTTTAGGAAGGATGAGAAGGCATTGGAGAGGTTGCAGAAAGGATTAATGAGAATGGTTCCGGGGATAAGGAACTCCAGTTACATGAATAAATTGGTAAAACTGAGCTGTTCTCCCTAGAAAAGAGAAGGTTGAGAAGTGATTTGATTGAAAAGCATGAGGGTCCTGGCCAGGGTGGATAGGGCGAAACTATTCCCATGGCGGAAGCGTTGAGAATCAGAGGACACCTATTTAAGGTGATTGGTAAAATAAGGAAAGGCGAATGAGGGAAATGTTCTTTACGTAGCAAGTGGTTCGGATCTGGAATGCACTGCCTGAGAATGCGGTGGAAACTGTTTCAAAGTTTAATCGAGGCCCTCAAAAGGGAATAGCATCATTATCTGAAGAGAAAAACGAGAGAAGTTGGGGATTGGGACCGCTTTTGTAGACAGCCATCACAGACATGAAATACTGAATAGTCTATTTCTGTGTAGTAATACTTTAAAGGGAAGTGGTGGTGTAATGATAATGTCACTGAACTAGTAATCCAGAGATCCAACCCTAATCCTCAGGGAGCACATGGTGGAATTTAAATTCAGTCAATAAAAGAAAAAAAATCTGCAATTGAAAGCTAGTCTCAGTAATGTGACCATGAAAATATAATTGATTATTGTAAAAACCCATCTGTTTCACCAATGCCCTTGAGGGAAGGAAATCTGTCATCCTTACCTCGTCTGGCTCATTTGTGACTCCAAACCCACAGCAATGTGGTTGACTCCTAACTGCCCTCTGAAATAGTCTGGCAAGACATTAAATTGAGGGACAATTAGGGATGGGCAACAAACACTGGCCTTGTCAGCGACATCCATTCTAGGAGTCTATGATAAAAAGCTAAAGCGAAAATACTGGATTTGTGCTGTAGCACAATTAAGATTAGACAGAATTAGGAACTGTTTTATTGTAGATAATATTGGATATATTGTAGATAATCACCAGAAACCTCCCACCTTGTCTGTGGCTGCGATTCTCTGGTACAGTTGCAGTGAATGGGGTTTTGGCTGAGCGCCAAATTCTCTGTTCTAGCTGGTGGTGGGTGGGAACAAACATGATCGGAAAATCCTGCCCAAGATTTATAATGCGCCTTTTCATGTTGAAACACTTCACACAAATCTTAAAATTCAATGTCAGTTATGTAGACTAATGTTCAGAAGCTGGATGGTTTGTTGCGCATTTCCAACTTTTTCGTAATGACATGATTCCAGTGTTGAGGTCTTATACTTGGAAAGGGACACATCATCCACCTAACTTCTTGAAAGTACATCTTAGATCAGCGGATTTCACGGTGGTCCTGTTGACAGTTATAGATAGATAGGTTAGTTACTGTGCAGAAGGAGGCCATTCGGCCCATCGAGCCTGGACTGACAACAATCCCACTCAGGCCTTATTCCTGTAACCCCACAAATTTACCCTGCTAATCCCCCTGACACTAAGGAGCAATTTTGCATGGCCAATCAACCTAAGCTGCACATCTTTGGAGTGTGGGAGGAAACCAGAGCACCCGGAGGAAATCCATGCAGACATGGGGAGAATGTACGAACTCCAAAGAGACAGTAACCTGAGGCCGGAATTGAACCCGGGTCGCTGGTGCTGTGAGGCATCAGGGCTAACCACTGTGCCACGGTGCCACCCCTCCAATCCCTCCAGAAGAAACCTCCAGTCTGGACCACCTAGCTGCTCAACTGAAGAGGGTCATACAAAGGTTTTGTTGGTCGATTGGGGCGGGTGGGGGGAGAGGATGGGGGAGCAGGGGATTGCGGGTGGATAAAGAAGTTGTAGGTTGTGAAACCGACAGAATAGGAACACTAAGTAACTTTGATGTTTGAAGAAGTTAATTAAATGATTTATGTTTTACGGCAGTTACATTTAAATAAGTAACTGGAAACAAGGGGGAGAATAAACAGAAGCTCATTTGTGCCATTGGACCAGCAAGAAGGACTTTGTTTTTTTGCATGTCATTTATTACAAGTTCAACCATTTCATTATTGCCCCTCCTCTTTGAGCATCTTAATATATATTTAAGCTGCCCTAGCTCTTGTGTACAGCTGTTGCCTATGGTGCAGTTTGGTCTCAACTTGTTGTTCCTGGCAAGCCACGTACATACCCAACATTTTAGAGAAGTTCTGGCACACGCCAGCCTAAGTTACTTCAAACATTAGGGAAACAGAACCAGGATAGACTGCACAATCTGTCTCCAAAGTCATAGCCGCATCCTTATCCATAAAGTTAACTGCCAGCCAGTACAGTGCCTTAAATTGGTGAGCAGAGTGTACATTGACTGTGACACCAACCAGTTATTGTACCAGTTGGTGTCTTCCCCAAACTCAACTGGACTGGCCAAATCAATGTTTTGGCTACCAGAGTCTGGATATTTTGTGGCAGTAACTCATCCGCCTCTCCATCATTCCATCATCTATGTTGAAGTGATTCAGGAGAACGATGGAATACTCTCCATTTGCCTGGATGATTGCAGCTGCAACAACACTCAAGAAGCTCTCAACACCATCCAGGACAGAGCCACCTTAAATGGTCACTCCCTCCATCACCGGTGTAACTGGGTTGCAAGTGTCTTACAGAATGCACCTCCACAACCCACTAAGCCTACATCGTCAGCACCTCCCAAAGCCCATGACCTCCACCATCTAAGAGGAGGAGGAATTCAGGTGCTTGGAAATACCGTCAGCTCCAAGTTACCCGTCAAATCATTCTGACATGGACATATATCACTGTTGTTATGTTTGGGGGAATTTTCCCGTTCCGCCCACCACGGGAAACGTAGCGGGTGGGCAGGGGGGAGGGCGGACCATGCAAAGGTCCATTGCCAGGGGTGGGATTTTCCGGTTTTGGGGTGAGCGCGGCTGGAAAATCCTGCCCGTTATCTCTGAGTCAAAATTCTCACTTAGTGGCAATGGTAGTAACACATTCACCACATGGATAGCAACAGCTTAAGAAGTCGTTCCAACATCACTTTTTCAAGGGCAACCAGGAATGGACAATAAATGCCACCTTTGCCGGTGATGTTCATATAGAGTCATAGAGGTTTACAGCAATCCCTTTGGCCCAACTTGTCCATGCCGCCCAGTTTTTTTACCACTAAGCTAGTCCCAATTGCCTGCATTTGCCCCATATCCCTCTATACCCATCTTGACAATGAATTTTTAAAAAGTGGGGACTGACAGACACGCGGAATAGTGGACTCGGGTGAGTGGCTGAGACCTGAGTGGGGACTAGCAGAGAGTCAGGTGGCCAGGCTTAGAGCTGTAGTGAGTAGAATTGGTCCAACATGACACAGATTGTATTTACCTGATCTTGCCTCTCCAGCACCAGTTTCCTTCGCCCGATCAGCGCTTGTATATTTATCTCTTGAGCTTTAAGTTGGTGCATTTTTAAAAATTCAACATAATCAACATTGGTGGATCGATCACTTCATCAGACTCTCTTTCAAATGTGCAAACCCAGAGAAACCTAAGGAATTTTAACACAAATCAAATTAAAGGAATTTTCTCTTCTGAACTCAGTTCAATTTCAGGTCAGACACAATAAGTGGAAATTCAAAACCAGTAGTGAGAGGTAGAATTGGAGCTAGAAGTGAGGATTCTGTTCGGGGGCTGAGGAAGCTGAGCTGATAACAATAACTAACATAACTTAACCTTTGTGTGTGTGAGGGTTTGAAGGGGTTGGGTGTGCCTGCGGGCGAGTGAACCCCTTTTTCTCTTTGTTGCAGTTTCAATGCTTCATCTGTTCCAATTTGAACCATTAGGTTTCACACTGAAATTTTTTTTAGTGCATTGAAACTGAACCCAGTGCTGCAAGTTATCAAACTGCAGTCAGTGTGTTGTGATCGCCCCCTAATGGTCATTATGATATTATAAAATATCACAGACTGAATCGTGAAATCTGCATATTGGGCCCGATTTTACCATTGCGTCGCGCCCGAACGTGGTAAAATCGGGTGAGAGGCCATTAACGCGATCCGCACCCGTGTCCGCGCAGATTGCCACTTTACCGAAACCTGGGAATGGTGGCGATTCGATTCGCGCCCAAAACGGGCGCAACGGCGATTTAAATGCATTTGCATGCATTTAAATTGAATTAATGAACTGCCCGCCCAACTTTATCAGCATTTCCCCCTTTACCACCGCGTTCGCCAATCCGGAACCGCGCCATAATGGACCTGCGAAATAAAAGTCTGAATCGAGCGCTCTAGCTGCTGATGAGGTAAGTTCAGAGCTTCCAATGGCTCTCTGACTCAGATCAGTGGTGGGAGAGGGAGGAGGGAGGCGAGTCAGATCATTCTCTGGCTGGTGGCGGGGGGGGGGGGGGGGGGGGGGAGTGAGGCCAGATCATTGTCTGGTGGGGGGAGAGGGAGGAAAAGGCGGGTCAGATGTTCCTTTGGGCGGGGGGAGGGGGGGGCGGGTGGGGGGTGAGTGAAGCCAGATCGTTGTCGGGGGGTAGGGGGGGGAGGAGGGAGACGGGTAAGATGTATCTCAGGTGGGGGGGGGCAGATGGATCTCTGGTGGGGGGGGACAGATGGATCTCTGGTGGGGGTGCGGGGGGTGGCTGGGGGGTCCGCTGCCACTCTGCGGGCGATCAGTGAGGGGGAGGGGGCAGGGGTGGCGATCGGTCTGGGTAGTGGGGAGGTGGATAAGGGGGACAGTGATGTGTGTGGGGAGTGGGGGGGTGGATAAGGGGGACAGTGATGTGTGTGGGTAGTGGAGGGGTGGGTAAGGGGGACAGTGATGTCTATGTGCACCATTGCTCCCGCTTTTCACTCCCGGGCCGCTTTCTCCGCTTTCTGTGGCCCGCGAGTGATCTGACACGGGCGCGCTTTTTCAAATTTTTTTCCAACTGCGCATGCGCAGTTCAGAGCTCCAATCGTTCTGGCCGCGCTAAGCCCCGCCCACAGCGCGAATGGGACTGGAGATGGCTGAGAGTGTGTATGGGGGCGCCTGAAAGCAGATTTCTAAGTCGGATCTGATTACGCCCAGATTCAACACTTAGAATGAAAATGGTAAAATTGGGCCCATTGTTTCATCTGCAGTTTTAAAAAAATAGTTATTAAATATACAAGAATAATTGTAGCTATGGAAATGTTGCAAATGTACCTATCTAGTATGTATGAAGAATGAAAAAAACCCAAAAACACAGCAAAGCATTGCTCAGTGGGAGATTTCTCGATGGCTGAATGGCCTGCTTCTGCTCTGTAGTTTCTTAAGTTTATTTATTAGTGTCACAAGTCATAGATTCATATAGGTTTACAGCATGGAAACAGGCCCTTCGGCCCAACTTATCCATGCCGTCCTTTTTTTTTAAACCCCTAAGCTAGTCCCAATTGCCCTCATTTGGCCCATATCCCTCTATACCCATCGTACCCATGTAACTGTCTAAATGCTTTTTAAAAGACGAAATTGGATCCACTTCTACTACTACCTCTGGCAGCTTGTTCCAGACACTCACCACCCTCTGTGTGAAAAAATTGCCCCTCTGGACACTTTGTATCTCTCCCCTCTCACCTTAAACCTATGCCCTCTAGTTTTAGACTCCCCTACCTTTGGGAAAAGATATTGACTATCTAGCTGATCTATGCCCCTCATTATTTTATAGATCTCTATAAGATCATCTCTCTGCCTTCTACGCTCCAGAGAAAAAAGTGCCAATCTATCCAACCTCTCCTTATAACTCAAACCATCAAGTCCTGGTAACGACTTACAACAACACTGCAATGAAGTCGCTGTGAAAATCCCCTAGTCACCACGCTCCGGCATCTGTTCGGGTACACTGAGGGGGAATTTAGCATGGCCAATGCACCTAACCTGCACGTCTTTTGGAACTATCAGAGGAAACCAGAGCACCCGGAGGAAACCCACACAGACACAGGGAGAACATGCAGACTCCACACAGAAAGTGACCCAAGCTGGGATTCGAACCCAGGTCTCTATCACTGTGAGGCAGCAGTGCTAACCACTGAGCCACCATGCCGTCCATAGTGATTCTATGATTTTATGAAAGTCATTTTCCAAAACATTTTCATCAGTTCTACCATGAATAATGCCCGCAATTAGAACTGAAAGTGTTGGAAGCATTCAGCAGGTTAAGCAAAACCTTAAGCAGGTTAAGGTCAGGTTATTGTTTCCGGTTGATGACTATTAGGCCCTGATTTAGAAATTACAGCATAATGAGCATTGAAATGTGGCAAATCATTGTTTCACCTGGAAGAAGGCTTGGCTGGTGCTGTGGGGGATGAAAGGATCTGTGTTGCATCTCCTGTGCTTGCCTGGGAAGCTCCTGGAGAAAGGAGGACAAGTATGAGGAGTGAAGGATGTGTGCGTCGGAGTGTCACAATGGAAAATGGAGCCTGAGAGATATTATTTCCCCAATCTCTCTCCTTTTGTCTTACACCATTATCACTTCTGCCATTTAATTATCTCTCACCCTTCACCTAATTCTGTTGTTTTGTCATCTCCTGTGTTTCTTGTAAGCTATCATATCTTCTGACAAAAGGTCATTGACCTGAGGCATTAACATGATGACATTTCCAGAATCTTCTGTTTAAATTTTGGATGTGCACTTCCAGCATTCTTTGTTTTCATTCAGGAATTTCTGCCTGCCTCAAGTTAATTGGATTCATCCTCAAAAGCCAACAGGCCAAATTGCTGTTGTTAACTCACCAACATCAGAGCTCTGAGGAAGGGTCATCCAGACTCAAAACATTGATTGTACTCTCTCTCCACAGATACTGTCAGACCTGCTGAGATTTTCTAGCATTCTCTGCTTTTGGATCAACATTTCAATGCCTTACTATAGAATGTGAGGCATTACTATCTAGCTGCATTTTTTTGCCAAGATACACACAATGTACTTTGTGCCACTGGACTTTAATATTAATCAATGGATAAAAGCATATTATTGCGGATGCTGGAATCTGAAACCAAAAGAGAAAATGCTGGAAAATCTCAGCAGGTCTGGCAGCCTCTGTAAGGAGAGAAAAGTGCTGACGTTTCGAGTCCAGATGAAAGGGACTCAAAACGTCAGCTCTTTTCTCTCCTTACAGATGCTGCCAGACCTGCTGAGATTTTCCAGCATTTTCTCTTTTGGTTTAATATTAATCATCTGGCATCATCTCACCAGCCCCGTTGTGACTTTTCAATCCCCGCTCTCACCATATCTATACATTATCGCCTTAACAATCACCTCACAAGACTGTTCTATTCAGTTACAGTTACTTGGAGTAACAATCTGTGTTTTTCTGGAAAATGTGGGTGATGTATAAAACTGTTTTTTGTCCCCATTTTCAGTTTTTTCCCCCAATTTAGCACTGAGGTCCATGTGCTTAATGGATCTTTGACATCACTATAAGTATCTGCCAAACTCTTGCTTGGTGAGGGAGGATGAAGAGTGGTGTGGAATCTTTATCAGCATGACTGTAGTTAATAAGTTAAGAGCATTTTTTTTTATTGTTGTGCTTTGACATATAAAAAAATACAACAAGCGAGAAGCTTTCTTTTCCCCTCTGTTTCAGTAAGGTGAAAGATTTGTATGGGGAATGGAACACTTTGTAATCTGAGCAACCGCAGCCTGGATTGAGATCAGCATAACGTAGTTAGATGCAGAGTAATCATAGCATCACAACAATGTTCCATCTACTCTTCCCTAACAATGAGCCACAGTCCCAGCAATGCAGCTGGAATCTGTACTCCTGATTGAATTATGTTAGCTTCCTCAGTGCATTAACTGACTTGACGAAAGAGGCATTTGGGGTGGTCTGGACCCACCGCAGGATCATGATAATGTCCTGATCAACTCCGTGTTCAGCCCACCACCTTAATCATTTGACCTAGAAAAGGGATCCAGATAAAGTTCATTACTCATCGGGAGCTCAGTCCAAAACAACCAAATATATCAGAAGCTGGCGTTTTACAAAAGCATATTGTTTCACATCTGCCTGGAGTGGGACAGCAGCAAATGATTAAAGCTCATATAACGGGAGCTGCTTACATTAAACTCAGATGCAGTGAGACTCCATTTATGTTTGTGAGAAATACATGTTTGCTAACTAATGGAAGTGCAGTAGTGAAAAAAAAAGGAAGGAACCTCTACTTTTGATGAGGTTGAATCTTCACAGGCACCCTGCAGACCTTTGTTCTGTATGTTTCCAAAGGTTGTTCATTGCTATTCATCTTGAGGATACTGCCTCAGGCAGGTGGTCAGAAGAGGCGCAGAATGTGTAGAGTTTAGTAATGTTTCAGAATTCCATTTCTGAATTCTGAACACTTGTTATTTATTACACCGTCAACAGCCGCAGCTGCCCCGATTAACCCTTTCCGCTCCAATCCAATACCCAAAGTTATTACCCAATATCAGGTCTGTGCAGACTCTGCACATTCTCCCCGTGTTGGCATGTGTTTTCTCCGGGTGCTCCGGTTTACTCCTACAGTCCAAAGATGTGCGGGTTAGGTTGATTGGCCATGCTAAATTGACCCTAGTGTCAGGGGGATTAGCAGGGTAAATATGTGGGGTTATGGGGATGGGGCCTGGGTGGGATTGTGGTCGGCGCAGGCTCGATGGGCTGAATGGCTTCCTTCTACACTGTAGGAATTCAATGGATTCTATGCTCTGATACAATGTGGCGAAACGTTATATGTTAAACTTTGGGTATTGCACATGGATATGTTCCTTACAGCCTCATATGGGTGGCGCAGAGGCACAGTGGTTAGCACTGCTGCCTCACAGAGCCAGGGCCCCGGGTTTGATTCCCAGCTTGGGTCACACTGTTTGTGTGGAGTTTGCATGTTCTCCCCATGTCTGCATGGATTTCCTCCGGGTGCTCTGGTTTCCTCCCACAATCCAAAGATGTGCAGGTTAGGTTGATTGGCCATGCTAAATTGCCCATTAGTGTAGGGTAAATACGTGGGGTTACAGGGATAGGGCCTGGGTGGGAATGTTGGTCGTGCAGACTCGATGGGCCAAATGGCCTCCTTCTGCACTGTAGGGATTCTATGATCTATGAGCCTTATATTATATATAACCCGCACAGCTTTGGAGTATGGGAGGAAACTGGAGCACCTGGAGGAAATCCCACGCAGACACAGGGAGAAGGTGCAGACGTCCAAAAATGTGCAGGTTAGGTGGATTGGCCATGCTAAATTGCCCCTTAGTGTCCCGGGATGCATAGGTTAGAGGGATTAGGAGGGTAAATAGGTGGGGTTACAGGGATAGGGCCAGGGTGGGATTGTTGGCAGTGCAGACTCGATGGGCCAAATGGCCTCCTTCTGCACTGTAGGGATTCAATGATTCTCCACACAGACAGTCACCCAAGGCTGGAATTGAACCCGGGTCATTGGCGCTGTGAGGCAGCAATGTTCAAAATTATGAAGGGCTTTGATAGAGTATAACGGAATAAACTGTTTTCACTGGCAAGAGAATCAATAATCTGCAGACACAGATTTGAGTTAATTAACAAAAGAACCAAGAGGGAAATGAGAGAAAAAACTATTTATCATTGTTATGATCTGTCTAAGTGGAAAGTGGAAGCAGATTCTGTTATAACTTTCCAATGTGTGTTTGAAAAGGAAGGATTTGCTGGTCTATGAGGGAAGGAGAGGGGAAGTGGGGCCAAACGGGTAGCTCTTCCAAAGAACCAACACAGGCAAAATGGGATGAATGGCTTCCGACTGTGCAAGGTTCCATGGTCCTATGACATGCAATGGCTCGACTGATTCATTGGTGACAATATTTATGTGAATTTATATTCAGCCAAATAAAATTGGTACAAGATTTACAAAGATATTTTCTTCATTGTGAACACTATTGTATATACTCACAGTTCTACTAGATTGCTTTGATAAATTCACTAAGACTACACAAGATTATTTAATATGCAAGCATATCTCGATACAATGAATACATACATTTAAGAATATTAGATAATATTTGTAAAATATAGCTAGATTTTTAAAAAAAATCATTCCCAATTGTGGTCTTTACAGGCTAGGCCAGCATTTATTGCTTATCTCTGAGTTGCCCTTGAGAAGGTGGTGGTGAGCTGCCTTCTTGAACCACTGCAGTTCATGTGGTGTAGGTACACCCACAGTGCTGTTAGGGTGGGAGTTCCAAGATTTTGATCCAGTGACAGTGAAGGAACAGCGATATAGAGTTTCAAGTCAGGATGGGAGTGGCTTGGAGGGGAATTTGCAGGCAGTGATATTCCTGTGCATCTGCTGCCTTTGTTCTTCTAGGTGGTAGAGATCATAGAACATAGAACATAGAACATAGAACATTACAGCGCAGAACAGGCCCTTCGGCCCACGATGTTGCACCGACCAGTTAAAAAAAAAAACTGTGACCCTCCAACCTAAACCAATTTCTTTTCGTCCATGAACCTATCTACGGATCTCTTAAACGCCCCCAAACTAGGCGCATTTACTACTGATGCTGGCAGGGCATTCCAATCCCTCACCACCATCTGGGTAAAGAACCTACCCCTGACATCGGTTCTATAACTACCCCCCCTCAATTTAAAGCCATGCCCCCTCGTGCTGGATTTCTCCATCAGAGGAAAAAGGCTATCACTATCCACCCTATCTAAACCTCTAATCATCTTATATGTTTCAATAAGATCCCCTCTTAGCCGCCGCCTTTCCAGCGAAAACAATCCCAAATCCCTCAGCCTCTCCTCATAGGATCTCCCCTCCATACCAGGCAACATCCTGGTAAACCTCCTCTGCACCCTCTCCAAAGCCTCCACATCCTTCCTGTAATGTGGGGACCAGAACTGCACACAGTACTCCAAGTGCGGCCGCACCAGAGTTGTGTACAGTTGCAACATAACGCTACGACTCCTAAATTCAATCCCCCTACCAATAAACGCCAAGACACCATATGCCTTCTTAACAACCTTATCTACTTGATTCCCAACTTTCAGGGATCTATGCACACATACACCTAGATCCCTCTGCTCCTCCACACTATTCAAAGTCCTCCCGTTAGCCCTATACTCAACACATCTGTTATTCCTACCAAAGTGAATTACCTCACACTTCTCCGCATTAAACTCCATCCGCCACCTCTCGGCCCAACTTTGCAACCTGTCTAAGTCTTCCTGCAAACTACGACACCCTTCCTCACTGTCTACCACACCACCGACTTTGGTGTCATCAGCAAATTTGCTAATCCACCCAACTATACCCTCATCCAGATCATTAATAAATATTACAAACAGCAGTGGCCCCAAAACAGATCCCTGAGGTACACCACTTGTAACCGCACTCCATGATGAATATTTACTATCAACCACCACCCTCTGTTTCCTATCCGCTAGCCAATTCCTGATCCAATTTCCTAGATCACCCCCAATCCCATACATCTGCATTTTCTGCAGAAGCCTACCATGGTGAACCTTATCAAACGCCTTACTAAAATCCATATATACCACGTCCACTGCCTTGCCCCCATCCACCTCCTTGGTCACTTTCTCAAAAAACTCAATAAGGTTAGTAAGGCACGACCTACCTGCCACAAAACCATGCTGACTATCACCTATCAATTCATTACTCTCCAAATAACTATAAATCCTATCCCTTATAATTTTTTCCAACATCTTGCCGACAACAGAAGTGAGACTCACCGGTCTATAATTCCCGGGGAAGTCTCTGTTCCCCTTCTTAAACAATGGGACAACATTCGCTAACCTCCAATCTTCTGGTACTATACCAGAGGCCAACGACGACCTGAAGATCAGAGCCAGAGGCTCTGCAATCACTTCTCTTGCCTCCCAGAGAATCCTTGGATAAATCCCATCCGGACCAGGGGATTTATCTATTTTCAGACCCTCCAGAATATCCTGCACATCCTCCTTATCAACTGTAATACTGTCTATTCTACTCCCTTGCAACCCAGTGTCCTCCTCAGCTATATTCATGTCCCCTTGCGTGAACACCGAAGAGAAATATTGGTTCATGGATGTGGAAGGTACTGTTGAGGGAGCCTTGGCGAGTTGCTGCAGTGTGTCTTGGAGGTGGTACACACTGCTGGTGGAGGGAGTAGACCTACATGGAGACAGATGGGGTGCAATGCATGCGAGCTGCTTTCTCCCAAATGACGTTGAATTTCTTGAGTGTTACTGGAGCTGCCCTCATCCAGGCAATTGGCAGGTATTCTATCATGTTCCTAAAGTTTATTTATCAGACACAAGTAGGCTTACATTAACATTGCAAAGAAGTTACTGTGAAAAATCCCCTAGTGGCCACACTCAGGCGCCTGTTCGGGTACACTGAGCGAGAATTTAGCACGGCCAAAGCACCTAACCAGCACGTCTTTCAGACTGTGGGAGGAAACCGGAGCACCCGGAGGAAACCCACGCAGACACGGGGAGACCCATGCAGACTCCGCACAGACAGTGACCCAAGCCGGGAATAAAACCCGGGTCCCTGGTGCTGTGAGGCAGCAGTGCTAACCACAGTGCCACCGTGCTGACTTGTGCCTTATTGCTGGTGGGCAGGCTTTGGGGAGTCAGGTGGCGAGTTATTCATTGCAGAATTCTCACTCTCCACTTGCTCTTGTAGCCACAGTATTTGTATGGTTGGTCCAGTTCAGTTTCTATTCAATAGTAACCCCCTAGGATGTTGATAGTGGGGGATTCAGTGATGGGAATTCAATTATACATTAAAACGAGATGCTAGATTTTTCCTTCCTGGAGATGGCAATTGCCTGGCACTTGTATAGCACGTATTTTATTTTACGTTACAGTCGATCAATTCTTTGTGGCAAGAAAGTTATTCTGGCTATGAGGGATAAGGAATAGGTTAGATGAATTAAAAAAAACCCAAAATGATTATTTGTGTTATTGATAGGGGAGAAGGATAAAGAGTTGGAGAGCCTGAATGAGACAAAGAACAAAGACAGTACAGCACAGGAACAGGTCGTTCGGCCCTCCAAACTTGCGCTGATCATGATGCCTGCCTAAATTAAAACTGTATGCACTTACGGAGTCCGTATCCTTCCATTCCCATCCTATTTATGTATTCATCTAGTTGCCCCTTAAATGTCGCTATCGTATCTGCTCCCACCACCTCCCCGGGCAGCGTGTTCCAGACATTCGCCACCCTCTGTGTAAAAAACTTGCCTTACACATATCCTCTAAACTTTTCCCCACGCACCTTAAACATATGTCCCCTAGACAGATAAGGATGTCTGTGTGAGACTAACCAATAAATAATTCTGAAAAAAAAAGTTGATCTCATGCAATGCTCTTTCTTCATTGCCAAAATATGGTGGCCTCGATATCTCTGTATTAACCCTCACCAATGGATGGAGGAGGTTGAAAATGAAGGTTAAAGAGTTAAGTGTGAGGAAGGTGACTCCAGCTCACCATGCATATTGTTGGCAGTCTCAAAATCAATACTTTTAGTGTGACTATCAGTTTGAATCAATATGTTACTGAGCATTATAAATGTAACATGGTCAGAAGACATTTTGTGCTAACATTTACATAAGAAGCATTATTGGAACCCAATCACATCAGTTAAATAGACAGGCTTAATTGTGAGCAATTAATCAAACGACATGTTAGTAAGGCTGGTAAAATATCCTGCAACACAAAAATGTAGAACTTTTTCATTATAAACACTTAACACTTGATTTTTAAGGATACAATTATTAACGTCACAAGAATGATAAAATGTTGCTTTCTCAGATGCTGGATCTTTTGTTAACCTTGACTGAAGAAATGAGCAGGTCTTTATTTAAGATGTCTCAATTATAAATGTTAACCAATTATTGTTTACATTTGGGCTGGCTCAGAATAAGAGATACAGCTTAAGTGAAACCATTGCCTTAAGATTAAGACAATGATCGCGCTGGACCCGGGGAATAGAGTGCCGGCCCACTCACCTGATGAAGGAGCAGCACTCCGAAAGCTTGTGATTTCAAGTAAACCTGTTGGACTTTAACCTGGTGTTGTGAGACTTCTTACTGGGCTTAAAACTTGGTTTTGCACCCGATGCCAAACACTTTATGATTCTCCCGGCCCCTTTCCAATGGCGTGAACTGGCTCACGCCCAGAAAGGACACGGATCCAATTAGCATATTTAAAGTAGTATTTGAATATGCATAGCCCATTCAAATCCCTGTGCACGCAATTCTCCGGACTTCAGGCATGAAGCAATAACGGCGTGAATCACTACTGGTCTCCACTAGCGAAGTCCTGGCGCGATGGCCATGGCGGCGGGCTCGGTGACCACTGAAGTGACCATTGAAGCCCTCGGGTGGTCGGGGCAGTGCCCCTCAGGCAGTGACCACCTGGCAATGCCCACCTGGTACACTGGCAGTGGCCACCGACACTGCCAGTATGCAGCGGCAGTACCAAGGGGGTGGAGCCTGAACGAGAGCTACATCGTGGGGGGTGCTGTACAGGGACGAATCATGTCAGGATCTACATGGGGGTCGATCATTCCGGGTGTCATGATGGGGGGGCATGTCAGACCAAAGGGGCAATCCTTCAAAACTGAGATAAGGAGGAATTTCTTCAGCCAAAGAGTGGTGAATCTATGGAACTCTTTGCAGCAGGAGACTGTGGAGGCCAGCTCATTGAGTATCTTTAAGACAGAGATAGATAATTCTTGATTAATAAGGAGATCAGGGGTTATGAGGAAAAGGCAGGAGAATGGGGATGAGAAAACTATCAGCCATAATTGAATGGCAGAGCCGACTTGATGGGCCAAGTGGCCTAATTCTGCTCCTATGTCTTGTGATCTTATGGTCTTTATGTCAGGGGTCAGGCAGTGGCCCGATGATGGTGGCGCATGTAAGGGAGGAGATGGGGGAGCATGCCAGCGATGCAGGGGGAGTCCTGATGTCCAGGCTTGGGAAGAAGGGATCTCCCATTGCACTGTGAGATCGGGGCGGCCTTACAAAACGGCCGAGTGCTCTGAAGCCGGGTTCACGAGCACTAAAAGCCACAATGATTCTAGTCACATTGGCCAGATTATATTGCAGGACTTCTGCTGAATAAATCAAGCATCAGAGCCTGTGCTTCAGAATACCAATGGTGGTTTAATGATCAATTTAACCGAAGCAGAAGTTTTATTACATCTCTTCTCCGCATCATTAAATGGAGCTGGCAGTGCTGTTGTTAACCAGGGAAACAATGGCTAAAGCCAAGATTCCTGAGAAACTGGTCATTAAATCCTTGCCTTGCTTTAAACAAAAATGGAATGATGATTTGCTCCAGGACAAAAGCATTGTGGGAGCAGCCAGGGAACCTGCCATTCACGATTTTGACCAATTTTCAATCTATGTAAGGGCTGGTCCTCTCCACAGAAGCCATTAGCCTATATGGGTCACATCAATCACACTCTATGCTATGAGCAAGCCTGCAAATCAGTGGACGCCAAGGGCTCACGGCCCCCTGGGATCCGTGAAGAACACAGTGCATTGATTTGTCTGATGGCTAAGTGATCTGGCAGATTCATCTATGCATTGAAACTGGTTTATGCACCTTCTATCCGCAGTGGCACCAGAAAACCTCCAGTGCCGTAAGTGTTGACTGCTTTAGTCATCTTCATTGGCACAACATTGGCATTACAATGTCGCTCAAGGCAGGCTGCACAGCTCTCTGATCAAACCAGAGGCAACACGAAATAACTTGATGTAATTAACAGTTAAATTTCAGACACATGTCACCTCATTGCAGGAAATAAGACAATTCATAAAGACTCTCTGCACCATTACTTGAAAAACTGACTGACATCTGTCCTGTGTAGAAATAAAGCGTGGGTTGTTGGTCCAGGGGTATGATTTTTGCTTAGGGCATTTCAGTCGATGAGCATGCAAAAGGTCCCAGGTTCAAATCCTGGATGAACCCTCTGATTGCGTCCTTTTGGGTGGCACAGTGGTTAGCATTGCTGCCTCACAGCTCCAGGGACACAAATTCAATTCCGGCCTTGGGTCACTGTCTGTGTGCAGTTTGCACGTTTTCTCCCATGTCTGCGTGGGTTTCCTTTGGATGCTCCGGTTTCCTCCCACAGTCCAAAGATGTGCGGGTTAGGTTGATTGGCCATGCTAAATTGCCCCTTAGTGTCAGGGGGATTAGCAGGGTAAATATGTGGGGTTACGAGGATAGGGCCTGGGTGGGATTGTTGTCAGTGCAGGCTCGATGGGCCGAATGGCCTCCTTCTGCACTGTAGAGATTCTATGATATTTTAGCCCGACATTGCGCTCAACTTGATTTATTCAGGCAAACTGCTGGAAATAAGGCTAGGTTAATTCACATCAAGATAACCACACTTCGAATGTCGATACTTCTCGTTCCCAAAATCAAGTTGCTTCTTGAAGGAGCTCACTGCTTTTCACCAGCTGTGGCATTTCACAGCTCTGAAGTGACTTGCAGCTGCAAAACAGTCTGAATGGACTATTCAGAGCATAAGCGAGTGGGAGGGTCTTTGAGTCATTTTTCTTTTAAGGGTGAACTTTCACCTATTTTTTTTTGCGTCCAATTCTATTTGTCATTATCTTTTCATTGGATTGCTGGTGGATGTTACATGCATAGAGGGTCTTCCACTTACTCACAACTGCATGAGCAAAAGGACATTTTAGTTTTCAAAATGCACAGCCTTCATTTCAAGCAACATCTGTCACAAAGACATTACGAACAACAAAACTGAAGTAATAACAGCGATCGTTGAATTCATAAAGAATTATAATCTTATTTTTGTCTCATTGTGTTCAGTTGCTGTTTTGGAATCAATAGAATTCGATGTTTGGATTACCGTACATGTAAAAGATTTAAAAGTAGCGATATTTCTTTGCGATGGAGTCACTAATGTTGGATTCTACCCAAATAACGATGCAGAAAATATTGCTTCTTCTGTCATACATTTTCACAGATATTCCCATGAACCTACATTCTGAACCCATTTTACAATTACAGCAAGAAATGCACGATTATGCCACGAAAGTTAATTCTGAGGGATGCCATACAATTGAGCTGGCAAAATCAATTCTTTATGAAGCAACATATTTGACCTTCCTTGATTGTTCAGTTGGCAAAACCTATGCAGTACAGGAAGGCTTTAGGCCCTAGCCCCAGAAACAAGTTAGCAACTTGCAGTCGGGGGAATGGTATCAATGCTGCAATTAATTTCAATGTCCTACATGTTAGAGAGGGGGGAAACTCAGCCGGAGCTCCCATGGAATAGAGTCAGTTGGCACTCGTGCCAATACGGGTGGCACGGTGGCACAGTGGTCAGCACTGCAGCCTCACAGCGCCAGGGATCCGGGTTCAATTCCAGCATCGGGTAACTGTCTGTGTGGAGTTTGCACATTCTCCCAGTGTCTGCGTGAGTTTCCGCTGGGTGCTCTGGTTTCCTCCTGCACTCTAAAGATGTGCAGGTTAGATTGATTGGCCATGCTAAATTGCCCCTTAGTGTCAGGGGGGCTAGCAGGGTAAATACATAGGGTTACAGGGATAGAGCCTGGGTGGGATTGTTGTTGGTGCAGGCTCGATGGGCCGAATGGCCTCCTTCTGCACTGTAATGATTCTATGATTCAATGCTCCTTCTGTCAAAACATTGGTGTGGGCATCAGGTAAGGACTTGATCAGATTGAACTGAGACATTGCTTCCTGTGGCTACACCCCACAACCAAAGCTCATACACACAGGATAGTCACCTAGATAAGATACTGCAGAGCAGCCAGCACCCATGGAATTGCACTCCATTCAAATCACGTGACCCAGCCTCCCGCAAACCAGCCTCCCGCGAACCAGTCTCACGCGAACCAGTCTTTAATCAAAGTTAAAGGAGAGAGTAGAAGTGCAGGTTAATGGAGCTGAGGGGGCAGGAGAAGTTAGTAAAGTTTCCAGACCACGTAATAGAACAGAGAGTATAGAAGATGGCAAGAATCTAACCTCAGGCAGAGCAAAAAAGGTGACAAGTATGAGAAGGGAGGTGGTCAATGCAGGACTGAGGCTGTTGTACCTAAATGCGCGTAGTATACGGAACAAGGTAAATGAGCTTGTTGCGCACATTGAAATTGGCCAGTACGATGTTGTGGGGCATCACAGAGACGTGGCTGCAAGGGGATCAGGGCTGGGATCTAAATATCCAAGGATATGTGTCCTATCGAAAGGACAGGCAGTTGGGCAAAGGCGTTGGGGTTCCATTGTTAGTAAGGAATGAAGTTAAATCAATAGCAAGAATCGATATAGGATCAGAAGGCACAGAATCTCTGTGGGTAGAGTTGAGGAATCGCAAAGGTAAAAAGACCCTGATGGGAGTTATGTACAGGCCCCCTAGCAGTAGTCAGGATGTGGGCAGAAAATAAATCAGGAGATAGAAAAGGCATATAAAAAAGGCAATATTATAATAATCAAGGGGGACTTCAATATGCAGGTGGACTGGGAAAATCAGGTAGGTAGTGGATCCCAAGAAAAGGAATTTGTGGAATGTCTAAGAGATGGTTTTTTGGAGCATCTTGTGACAGAGCCTACTAGGGAACAGGCAATTCTGGACTTGGTGATGTGTAATGAGGCAGACTTGATTAGGGAACTTAAGGTGAAGGAACCCTTAGGGAGCAGTGACCATAATATGATAGAATTTACCCTGCAGTTTGAGAGGGAGAAGCTGGAATCAGATGTAACGGTATTACAATTAAATAAAGATAACTACAAAGACATGAGGGAGGAGCTGGCCAGAGTTGATTGGAAAGGGAGCCTAGCAGGGAAGACAGTGGAACAGCAATGGCAGGAGTTTTTGAGTTATTCGGGAGGCACAACAGAAATTCATCCCAAGGAGGAGGAAACATGCTAAGGGGAGGACGAGGCATCCATGGCTGACGAGGGAAGTCAAGGACAGCATAAAAGTAAAAGAAAAAGCATACAAAGTGGCAAGGACTAGTGGGAAGCCTGAGGATTGGGAAGCCTTTAAAAGCGAGCAGAGGATAACTAAAAAAGCAATAAGGAAGGAGAAGATGAAATATGAGTGTAAGCTAGCTAGTAATATAAAAGAAGATAGGAAGAGATTTTTTCACTATATAAAAGGTAAGAGAGAGGCAAAAATAGCCAATGGACCACTGGAAAATTAGGTTGGAGAAGCAATAATAGGAAACAAAGCAGTGGCAGAGGAACTGAATATGTACTTTGCATCAGTCTTCACGGGGAAGACACCAGTGGGATGTCAGAGCTCCAGGAGAGTCAGGGGGCACAGGTGAGTGTAGTGGCCATCACTAAGGAGAAGGTTCTGGGGAAACTGAAAGGTCTGAAGCTGGATAAGTCACCTGGACCGGATGGAATACACCCCAGGGATAAAAAAGATATAAAAGAGATAGCTGAGGAAAATGTGGAGGCATTGGTGGTGATCTTTCAGGAATCACTGGAGGCAGAAAGGGCACCAGAGGACTGGAAAGTAGCTAATGTAACACCGCTGTTTAAGAAGGGAGGGAGGCAGCAGGTAGGGAAATTATAGGCCGATTAGCCTGACTTCGGTCATTGGCAAGACCTTAGAGTCTATTATTAAAGATGAGATTGCAGAGTACTTGGAAGTACATGATAAAATAGGGCTGAGTCAGCACGGCTTTATCAAGGGGAGGTCATGTCTGACAAATCTGTTAGAGTTCTTTGAAGAGGTAACAAGGAAGTTGGATAAAGGAGAGATAGTGGACGTGATTTATTTAGATTTCCAGAAGGCCTTTGACAAGGTGCCACATAGGAGACTATTAAATAAGTTAAGTGCCCATGGTGTTAAGGGTAAGATCCTGGCATGGATAGATGATTGGTTGACTGGCAGAAAGCAGAGAGTGGGGATAAAGAGGTCTTTCTCAGGATGGCAACTGGTGACTAGTGGTGTGCCTCAGGGGTCAGTGCTGGGACCACCCAACTTTTCACAATCTACATAACGATTTGGAGGAAGGCACTGAAGGCACTGTTGCTAAGTTTGCAGATGATACAAAGATATGTAGAGGGACAGGTAGTATTGAGGAAGTGGGGGGCTGCAGAAGGACTTGGACAGGTTAGGAGAGTGGGCAAAGAAGTGGCAGATGGAATACAATGTGGAAAAGTGTGAGGTTATGCATTTTGGAAGGAGGAATGGAGGCATAGACTATTTTCTAAATGGGAAAATGCTTAGAAAATCAGAAACGCAAAGGGATTTGCGAATCATTGTTCAAGATTCTCTTAAGGTTAACGTGCATGTTCAGTTGGCAGTTAGGAAGGCAAATGCAATGTCGAGAGGGCTAGAATACAAGAGCAGGGATGTACTTCTGAGACTGTATAAGGCTCTGGTCAGACCCCATTTGGAGTATTGTGAGCAGTTTTGAACCCCATGTCTAAGGAAGGATGTGCTGGCCTTGGAAATGGTCCAGAGGTGGTTCACAAGAATGATCCCTGGAATGAAGAGCTTGTTGTATGAGGAACGGTTGAGTCTGAGTTGGGTCTGTACTCGTTGGAGTTTAGAAGGATGAGGGGGGAATCTTACTGAAACTCACAGGATACTGTGAGGCCTGGATAGAGTGGACATGGAAAGAATGTTTCCACTGGTAGGAAAAACTAGAACCAGAGGGCACAACCTCAGGCTGAAAGGGCAATTCTTTAAAACAGAGATGAGGAGGAATTTCTTCAGCCAGAGAGCGGTGAATCTGTGGAACTCTTTGCCGCAGAAGGCTGTGGAGGCCAGGTCATTAAGTGTCTTTAAGACAGAGATAGATAGATTCTTGATTGATAAGGGGATCAGGGGTTATGGGGAAAAGACAGGAGAATGGGGATGAGAAAAAAAATCAGCCATGGTCGATGGGCCGAGTAGCCTATTTCTGCTCCTATGTCTTATGGTCTTATGGTCCCATCCATTGATTCTGTCTATACTTTATACTCTGTCTATACTACACGGAAAAGCAGCCAGCATAATCAAGGACGCCAGGCACCCCGGACATTCTCTCTTCCACCTTCTTCCGTTGGGAAAAAGATGCAAAAGTCTGAGGTCACATACCAACCGACTGAAGAACAGCTTCTTCCCTGCTGCCATCAGACTTTTGAATGGACCTATCTTATGTTAAGCTGATCTTTCTCTACACCTTAGCTATGATTGTAACACTACATTCTGCACTCTCTCCTCTCCTTCTCTATGAATAGTATGCTTTGTCTATATAGCACGTAAGAAACAATACTTTTCACTGTATACTAATTCATGTGACAATAATAAACCAAATCAAATCAAAAAATCAAAGAACACTGTACATTGGAGTAGAGGAACAGGAGGAGTATATAAAAGTAGTAAGTTAATATTAAAATGTCTCTTGACTACATAAACAACAATTCTAGTTTTGGAATAAATGATGGGAAATAAAGAGTTCAAAAGAAAAAACGAATAAAAATGCACTTTTTAGTACCTTAGCAAATCATCGAAACTGCTTTGTGTAGTGATGATTGTTCCATAGGCAGGGTTTTTTAACTTGTTCACAGGATGTGGGCATTGCTGGCTGGGCCGGCATTTATCACCCAACCACAGTTACACTCAAGAAGTTGGTGGTGAATCACCTTCTTGAGCCGCTGCTGTCCATGTGGTGTAGGTACACCCACAGTGCCGTTAGGGAGGGAATTCCAGGATTTGGACCCAGCAACAGTGAAGGAACAGTGACAGTTCCAAATCAAGATGGTGGTCAGGATGGTGTGTGCCTTAGAAGGGAACTTGCAGATGGTGATTTTCCTGTGTGTTTACAGCCCTTGTCCTTTCTGGTGGAAGAGGTCGTGGGTTTGGCAGGTGTTGTCGAAAGATCCTCGATGAGCAACCATTTTATGGACAGATCCAACAAACAGCAATCAGGTAAAATATTCATGAATTTGGTGCTGTTAAGGCATAATGTTAGACAGGAAGTGGAAAAATTTCCTCCTGTACTTTGAATAGTGTTGAGGGGACCTTTAATCAAAGGAACAGACATATTGGTCCTCCTCAGTTTAATGTTTTCTCCAAATGATGGCATCTCCCTTGTTATAGTTAATATTGGCTCTCACAATACTCTGTTATTGTGACATCTAATATAAAATCAGAAAAATGGAAGTAAATTGGGCAAAAATTCTTTCTGCTCACATGTCTGAATAAATGGATCTAAAATTGATCTTTTGAGCATGCAAAACTCCCTGATTTTCCTCAACTCACTGCAATGTGCTTCAGGGCAGGCATTGTTTGCTATTAAGCAGTTAGAAACATTTTTATGCATCCAGCTCATTAAAAATCAGCATCTAAAAATTCATCTCACTGTGCTTCATGAGTACATATTCATAACATTCCCTTTAATTCACTGAGCTCTGCCTCCTGTGTGGTTTTACCGCTGGAGCCTGATTTGTTGTCATTGTTAACTTAGTGCTCATGAGCAGCTGTTTATCGAGAATTCTTATCAACACTTCACCAGGCAGTAAACACAGTTTGTCAGCTCAGTATCCATTAGCGTTGGAGCTGATTCATTCCAGAGCCAGATTTCCAAGAAGGACAGACTTCCATAACAACTCTTTAAGTGTCAGGATCTGAGATATTTGAGAGAAAAGTGGTGTTCTTGTGCTCTTGTGGTCTGTGTCAACTGAATGTGCCAGATGTACAAATTTAATCTTTAGCACTCATTTTGCAACAAGTTGTTCTAAAAGGATAGCCCTTTCATAGATTCCAAAAACCCATGTGGGCCTATTTATTTTTCTCTTCACTCCCAAACCTGTGAGGTTTCTGAATTAAGTATTGTATTTTTGTGTCAGCACAATTGCTGGTGATTTTCATTTTTCAATCTGTACTTTGACTTTGTGGAGGTCTTTTGGCACAGTGGATAGTGTTCCTGTCTGTGAGCCAAAAGCGCTGGGTTCAAGTCCCACCCTAGGGCTTGATGGCCAAGGAAAAGGCCTTTGTGATATGGCCAAACATGTTAATTATCAACCTGCAAATCCTTTCAACACATGCCAATGGCAGGCAGGAGAGATTTCAAGTGATGGAAAGATGGTTGGAGCCTCTGCCATCTTTATTCTTAACTCCAGACTACAACATGTATGTAAAAGTGTATGTTACTGCAGCAACTCAGACTCCCTGAGCAAACTGTAACATACCACCTTGATGTTAGAACACCCATTTCTATGGCTTGACACTGCAGCTGCTTTACACCTGGAAAATGCTTGCCAAGGCATCCAAAATTTTGGACAGCCTGTGCAAGTACATTTCACATCAGAAATGCATCAGTAAAGACAGGAAAAGATATCCAGGGCTCGCTCCTGAATCAGGTGTAATGTCGTGTTTTTATAATGATGTAAAGGCACCGATTACTCGTAATGAACTGTGTAAACACATTGTGGGTTCATTTATTTAGATTAGGCACATAAGATCAGCTATACAAATGTAGAACTCTTGAAGATATCAGCAGCAGAGCTGTGTTCACTGTGTTCTGCTCACAGGCTAAAATGAAACTGAGATTAGATCATATGACACACTTCCCTTGCGTAATGGCATGCTATTATCACTTAAAGGCATTTTACAACATGCAAGTAACAATGAAATACCTATTTAAGACCCCCTTCTATAAAGCTTGTGACCCTAAACACAGTAGATGCTGGGCCAGTTAGGAAAATATGGTTTACTTGCAGTCTTAGAAGGATTAGAGAATGCAACCTGAAAAGGTGCCCACTTGAACGTGGAGCCTGCAGATGCAGGAGTTTTCCTCTACAGTTTCAGAGACTGTTGTGACTCTCATCCAATTACTTCCCTTCTCCAGATCCCTGGCCTCCTTTCCCAGTGACCCGTTTTTCCCAATCACCCTTTATCTTTTCAATTGCCCAAATTCTCTTCCTCATCACTTTCCCTCCTCTTCCAACCTTTTCTGGATATGCCAGACATTTCCGCTGTCCCCCACCCATGGAATGTAATGGAGGGCCACAGCTGATGGCCACAGCCTGAAATCCAATATTAATTCATCACTGAGCTTCCGGCAGCTCACTGGTCTCACTGGGGTCGGATAGAGGGATATCATATAGAGATGTAATTGTTTCAGCATGGGTATTGTTCTCTGTGTCCAATTCATACCAATAGGCTGACACAAGCCAATGCCAAAGCCATTAACTGCACACCCTCCTCCACATTGCACCTCTCTACTACTGACACACTTTATTTTCAATTAGTGATTTCAACCTCTGATTCTCCCTTCCCTCTATTCAAGGCACTGACCCATGCTGGGAGAGAGTGCTGCAGATGCCAACATAACCTCTGACACCTCACTCAAGTGGCTACTTTCCATCTGTGATCTTGACAGTGATGTGTTTGGGCTATTCTATGAGGAACATCAGAACCGGATTTGATCCTGTACAGGCCATATGCATTTGTACTTACCAGAAGGGATCACAGGATATAGTGACCAAGGAATTGAACTGAGTTTGATTTTCCACTCTATGCCAGTGGTGATGTAGCCCCATGTAATGTCCCTGTGCCTCGCTCAGATAAGATCAGTTAACTCAACAACTTCCAGAGAGTCCATCTAGAATCCTCTCTCCTCCATGTGTGTAATTATAACACCAGCCTAAGCTGACAACCCACTAAGCTGCCAGTAGACCTTCTTGACTGACTTTTTAGTAATGCTTGCCAGGTAAAGAATAAATCTCAACTCGCTGATTTGAGGTGACAGTCATTTGGCAGTCGAATCTTGGTGATGCTGACGAGACAGTCAAAGTCCCTGGTTTGCATTAAAATTCTGCTCGGTGATTATCTGATGCAAGGTTCATTACTTGGCAAATCGAAAAGTACTTGGATTAATATTCTGCACCTGGAACCTTTTTATAAGAACATATCCATCAAGGAAAAAAGCTTTTTTTAAAACTAGAGTATTCTAGCCTGTTGGAGAATGTGTAAACAAATCATAAAACTCTGGAGAAAGAGAAAACTTGTCAAAAGAACTAAGAGGCAAAGGACTAAAAGGAACTTTCAAAAGCAAAGTGAGTACTGAGAAAGGAATCTTTGCCAAACATATGGGCCAGGATTCTCCGGCCGTTCACGCCGGCGGGATTCTCCAGTCTCGCCGCAGTGCACACCCATCCGCGGGCTTCCCGCCGGCCTGTGGTGGCGTCAATGGGAATCCCCATTGACAGCAGTGGGACCAGAGAATTCCGCCGCTCGCAAACAATGCGCCACCTCCCACAAGTGGGAAACATGCAGCTGGGAGGCTGGAGAATCTGGCCCATGCTCTTTTTGACATACATGTGAAGTTCAATAACCGGGTTTGAAAACAAACAGAGGAAGTAATATTTATCAAAATAACATCTGTTTTTTTGTTCGGTGATCTCAGACCATTTTGCCGATGTGGGTTATGATATTTGTGAACGGCACAAGGTCGCTAAATACTTATGTGAAAACAAACCAGTTCAAACGGTTGCATAAAGCCAATCTGTGTGAAAATGTTAATGATGCAAATGGCACATTTAAATACCAGCTGTGCCTACAGAAGATTCTGGAAAGGCTCCAGCTCGATGGGAGAAATGCAAATTCTCCTTGTAAAATCAGACCCAGTGGTAATGGATTACCACACATTAACTAAACTATCGATTTGACCTGATTAGGAATTGGTCTCATTTGAATAAGCGGATTGTAATTTTCTGTGTTTTTTAAGGAGTGTTAACAAGCTGCAGGACAAACGATAGCAGACTTTATCATTAAAGAAGTCCACAAAAATGAATAATCTTTTCAGAGTTGCTAAAAAGGGGCCCTGTTTTTCCCAATGTGTCAGCAACTTTGATGCCAACATAGTGCCAGGTGGAAAATAGCACTTTGGCATTAAACCCTGTTTTGGCCGTAGAGTTATGTGAAGTATCTGAACAGTTATGCCCATTGTTATTCCTGCAACCTTCAGTCCCATTTTTTGCAGCCAGATATTCACCCAGCACTTGATTTCAAAGAAATGAATTAGCTTGTGAAAGGTTTCCTTAGTGAGCTACACATGACAAATTGTAAGCGTGTTCCCTATAAATGGGCTTATGATTTTGTCACGGAAACACACATAGTGGGATATATTATTCATAGAATCCCCACAGTGGCAGAAGGAGGCCATTTGGCCCATTGAGTCTGCACTGATTCTCTGACAGAGCATCCCACCCAGGCCCTATCCCCGTAAACCCACGTATTTACCCTGCTAATCTCCCTAACCTACACATCTTGGGACAGTAAGGAGAAATTTTACCATGCCAATCCACCTAGTCTACATATCTTTGGACTATGGGAGGAAGCACCTGGAGGAAACCTGCACACACAATGTGCAAACTCCTCACAGACAGTTACCCAAGGCCGGAATCGAACCCTGGCCCCTGGCTCTGTGAGGCAGCAGTGTTAACCATTGTGCCACCTGCTGCCCATATCAATTAATGCTGCTAAATTTATTCAAGTTTTCTATTATTTTGTGAATAAGAAAGACTATAGTAGTCTTTTGCCTCACCTCACTGATTACGTACTAGCATTCTCATGCCTTGATCACAAATGAAGTAGAATTAGTTGGCTACATCCACATTTTCAACGCTTTCAGCATGTAAAGAGATACGCTTTTCTCCAATGAGTTTCTCCTACTCTTGCAACTTCAATCAATTGGATCTGGGAATAACCTTATAGCTCTTCCCTGGATTTTTTTGATCGCATCAGTAATTGTCTGAGAGTGTCCAATTGCAATGTTCTTGTTGATATCTGACCAATATCTGTAATTGATTGAATTAACTGTTTTTAATTATGACCAACTGAACTCTTGTGATGCCTCCCAGTTATTAGTTGTTGTCAATGGCCTTCTGTCAGCTGGATGCTTTGATGGATTCATACCACACCTTTTTCCTTCTCCACCATTGCCAATTAACATTCCTTCATCAGGTACAACATTTCTTGTGCCAGCATGTATTTCTTGACTGAGATTTCTTGGCTGCATCTAATACAATCAGCCTTTAGTCTCTCTATTAACCCAGAGACTATTGAAATCTATTGGAAAGAACACGTGAGGTGGTTTGTTGCTAGACCAGTTAAACCATCAGCACAGCAAGCCACAGCGCTAAGCAAAGCCTAAGGCCTAGGGTTGTAATCAAGAGGAATAAAGGACAAATCGCAGCAAGTGATTGAACATGTCCAGAACTAGCCCCAGTTGAGAACTGTTCTTTAATTTTGTTACCTCCTGAAAGAGTCCCTTATGGATTAATGGGTAAATGCACCATCTGGCGTGGCTGAGTCATACACATCAGGAGTGTCCCAGGTTTGAGGCCCACTGTACTGAGATAACATATCTCTCCTGAGACACCAGTGGTGCATTCCAATTGACCTCAGTACCACTGGTAAGTTTCTTCTCCCGCTTCCTATCCAAGCCGGGACTGGAACCCGGGTCCCTGGTGCTGTGAAGGCAGCAGTGCTAACCACTGTGCCACCATGCCGCCCATGATGCCGCACTGCCCATTTCTCCTTCAACCGGGTTTGGAAGACCCCAGAAGAAATGGGACGCTGAAACTTTGCAGGCAGCACTAATGCACACAGCATTCCTACTGATCAGAAGATCTCGACCACCTTTAGTTTTCCATGGCACCACTGCAGGTATTGGAAACAATGAAAAAGGAACATCCCCTTCCTCCTCTACACTAAATTCCCAAACTCTGCGCTCAGTTTGTGACACGCTTTCTTCCTGATCCTGATTCTGGGTATCAGCAGATTCTGTCCACTTTTGTATAATGTTTTGAGCCAAATCCAAGATCCAACTGCTGACTCAGTTTCTTGATTGCAGTAATTAGCTCTCTTTCTCTTGCCTTTGGCAGTCCTTTGGGATCGAGGATGACTTGCTTTGATGGGTCCTGAGATGGCTGATAAGTCAGATGCGTGATTTACAGTAATTAGCTTACATTCAGGCAATCACTTTATTTAACTGCCACTGTCAGACTGTTTAGTTAACTGCTGACTAACCTGTAGTGCATTTTACAGTTTTTAAATGTTCCAAATTGAATTTAATGCATTAAACTAAAGGCTTGAACCAAACGTCAGTTAGACACTATCACAGTATACTCTACCAACAAGTCCTACTTGAATCACATCCCCATGTCTGCGTGGGTTTCCTCCGGGTGCTCCGGTTTCCTCCCACACTTCAGAGATGTGCGGGTTAGGTGGATTGGCCATGGTAAATCACCTCTTAGTGTCGGGGGATTAGCTAGGGCAAAATACTTGGGGTAAAGGGAAAGGAACCTGGGTGGTTTTGTGGTTGATGCAGACTTGATGGACCAAATGGCCTCCTTCTGTACTGTAGGGATTCTATCCCACATTTTCAGCGAATAAGGTCCAGGTATTCTTAAAACATGATGTTTAATGTCATATATAACTTGCACAATCAAATAAATTGTTTATAATAAAAACAAAAAATTATGGAAAGCTGGTTTATTTCAGATTTCTAGCATTCACAATAATTTGCTTTTAATAAATTGTTTATTTTGACAGTTTCCTTTTATTCCTTGAAGGCGATGTGTACTATATGCATTTGGTCAGTTCCAAAGCCGACGTTAGCACGACTAACTTAAGTCATCATTACTGGGTGGTCATTGAAAAATAATTACTATGACCTCTGTTCTAAATTCGTTCCTATTTTGCTCACTTGATGTTGAAACAATGGATTTGGCAATTCCCAAGCAATCGGAGCTAATAGTGGCATTAATAGCTTGCAGCTCAACTCTGTGGTTTCGAGAAACATCCTCTTAAAAATTCAAATAAATCTTGTCTGAGTTTAAAAAAACAACCATCTTTACATGATTATAATTCAATCTCACAGAAACTTACCTAATCCTAACAAGAGTTTCCTCAAGCACAAAGTGTTCATTCCAAAGGAAAGCTAAAGTCACATTCTTCAAAAGAACAGGTACACAGTGAACTTAACAGTTCCAACTTTAGATCTCAACTTGCCCCAGTGCTCAGTACTGGCACTGCCTAACCAACTCCATCTGCTGGACAGTCTTCAGATAATGCTACCATGGAATCATTGAATCCCTACAGCGCAGAAGGAAGCCATTCGGCCCATTGAGACTGCATTGTCAACAATCCCACCCAGGCCCTATCCTTGTAACCCCACATGTTTACTTTGCTAATCCCCCGACACTAAGGGGCAATTTAGCATGACCAACCCACCTAAACTGCACATCTTTGGAGTGTGGGAGGAAACTGGAGCACACGGGGGAAATCCACACAGACACGGGGAGAACGTGCAAACTCCACATAGTCACCCCCAAGGACCGAATTGAACCCAGGTCCCTTTCACTGTGAGACAGCAGTGCTAACCACTGTGCCACCGTACCACCCATACCATGGCTACCATGTAGCCTTAGGTTTCCCACTATCTGGTAAACTCCCAGTGGCTTCTCTTAATTGGTACAAGATCCTATCATTTGAGTTACTGCAGTACAGCATTTTGCTAATCTGTGCAGCTAGATATCCTAGAATTCTGCAGGTCCAAACATTTTAAGGCTGATTTTCCCCACTGGTGGGATTCAGATCTGGGCGGAGGCTAGCAAATGATATCATTTCTATTTTAACTCTTTTTCCCTGTGGATCGGCAAACTGCATTCAGTTAACCTGCCAGAGGGAAGAATTCTTGCAAAAAATGAGAAAATTTTATTTCAAAAGTCTATTTCATGGAAGTTAGAAGACAACGGGCAGAATTCTCCCAAAAAGCATCTTAGTGTCATAATGGTGAGAAAAAAGAAGTGATGCACGTCGTCTCTCGGGCGCGCCCCACATCGCAATCATCCCACAGTCAGTCACTTTTTTGGAAAGTGGTGAGTTGCGAACCGGTACCAGGGACAGGGAGGAAGGGGCAACCTAAACATGCTGGTTAGCCCAGTTTCAGAGCGCTCGGACACCATTTTGTGAGGGCGCCCTGATCTCACAGTGCAGTGGGAGACCCTTTGCCTACATCCACTCATTGCTGGCATGTTACCCACCCCACCCTGACATCGGGGCCCTCCCAACATGTACCCACCCTTATCCTGACCCCGACATGCCCCCCCCTCCATCAGGACCCCTGACATCATCGACCCCTCCATTACTCACCCCACATGAACCCCTGTATAGCCCCCCCAAGATAGCTCCTACTCAGACTCCAAACCCTTGGCACTGCCCCTTTCACACTGGCAGTGCCCAACCAGCACTGCTGGGGTGTCCAACTGGCAGTGCCCAACTGGCACTGGCAGAGTGCCTGGTGGCCAGTGTTGGGGTACCTGGTGGACACTGCCAGAGTGCCAGGTGGGCACTGGCAGGTAGGCACCACTTGGCCATGCCCCAAACCAGCCAAGAGCTTTAATGACCTCCGAGTCCCCCAGCATGGCCATCGCGCCAGGTCTCTGCTGATGGAGACCAATAGTGATTCATACCAGTGTGACTTCCCGCCAGAGAGGTGGGAGCATTCCGGGAGGGGGGAGGGTTGCGTGCCGAGCTCGCTAATGAGATTGAAATCCAGTCAATCTTATGCAAATTGGCTTCGTGCCCTTTCTGGGCATGATCCGGTTTGTGCCATTAGAAAGGGGCTGGGGAATTGCAAACTGTTTGGCATTAGGTGTGAAACCAATTTTTAGGCCCGCTAACTATTTTCCAGGACCAGCGTCATCTATGCCAGGCATGGCGAGGTCAGAGAATCATCTCCTATACGTTCTTGTGTAACCTCCTGTTCCAAATATTGAGGGTTACACAGTGAGCTTAGACTGTCCATATTCAATGGGCATTAATCTGATCTGCCAGGCAGGCTATTCTAAGAGATAAATTGTGGAATGGAAGCGTTCACCATCTCTTGACTTTTTGCAGCTGGAAGAAGATAATGGAAGAAGAGTTATTTTTATTATTCGTTCACAGGATGTGGACGTCATTGGCAATGCCAACACTTGTTGCCCATCCCTAATTACCTTTGAGAAGGTGGTGGTGACCACCTTCCTGAACCGCTGCAGTCTATGTTACAACTGAATGGCTTGCGTGGTCATCTCCGAGGACAGTTAAGAGTGAAACACATCGCTGTGGGTATGGAGTCACATGTAAGACAGACCAGATAAGGACGGCACATTTCCTTCTCTCATAGTAAACCAGGTGGGATTTTACAACAATTTCCACCAGCTGCCATGGTGGGATTTGAACACATGCCCCCAGAGAATGAGCTTGGGCCTCTGGCATCTTAATCTAGTGACATTATCATTACACCACCATCTGCTCTAATGGCTGGGTTCACCTACCAATCATTACTAACATCATTAGAAATGAAGTCCTAATTGAAAATCAAGTACAGCTAGCTGATACTCGCTATAGACAATGCATTTGCAGGTTCAGGTTTACCAATGAAACTGCATTATCTGCTGAAAATTGACCACAAAGAACCCTCCACCACAGGATGGCATTCCCATAAGCTCTAATTGACTGTGAAATTCTATCTCTCCAAGTTCTTCTCAGCTACCACCAAAGACATTTACAATATCAGCCAAACTACAATCCACAGACCCATCCAGCTGTTCTCTGATGCCTTGTTCATTAGGAAAATACTTTTAAATGGTTCACATAAAAAGGAAAGAACAGAATGGGAGGACACAAGGCTAAGATAGACAGATTTTGGGAATCAAGGGTTATGGGGATAAGGTGGGAAATTGGAGTTGAGGATTATCATATCAGATCAGTCATGATCCTGTTGAGGGTTACACAGGCTCAATGGGCTGAAAGGCCTACTTCTGCGCCGATATCTGATGGTCTAACCTTTTGTTTGTATGGCAAGATTCCCCAAAGTGCAAGAGGCTACTTGGTCATCTAGCTTTCTCGAGACAATACCATCGTGTCTATGAATTCCACAGCTTCCATTCGATTAGTGTTCAGATGGGCAATAAAGAGCAACACAAAATAATGCAAGTGAATACTACTTTATAGGTGTAAATCAGAGCTCTTATATTTTGAGGCAATGACCTGTGCCTTGTTTATTTGAAAGAAAGCGCCAGGAGATCAGGGCTATAGTACAAAGTCCTGGCTAATGTATTACATTCAAAAAGACAATTTTCTTCATATTTTTATGAATGGCTCACATATGGCTGAGCTAACAATACCTTATGTATGGAGGCTGAGTTTGTTACTGGAACAATTTTAATCAGGCAACTGAGGTGGGCCTGTTAGAATGTGAACTCCCTGATTAAGGGCCCTTCCGTGCCCGCTGGGCACCGCAGGGACTGGGATGTATTATTGACCCCTTTAATCACATTTTAATTTGATGTTTTAAGTTTCCTTTCTGCTTTGTCTTTTGTTCAGGCGGTTCCCCTCCTTGTAGGGAGCTGCCCTTTTCTGAGCTGTCCCTAAGTTAAGTTGATTTTGTTTATTTGGTTGAACACAAAAAGATGTCCCTGATTAAGGGCCCACTAAAATATGTCCCTGATTAAGGGCCAAATTGATGGGCCAATCAGGGAGCCTTTTGCTTTTTGTACTTAACCAGGTGTGTCAATTCCTCTGGGACTCCTAGTGCAGACTGCTAACTGAAAGCACTCTGTATGCTGAATTCTGACTTGTAAATAAAGGGATTTAGATGAAGGGACTTCTGCCTCCGAGGACTTATCACAGTTACTTAGTCATAGAGGTGAAACATTTTGAATGAATGCATTGCAACAACTATCTGTTATACGTCCCAGCAATTGTATGCTTCAAAGCAAAGCTAGTGTACAATGGTGTACAATGCCAGAGGCAGGAATGCAATTAGTGGTGGAAACCCTTAAAAAAAATTGTTTCCCTCAAAAGTCAGAGTCATGCAGCTTGATGAGAGGGAATAATTTCCAGGTACTCTGATTGCAAGGCGAGACCGCTGCCACCAAGCCAAGGCTGAGGTTGTCAGGACCTGCAGGATTTGGAAAAACATCAGGAAGAGAGGCTAAACGTTACAAAGTACAGTGTGATAAACCTCCCATACAGATTAAAATGACAGGCTCAGATATGTATGTAAAGAAAATGTTCCTCTTTGTTCATAGTTTAACCCTTTAGTCTGCAAGGTGCCAAGCAGCAAGTGATTACCTTACTGCAGTCTTACCGTAATCAAACAAGAGCAAGGAATCCAAATCTAATGAAGGTTTTAAAAGTTTAAAGTTTTTATTTATTAGTGTCACAAGTAGACTTACATTCACACTGCAATAATGTTACTATGAAAATCCCCGAGTCGCCACTCTCCGGCACCTGTTTGGGTACACTGAGGGAGAATTTAGCATAGCCAATGCACCTAACCAGCACATCTTTCGGACTGTGGGAGGAAACCGGAGCACTCGGAGGAAATCCACACAGACATGGGGAGAACATGCAGACTCCGCAAAGACGGTGACCCAAGCCAGGAATTGAACCAGGTCCCTGGCGCTATGAGGCAGTAGTGCTCACCACTGTGCCACCATCGACCTGAAGCATTCATTTTGTTCCTCTCTCCCCGGATGATGCCTGACCTCCTGGGTGTTTCTGGTATTTTCTGGTTTCCAACATTTGCAGCTGGTTTCCTGCAAGGGCAAAGAATATTTTTCTTTCAATGGGGATGAGAATGTATGCTGCCGTTGCAATTATGAGGTTATACGAGGCAACATGTGCACAGCATATGATTCTAACAGAGTTTTCGCAAATTGAAAGAAAAGGAAAGAATTGCATTTATATAGCAACTTACCCAACCACTGAATATCTCAAAGTGTTTTATTGCCAACGAAATACTTCTGAAGTGCGGTCACTGCTGTAACGTCAGAAACATGGCAGCCAATGATTTGATTTATTATTGTCACATGTATTGGGATACAGTGAAAAGTATTATTTCTTGTACGCTATGCAGACAAAGCATACTGTTCATAGAATATATAGGGGAAAAGGAAAGGAGACAGTGCAGAATATAGCGTTAAAAGAGTTAGAGTTAAGTTTTAAGAGCATAGAATGAGAGTAAAAGATAGAATTAGAGGGTATGCTGGGGACAGCTCGCAAGAAGTCGTCATGCTCCGGTGCCACCATGAAATTTATGCACAGCAAGATCCCACAACGTTGTTGTGACCAGATAATCTGTTTGTGTGATGTTGATTGAGGGATAAATATTGGGATAATTCTCCCGAGCTGCTCTTCTTTGAAGTATTGCCATGGGGTCTTTTCCATCTGTCCAAGCAGACAGATGGGCCTTGGTTTAACACCTCACCCAAACCACAGCACCTCTAAAGATGCCATATTCCCTCACTACTGCACTGGAGAATTTGCCACGATTATTGTGTTCAAGTCCTGGGCCAGGATTTTAGGGCCCCCTCACGGCCTATCTCCCCCACTGATGGATGGCGCGGGCCATTTAAATTCCCTTCACTTCGGCGGAACTGTAATATCTTGGCAGGCGAGAGGGGATTTAAACTCCTAGCCCTGGAGTGAGACTTGAACCTAGAATCCTGGGACTCAGAGGCGGTTATACTATCAATTGAGCCACAGCTTTAGTACCTAATTTTCTAGCCATGAAGATTAAATGATAGGGTAAGATGGCTGTAGAGGGATATGGGCCAAACGCGGGCAATTGGGCCTAGCTTAGGGGTTAAAAAAAAGGGATGGCATGGACAAGTTGGGCCGAAGGGTCTGTTTCCATGCTGTAAACCTCTATGACTCAATGATAGAATATCTATGGGGCAGTTGGTGTACAATTTCCTAATACGTGCAGCAGGATAAGGGACTTGGAAACAGGAGAAACACCAAGGCCCATGATGTCTCTCCCTGGCTCTGGCCACTGCCACGTAGTGGGACTGTTTAAATGGAAAATGTCCCTTATGGCTGGGGTTCTCTGACCTCTCCCATGACTTGGAATTCCCCAGTCCCGCTGCTGTGAATGGAGATTTGGCTAAGCGCCAAATTCTCCTTTCTCGCTGGCAGCAGTGGCGACATCAGAAAATCCCGGCCAATGTCTTCCTGATTTGTAGCACGCAGTATGCCCCCAAATCTGCTTAGCTCTGCACTATTTTCACTCTGCTTTTTCAATGTCCCTGCTCGATGCTTTTTGCACGATGGCCAAATGAGAACAACACATAAACAAGGTGGTTTAAAGCAATTTAAATCAATAGAATCAACTTTCAATCCTTGATGTAAATCTGGTATTGTGGCCCAGCCACCAGTTACAGAGACAACTTGATTTTCATTCCCATTCATAATCAATGGATTGAAACTTGGATGGGTAATTTAATGGGCGGACAATCTGCAAGAGGGATTTAACATGCGGACCTGTGGACCAAGACCCACACCCATATATGGAAGCCCCCCCGACCAGGAGTCCCTGGTAAAACTCACCATAGTGCGGAAAAGTATATACAATACTTGCAATGTCTTGCAGCTTTTTCAATCGTGATGATTTGAGTATTGCTGAAAAAAGAAACATCCTGTTGATGTTTTTCACCTTGCACTCATCAGGATAGATATGCAAGAAGGTCGGTCTCACACGTCCCCTTTCATTGTCACTGGGTCTCCGCCTAGTTTTCGCTGTAGGTCAAGTTGAGTTTTTGCTGGGGGTGGCCTCCAGGTGTCTTTTCCTATTCCCCCTCATCATACCTTTCTGGAAGATTCTTTGGCTTCCAGCCAATGAATCACTGGGCGAGGGTTATGGACGAACTGCCACTGGGATCATTGCAAAACTAAAAAAGGAATCTTTCAACACAATTATTGTGTTGTGAAGCACATATATTTTGGGAACAGATTTCCTCTGGGCAATATAGAAACCTTTCGTAGAATGCCTACATTGCTTAAGGAGGCCATTTGACCCATGAGTCTGCACCGACAACAATCCCACTTAGGCCTTATCCCTGTAACCCCATATATTTACTCTGCTAAACCCTCTAACCTACGCATCCCGGGACACTAAGGGGTTCGTGGAATTACTGAGATTTCTATAGTGTACCTTTTGGACCATAAGACTGTAAGATATAGGAGCAGAATTAGGCCATGCAGCCCATTGAGTCTGCTCTGCCATTCAATCATGGCTGATATGATTCTCATTCCCAATCTCCTGCCTTCTCCCCGTAACCCTTGATCCCATTATTGATCAACAACTTATCTATCTCTGTCTTAAAGACACTCAATGACCTGGCCTCCACAGCTCTCTGTGGCAATAAGTTCCACAGATTCACCACCCTCTGGTTGAAGAAATTCCTCCTCATCTCACTTTTAAAGGGGCATCCCTTCACTCTGAGGTTGTGCCCTTGAGTTCTAGTCTCTCCCACTTGTGGAAGCATCCTCTTCACATCTGCTCTATCTAGGCCTCTCAGTATTCTGTAAGTTTCAATTAGATGCCCCCTCATCCTTCCAAACTCCATCAAGTACAGACCCAGACTCCTCAACCGCTCCTCCTATGACAAACCCTTAATTCCTGGGATCATTCTTGTGAACCTTCTCTGGACCTCCTCCAAGGCCAGCACATCCTTCCTTAGGTATGGGGCCCATAACTGCTCACAATATTCCAAATGGGGTCTGACCAGAGCCTTATACAGCCTCAGCAGTACATCCCTGCTCTTGTATTCTAGCCCTCGAGAAATGAATGCTAACATTGAATTTGCCTTCCTAACTGCCAACTGAACCTGCATGTTAACTTTAAGAGAGTCCTGAACCAGGACTCCCTGGTTAACTGGTTAGTGTTGTTTTAAATCTTCTATTAGATCCCACTGGATAACTTTCCCTGAAGAAATTTGAATAACTTTACCATAGAATCCCTACAGTGCAGAAGGAGGCCATTTGGCCCATTGAATATGCACCAACCATAATCTCACCCATGCCCTATTCCCGTAACCCCACATATTTACTCCATTAATCCCCCTGACACTAGGGACAATTTAGCATGGCCAATCAACCTAACCCGCAGATCTTTGGAGTGTGGGAGGAAACTGGAGCACCCGGAGGAAACCCATGCAGACATGGGGAGAATTTGCAAACTCCACCAGACAGTGACCAGAGGCCGGAATCGAACCTGGGTCCCTGGCGCTGTGAGGCAGCAGTGCTAACCACCATGCCGCCACCACCACACACAAGTACGCATTATGCAGTGCAACAGTATAATAAACTGAACAAACCAATTCTTTAGACTGCAGGAGCACCCATAATTTCTAAAACATAATTTCGAACTAACAACCAGCTTCAACTCTTTCAATTATTGAGTTTTCCATCTGTAATACACAGTTTCAAATGGAGGACACAGTGTCCCTCAATGCTACATGAATCACAGTGATGAAATCAGACAAGAGAGATAGATTAAATGGCTTTCATTACTGATGCCAACACACACACTGCTGATTAAGTGGTGAGATAGATTGATCAATGTGGAAATCAGGCAGAGAACAGGAAATATACCAAACTTTTTTCTCATACAAAGAAAGAAGCTGTAGTGGTTTGTCCACATGTTCTAGGATGCCTGACATCTCATTGCCAAACACAACACCGGAATGCTCCGGCCTGAGGGAGAAGATCGGTGAGCTGGATAGAGACAGTTGGCATCAATGGAGCTCCGAAGAACACCAGTATGACACTAGAGGGGGCAACTGCATTGGCCATGAATTGAAAAGGATGCGTTTATATTAGAGTATCCCCTGTGTGCAAACAGCACCAATACTGAGGAGAAGGGATTAGTCTGTGAAATGTTTTGTTGCATAGAAGTGCTGGTTTTCAACTTTTCAAGTGTTTGAATATTTGCTTCCACAATTGTGAGATGGATTTGATTCAGTGAATTATAGGATCGCTCGGATTGTGCAGAACAAAACCTACACTTGTTTTGGACATTTAGGGCAAACACACATTTATCTGATGCTGCTTATATATAATAAGAACTCCTGAATAAAAGAGAGAGAGAGAGAGAAAGAGAAAGTGAGAGAGATATCGGTACCAGTAAAGAGAGAGAGAGCAGCGAAAAGAGAGAGACAAACACGCAGAGAAACACAAACTCACGATAAGGAGAAACATAAACAGAGACAAGCATGAAAATAAGTGTGCACCCAAGATAGCTGTTGTTTCTGCATGAAAATTTGACTGCATCAAATGTCAGCATGATCATCTCGGCCTTTTGGCTAGGATCAAGTGTGGTATGGATAGGATGCTGCGCTTGGTTGAGGTCATTAGGTTACATTTAAGCTTCATTTGAAGCAATTTTTAAAAGCGGCATCTCAGCCTTTTGGCTAAGATGCAAATGAGATCAAGCCTTGGAGGAGGAGGACTTGCACCTTCTCCAATCAGCTTGGATCATGTAGATCAAGCCCAAGACAGGAGTGGAGGCCCTGTCTTGTCAGTTTGAATCGGAAATGTCTCAACTTGTTGAGACTCTGAATTGGACTTGATTTGATTGAATTGGAATTTTAAAAAATGTCAGCATGATCGCTTCTTCCTTTTGGCTAAGATCAAGTGTAGTATCGACATGCTGCGCTTGGTTGAAGTAATTAGGTTACATTTTAGCTTCATTTGAAGCAATTTTTAAAAGCGGCATCTCGGCCTTTTGGCTAAGATGCAAATGAGATCAAGCCTTGGAGGAGGAGCTATTCCTACTCCAATCAACTTGGATCATGTAGATCAAACCCAAGACAGAGAGAGCCCGTCTTGTCAGCTTGGATCAGGAATGTCTCAACTTGTTGAGACTCTGAATTGGACTCGATTTGATTGAATTGGAATAAAAATACAAAACAAAATGTCAGCATGATCGCTTCTCGGCCTTTTGGCTAAAATCAAGTGTAGTTTTTGATCCTACACTTGATAGAAGTCGATGAGGTTATACTGAGGCTTCATTTGAAGCAATTTTTGAAAACCCCATCTTGGCCTTTTGGCGAAGGTGAAGCTCAGATGAAGCATTGGAGGGGGGGGGGGGTGTAATGCCTGCTCCTATCAGCTTGGATCTTGTTGATTGAGCCCAGGACAGGAAAAGTGAGGCCTATCTTGTCAGCTTGGATCTGTAATGTCTCTCTTGTAGAGACTTTGATTGGACCAATTTAGTTTTTGATTGGATATAAATTAAAACAAAATGTCAGCATGAATCCCCTTGGTGTGTGTCGCACTCGCCACGAGCTGCGTGCACTCTAAAATTCCTTAAAAAAAATGAAAAGTAATTTCAATCAGAATTCCGAATTGCTGCCTCTCCAAAATCATGGAAAACTAAAATTCAGTGGCTTTAAAGTAATCAAAGTGCAGGTGAGCAAGTCGTTCATAGACGTAGAAAGGTATGGCTCATAAACATAAAATCAAGGTATAGTCTAGGGGTTGTCTCCTAAATGAGATGTAACAGGAATTTATCAGTCAGTCAGCCTGCTAGATGGAACTCTGTCAGGAAAGTTGATGTCCTAAGGAAGAGAGTTGGGCGATTGTGGGTGGCGAATGTGAGGGGTGAGGATGATTCTTATTTCTAGGCATGATTCAGTTCTTGATGGGTGAGCAATGATGGAATACTTAAACAAGGATAATACACTTTGATATTGCCATTTGTGTGGGTCCTTTGCATAATTATTCACAACGACAGAATCAGACCTGTACTTTCACAGCAAGAGTAGGAAACTGCACATTAGGCGAAAGGGAAATTGCAAAATAGCAGGACAGAAATGTTCAGTCTTTGAAAAGGATTCAAGCCTGAAGCGAGGAGTGCTAAAAGAATGAGAAGATACCTCAATATGCAGCCTTGAACCGGCAGAACAATATTGGGGTAATTTTGCGTTCCATGACTGCTGAGGTGAAAGTGCTTCAGGTACTGCTGTGTAAGATGGCCCTGATTAAGTTTATTTTATAGAGTTTTATTTAAAGTTTATTTATTTATTAGTTACAAGTAAAGCTTACATTAACACTGCAATGAAGTTACTGTGAAATTCCCTCAGTCGCCACACTCCGGCACACTGAGGGAGAATTTAGCATGGCCAATGCACCTAACCAGCACATCTTTCAGAGTGTGGGATGAAACCGGAGCACCCGGAGGAAACCCACACAGACACGGGGAGAATGTGCAGACTCCGCACAGACAGTGACCCAAGCCTGGAATCGAACCCGGGTCCCTAGCGCTGTGAGGCAGCAGAGCTAAGCACTATGCCACCGTGCCACTCCACCACACCATACCATGGCAGCATTGCTGAATGCCTCTTATTCAATGGAGGCTGTAGCTATGCCATCATTGTGCAGTGTGTTAGCTTCTGCTGCCTTTGCAGCTGCTTTGTGTTTGGCTCAGTGCTGACCTGGATCCTGCAGAGACAGATCCCCATGTCATTGGCAGGTAGGTGTAACAAGCCTGTAATTATGATTTGTCGCATCTTGGTGGGTGGGACCAATCAGACTGCATGTTATGAGTTAACCCGGCATGCCTTCTTTCAACCAGCATCATGGCCACTTGCCTGGGTGAATACAACACTCAAGATGCTTGACACTATCCAAAAAAAAACCTTAATTGGCACCTCATCCACCACCGATTTGTTCACCATCAGCATACGGTGGCAGCAGTGTGTACCCTCTACAGCAGCAACTTGCTTTGACAGCATTTGCCAAACCCACAATTTCTACCACCTAGAATTTTATTAATTCATGGGATGTGAGTGTTGCTGGCTGGGCCAGAATTTATGGCCAATTACCCTTGAACTGAGTGACTTGCTAAGCCATTTCGGAGGACAGTTAAGAGACACTGCTGTGAATCTGGAGTCACGCGTAAGCCAGCAGGTTTCCTTCCCGAAAGGGCATTAGTGAACCAGATGTGTCTTTACAGCAATCAGCAATGGTTTCATGGTCATCATTAGATGTTCCAGATTTTGATTGAATTCAAATTTCACCTTCTGTCATGGTGGGATGTGAAGCCAGGTCCCCAAAGTATTGCACTGGGTCTCTGGATCTGGGTCAAATGGCAATAGCACAGTGCCACTGCTTCCCCAGGAGAACACCACCATTTGAAAGCACCTCTCCAATTCACACAGCATCCAGGCTTGAAACTATGCCGCCATTAGTTCATTGTTGCGGGGTAAAAAAAATCAGATGATTCACTTATGCTGCACTGTCTAAAAGAGACAGATACCACATATTCAACAGATACGATCACCATCTTTTTCACCTCATAATAAAGGCAATTCTTGCAGACTGAGCAGAGATCTACTTTGACAGGCAACCACTGATAAATCAGCATCCCAAGCTCACAGATACTCAAACAGTCAGAGGAATCAGAAAAATCTCCAGGATTTGGAATAGGGGAATGTAACCTATGCCCCTGGTACCTGCTAGTGGTTTCCTTCAGCGACTTTGTTCAGCTTTTAACTGACTGGTCCTTGCATTAACTTTCTTGTGAATCACTATCAATGTAACTGCCTATCAAATATTGCATGAAACTAATACTTAGAATAATACGCCCTTGAACCAACCAAGGAACATTAAAATTTACCAGCTTCTCCAGGATGTGTAAGTTGTGGGAATTAAGGAGAATTATTTTGTTCAACAATCTCTAATATTGTAATCTCCCGTTTGTTTGATTCAGTCTTCTCCAGTTTATTCTCTAATCCATCTATAATCAGCAATACTCCCAAAGATGCTTTGAAAATTTATTGTATAAACCAGATAAATTACGTCCTATTCTGATCAGGACAGTCTCCAAGAATTTGCCCTTATTTGTGTCAATGTCGATCTTATGTACTGTGAAATTACAATAGCAAAATGCAAAATAAGTTCCTTTTCCATGGCATAAGATTTAAGTTCATTTATTAGTGTCACAAGTAAGCTTACATTAACACTGCAATGAAGTTACTGTGAAAATCCCCTAGTCGCCACACTCTGGCATCTGTTCGGGTACACTGAGGGCGAATTTAGCATGGCCAATGCACCTAACCAGCACTTCTTTCGGACTGTGGGAGTAAAACAGAGCACCTGGAGGAAACCCACACAGACACAGGGAGAACATGCAGATTCCGCACAGATAGTGACCCAAGCTGGGAATCGAACCCAGATCCCTGGCACTGTGAGGCAGCAGTGTTAACTATTGTGCCACCGTGTCAGACATTACCAATCTAAATCTTTTCATCTCACAGTTCTCCCCACCATCTTGTCCTCAAGCCACTGATGACTTGCTGCAGTGCAGGTCTGCAAGCATCTCCTAATTCCACAACATTTACTGAGAATGTGTCACTTCAGCAAGCTTCCTATTGAATCAAGTTCCTATGATTCTATTGTCCTAGAATCATATAATGGTACGGCACAGAGGAAGTCATTCAGCCTAGTGTACCTGTGCCAACTCTTTAAAACAGTGACCCAAATGCTCCCATTCATCTGTTTCTTATCCAACGCCCTGCCCAGATTCACCCTTTATTGGTATTTATCCAATTCCCCTGAGAAAGTTACTGTTGAATCTTCTTCCATCATCATTTTAGTGCAATCCAGATCGTAACATTCGCTGTGTCATCTTCATCTCATCTCGCAGTGTGATCACTGCCAATTGATTTTGATGTATAAGATCATCTCTTACAGACAGGAAATTAGCCAGTATAACTTCACCACATATCTGACTATTTCAAGGCATAGGATAGGATGATTATCCATTGACATTAGAATCATTTTTCGCCATTCCCCCACAAAATTAATCTCAAACAGCAAGACTCCACAAGGAACACTTTCACCAAATAAGCTTGAAGATCATTAATTCAGTAAAGTGTTAGGGTGGGATTTTCCAGCCGCTCTCGCCCCAAGGCTGGAAAATCCCACCCGAGATCAACAGACCTTTACGTGGTCCATGTCTCGCTGCCATGATTCCCGTGGCAGGAGAGACAGGAAAATTCTGCCCATAGCAATTGTCGGAAAAATCATAGCAAGATTTGCCTCACTCGACTAGTTTGTTCCAATTGTTTTACCCAACCTGACTGCTTGAGGGAGCTGTAGCAGAGCCTACTCAAATAGGGAAGTGGTGTGTTTCTTTTATGGCTATACCTCCCTCAACTGTATCTTTCTTTTTTTTAATGAATGTTTTTATTGAAGATTTTCCATTTTACCACAAGGCACAACAAATCCTCCAAATCTAGTGTAGGACAGAATGATCATTATTCCACATCTACATATGGAAAAGATCAGCTAATACTCGTACAAATAGTTATCACTGCGGTCGGTGCCGCTTTTCGTACAAATAATGAAAGGACACCAGAAAGATTGGGAGATCTCAGGATAACTGGATGACAAGACAAAGCCATGAGCACATGGCCCTATGGTGCACACCCTCCTCCACAGGATAATAAAGACAGATCTAAACAATATACAGCATCCCTTATGGGATAAAATGCAACCAATGGGGACCGAATTCAGCACCCCGGGACCTCCATGCAATGAAAGGATACCCCTGAAATAGGGGAATATCAGAATACCGCCATCAGTGCAAGACGTGAGTGGAAGTGTACACTCTCATATACAGGAGCCAAGGATTCTTACACCATGCCAAGACTCCCAACACAACAGACTTCACTCTCCTCCAACCATATCAGAGACACCATTCAGACCGCATCATCACTGGAAATCTTAACCATTTTCCACCAAGGAAACCCTACCAATAAGGAGGAGGAAAGTCATCAAGACACCTATCAGCAGGATTTCTTGGGGAGAGATATCATTCTCCTCCTGACAAGAGAAGGGTATCTAAACATGACAAACCAGAGTCTGTATCAGCACCTCATCTACCCAGATACAGAAAGGAAACCCCAGAGAGAGAGAGAGAGGAACACCAGAATTAGCCAGTAGATGCCAGACGTGGTCTAGCAGTGTACACTTTTGCAAATCGGATACCAGGATATCAGTATAATCTCAAATGAATCAGGATACTGTCCCCCAAGGTGGGCCCAAGCCTCAAGAAGCAGGACAGTTTAGAAGATCATCTATACGACCACTTTGGAGGAGAGTGACCTATTTCTCCATCCAGCCTAATCTCCAACTGAAGAAAGACTTCTAACAACGCTGAGCCAAAGCACGGACACGGAATCAGGCCCTGCAACCAATAGGATACTACATCCCCCGGGGAACCAGGTCCCAAGGAGAGTAGTCCAGAAACCCCCAAAAGATGACCTTATGGGGGAGGATGACTTACTTCCCTGCCCAACATACCCTCCACCTGACCCAGATAAGCACAGTTATTGCTGCCCTAACCTACTCAATTGAGCTAAAGGATTAGCCAACCATGCCCGGGCATGCACTAGTACATATTCACCCCATTCCAACAGCTCCAGAGGCACCAAGGACAGAAAAAAAGCCCCAGTCTTTTCCAGGATACCTGATCTGTCTGTACAATCATAGGAGATAAGCAAGGATTCCTTACCCAAAAATAACAAATAGTTCTAACGGGGATATCCCTCACCCACAATGAGGATTTATAAGGCCACACCAACCACCTCTACAACAAACCACCTGCCTGCCACCCTGTGCACTGTGGCGCTATTCATCTATAAATAAAGTGAAGGGTACCAAAAATGTCTCTGTGTAAATGCAAGGATTACAGCACATAAAAAGGTAAGTACCGCACAACCCTCATGTCCCACAGCCAACTCAGCATGCACCCCAGTAGAAAGAAGGAGACAATCCCCAAACAAGGAAATATCTCCGTATTGCAAACACAGGGCCAGAAGAAGGTGGGAGACCCCCTTACCCATCTCGGTCCCCGGTACCAATCATCAAAGCCAAGATTGAATGCAAACTATAATGTATGATAAACTAAGGCCTCCCTCTTTCCACCATCGAAGCGCGCCAGTGGACAAATACCTTCAAGGAGATGTTTGCAGTGTAACAGGATAACAGGTGATAACTGCCTCTGTGCTCATTTATCATAAACACATGTCAGGATAAAAGACAATCACTAAATCAGGAGTAAAATCACAAGGGGACAAAGTTCAGGATTAATTATGAACTGCAGGATAATGTAACCATCCACAGTGCTTGAAAAGGCCAAAGCCATGAATGGATGCTCGAGCAACATCCAGGATCCATTCAGAGTTTTACCGAAGCTTCTGCACCTCCGCCATGTTGTCATCCCGAAGCCCTGGTAAAGAAAAAGCTAGTGGTCGGAGTCTTCGACCGACCCCAGGCCTCAAAGACCAGATGCAATGTGCTCCATCCAACTTGAAACATCCAGCCTTTAAATTGAGATTGTGAAAGCATGGCAGCCATTTCTCACATTCGGCCGCGAATTCATCCCCAGCACCTACAGGTGTGCTTTGTATGTTGGGGTATAGCCCCTTAAAGGGAACAGGTCAGGTGACCATGGGTGTGTGGTGATCTGTCCGGGGATCTCCCTGTGAGGGCAGTTGTCAAATGGCATGTGGAGCGAGTAAGTCTGCAAAAAGTATCTGTGTTCCCTGATACCTGTCTGTGGAGTGAGTTGTTAAATGTAGAAGATAGGAGCAGGAGAAGGCCATTTGGCTCTTCGAGCCTGCTCTGCCATTCATCACAATCATGGCTGATCGTCCAACTCAATAGCCTAATCCTGCTGTCTCCCCATAACCTTTGATCCCGTTCACCCTAAGTGTTATATCCAGCTGCCTCTTGAATACATTCAACGTTTTGACATCAACTACTTCCTGTGGTAATGAACTCCCGCAGGCTCCCCACTCTTTGGGTGAAGAAATGTCTCCTCATCTCCGTCCTAAATGCTCTACCCTGTATCCTCAGACTGTGAGCCCTGGTTCTGGACTCCCCCACCATCGGGAACATCCTCCCTGCATCTACCCTGTCTAGTTCTGTTAGAATTTTATAAGTCTCTATGAGATCCCCCCTCATTCATCTGAACTCCAGCGAAAATAATCCTAACCTAGTCATCTCTGCTCATACATCAGTCCCACCCTTCCTGGAATCAGCCTGGTAAACCTTCGCTGCACTCCCTCGAGAGCAAGAACACCCTTCCTCAGAAAAGGAGACCATAACTGAACACAATATTCTAGGTGTGGCCTCATACCTTGAGGATACTCCTCAGTAGTAAAGAATATAATAGGGCGCACCGATAATCCTTCTCCAGCCTCACCTCCCCGACTCAACCAGGACGTTTGACATACCATGCAGCAGGATTTTGGAAACTCCTTTTACCAGAGGTTAGAAGAGAATGGTTTGTAGTCGGGAAACTAAATTTTTTTCCTTCTTTATTTTACTGCAGTCAAGTTGGTAAGCCTTTCTAAGCTCTGCCTCACTATCTCAGTAATGTAAGTGGATTATAGGTCACTGTGAGTGTTTGACTACATTACCTCATGTAACAGTCCTTCCCTCCCCTTTTGCCACTCTGAGCTCCAGGCAGACCAGTTCGCTTGGACTTGTGGGTACTGGTGGCCATCTTGGGCAGCCACAATGTGTTGGCAGGAGACAAAGTATATGAAAAAACCTTTCCTTCCTGATCTGCTTTCACAGGTGTTTGTCCTGAACTTACCAACCAGACACAGAACAGTTGAGTCAGGTGGATAGCTTCAACCTAAAGCCACTCAAACCACACAGACACATAATCACATTTAGCCAATGAGATTATTAGAAAGCAACAATCAATTGGAAAGGGCATTGTGATACCTGCCCAATAAATGATATATATCATTTATACTCAATTTAAACATTGCAGTTTTAAGAAAGAATTTCATTTATATAGTGCCTTTACCTTGGGACATCCCAAAGTGCTTCAGAGTGCATGAAGTGCTTTGAACTTTCTGGCTTGACTAGATGGCTCGATTCAAACTTCACCTTCTCCTAGCCCGGAGCCGTTTTCAAGAGTCTTCCCCACACAGCTAATACAAATCAGCTCAACATCTCTCCTCACACTTCTTTTTTTGCCCTTTCATCTTTAGTTCCATTGTTCACAGCACTTTCTTGAATTTAATTTTTCCAAAATGTAAAACTTATTCATGTTTTTCCTATTGCCTCCACTTTTAGGATCAAATAAAGCGTAACAACCTTTTCTTGTTTACTTATGAAACATTTGCAGGCTATAAAAGCCTTTACTTTCCTTTGAAATTTAACAGCCAAAAAACCAAGTCCCTCTCTAGCTCCTAATGCAAATTTCTAATTTTTTCTTGACTATTGCCTCATTACAAATACATGCACATTGCACCTCCACTCCTTTCATCCCTCAACTCTTCCAGCCAAATGGTCAGCCTTAACCTTTCCCCCAGCTTCATTAAATCCACACACACCCACACACAGACATGGAGGGTGGGATTTTACAGCCTCGCTCGACCCAAGACCGGAAAATCCCGCCCGAGGTCAACAGACCTTCCCATTGTCCACCCCTCACTCACTCCAATTCCCATGGTGGGTAAGGTTGTAAAATTCCTGTGACAGCCTTCTTTAGGGAAAAGCGCAATATTCCCCAAAAGTATTTTTGAAAATATAATGCATTCTCATAGTATATTTACCTTCCTGTCCCCTGGACTGAACGCAAGGAAGAAAGAAAGAAAGGAAGAAAGAAAGACAGTTTTTAAAAATGACTTCAGGACATTCCATATGTCTTCTAATCATTAAAATACTCCTGAAATGCAGCAAAAGGAAAACAATAGACAGTTTGTGTATAGGGCGGCACGGTGGCACAGTGGTTAGCACTGCTGCCTCACAGCGCCAGGGACCTGGGTTCGATTCCCAGTTTGGGTCACTGTCTGTGTAGAGTTTGCACGTTCTCCCTGTGTTTACGTGAGTTTGTTCCGGTTTCCTCCCACAGTCCAAAGATGTGCTGGTTATGTGCATTGGCCATGCTAAATTCTCCCTCAGTGTATCCAAACAGACACCAGAGTGTGATGACTAGAGGATTTTCACAGTAACTTCATTGCAGTGTGAATGTAAGCCTAATTGTGACTAATAAATAAACTTTAAATTTTAGTCATAGAAATACTATAATTGATTAGACAATCTGTGTTATTGGTGTTGGTTGTGGGATTAATGTTGGCCTGGACATTGAGGAGAACTCCTCTGTTCTTCACTGAAATGGTGTCATGGTATCATTTACTTCCACCTTAGAAGTCCGATGGGGCTTCAGTTTATCATCCCATCTGAAAGGTGGCATGCTAGATCATAGAATCATAGAAACCCTACAGTACAGAAAGAGGCCATTCGGCCCAACGAGTCTGCACCGACCACAATCCCACCCAGGCCCTACCCCCATATCCCTACATATTTTACCCGCTAATCCCTCTAATCTACGCATCCCAGGACCCTAATGGGCAATTTTAGCATGGCCAATCAACCTAACCCGCACATCTTTGGACTGTGGGAGGAAACCGGAGCACCCGGAGGAAACCCACGCAGACACGAGGAGAATGTGCAAACTCCACACAGACAGTGACCCAAGCTGGGAATCGAACCCAGGTCCCTGGAGCTGTGAAGCAGCAGTGCTAACCACTGTGCTAGGAACAAATGAGGGGTTAGCATCTTGGGTGTGGGGGCGTGACCCCGGTGGGCACAGATCACACCCCAAAAAAGACATACTCCTCCTTTCTACCCGCCAGAAACCAGGGTGGCCTCTGGTCCATCCAAACAAGAAGATAGAGCCTCCGGGCCCGTCTGGAGCATTGAATCCCGACCTGCTGCTGGAATGCTGCTGCTAGGCTGTCAAACTGGCCCCCAAGGAAAATTCCCAGTCAGCTTCCTTAAATTGGCCTTAAGTAGCACAATCCCACCCAGGTCCTATCCCCGTAACCCCACATATTTACCCTGCTTGTCCCCCTGACACTGTGAGGCAATTTAGCATGGCCAATCAACCTAATCCACACATCTTTAGAGTGTGAGGGAAACTGGTGTGCCTGGAGGAAACCCATGCAGATACGGAGAGAATGTACAAACTCCACACAGATAGTCATCTGAGGCCTCAATTAAGACCATAAGACCATGAGACATAAGAGCAGAATTAGGCCACTTGGCCCATAGAGTTTGCTCCGCCATTCAAACATGGCTGATATTTTTCTCATCCCCATTCTCCTGCCTTTTCCCCATAACCCCTGATCCCTTATTAATCAAGAACCTATCTAATTGAACCCTGGTACCTGGCGCTGTGAGGCAGCAGTGCTAACCACTGTGCCACTGTGCCACTGAACTGGCTTTTTACCAGTGCCCTCACTCAATCTTGTCCAGAGGCAGGATGAGGGCCCAGCAGTGCTACCTGTCCGCATGTGGTGCGTTAGGCTCATTAAGTGCTACTTAAGGCCAATTTAAGGAAGCTGACTGTGAATTTTCCTTGGGGGCCAGTTTGACAGCCTAGCAGCAGCATTCCAGCAGCAGGTCGGGATTCAAAGCTCCAGACGGGCCCGGAGGCTCTATCTTCTTGTTTGGATGGACCAGAGGCCACCCTGGTTTCTGGCGGGTAGAAAGGAGGAGTATGTCTTTTTTGGTGTGTAATGTGTGCCCACCGTGGTCACCCCCCCACCCCCAAGATGCTATCCCCTCATTTGTTCCTTCCCCCTTGACCTCTCTAAACCAGTTCTCCTGCCCCCACACCCACTCCCCTCCCCAGTCGCTGGGGTCTCCTAGTTGTGCCTGTTGAAAACCCTTGGCCTTAACTGATGTCCAGGAGACATCTTTCCTTCTTGTTCTGGACTGCTTGTGGTCTCAGCAGTGGTCGCTACTCTCTTTTGGCACTATTGGGGCTACAGAACTGCCCATTAATCAATCCTCTAGGGTGGGGCTTCCTGCCCAGGAGAGGGGAAAGTCTCACTTTGATCTGATGAAGGCCACCACCCCCAGTGTATTATCGCAAAGGGCAGCTAGATTTCTGGTTGGTGTGGCAATGATGGACGTTTTGGTCAGATGGATGGTAATTTGCTCCTCCCACTCCATTAAAATTCACCCCAGTGTTAACATTTCAGGTCCGTGACCTAGCACCCGAAAGTCTGTATTTCTCTCCACAGAGGCTGCCTAAACTGAAAATCCCACCCATGGTGTTTTCCACCCTTTGGAAGGGACAGAAATACGTGTAGCCCAGGTAACCCCCAGAGAAAATCATTGCACCTAAATAAAGGCAACTGTGTGCCAACCTGCTCCACATATTTCGGATCACAAGCCTACCTACAGAGAGTGCACTTTGTTAGGAACACAAGTAGGAAAAGTTGGGAAAGATTCCAAATTGCAATAGTCAAGTGGAAGGACTATATCGGCAAAGGAAACAAAATTCCTCTCTGCAGCCAAATGTCGAGTATGATTGTAATGATTTTAATCAGGCAATTGAGGTTGGCCTGCTTGAATATAAACTCCCTGATTAAGGGTGCCAAAAAGAGGTCCCTGATTAGGGGCCAAATTGATGGTCCAATCAGGGAGTCCCTTGCTCTGTACGTAAACAGGAGTGTCAGTTCCTCCGGCACTCTGGATGTAGGCTGCATACTGACAGCACTCGTATAGTGTTGTTGGACCTTGTAAGTAAAGGAATTTTGGTGAAGGGACTTCCACCTCTGAGGACTTATAATAATGTTATATCCAAGTCACGAGTAGCATGGGGTGGATCTAAGTGTGAGATTTTTGTATAGCGTCCCCATTACAGGAGACTGAAATTTCCGTCAGCAATCTTCAAATAGTATGAAGCGTGACACAGCCCAAACAGTATTTTTAAAGGAAGATGAAGAAACAAAATTAAATCCAAAGATGTGCAAGTTAGGTGGATTGGCCCTGCTAAATTGCCCCATAGTGTCAGGGGGACTAACTAGGGTAAATGCATGGGGTTGTGGGGGTAGGGCCTGGGTGGGATTGTGGTCGGCGCAGACCTGATGGGCCGAATGTCCTCCGTCTGCACTGTAAGATTCTATGATTCTATGATTCAATGAACGGGAGCCACAGCTATTTTATCTCACAGATATTGTCAAATGCCTAATGTGTTGAAAAGGGGTCTTCATTCAGGCACTGCTACAATGCAAAACAAAAGATGAAGAGCAAAGGTGAACAATTTCCGATTTCAGCAAGAGCCCCAAACAGGATTGAACAATCTAGCGACCTTTCACCTCTGGCATTTAGAATTTACATAGTGAAACTCAAATTGTGCCAACAAATTCACCAATCACAGTTGCACAGAGCAGACACTTCCGTAACCACAAGGAAACCTGGTGTCGCCACAGGATATTTACAGTGTGTGTGATCTGTTGTAGGATTAGAATTTGCACATCTTTGCAGGTGTTTTGATCTTGTAGCTACAGTGAATAAGCAATCGCCCTCCACCTGAGAGTACATTTGTCCTGCTAAAAATTCACATCTCAACAGACTTTATTGACCCAATCGATCTTCGAACATCCTTTTAAGTTGTTTCTGTGAAACTCCCACTGTAACATTGCTCGGTGATTTCGACAGCCTGGTCCTGTGTTCTTCGCTCTTATTTTCAGTTCCAATTGATTGCAGTGCAGTGAACGCAACTTGGGTATTGGCTTAATTTGGCCTTAATACTGTTGATTGTAAGGGGTCAGTTAGCTTAGATGGCTGGTGTGTGGTTTAGAATAATGTCAACAATGTAGGTGCAATTCCTGCTCTGTTTGAAGTAGACTTGATGCAGAGTGCTCCTCAAACTATATAACCCATTGTCCCTCCCTAATAGAGAGATGCCCATGGCCCCTTGTGGAATAGGCCCGTTACCGATCAATGTAGCTGCTGATTATCTTAAAACTTCAAAATGTCAAAGAAAAATTCTCCCCTCCTGTAATGACTTCAATCAGGCCATTGAGGTTGGCCCATTGGAATGTGAACTCCCTGATTAAGGAGTCAATTAATGGACCAATCAAGGAATCTTTTCCTTGTATTTAACTGGGAGTGTCAGTTCCTCTGGCACTCCGGAAGGTGGCCTGCTGACTGATAGCACTCTGTGTACTGCTGTTGGAATTGTAAATAAAGAGATTTTGGTGACGGGACTTCCTCAGGTGCAATGGGAGCTGCCAATCATTTTACCAGGAAAATCAGTCCTGTCAGTCTGGTAGCTGTGCAGTAAGGTGACCCAAGCAGCAACCTGAATCATTGGTTGTTAAATCATTTGGCCACCCAGCAAGTCATGTCACTTTTGTGTCTGCCATATACTCAATCTGGATGCTTAGAAATCCCAAAGAAAAATAATTCTTTCTGTATCATTGCAAAAAAAAAACTTGCTACAAACCATTACTGTTTATGTTGTTCCTCAGATTTACCCTTCCTCTCATGAAGGCAGGAGGTCACTCTGACTTTTGTTTTCCACAGACATTGACAACTATATGGCTTGTTGCCCAGAGCCACTCTAAGCAATGGGATGTGTAATAAGTATTAACACCCGCCGCTGCTCCAACCCCCCACTGTTGGCTGTATACAGTGATACCAATATTCTGGGCAAGTAGAAGATGATTGAATAATGTCTCTCTTTTAATCATATTGGGAACATAATTCTTGTTGAATCTCTTTTTAAATAGTAAAGTTTATTTATTAGTCACAAGTAGGCTTACAACACTGCAATGAAGTTACTGTGAAAATCCCTTAGTCGCCATACTCTAGCATCTGTTCAGATACAGAGAAGGAGAATTTAGCATGACCAGTCCTTTTAACTTGCACATCTTTCAGATTGTGGGAGGAAACCAGAACACCAAGAGGAAACTCATGCAGACTTGGGAAGAACGTGCAGACTCCGCACAGACAGTGACCCAAGCTGGGAATCGAACCTGGGTCCCTGGTATTGTGAGGCAGCAGGGCTAACCATTGTGCCACCGAGCCACCTCTGCTGAGTGAAAAGATTTTTTTTGCCAAATTATTTGCTGTAAATAGACTGTTTGCTGTATGTCCTGCTGGAAATATCATCCTAACTCCAACTCATTGGTTACATACTGGTGTCAATAGGCATCAAATAGGTGTCAACAGCCTAACTGGTCCTTGCTTAAATTTGCATATTTTGAGCTATTGTTAGAAGGAATAGGAACCCTGGGGTGATATTTTTCCCCCTTAACCTATCGCAAAGATTCTGAGACCTCTTTCACAACTACCCTCCACCTGGGAGCTACCAACATAATATCAAAACCAGGAATTGGAGCAAAAATCCACTTTAATAAGACAATGTCTCACAACTGGCCACATTTTTTTGTTTCTCTCCCTGCACCTAGTGGGGCACAAGGCAGGTTTTTCATCTGTTCCCACGGCGTGTTTTTCCTGGAACAGGTCACTCGCCTGTTGCCAGAGGCTTATAGCTCCACACCAAGCATGGCTGATCAGGAGTCTCTCCCGATCTTCAGAATGGACTTGCTGTGTCCAGATTTGAAAGGAAAGGTTGGTTCAAGGCAACTTGATCGGAAAAGGTCGCGTGACACAAGGAAAGCAACTGGTGAGTTCAATCCAGATCAGTCTGTTTGGGTCAGAAAGTACTGTGGGACACCAAAGTGGCTCCTGGGAACAAGCATCAAGGACCATTCCACTTCCTGTGGAATCTGGAAGAGGCACACTCCCCAGACAAAAGAAGCCAAATTTCCAGGGATCTTCAGTCACGGTGGAAGATTTCTGGGAAACTTCTGCTCCGGTTGGTGAAACCCGACTTGATTTAACTGATGAACCTGTAGCTGCAACTGTTGAACTTGAACAGAAACAAATGGAACGGCAGAACTTTCCATTCTCAATCAGATAAACTGAGATATCTCAGCCAACACTCCTCCCTGCACCAAAGTGAACTGTAAACTGCCTGACCGATTTGTTCCTGGCTAAAAGGAGAGGAGGTGTGAAGCTTGTGTCTGAAGCTTTTGTAAAAGGACATTTTAGTTAAAAAGAAGTGCTATATAAAACTTGCCAGTTGGGTGTGCTAGAGGTGGAGCTCCTGATATATTTCTCTTCTGTATAGAAAAGAATAAAAAGCTCCTTCCTGTTTTGGTGGGCAGATCAGTTCAGGAGTTGTGTGTGTTTGTGCTTGTGTTATTAACTGTTTGGAAGTGACAAAACACTTCAACCAGTTTACACTTTTTTGAAGTCCTTTTAAATCTATCTTTAACCTGAATAATTCTTTTAGTTAGCTTTTATTCACCTTTCTTTTGAGTTTACAATCACATTCTCTGTTCTCTGCTAACAACCTGACAAAGTCCAAATTATCAAGAACTCCCTTCATTTTAAAAATGTACATTTGGCGGGAATTTCTGGCCTTGCTCATCCTGAAATCATAAAATACTGCACAATGTCAATGGGCCTTTCCATGATCCGCCCATTCCGCTTCCCTTGGGGGGCAGGGCGATAGAATTCTGGCCATTATGTCCCTTTGTGTCAAATGACTTATGTGCCATAATTGATTCCAATTTTGCTCTCTGTAATCACTTAAAAAAAACAAAACTCACAAAATACGAAATTATTCCAGAAGAATTGCTAGAGAATAGATCTCACTATAATCTCCTTTGAATTCTGCTTACTATCTCTACATTTTTATCTTAAATCTAATGTCAGCTCAGTGTTTATATGCTTGTTTCATTTCAGCCAATTTGGGTCTGGAACCTGTGGACTTCACATCATAACCAGCCCTCCACCCTCCAGCCACTTCAAATTCAGTTCAAGCAAAACTGTACCACCTGTGCTCTATACCCATCGAGTCCCGCTCGCCCCTTTCCCCTGCTGTGCTCCCTGTGGCCAAAATGCCTCAATTTTGAAATTCTCACTCTTGCGTTCAAGTTCGTCCTTGGCCTCATCCTGCCCTATCTCTGTCACGTTTTCTACAACTCTTCCCTAAGGTGGCACAGTGGTTAGCACTGCTGTCTCACAGCACCAGGGACCTAGGTTCAATTCCTGGCTGGGGTCACTGTATGTGTGGAGTTTGCATGTTCTCCCCCTGTCTGCGTGGGTTCCCTCCGGGTGCTCTGGTTTCCTCCCACAGTCCGAAAGACGTGCTGGTTAGGTACATTGGCCATGCTAAATTCTCCCTTAGTGTACCTGAACAGGTGCCAGAGTGTGGTGATTAGGGGAGTAACTTTCACAGTAACTTAATTGCAGCGTTAATGTAAGCCTACTTGTGATACTAATTAATAAACTTAAAACTTAAACTTGAAGGATGCCAGAAAAACGCAGCTCTTGTTGGCTGGCATGGATTTAATGGACAGAATGGCCCCCTTCTGTGCCATAATGACTCTACAATGACTTTATGACCTTCTAAAAATAGAATATCACTTACTCCTACCCTATTTATTCCTGCCATCTTCATTTAACTCTTCTATTTTTCTTTAGTATCCATCCATGCAATGATGAATCAGCCTTTCATTTCATCAGGCTATCATACATGCCCAATATCCATTCAACATTTTTCATCTATTAATGAAGCTAATTTTTGCCAATGTTCATTTTTCTATTATAAAAATGATTCCTGCAGGTTAGTTATTTTGAGTTAAATTGGAGAGGCAAAATACTGAAACACCCCAGTCAGGTTTGGTGCATGCCAGCTGCTATTAACGAAAACTCATAGGAAAGTCACAATTTGCGCTTTAAATGTAACTTATTCTCTTCTCCACCAAAGAACAAAGAACAATACAGCACAGGAACAGGCCCTTCGGCCCTCCAAGCCCGCGCCGCTCCCCGGTCCAGGATCGAATCCTGAATCCAGGATCCCCGCCCAATTTTTCAGCCTATCTACATACTAATATCCTATCCCCGAGCTGTCCCTCACAGCTATGACGCCTTGTTCATCACAACCTATTAACTCACCCCTAACCCCCCATTCCAGACCATGTGATCTCCAGGGAGAGGCGAAAACCCAGAGTGAAAACCCCAGGGCCAATATGGGGAAAAAAAATCTGGGAAATTCCTCTCCGACCCCCTGAGGCGATCGAAACGAGTCCAGGAGATCACACTGGCCCTGATCGGAAAATGCTTCCCAACCCTATTCATTTCCACTTCCACGAACACCATATGAATTCCCTGCCCCCGAGACAGGTTCCCAACTATCCGCAGTCTCGCTCTGTACTGGCACCAGCAAGATGATCATAGAATGAAGCCTTGAAACGAGAAACAAAGAACAATTAGCCCGCGCCACTCCCTGGTCCAAACTAGACCACTCTTTTGTATCCCTCCATTCCCACTCCGTTCATATAGCTGTCTAGATAAGTCTTAAACGTTCCCAGTGTGTCCGCCTCCACCACCTTGCCTGGCAACACATTCCAGGCCCCCACGACCCTCTGTGTAAAATATGTCCTTCTGATATCTGTGTTAAACCTCCCCCGCTTCACCTTGAACCTATGACCCCTCGTGAACGTCACCACCGACCCGGGGAAAAGCTTCCCACCGTTCACCCTATCTATGCCTTTCATAATTTTATACACCTCTATTAAGTCTCCCCTCATCCTCCGTCTTTCCAAGGAGAACAACCCCAGTTTCCCCAATCTCTCCTCATAACCAAGCCCCTCCATACCAGGCAACATCCTGGTAAACCTCCTCTGTACTCTCTCCAAAGCCTCCACGTCCTTCTGGTAGTGTGGCGACCAGAACTGGACGCAGTATTCCAAATGCGGCCGAACCAACGTTCTATACATCTGCAACATCAGACCCCAACTTTTATACTCTATGCCCCGTCCTATAAAGGCAAGCATGCCATATGCCTTCTTCACCACCTTCTCCACCTGTGACGTCACCTTCAAAGATCTGTGGACTTGCACACCCAGGTCCCTCTGCGTCTCTACACCCTTTATGGTTCTTCCATTTATCGTGTAGCTCCTCCCTACATTATTCCCACCAAAATGCATCACTTCGCATTTATCAGGATTGAACTCCATCTGCCATTTCTTTGCCCAAATTTCCAGCCTATCTATATCCTTCTGTAGCCTCTGACAATGTTCCTCACTATCTGCAAGTCCTGCCAGTTTTGTGTCGTCCGCAAACTTACTGATCACCCCAGTTACTCCTTCTTCCAGATCATTTATATAAATCACAAAAAGCAGAGGTCCCAATACAGAGCCCTGCGGTACACCACTAGTCACAGGCCTCCAGCCGGAAAAAGACCCTTCCACTACCACCCTCTGTCTTCTATGACCAAGCCAGTTCTCCACCCATCTAGCCACCTCCCCCTTTATCCCATGAGATCCAACCTTTTTCACTAGCCTACCATGAGGGACTTTGTCAAACGCTTTACTAAAGTCCATATAGACAACATCCACGGCCCTTCCTTCGTCAACCATTTTGGTCACTTCTTCAAAAAACACCACCAGGTTAGTGAGGCATGACCTCCCTCTCACAAAACCATGCTGACTATCGTTAATGAGTTTATTCCTTTCTAAATGCGCATACATCCTATCTCTAAGAATCTTCTCCAACAACTTCCCCACCACGGCCCTTTTAAAAAAAAAAATCATAAGAAAAGACATAAGAATGAGCATGGCATCAGCATCCATCTTTTGAGGCAGTAGGAAACAAACTCATTCAACTTATGACCCAGCCTTCATAACTAGAACTGACTTATGAGATTAGGGTCACGTAAGGAATATTTTCTGTATCCGAGAGCAATCTGAAAGTATATATTCCATGCAATGTATCAATAAAGGAGATAACAAGGCTTTCAAAAATTGCTCATTGCTAGTGGGGGAGTACGATGGGGTCAAGTAGGACAAAAGCTTTTTTTTTCTGGAACCGAGAAACACATTTTTACTTTCCAAAGGTAAATGTAAATATTTAAAAATTGTTAAGCCATTGATATTGTTGGCAAACAGCCACTTATACCATTTGTATATGGAAATAAAGTCATGTTTTTATTATAACTCATAAACAGTAAAACATTAGTACCTGTCTATTATTACTAGATCTGTTTTCTTGTAATCGTTACTTCAAGTTATTAATTTCAGCCACTTTGAGTTGGACAAGCGTTTGGCAAACAATATTGTATAAATCAGTCTGTAAAAATGCCTGTGAGGGATGGTAAGAGATAATAATTGACAGAATTCATGTTGTCATCAAAATGGAATTGAGATATTTTTTCGAATCGTTCATAAACCAAAAGGAACTAGAACTCAGCCAACTGAACTGACTTGGACAGGAGTCCTTTCTCATGGACCTTTAGAACTGTTACCATTTCTTCCACATCTACTGTCAGACTTACTGACGCAGTTGAGTCTCACTCAACAGGAGGACAATTTGGGTGAACAATTCTCACTGTATCTGAGAACCAATGACCCTGGAAGATCTACCATTGCCTTAAAAGTACACATTGACTTGTGCAGAATTAATGGGCAGCACGGTGGCACAGTGATCAGCACTGCTGCCTCACACCACCAGGGACCCGGATTCAATTGCCGGCTTGGGTCACTGTGCGGAGTTTTCATGTTCTCCTTGCGTCTGCGTGGGTTTCTTCCGGGTGCTCCAGTTTCCTCCCACAGTCCGAAAGACGTGCTAATTTGGTACATTGGCCACGCTAAAGTCTCCCTCAGTGTTGGAATGTGGCAACTGGGGGATTTTCACAGTAACAGATTCTTGCAGTGCTAATGTAAGCCTACATGTGACACTAATAAATAAAAAGTAAAATAAATAATTGCCTTCATTTAATCAGATTCAATTCTTGCTTCTGCTGTTCTCAAGCTGAACACAGTCGGAGTTTGCAGAAGCTAGGTAGCTTGGAATGAAGAAGTAAAGGAGAAACATGTTTCCATAGACTGTTACTGTAGCCTGGTCCATAAGGTTCATAATCCCCAAAATATGACAGAAAATAGCAAACAAATCACACAGCAGGAAACATGAAATGCTAATCAGCAGAGATCCCATCCTTTTCTGATAAAAGTCTAGCCTACTTGGCACTGCAAGTGTCTTTAAAATAATAAAAGGAAATATTCTTAGAAAGTATGCGGATAGAACCGTGGCCCTGAGGTTAATATTCTGCATCTCTTACCCCTAGGCTGTTGTTTCCTAAAATTGAATCCTGACCAGAGAGTTGTTAGAGCGGGAGCCAGTATGAGATGTCTGCTTTGAGGATTAGCGATAGTAAATCCTTTATTTTGGAAATTAGCCGACAACAACGCAAATCGTACTGAGAGCAACAAAAGCAAACAAACCACACAGTTCCTGAGGCATGTAACACGTAGATATTTGTGAATCCCTGCAGTCCACTGAATAGTAAAAGTCAAACAACAGAACGGATAAATGATAATTCAAGTCTTTCCATGCAATTGTACAAAGCAGGTCTATTTGGTGGGGCTGAATTTTTCTTTAGTCTTTCATGAGGTGTGGGCACCACAGGCAGGATGCTATAGTTAAGAAAGCCCATCAATGCCTCTACTTTCTCAGGAGACTAAGGAAATTTGACATGTCAGCCACAACTCTCACCAACTTCTATAGATGCACCATAGAAAGCATTCTTCCTGGTTGCATCGCAGCTTGGTACGGTTCCTGCTCTGCCCAAGACTGCAAGAAACTACAAAAGGTCGTGAATGTAGCCCAATCCATCACGCCAACCAGCCTCCCATCCATTGACTCTGTCTACATTTCCCACTACCTCAAAAAAGCAGCCAGCATAATCAAGGACTCCCTGCACCCTGGACAGACTCTTTTCTACCTTCTTAGATCGGTAAAAAGATACAAAAGGCTGAGATCACGTACCAATCGACTCAAAAACAACTTCTTCCCTGCTGCCATCAGGCTTTTGATTCAAAAGACTTACCTCGCATTAAGTTGATCTTTCTCTAGATCCTAGCTATGACTGTAACACTACATTCTCCACTCTCTCCTTTCCTTCTCTATGTACAGTATGCCTTGTCTGTATAGTGCACAATAAACAGTACTTTTCATTGTATATTCATACATGTGACAGTAATAAATTAAATCAAATCAAAATCATTTGTCACCCATTCCTAAATGCCCTTGAACTGAGTAGCTTGCGAGGCCATTTCAGTCAGCAGTTAATGTTTGACCACATTACTGTGGGTCTGAAGGCCAGACCAGGTGACGATGGCAGATTTCCTTCCCCAAAGGATATTAGGGAATCAAATGAGTTTTTACAACAACTGGTTATACTTTCAAGGTCACCATTACTGAGACTAGCTTTTATATTCCAGATTTATTCATTGAATTTTAAATTCCACCAGCTGCCATGGTGGGATGTGAACCCCATGTCCCCAGAGCATTAGCCTACGCCCCTGGATTACTAGTGCAATGATATTTCCACAACACCACCATCTCACCTCTACATGCCCCATTTGCTCATTGCATATTCCCTTAAAGTAATGTCACAACAGTCACCATTTTGAAATGTGAAAAAAACGAACGCTGGTAATTGATATTAAATTAATGTGGCACAGTTTATCGAATGAATTAATCATACAAAGATATCTTGAACCACAATCAAAGCATTTTAAAACTGTCAAATTAATTGTCTTCAGCTTCTGACATAAGGATTTAGGCCGGAATTCTCCAATGTTGTTTGTCTTGCCATCACTGCCAGCGAGAACGGAGAATTAGGAAATTGCTCCTACAGAATGTAGTGCAGCTGTGATTTTGGAGGCTTTCAGGTGTCCAGGGGGCATAGATATTACAGTGACCAGGCCACTTCAAAGGATTCATGGTACACGGACAAAGATGAAGATTATGGAGTGAAAGTTGTCTTTCCCAGGGCCAGAAGGGACAGAAGGGCCGCTTTTCCCAGGGCCAGAAGGGACAGTCCAGCCATCAGACCCCCATCCCAGGTGACAGTCCCGAAGTCAACCCTTTCACTCAAGCCTAAGCCCACCCAACCCCCATGTCCTTTGGGGAACCCTCTGTCTGCAACCTAACAGCAGCAGAGGGGCACATGGGTACAGCACATATCTCCTTGCCCTCTCTGAGAGTTCAAGGCACCAGTTCTACACCTGTCAAGACCCGTGCCAAATCCCACCCCCTGGACCTCATGCTGTGCCAAGGCAGGGAAGTGGGGGGGAGGTGGTGGGCAGCAGCTGGGCTGGAGCTTCAAACCTGGTAATAACATGATCGGGGCCAGTGGGGGCAAGCCAGCAGAATTGCAATAGGTTTGACTTCCGGAGCGATTCCCATTTTAGCCCCAGTGCCTGATTCAATGGGCCAGCAGCGATCCCACCTGGCAGGAGCGGAAAACTGCCACCGCCCCCCCCCCCCCCCCCCCCCCCCCTGCCCCCAGAACCTTCAGGTTGCGGATTGCAATTTTCTGAAGCTGGTCTTTCAGGTCAATTTCATTTGCTGCTGGGGATGCTGGGAAGTGGGGGCTGGGGGAAGGGAATGGGGTGTTAGGAGAAGGAGATTGGGAGTGTCGGGAAAGTTGGGTGCGTGGGGGGTGTTGTTAATTTGTTAGTGAGGGCAGTAAGAAGTCTCACAACAGGTTAAAGTCCCAACAGGTTTATTTGGAATCACGAGCTTTCATGGCGCTGCTCCTTCATCAGGTGAGCGGAGGTTAGTTCACAAACGTGGCATATCTAGGCAAAGACACAATTGCAAGATAATTACAGATTGGAATGTGAAGAATGGTTGGAATGCGAGTCTTTACAGGTAATCAATTCAAACAGGTACGAACAGTGTGTGTAGAGAGAGGGATAATCCCAGGTCAATGAGATGTGAATTGTCTCAAGCCAGGACAGTTAGTAGGATTTTGCAAACCCAAGCAGTTATGGGGGTTACAAGTAGTGTGACATGAATCCGTCGACTCCACATCATGTTAGTGAGAGCGATGAGATTGGGTTTGGTGGTACTGGGAGCACCAATATTTTTCACTTAAAAAGCGCAATTTTACTGACTTTTGGAAATTCAACTGATTAATACATTTTAATACAAACATTGCAAGAGTAGATTTAGAAATGATATGGCCAGAATATTTTCTTAGAACCCTGGCACCCCAAAATTTGGGATTACACCCCTGGGCTTGGCAACATTGTAAGGATCCTACTCTAGGTCAGATGTGATGCTTTTGCCTTCAGAATCGCCCTCCTCAACAAATCATCTTTGTCTCCTCCCATCAAATACTGCATTTTCTGAACGATCTGATGATATTTGCTGCACATCCAGCATTCCATGATTTGATAATGAAACCATACAAAGCATCAAGTGGAGCAACACACATATTTGAACTCTTTCTGGAGGTTTCTTTCCTTAGCTATCCACCTACGATATTCCATTGGGCACAAACATGCTCCTTTAATGGCTTGTGGGGGTTCACATCCAAAAGTTGAACTATGTAGACTGAACCCCCCCCCCCCCCCCCCCTCCTCCCCACCAGTATAATTGCAATCAGGATGTTATTTCTCTGCCGGCATCTCTTGATCTCCGGTTATCGGGATCTGAATGTGACATTAATAAGCTGCATTCTTTGATTTTTGATCTGATTTGATTTATTATTGTCACATGTATTAGCATACTGTGAAAAGTATTGTTTCTTGTGCGCTATACAGACGAAGCATACTGTTCATAGAGAAGGAAAGGAGATAGTACAGGATGTAGTGTTACAGTCATAGCTTGGGTATAGAGAAAGATCAACTTAATGTGAGGTAGGTCCATTCAAAAGTCTGATGACAGCAGGGAAGAAGCTGTTTTTGAGTTGAAGCTGTTCTTTACATGGGCCATACATTATAAATCTGCAACTTCACTCCATCGTCATCCATCTAAGTGTTGTCATGGACATGCACAAACACTCCTACAGGGAACTTAATGTTAGGCATGGCTTTCCATTTGAAAATGACCATAGCTTTAATTTTGTTTCCATAGCTATGCAGGATATTATCACCGGGAATCTTGTCTTCTCCTGCCCTGTAGTTTTCACAAGAATTCAAACCTTTCCACTCTTCATTTCTGCTGCTGGGCATGTTGAAATTCATGGTGGTTCATCCATGTTGCTGATGTGAGGTAATGGGTCCTGGTGGTTCTCCCGTCATTTCGGCACGAGGTCTTTCAGTAGTCCCTGAGTGATCTTGATCTGCCACCGTAACACTAGACATTTCCATTCCATGATGAAGCTACATCAAACTAACTGTTGCTCTGAAAACTTTGCGAGACTCACCCCTCACTCTGCCAAAGCCCTCCTAACAGCACTAACAAAATGCCCTGTCAGCAATTCAATCCCAGCTCTGGTGCAACCCATATGGCTTGCCCAGGTGCCATCTCCCCCAGAGCCAGTCCCAGTGTCCCAGAGATTTAAAGCCTCCCTCCTGCACCATCCTTCCAGCCACACATTCATCTGCCTTATGTTCTCTTTCTGTACTCACTTGCTAATTTTCTATCCAGCTCCCTAAATTCTAATTGCAGGACCACATCTCTCTTCCTACCAAAGTCATTGGTATTAATGTGAACCACGGCCACTGGCTGTTCACCTTCTCCCTACAGTCAATCTATGACATCCTTGACCCAGGGAGGCAAAGTACCATCCTCGACTAATGTCCACAGAAACACCCGTCTGTTCCTCTAACTAATGAATCCTCTATTATTATGTTTGACATCTGATATAAAGACCAATTAAAGACCACGAGGTCAGTGAAAGTAAAACAACTGGAACATGCCTGTTTTCCAGCACAGCCAGCACAAGACTGGCTAGGCAAGATCCACCCAGGGTGGAGCTTGAGTCCCAGGTCACCGGACTCATTCTCTTAAAGGGGCATTCCCTAACATACATAGCACCCATCATTATTGCTCTTCCCTTCTTCTTCCTCACCTCTGTACAGCCGATCCACATGTGGTGCTACATACGTGCCTTTGACTGCATTTCTCTGTGAAATCAACAACCCCTCCCCCCACGACGAGAATCTAAAATGGAAAATCAATCACAGAGTTGGACCTCAGGGGAATCCTGCACTATCAATCTGGTTCTCTTGGACAGTCACCTGTTCTCTTCTGCTTCCATGCTCCTAGACTGTGGAGTGGCCACCTCTCTGATTGTGCTATCCACATAGCTCTCAGCCTCACAAATTTGCCACAGTGACTCTAGCTGCTGTTTGAGCTCAGTAACCCAGAGGTCAAGTTCTGCAGTTGGTGACACTTTCTGCATATGTGGTTGTCTAGATCACCAAGAGCATCCATGACTTCCCACATACTACATGGCGTACACTCCACACTAATGAGCTGCCCTACCAAGTTGTAACTTGGCTTCATTTATATTAATTTTATAAAAGCAAATTACTGCGGATGCTGGAATCTGAAACCAAAAGAGAAAATGCTGGAAAATCTCAGCAGGTCTGGCAGCATCTGTAAGAAGAGAAAACAGCTGTTTTGAGTCCAGATGACCCTTTGTCAAAGCTGCTTTGACAAAGAGTCATGTGGACTCAAAACATCAGCTCTTTTCTCTCCTTACAGATGCTGCCAGACCTGCTACATTTATTTTATGTTACTTTGGTTTACCTATATTAATTTTACTTGGCCTTAACTTAATAAACTTTACAACCATTGACAAACCTTAATAGTACTGATAAATCCGACTAATACTTAACACATTTAATGAGAAGCAATAAACCTTACCTAAAGCATCTTTTCCTGCAGTGCACTGAAATCCCATGTAAAATCATAGAATCACAGAATCATATAGTGCAGAAGGAGGCCATTTGGCCCTTCGAGTCTGCACTGACCACAATCCCATCCAGGCCCTATCCCCATAACCCTATGCATTTACCCTAGCTAGTCCCCCTGACACTAAGGGGCAATTTAGAATGGCCAATCTGTCTAACCCACAGATCTTTGGACTGTAGGAGGAAACCGGAGCACCTGGAGGAAACCCAAGCAGACACGGGGAGAATGTGCAAACTCCACACAGACAGTGACCCAAGCCGGGAATTGAACCCGGGTCCCTGGCACTGTGAAGCAGCAGTGCTAACCACTGTGCCACCATGCTGCCCAAAAGTGTGAACCTAATTCATCACTTACTCAGTCTGCAGCTCACTCAGGCATAGTCTCCTGACCCTGTGCCCCTTATTGACCTTTCACCCCACATGTTCCCCTGTTTTTTGATTATTGCATCAAGGGATTATTACTTTTTAAGTTTATTTATTAGTGTCACAATTAGGCTTTCATTAACACTGTAATTAAGTTATTGTGAAAATCCCCTAGTTGCCACACTGCGGCACCTGTTTGGCACACTGAAGGAGAATTTAGCATGGCCAATGCACCTAATCAGCGCATCTTTTGGACTGTGGGAGGAAATGGGAGCACCCAGAGGAAACTCATGCAGACACGTGGAGAACATGCAGACACCGCACAGTGACCCAAGCTGGGAATCAAACCCAGGTTCCTAGCGCTGAGAGGCAGCAGTGCTAACCACTGTGCCACCGTACCGCCCCGCACTCCATTTGGGAGTATTAATGAGTAATGACTGGGGAGGGTTGTCCGCACACGTCTCCCAAATGGTAATTCTGCATTGCTTCTGGGGCACATTCCACAAAAATTTATATGTTTGGAAGAGGTATACATATTAAGTTCAAATTCCACCAATCAATTGATTAACTGCATTGCAGAGTTTGGTGGTTAATAAGGAGGGACAAGTTAGGGTATGAGAGAAAGCTAGCTAGAAATATAAAGACAGAAAGTAAGAATTTCTAGGACTATTTAAAAAAGAAAATAGTTAACAAGGTAAGCGTTGGTCCTTTAGAAAAGGAATCTGGCGATTAATAATGGAAAATAAGGAGATGGCAGATGAATTGAACAGGTATTTTGCCTCGGTCTTCACTATAAAGGATACAAGTAACATCCCAGAAATAATTGTAAATCAGGAGTTGGAAGGGAGGGAGGAAACCAGGCAAATTACAATCACCTGGGAAGTGGTATTGAGCAAATTATTGGAGATGCGGGGCTGACAAGTCCCCAGGTCCTAATGGACTTCATTCTCGGGTCTAGAAATGGCTAGTGAGAAAGTTGATGCGTTGATTTTCATTTTCCAAAATTATCTGGATTCGGGGATGGTCACATTAGATTGGAAAACAAAATGTAATTTCTTTGCTCAAAAAAAGAGGGAGACAGAAAGCAGAAAATTATAGGCCGGTTAGTTTAACATCTGCCATAGGAAAAATGTTAGGAGCCATTATTAAAGATGGGCATTTAGATAAATTTAAGATAATCAGGTAATTTCACAACATGGTTTTGTGAAAACTAAATCATGTTTAAACAATCTGTTGGAGTTTCTTGAAGAAGTAACCAGTGCTGTGGATAATGGGGAACTGGTGGATGCACTATACTTAGATTTCTGGAAAGCATTTGATAAGTTGCCACATCGAAGGTTATTGCATAAAAATAAAAACTCATGGTGTAGGAGGTAACATTTTGGCAGATATAGCAGATTGGCTGACGAACAAGAAGCAGAGAGTAGGCAAAAATGGATCATTTTGTGGCTGGCAAGATGTGATGAGTGATATACCACAGGGATCAGTGCTGTGGCCTCAACTTGGATGAAGGGACCGATGGTATGGTCGCTAAATTTGCTGATGATACAAAGAGAGATCTAAGTTGTGAAGAGGACTTAAGGAGGCTACAAAGGGATATAGGTAGATTAGAAATCATAGAAACCCTACAGTACAGAAAGAGGCCATTCGGCCCATCGAGTCTACACTGACCACAATCCCACCCAGACCCTACCCCCTACATATTTTACCTGCTAATCCCTCTAATCTACGCATCCCAGGACACTAAGGGGCAATTTTAGCATGGCCAATCAACCTAACCCACACATCCTTGGACTGTGGGAGGAAACTGGAGCACCCGGAGGAAACCCACGCAGACACGAAGAGAATGTGCAAACTCCACACAGACAGTGACCCAAGCTGGGAATCGAACCCAGGTCCCTGGAGCTGTGAAGCAGCAGTGCTAACAATTGTGCTACTGTGCCACCCTGGAGCTGTGAAGCAGCAGTCCTAACCACTGTGCTACCGTGCCGCCCTTAGGTGAGTGGGCAAATATCTGGCAATGGAATATAACGTGGGAAAATGTGAAATCGCCCATTTTGGCAGGAAGAATACAAAAGAAGCATTTTATCTAAATGGTAAGAGATTGCGGAGCTTTGAGATACGACGGGATCTGGGTGTTCTCATGCATGAATCTCAAAAGGTTAGTATGTAGACACAGCAAGTAATTAGGAAAGCTAATATAATGTTATTGATTATTTTGAGGGGAATTGAATCCAGAAGTCGGGAGGATATGCTTCAGTTATACAGGGCACTGGTGAGACCACATCTGGAGTACTGTGTACAATATTGATCTCCTTATTCAAGGAAAGATATAAATGTGTAGGAAGCAGTTCATAAAAGGTTTACGAGACTAATACATGGAATGGGTCTTATGAGGAAAGGTTGGATAGGCTAGGCTTGTATCCACTGGAGTTTAGAAGAGTAAGAAGAGGCTTGATTGAAACATGTAAGATTCTGAGAGTTCTTGACAGGATGGGTATAGAAAGGATGTTTCCTCTTGTAGGGGAATTTGGAACTAGGGGTCACTGTTTGAAAATAAGGGGTCACCCATTTTAGACAGAGATGTGGAGAAACTTTTTCTCTCAAAGAGTTGTGAGTCTTTGGAACTCTGTTCTGCAAAAGACAGTGGAAGCAGAGTCTTTGAATTTTTTAAGGCAGATGATGGTCTACATGTTCAGGCCAATCTGCCACATGCTGCTACCAATGGTCAGGGGTGCCAGGGGTCTGTATCTGAGCAGGAGGGATTCCCATGACTGAAATGTCCCAGCCAACTTTCGGGAGTCGTCCCTGTGGTGAACCATAGTTGGTTACCACTATGAGTGCTGAGCCATGGATGGTCAGCACTATGGGTGTTTGTAGATACGTTACTGTTGTCACTGTTGGGGTTAGGGTTGGGCTGTTCTACCTGTTGATATTGTTCTGTGGTACACTCCAGTTGGCTCCGCCTACCTGGGGAAGTATAAAGGTCACTGCACTGCCTGGTGACCCTTTAGTCTGGGATTGTATTGTATATAGTGTGCTCCATTCTTGTTAGTAATAAAAGCCTTTATTTCCCGGGTACAATCTAGCCTCCCGAGTGATTTAATCGTGCAACAGTCCCATAGTCCAAAGATGTGAGGGTTAGGTTGATTGGCCATGCTAAATTGCTCCTTAACGTCCCAGGATGTGTAGGTTAGGGGGATTAGTAGGATAAATACCTGGCATTATAGGGATAGGGTCTGGGTGGAATTGTTGTCGGTGCAGGTTCAATGGGCCGAATGGCCTCCTTCTGCACTGTAGAGTTTCTATGATTCTATGTAGATAGATTCTTGAAAAGCATGGCGGTGAAAGATTATTGGGGGTGGGCGGGAATGTGGAATTAAGGTTACAATCAGATCAACCATGATCATATTAAATGGAGGAGCAAGCTATGGGGGTCAAGTGGCCAATTTCTGCCCCTAGATTGTATCTTTTCCCAGTGTGCGCAAAGGCTTTCCTATGATCCTTGTGATCTTCTTTATCACTTTGACAATACCATGAATCACTGGACCATGATGTCAAAAACATGATACATCTGTGGTGTCCAGGTTATTGTAGTGACACTGGAGTGTAATGGATCCCAGGGATGAAATCTCTGCCATTGTACCCGGTGAGTTTGGCGGTGCATGGTTGAATCATTGCTTGCCACTTTTGTGGGTACTTATATCTCAGGGTACGAAGTGGAAGGATATTTGCAACATTTTGTGCTGCTCTTGCATCTGTGGGCACATAATCTGGATGGTGGCAAAGGATTCAGTTGGTACCATAGTGTCAATACATTATTTGATATTTGCAATGCTAAATGTCTGCATACTTCATATATCTATGGTCTGGTCATCTTCATCATTTGACCTCGCGGCTTGGCTAAACATTTCATATTATTTGGAATGCTAAAACTGTCTGGCTTTTGGTAATGCCTTCTCGTGATGTCGAACTGCATTGGCGCTTCCAGTGTGCTTTGATGCTTCAAGCTTTGCATACATCATTGAAAGCTGGGCAATTTCTGAGTGCATGTATGAGGCTGCATTGCCCACTTTACTTACTAGACTTGTCTGAAGTGGCTATCATGTCAATGGTGGATGAATTACACATAGCCTGTATGTGCTATCTATCCAGTAGCCTGGCTTCATAATCTACTTTGCAATAGTCCTTCCACTCTGTAACCTCTGAGTTGGTCCAAGAGGTATTTCTCTAATGCTTTTGTTGGGTTAGAGGCTATCACAAGCTCAATTATTTTGTTGGCAATTCTGCAGTCATGCTCCTTGTCTCTGCATCTATGTATGAATTGATTAATGGCCTCTGTTGGATGTTGCGTAAAAGTCATGAGTTCCAGATGGCATATTCTGAAGTTGAGCTTCATGCGTAATTGTATTTTGGACATTGACTATTTTTTCTAGACTTTTGAGATAGCCACTGGGCAGAGCTGATGGCCAGAATTTTACTGGCATGGAGAATGTCATTCTCCGTTGGCCTCGGGCAGGATCGTACGAAACTCGGGCAGACGTGCCGGTAAAATTCCACCCGATGTGTTCAGGCTGTGGAGACTTTCACTTCCGATAGCAATTTTAATTTTCGTTCAAATCATCTGCTGCTGTAGACTGAATACAAGTCATGGGACAACTATGTCACATGCTGTTGAGGTGGTAGTGATTGACTGAAGTTTAGGATATGCTCCCTTAAAGGTGCATGTGCTGGCAGCATGATGACACTGTGGTTAGCACTGCTTCTTCACAGCACCAGGGACCTGGGTTCGATTCCGGGCTTGGGTCACTGTCTGTGCGGAGTCTGCACGTTTTCCTCATTTCTGAGTGGGTTTCCTCCGGGTGCTCCGGTTTCCTCCCACAGTCTGAAAGACATGCGGGTCAGGTGCATTGGCCATGCTAAATTTTCCCTCAGTGTACCCGAACAGGCGCCTGTGGCGACTAGGGGATTTTCACAGTAACTTCATTGCAGTGTTAATGAAAGCCTACTTGTGACACTAATAAAATAAAGTTTAAAACCATAAACCTATTCATTGTGTCACAACAGCCACCTCCAGAAGCACACCTGTGGAACCCATCATAATGCAGAGGTAAAGGTGAAGTAAAGGTAAAGTCGCATAATCGCGATAATGCAGAATCCGATGGTTGATACCACAGCTTCCAATGCAGAATAAGCACCTTCCATCAGATGTCTAAGTGCGATTGTGGACGTTGAGAAGCTGCTCTCATTGCTGTTGTTCCCACTATTCAAAGGATCTTCCAGGACAGCACAGCAGTCCATCATTCTGTTATCCAACAGCTTAAGATTGCTGATGTGCCACTTGTTTATCTGGTTCGGAAATATTGAGGTTCAGAAAACACAGCTCAGCTCACTGTCAGAACAAAGTAAACTGAAGTTTGCTACCTTCCAATTATGTGTTGGAAATTTTGTGATCATCTAATAGCTTTTTGCAGGATTTTTAATGCTATTTTAAACTTTTGACAGCTATGCAGGCTTTTTGGCTTCCTGAGTTGCAGTGCCTTAAGTGGCCTTAGCTGATCATAGGTTATGACTTGATTGCATTGGTGGCACTATTGAGTTGTTTCTTCCCCCTGGAATTACTCTATGCTCCACCAACAGGGTAGGCTGCGGTTGTTTTCTTTAGAGCAGAGAAGGCTGAGGGGAGACCTGATAGAGGCATAGAAAACTATGAGGAACACAGAGTAGACAGGAAGAAACTTTTCCTCTTATAGAGAGGTTAATAACCAGGGGGCAGAGATTTAAAGTAAGGAGCAGGAGATTTAGAGGGGATTTGAGGAAACCTTTTTCACCCAGAGAGTGGTGGGAATCTGGAACTCACTGTCTGAAAGGATGTAGAGGCAGGAACCCTCACAACATTTAAGAAGCATTTAGATGAAACATCATAGTATACAAGGCTACGGGCCAAGTGCTGGAAAATGGGATTAGAATAGATAGGTGTTTGATGGCCAGTGCAGTCACGATTGGCCAAAGGGCCCCTTTCTGTGCTGTAAAACATATTACTCTTGGACTCTAATGACTTGGGCATGGGAATGGAATGCCTGTTTCAAAGGTACGATTAAACAGTTAAAAAAAAATCATTTTTTTCGTTAAATAGGCTTCTTTAAGCTGTTTGGAACTGTTGGAAGCTGTTACTGGATGGACATTTTCTTCCAAGCCCAGACTGCAGTATTTTAACTTCCCCAGACCTCCCGTTTGGACAGCAAGTAACACAATGGATTCCTCTGTCTAAAGGTTCTGTTTAAAGCGAGACTTTCCAGAGTCAGCTATTTAATTTCTGTTCCTGCACAAACTTTGCAGCAGGTAGACTTATACTCATAAAACACTCCCAAATCTGAGCAATCTTACTGGGGCCTGGTGCCTGCTAGCTGGAGCGAGGTGCGATCCCAGAGTTTTGGTACAGTGTGTCGGGTCTAATCAGAGTTTCAGAGTCACTTAACATTGGTATAATCCAAGTCAGAAACTCCAAAGTGTTTTATGAAGTCCAATTGGATCACAAGTTTTGCAATTTGAATTTGGCTAGGATAAGCATGAAATGTGTAATTTCAGGCATGATTCAAATGTCCCATTAGGGAGCTTTTATCAAACAAAGTTTATTTCAGAATACAGTTAACATATAGTAATAACTTCTACCAGTTGCAAACAAGAAAAAAAGCAACTATGATGTATAAACTTTAACACCTATATGAAATGTTCCAACTAAACAAAGTTCCTTAAAATATACCCCTGCCACAGGTTTAGCACAGAATATATGAATGCTCACATTATGCTGGAACTTAGTCCTTTGGTTGGAGAATTGAAACTCTGACTTCCCAGCCTTGTAACTTCCAGCAGACTTCAAGGTAGAGATAACTTTCAGAACTGACCTCTAGCTTTTAGCCAGTGAACCACTGCAAAAGACGGAATTCTCATTCCAGGAAGGCAAGAAGAACTGCTTCCAGCTAGACAGCAGAATCTATAATACTAGGAAGAGAAAGAGAGAGAAAACCTGCCTGCAACTTGAAAACCGGGACAGATTCTGACTCTGAACCAAAGCTGAAAGCGAATCCTTGGATTGCTCTGTGGAGGAACCACCTGACTTTGACTTCTCAATCAATCATCCCCCGAAAAATTCAGAGTCATAAAACTCTGGACACTGCATAAGGCCCAGATTAAAAATAAACAAAACCCCATTTAAACCATTGAAGCAGCAATAAAGGGACTTCTAAGCAGGCTGCCGGTGCCACAATGAAAAAAAAAACTGCTTACAATCTGCAGGGAACATGATCTAAAAAAAATTCTTAAACGCACACTAGCATCACAATATGGTGAGTTACTTACTTGATAGTTGTCTCAAATGCATATCAGTTTGTCAACCGCATGTTAAAGGGTTGAGAATTAGATGCTTCTCAATGAAGTCTTCAAAAATCACGCCTCCATCATGTTGATTTCCTCTATTTGACGTAAATGTACCAATATCACGATAAGGATTGGTGAAGCCATAATATGAGTTCTTTACTTGAGGTTAAGACTGTGGAAATAATGTTACCTTACAAATAAGTGTACTTGTCTGATGCTTAACACCAGCTGCTGTAACAAATTACAAGTCATGGGGCAATGGCATCACATCCTGTTGAAGTGTAGTGATTGACAGAAGTTTAAGTTTATTTATTAGCATCACAAGTAGGCTTACCTTAACACTGCAATGAAGTTACTATGAAAATCCCCTAGTCGCCACACTCCGGCGCCTGTTCGGTACACGAAGGGAGAATTTAGCATGGCCAATGCACCTAACCAGCACGTCTTTCGGACTGTGGGAGGAAACCGGAGCACCCGAAGGAAACCCACGCAGATACGGGGAGCATATGCAGACTCCGCACAGACATTGACCCAAGCCAGGAATCGAACCTGGGTCCATGGCGCTGAGGGGCAGCAGTGCTGACCACCAGTGCCGCCCTTTGACAGAAGTTTAAGGTATGTTCCCTTAAAGGTACATGTTCATTGTATCACAACAGCCACCTCCAGTAATACACCTGTAGAACCCATCATAATGCAGAATCACAGCCTATATTGCAGCTTAAGCAACTTCCACCAAATCGTTAAGTGGAAGCTTACATGCTTCGCTTGTTGCTCCAGTTACCACTATTTAAAGGAACTTTCAGATCAGTGCCATGGTCCACCATTCTTCAACAGATTATTAAGATTGCTGTGGTGCCACCAGAGAAGGGTGATAGTGGTTCCATGTAACACGAGCCAGCAACTCTCTCTTATTCCCCCCCTGCCACTCTGCCAGTGGCCTTGCTGGGGCCAGTCAGCATGCCAAAACCGCTGCAGTCCTGGCCAAGATGGTGCAGTCTGAATTTGGCTTCTCTAGACTCAGGGCTGCTCAAGCTGCCCTCCAATTGAAGATCAGCAACCTTCCACATGCCCTGCTGCAACCACTGAGGAAGTCGCTAATCTTTGCAGCACTCCCCAATTCACCGACTGCCCACTTGAAAAAAGCCTTGTTTACGTTCTCTCTCTGCTTTCTATCCATTAACCCATCCTTCATCCATGCTGATATATCAGCCCCAACTCCATTAACCTTTTGTGCAGCACCTTATTGAATGCCTGTTGATCGAATGATCTTTTAAGATTATTGAAACTTTAGCCAAATGTATGCAATTTCCAAAAAATGCACACAATTGTACTGACAGCCAGATAAAATAATTCAACAAGTTGTCTGCAAGTAGTTCAGGATCTCTATAACTAGCATTGTTGGGGTGGGGGTCAGTCATTCTCTTTAAGGTTATGTTGAGGTTAAGACGGGGCTTTGGCAGTAGTGTGCTGTTAGAAAAATAGAACACATGCACACACACGCACACAGACACACGCACACAGACACACACCTTTATGTGGTGAACCATAGATGGTTACCACTATGGGTACTGAACCATAGATGGTTATCACTATGGGTACTTGTACATATGTTACTCTGCTTGCTGTTGGGGTTAGGGTTGGGGTGTTCTACCTGTTGGTATTGTTCTGTGGTACACTCCGGTTGGCTCTGCCTTCCTATAGGGGTATAAAGGTCACTGCACTTCCTAGTGACCCTTTAGTCTAGGATTGTATTGTTAAGCAGTATGCTCTATTCTTGTTGCTAATAAAAGCCTTTATTTCCCGAGTACGATCGAGCATCTCGAGTGAATTAATCGCGCATCACTTTACCAAGATGATATTCTGTGCACTTCCAGTTGGAAGTGTGTACATGCACCTTGAACTCCACTTCCATGTTAGGTAGCCACGCAGCAGCTAAAAATTGGTGTTATACAACCCATAAGATTTAGGATTTGTTCTTTATCACAATGTGTAAAAATTGTTGGTCAATGTTCCATGCCCAGAATCCTGAAGAGAACCTGGTCTTTTCCAAAAACATATTTTTAAAATTCATTTGTTGGACATGGGCGTCGCTGGCTGGCCAGCATTTATTGCCCATCCCTAGTTGCCCGAGGACAGTTGAGAGTCAACCACATTCCTGTGACTCTGGACTCACATGTAGGCCAGAGTGGGTAAGGACAGCAGATTTCCTTCCCTAAAGGACATTAGTGGAGCAGATGCTGTGATTTCTGGGAATGTGGGATTGAAAATCTCAGACAAACTGTGCTCCATGGTAGAGGAAGGAGCAGGATGCTATGGGATTATAAAACCAAACAAAGTCTCCTGAGTGAAACAGAGTTAACGATTTGAGTTGAGTATGACTTCTTCAGTTCCTTACACTTAAAAAGCGTCAGATTCAACCCAGAATGTTAACTCTGTTTCTCTCTCAGCTGATGCTGTCACTCCTGCTGCGTGTTTCAAGTATTTTCTGTTTTCATTTCAGATTTTCAGCATCTGCAGCATTTTGCTTTTAATAAAGCTCCCTGAGTATTCAGAAATCTTGGACTGAAAGAAAACTCTCGGTATAAAGGAGTGGAGATGGAAATTAAACTAACAAAAGCATGAGGCTTCACTTATTGGTATTGTTTGGTGGAAATGACAATTCCTTTGGTAATTATATATTGCACTTCACAAAGTTCTTCTACTTTCATTGTTCTATCCATGGCTGGTACTCAAATACTCTCTAAAATGTTGGCATGCAGAGAAATACGGCTCAGGTAGTTTAAATGCAAAGAAATCCAAGACTGATACATTTTTGAACTTCTCTGATGTCTGACTTAGATTGAGTGTCAATGATCACTCCTGTAAAATATATTAAGTCCCCTATGAACCAGACTGTGGGTGGGACCTTCCAGCTGCGCTCGCCCCGAAACTGGAAACTGTTGTCTGAGGTCGACGGACCATTCCATGGTCCGCCCCCTCACCCGCTACGATTCCCGTGGTGGGCGGAACAGGAAAGGTGCCCCTGTGGCTTTATTTGTCTCACCTCCAGCTGAATGTAAAGGGATGCAAGGATGAATGAAAGCCCTTGCTACTGGAGCCTGACTTATGAAATATTGTCATGCGCCACCACATGATGATCTCATATTTAGTAGACCAGGCTGATGATCAAACTATGTACCAGAAGACAAATCTATTTACCATTAAAGAGACAAATTCACAGCAATCACAGCCTTTACTACTCTCCCATATTGGCAAAACATTAAAGATGCTTTCCAGTGGTAACTCTTAACAAAAGGTTGATTGTTGAGATACCATCGCTGACATTATACATGTTTGTATTTGTTCTGAGGAGTGAACATTGACCAGACAATAATTTAAACTCAATTCAACTAGCAGAAAACAACAAACAAAAACGAACCTTAAACTTGGGTATGTATTTCGACCATCTGTAAAGAAACCAATGGCTTATCCGACAAAACAAAAATGCTCGACACAGACAGAAATCATCTCTTCTCTGTCCGATAGATTGAGATTACCTAACTGCGTGGCAGTGTCTAAAGGCTGTAATCATAACCGTAGTCAAAATGGCTGCAGGTTCGCCAACCTGGAGGTGGGAGTTCTCATAAAAACATAAAGAATGCAATCCTTTTTTAACAGCCTATTTATTAGCCAGAGAAGGCACGGTGGCACAGTGGTTCGCACTACTGCCTCACAGCACCAGGGACTCAAGTTCAATTCCGACCTTGGTCACTGTCTGTGTGGAGTTTGCACGTTCTCCCCATGTCAGTGTGGGTTTCCTCTGGGTGTTCCGGCTTCCTCCCACACACCAAATATGTGCGGGTTAGGTTGATTGGCAACGCTAAATTGACCCAAATGTCAGGGGGATCAGCAGGGTAAATATGTTGGTCCACAGGAAAACGGCCTGGGTGGAATTGTGGCCAGTACATACTCGATTGGCCGAAAGGCCTCCTTCTGTGCTGTAGGGATTCTATGATTCTATGAATAAGAAGATCAAACCCTGAATTTTGCAATCTTAGGATCAACAAGAAACATAATTAAATAAAAGGGAACATAGGAAAAACTACAGTCGCTGTTCAAAGGTCAGGACAACATGGAAAATCCATTCAGCGCTATGGAAGATCCAAAACTGACAGATTAAAGATTTGCTGTTGCAAGGGCAGCGATCCTGACCGGTGATTGCATGTAAATACTTGACATGCTTGTACAACTTTGCTATGTGTACTATTTCATGGAGGTTTAAAAATCCATTTAAAATAAGCATACGAACAGGGCACCGAGAAATAGGGTGGTGAACATGATTAAGGCATGAATTTTTCACCTGTCGGGCACGGGCATTCAGTGGGTTTGGAAGTGGACGTGAAACGCGTTCCTGGCCACGGTTGACGCTGGAGTACAATTTCACACCGGCTGGCCAATTAACAGCCATCCAGCGTGAACTGTGATCAGTGGGAGACTGAGTGCTGCCAGTGAGGGCGAGAAGAGGGCACCAGGGACAGGGAAGGTGCAGGCTGGCATTTCCAATGTGCCCTCTCAGGGGGACGGCCACTGCGGAGCAGTCTCAGGGAACTGCTGATCCGTGAAAAATCAACAGCAATGGAAAAACTGTGCTGCGAGTGTCTGGGCACCTCAATCACACACAGACCTCAGTCTCCAGACACATCTGTTAATTTCTATTTCAGCCCGGACAGCTCATCCTGGCCTGGATTGAGGTCGAAGCTGAAATGTAAAAGCTGTCTGGCCAATCAACGTGCCCGCCAACTGTAAATGTCACGTAAAATGGACGGCACGGTGTTTACAGTGATTAGCACTGCTACCTCACAGCTCTAGGGACCTGGGTTCGATTCCCGGCTTGGGCCATTGTCTGTGTGGAGTTTGTACATTCTCCCCGAGTCTGCATGGGTTTCCTCCATCTGCTCCGGTTTCCTCCCACAATCCAAAGATGTGCGGGTTAAGTGGATTGGCCATGCTCAATTGCCCCTTAGTGTCCTGGGATGTGTAGGTTAGAGGGATTAGCGGGGTAAATGTGTGAGGTTAAGGGGATAGGGCCTGGGTGGGATTGTTGTCAGTGACTCGATGGGCCGAATGGCCTCCTTTTTCACTGTATGATTTCGAAATTGTGTTCAATTGGCCTAAATGGTCTAAACTGCCTGTTTGATTATCAGCGGGTGCAGTCCTGACTCTAACACATGCCAACTAACCAAAAGATTGCACAAGCGCACGCGCTTCCCCGGTTCAGACCCACCCAAGCAATGAAAACTTCTGGCCTAAATGTCCATACGTGAACCTTACAGATCAAAATTACTATCCTGATAAGCACTGTTATAATGCACAGGCCCAACTACTTAACAATCTCAATAAACACAACCTGTTCAACTATTATTATATCAAGATTCTTTTGTTGAAGAGGAGGTTTGTGATTTAAACTTGTCATCTATAACTCAACCATTTGGCTTCCCCCATTTTCTTGCCTGACGATCTTGTGGCTGCCAATTCAGGAGCTAGTTAATACTCAGTTAATTAGATTGTGTTGCTAAAAATAATTTTAAAATAATAAGAGGGAAAAGTCTTTTGAACTTAATTTCACAGTGTTCTGAGATGCACAGTGCAAAAGGTGGAGAATCTACCTTCAGGATAAAGTGACCTTGTTACGGTTGCATTATTTTCAAAGTATTCTCCTTGTTTGCAGGCGTTAGAGATGACATAAGATACAAATGATTTATCTTTAATATCCCACAGGGAGATATTAAGGAAGGGTGGCACGATGGCACAGTGGTTAGCGCTGCTGCCTCATAGTGCCAGGGACCCGGGTTCGATTCTAGCCTTGGGTCACTGTCTGTGTGGAGTTTGCACGTTCTCCCTTGCGTGGGTTTCCTCCGGGAACTCCGGTTTCCTCCCACAGTCCAAAGATGTGCAGGTTAGGTGGATTGGTCATGCTAAATTGCCCTTTGGTGTCGAAAGATGCGTAGGTTAGGTTGAGTAGGTAGGTAGATATGTGCGGATACGGGTAAAGGGCAGGTGTGGGCCTGGGTAAGATGCTCTGTCGGAGAGATGGTGCAAAATCAATGGGGTGAATGGCCTCCTTCTGCACTATGGGGATTCTATGATTCTACTTCAAAAAGCCATTTGAAAACACCTGTCCTTTAGCGCAGTGCCATTTAAAACTTGCTTTAAATTTTCCAAAGTTCATTCCATAGAAGCTCTAAGGTCATGCTGCCATTCTCTTCTGGCTAAGGTGTCCTCTGATTTAGGATATGTACAGACCCTGTAAGTAATACGTTCCACCAAAGGCAAACAATGAGTACTGTGTAGATCCGTGACGTGTAGTATAATACTGAGAGACTTTGCGGAATGTAATGACATGTGAGAAAAGCTTTCCATGCATCAGTCTGCTCTACACACTTGTTTTGTAATACAAACAGTGGCAGATTTAAAAAAAATACTTGACTGGAATATGTCACATTATGAAACAGAATGTGCAACCTGACCTAGGTTCATTCCTTCAACAATTGACTCAATTGGAGATTTTGAGTTGACCACTGTAAAGTATTATAGAATCATAGACTCCCTACAGTGCAGAAGGAGGCCATTCAGCCCATCTAGTCTGCACCAACTCTCTGACAGAGTCTCTTACCCAGGCCCTCTCCCTGCCCTGTCCCCATAACCCCAGTAAGAAGTCTCACAACACCAGGTTAAAGTCCAGCAGGTTTATTTTGCAGCACAAGTTTTCGGACTGTCACTCCAAAAGCCTGTGCTACCAAATAAACCTGTTGGACTTTAACCTGGTGTTGTGAGACCCCAGTGTACCCCAGTGTACCCCAGTGTACCCCAGTCCAACGCTGGCACCTCCATCCCATAACCCCACACATTTACCATGGTTAATTATTCTAAGCTGCACATTTCGGGACACCAAAGGACAATTTACTATGACCAGTCCACCTAACCCGCACACGGGGAGAAAGTGCAAACTCCACGCAGATAGACACCCAAGGCCAGAATTGAACCAGGGTCCCTAGCGCTGTGAGGCAGCAGTGCTAACCACTGAGCCACCGTGCTGCCCTTATCCACTATGTTAAACCAACATGAGAATCTGGAAACCAGCAGTCAGGACACAATAGTCTCGATGTTGAGCTCTTTCATTTCCCACGTGACACCAAGTCCAGTACTGCGTCCTCCCAATCCAGTTGTACCTCCTGAGATTTACTTCGCGATTATATATGTCATAGTGAGTCATTCACGTGTAACATTTATCTTAATGATATAAAACATTCTTTCCAGGGCTCTGCGCAAATGTTTGGTTTTCTTATGGATGATTTGCTTTATTGGTTTAAACAGTTGCATATCTGAGGTACAGGCCAAATGAAAATTATGGTTTTGACTTCTTTGTGATTAATAAGTAGGGTTGCTAACCCTATGAAGGAAAACAGATTATAGCCTTATCCTCTATGCGAGGCACGGGCTATGTCTCGTCGTGTTATGATAATATAAACAATGTTCTTTAGTAACGTGCTCATTCCAGAACATGACAAAGATCCAGAAATCCTGTATAACACATACCATTGTGGAATGCACGTGCAGCACAGCAAAATAATACCATCATTTCACAATGCGCCCAAGATACAGTGCCTTTCAGCAAATTTCAGGCACCGATTCATCTTCAGCTTATCCAGAGGCCCAAAAGGTTTGGAATTGTACTTTTGAACTGATGATTTTGAATAGAAAAGGTGGACGTTTAGCCCAATACTTCTTTCAAGCGATGATCCGAAAATAATATCCACTTACAATTATAAATCGACTGTGCAACGTCAACGGATTAACCAGAGCAACAACTTTATATTCATTGCTTAGCGTGCGTGGATTGTCATCTTGCATCACCATGCATCCCCTGAAAGTTGGCATCTGTACTGAGGGCTGCAGCTGCCAGGGAACTAAACGAGTGCCCACGTAATGTTCGAATATCATACACTGCAAGTGATAATGAGCGTTAGGCAATGAGTATCAAGTCTCCAATCTAACACTGGGGTTCAGATGACAGTTACAAAATGTGGGAACTTGCCCCTGAACTGATTTGCATCAGTGCAAAATAACATAAAAGCACAGTTCCAGATCTTTTACGTCTCTGTATAAGCTGAAGATGAACTGATGTCTCAAGCATTCCAAAGGTTATTGCACTTTTGGCTATTTTACATTGTATATACGCGCCACAATGATATGCTTTACTTTCATTATATTTTAAACTAAACAATTTTCAAAACTGCGTTATCGTGTTTGCGTATGTTGCAAAACATTTTATCAAAATAAATACTTATTTATTATATTATATTAATTTTATACTCCCCATAGATTATATTACTACCCATTCATTCATTCATCACCAAATGGTTTAGAAAGAATTAAGTGTGAAATTGTATTAAAATGATTGAATAGACAAAAAAAATCTGTGGTCTTAATTTTCATGATAATGCCTGTGCACTTAAAAAAGTCAAATGTAAAACCTATGTAAAACTGTCACAACGAGATTGCAAAACAGCATCTGTATTGGTAAATTATCCCAGTTGCCTTTCAGTTAAGGCAACTACCTTGAAATAATCAATCTGAAAGATCCAGGAAAGATTGCCTCATCTGACAGTGTTAAAGCTATTTGGCTGGCAATGGTTGGACTGAATATAAACCTGCTGAATGTGGCATAAGATCCTGAAATGGCATTAGGCCATCATTGTCCCATTTATGCTGGTGGAATAGCTGTCATTATTTTAGTAGAGTTCTGAGATTGAATATGAAATAGAAATAGAGACTTAGCGACTTCAATAGGGGAGGCGATGGCCTAGTGGTATTATCACTAGACTATGAACCTAGAAACTCAGCTAATGTTCTGGGGACCTGGGTTTGAATCCTGCCACAGCAGATGGTGGAATTTGAATTCAATAAAAAAAAATCCGGAACTAAAAGTCTAATGATGACCATGAAACCATTGTCAATTGTCGGAAAAACCCATCTGGTTCACTAATGTCCTTATGGGTGGCACAGTGGTTAGCACTGCTGCCTCACAGCTCCAGGGGCCTGGGTTCAACTTCAGTAAGACATCTCTATCCCTATACTCAAATCCTCGCTGGTGTGGAGATGCCGGCGTTGGACTGGGGTGGGCACAGTAAGAAATCTCAGAACACCAGGTTGAAGTCCAACAGGTTTATTTGGAATCACGAGCTTTCGGAGCGCTGCTCCTTCATCAGGTGAGTGAAGAGTTGGGTTCACAAACACAGCATATATAGTCAGAGACACAATTGCAAGATCTGCTTTCTTGCATCTTTGTAGAAACTTGATGTTTGCGTCGATGTGCGCGATCTTCTTAGAGATCCTCTCCACTTTGAGCCGACGGTTTGCGGTGTCGGTGGTAGCCATGATGTGAAGTGCCGGGGTTGGACTGGGATGGGCACAGTAAGAAGTCTCACAACACCAAGCGGGACACAGAGATTCCAAACGAGATTGTGAAAAGCTTTAAAAACATTGAATGCAGCATTCTTTTCTTACTTGAAGTCGAAGAGACAATCTACAAGTTAAAAAAAAGAGCATTTTGCAATTCATATAGACTATAGCTACATATATCTACGTATCTCATTACATTAGGAACCAAAAGAATCCCTTCATTACTGATCTGTCACCATGTGCACTGCTCTATATCTGTGACTTCTTGGCCTATGGGAGCACGAGCTATCAATATGCTGCTGTACTAAAACCCCATGCTTAAAATATTTGTTTTAACAGTTACAACATAGAGATTAGGGAAAGTAGATACTGGATTGCTTTCAGGAAATTCACATTAATCTCTGTATAGTCTTTCCATGTAAAAAGATACGCACGCTGCTAATTACCATCAATCACATGGAATTACTGCTACCTTCTCATTTTCATTTGTCCTCAGCCTCAGAACGTGGATTCCTGACCAGTATCAACACCATCTCTTCATCGGATAACCCTTGTCTCCAAGTGCGCAACCATCCAGTTATGCTGGGGGTGTGCAGAGCTGTAGCACGTGCAGTGCATGAGGATAAAAGCAGTCAGGTACCATGCACAACCTGCAGGATCTGTAGGTAGTGGTTACTGAGGGATGGAAACATTTTCGGTTGACAGAAGTCCCTGGCAGGTCTGCATGTTTCTTGATGGTCACATGCATATAATTGATTACCCCTTGCACTTTGAGGAATCCAGTGATGGATCAAAAGCCTCTGGCTCCCTCGGCCTGGCTGTCCTCATCATCAGTGCTGAATCTGATGGAGTTCTCCACTCTCCTGATAAGTATCTTTGATAACTCTGATGCAAGGATGAGCTGCTGACTGGGAAATGCCACAGCCATCTCCTGCTGATCCTTGAAATGATCCCAAGGCTTGGAAATCAAGGCCACAGTAAGCCTAGGCACAGGGCGACCACCCATACAATGTCAGCAGATATCTGCCGCAAGTGTCTCGCAAATATTTGTGATTGCCTCTCTGAGGAAACACAGCTGCCTAAGACACTGATGCTTTAACATCTGGAGGTACTTTGAGTGCCGTCGATACACCTTGCCTTCATGGTAAGCTTGTTAGCTTGGAAAACGTGCGCATGCTTCTGTCTGAAGCCTTCTACCTTTTCAGGCCCACCGAGCCCTGTAAAAGGTTGGCCAGCAGTGGTAGCCATTCCGTAAGGGATGGCTTCTTTAACGTGTTTAGGGTGGAAGCTGGAGAAGTGGAGCATCGTGAGGTTATCCGTGGGCTTGCGACAAACACCGGACACGGCGGACAGTATTTCCCCAGAGCGGAGAAGCTACGACATCTTTTCCGGAGTCTTCAACATGTCATTGATGAAGACGAACATCTCGCCAAGGCTATCCCCACACGCCCACTTCTTGCCTTCAAACAACCGCACAACCTCAAACAGACCATTGTCCGCAGCAAACTACCCAGCCTTCAGGAGAACAGTGACCATGACACCACACAACCCTGCCACAGCAACCTCTGCAAGACGTGCCGGATCATCGACACGGATGCCATCATCTCACGTGAGAACACCATCCACCAGGTACACGGTACATACACTTGCAACTCGGCCAACGTTGTCCAGCTGATACGCTGCTGGAAAGGATGTCCCGAGGCATGGTACATTGAGGAGACCATGCAGACGCTACGACAATAGATGAATGAACACCGCTCGACAATCATCAGGCAAGAGTGTTCTCTTCCTGTTGGGGAACACTTCAGCGGTCACGGGCATTCGGCCTCTGATCTTCGGGTAAACGTTTTCCAAGGCGGCCTTCACGACACACGACAACCCAGAATCGCTGAGCAGAAACAGATAGCTAAGTTCCGCACACATGAGGACCGTCTCAACCGGGATCTTGGGTTCATGTCACACTAACTGTAACCCCCACGACTTGCCTGGGCTTGCAAAATCTCACTAACTGTCCCAGCTGGAGACAATACACATCTCTTTAACCTGTGCTTAACCCTCTCTCCACTCAGAATGTCTGTACCTTTAAGAATTGATTACCTGTAAAGACTCGCATTCCAACCATTATTTTGTAAATTGAGTTTGTGTCTTTATATGCCCTGTTTGTGAACTGAAATCCCACTCACCTGACGAAGGAGCAGCGAGCGCTCTGAAAGCTAGTGGCTTTTGCTACCAAATAAACCTGTTGGACTTTAACCTGGTGTTGTGAGACTTCTTACTGTATTGGCCAGCAGGGCAATGCTATGCTTGGCTAGCTGCTCTTCTCTTCCTCTTTCTCCTTCTCTCCTTCTCACTCGAGGACACTCTATCTGAGTGCTCTCTTCCCATGGCCCCAGCTTCCTTTGACTCATCTGTGTCAGCCTCCCTTGTAACGGTCCCTTATGGCTGCAGTCTCCCTTCACTCTGACTCCCTTCACTCTGACTCCCTTCACTCTCATTCCCTTTGAGAACTTACTGAGGCCTGGCTGACTTTGGGTGTGATGCGCTACTCAAACACGAGGCCTGATGCTCGGTAAATGAAAGGCTTTTATTTACTGTAATGAAGCAGCCAGTAATTATATACACTATCCCAGACTGAAGGGGTCCCGGCCAGGGCAGGGACTTTTATACCTCTCCCAGGAGGCGGAGCCCGACTGGGATGTGCCACAACACTACAGTACAAAGGTGTAACAACCCCACCCTAACCCCAACAACAACAATAGCACAACCCAACAGTAACATATGTACATCCTTGTAGTACTGGCCAGACCCTGGCTCAGTACTATCCAGTGGGAACCAACGATGGTTCACCACATTCACCCCTCCTTTGAGAACAAAGGCCGGCGGGGTACAAAAACAGAATAAAGTGTCAGCAGTCTATAAGTTCAGACGGTCAGGGGGACCGCACCATCGTTGTGACCTCCTCAATACCGGCGGTGACACCGGAGTAGGCACTTGTGGTGGCGTTCTCCCCAAGGCGGCGTCCAGCTGTTCTGCCACGGACTCACAGGCCGGTTGACCCTGAGGTGACGGTAGTCCATGGGACCCTGACACGCCCTGCAGTGGCGACCATCTTCTGGGCTCAGGCAAGCTGTACATGGGAGTAAAAGGGTTAAGCAATGGTCCCGATGCTGCCCGCGCCGTGTCCGGGGAAGAAACAAGAGTTAAAGGGTTTGTAACAGGGGGTATAGGAGCGACAGGGGTTGCTACGTCCCCTGCTGGCACCAGGTCTCGGATCGAGACCGTGTCCTTTCGCCCGTCAGGGTATGCCACATAGGCATACTGAGGGTTGGCGTGGAGGAGATGGACCGGTTCGACCAACGGGTCGGACTTGCGGGCCCTTACATGTCGCCGCAGGAGGACGGGTCCTGAGTACGTCAACCAAGACGGTAATGAGGTCCCCGAGGAAGACTTCCGAGGGAATGAGAACATCCTCTCGTGGGGAGTAGCATTGGTTGCCGCACACAGGAGGGAGCGAATAGAATGGAGCGCATCAGGGAGCACCTCTTGCCAACGGGAGACTGGAAGACCTTTTGACTTCAACGCCAGTAAGACAGCCTTCCAGACTGTAGCATTCTCACGTTCCACCTGTCCGTTACCCCTAGGGTTGTAGCTCGTGGTCCTACTAGAGGCAATCCCGTATGAGAGCAGGAATTGCCTCAAGTCATCGCTCATGAACGACGAGCCCCTGTCGCTATGGATGTAGCCGGGGTACCCGAACAGGGTAAAGAGATCACGGAATGCCTTGATAACCGTGGCAGCGGATGTATCAGAGCAGGGAACAACAAAAGGGAACCGAGAGTACTCGTCAATGATATTGAGGAAGTACACATTCCGATCTGTTGAGGGAAGGGGGCCCTTAAAATCGACACTCAGTCTCTCGAAGGGACGAGCGGCCTTGACTAAATGTGCCCGGTCAGGTCGGTAAAAGTGCAGTTTGCATTCTGCGCAAACCCGACAGCTTCTTGTTACTGACCTGACGTCCTCCACCGAGTAAGGCAGGTTGCGGGCTTTTATAAAGTGGTAGAGCAGAGTGACCCCAGGATGGCATAGGTCATTATGGAGGGCCTGCAAACGGTCCTCCTGTATACTGGCGCATGTTCCACACGAGAGGCCATCCGAGGGCTCATTGAGTTTCCCTGGACGGTACATGATGTCGTAGTTATAGGTGGAGAGTTCAATTCTCCACCGCAAGATCTTGTCATTCTTGATCTTGCCCCTCTGCGTGTTGTTAAACATGAACGCCACGGACCGCTGGTCCGTGATCAGGGTGAACCGTTTTCCCGCCAAGTAATGGTGCCAGTGCCTGACAGCCTCCACAATGGCCTGGGCCTCCTTTTCCACCGCTGAATGCCGAATTTCGGGGCCTTGGAGGGTGCGGGAAAAAAATGCGACGGGCCTGCCCGCCTGGTTAAGTGTGGCGGCCAGGGCGAAATCAGATGCATCGCTCTCCAACTGAAAGGGGATGGACTCGTCAACAGCATGCATCGTAGCTTTCGCGATGTCGGCTTTCAATTTATCGAAGGCCAATCGGGCCTCTGGCGTTAGGGGAAAAGGCGTGGACTTAATGAGCGGACGGGCTTTGTCCGCGTAGTTGGGAACCCACTGCGCATAATAAGAGAAGAAGCCTAAGCCTCTTCTCAGTGCTTTTGCACTAGCAGGCAAGGGAAGTTCAGAAAGGGGGTGCATACGGTCTGGATCAGGGCCAATGACCCCGTTTTCCACCACGTATCCTAGGATGGCTAAACGGCGCGTATGAAACACACACTTCTCCCTGTTGTAGGTCAAGTTCAGGCGAGATGCAGTGCGTAGGAAGTTCAGGAGATTCGTGTCGTGGTCCTGCTGGTCATGGCCGCAGATGGTGACATTATCCAGGTACGGGAAGGTAGCCCGCAGCCCGTTCTGGTCCACCATTCGGTCCATAGCACGCTGGAAGACCGAGACCCCATTGGTGACACCAAAGGGAACCCTGAGAAAGTGATACAAGCGACCATCCGCCTCAAAAGCCGTGTATTGTCGGTCCTCTGGGCGAATGGGGAGTTGGTGGTAGGCAGACTTGAGGTGGAAGTGTTAGGTTTGTTAGAGAATATAAAGACTGACAAATCCCCAGGGCCTGATGGAATCTATCCAAGGCTGCTCAGGGAGACGAGAGGTGAAATAGTTGGGCCTCTGACGCAAATCTTTGTCTCGTCACTGGACACAGGTGAGGTCCCAGAGGATTGGAGGATAGCCAATGTGGTCCCGTTATTTAAGAAGGGTAGGAAGGATAACCCGGGTAATTATAGGCCGGTGAGCTTGACGTCCGTGGTGGGGAAGTTGTTGGAGAAGATTCTTAAAGATAGGATGTATGCGCATTTAGAAAGGAATAAACTCATTAGCGATAGTCAACATGGTTTTGTGAGAGGGAGGTCATGCCTCACTAACCTGGTGGTGTTTTTTGAAGAAGTGACCAAAATGGTTGACGAAGGAAGGGCCGTGGATGTTGTCTATATGGACTTTAGTAAAGCGTTTGACAAAGTCCCTCATGGTAGGCTAGTGAAAAAGGTTGGATCCCATGGGATAAAGGGGGAGGTGGCTAGATGGGTGGAGAACTGGCTTGGTCATAGAAGACAGAAGGTGGTAGTGGAAGGGTCTTTTTCCGGCTGGAGGCCTGTGACTAGTGGTGTACCGCAGGGCTCTGTATTGGGACCTCTGCTGTTTGTGATTTATATAAATGATCTGGAAGAAGGAGTAACTGGGGTGATCAGTAAGTTTGCAGACGACACAAAACTGGCAGGACTTGCAGACAGTGAGGAACATAGTCAGAGGCTACAGAAGGATATAGATAGGCTGGAAATTTGGGCAAGGAAATGGCAGATGGAGTTCAATCCTGATAAATGCGAAGTGATGCATTTTGGTGGGAATAATGTAGGGAGGAGCTACACGATAAATGGAAGAACCATAAAGGGTGTAGAGACGCAGAGGGACCTGGGTGTGCAAGTCCACAGATCTTTGAAGGTGACGTCACAGGTGGAGAAGGTGGTGAAGAAGGCATATGGCATGCTTGCCTTTATAGGACGGGGCATAGAGTATAAAAGTTGGGGTCTGATGTTGCAGATGTATAGAACGTTGGTTCGGCCGCATTTGGAATACTGCGTCCAGTTCTGGTCGCCACACTACCAGAAGGACGTGGAGGCTTTGGAGAGAGTACAGAGGAGGTTTACCAGGATGTTGCCTGGTATGGAGGGGCTTGGTTATGAGGAGAGATTGGGGAAACTGGGGTTGTTCTCCTTGGAAAGACGGAGGATGAGGGGAGACTTAATAGAGGTGTATAAAATTATGAAAGGCATGGATAGGGTGAACGGTGGGAAGCTTTTCCCCGGGTCGGTGGTGACGTTCACGAGGGGTCATAGGTTCAAGGTGAAGGGGGGGAGGTTTAACACAGATATCAGGAGGACATATTTCACACAGAGGGTCGTGGGGGCCTGGAATGTGTTGCCGGGCAAGGTGGTGGAGGCGGACACACTGGGAACGTTTAAGACTTATCTAGACAGCTATATGAACGGAGTGGGAATGGAGGGATACAAAAGAGTGGTCTAGTTTGGACCAGGGAGCGGCGCGGGCTAATTGTTCCTTGTTTCTCGTTTCAAGGCTTCATTCTATGATCATCTTGCTGGTGCCAGTACAGAGCGAGACTGCGGATAGTTGGGAACCTGTCTCGGGGGCAGGGAATTCATATGGTGTTCGTGGAAGTGGAAATGACTAGGGTTGGGAAGCATTTTCCGATCAGGGCCATTGTGATCTCCTGGACTCGTTTCGATCGCCTCAGGGGGTCAGAGAGGAATTTCCCAGATTTTTTTTTTCCCCATATTGGCCCTGGGGTTTTTCACTCTGGGTTTTCGCCTCTCCCTGGAGATCACATGGTCTGGAATGGGGGGGTGGGTTAATAGGTTGTAATGAACAAAGCATCGTAGCTGTGAGGGACAGCTCGGTGGATAGGATATTGGTATGTAGATAGGCTGGAAAATTGGGCGGGGATCCTGGATTCAGGATTCAATCCTGGACCGGGGAGCGGCGTGGGCTTGGAGGGCCGAAGGGCCTGTTCCTGTGCTGTATTGTTCTTTGTTCTTTGTTCTTTATTCTATGGTGGAGAACACCCGGTACTGCGCAATCTGATTGACCATGTCAGATATGCACGGGAGAGGATACGCATCCAGCTGCATATATCGGTTAATGGTCTGACTGTAGTCAATGACCATCCGGGGTTTGTTCCCGCTCTTGACCACCACGACCTGCGCTCTCCACGGACTAGCGCTGGGTTGTATGATCCTTTCTTTGAGGAGCCGCTGAACCTCAGATCTAATGAAGATCCGATCCTCAGCGCTGTAACGCCTACTTTTAGTCGCGATGGGCTTGCAGCCTGGCACAAGATTCTGGAACAAGGAGGGTGTGGTGATCTTCAGCGTCGAGAGGCTACAGGCGTTGGGCAATTTGGAGGCTGCTGCTGTTTTCCCACTGCCAGTGAAGGGAGTGGCCCACCGTACTGTAGGATTACACTCCTCAAGTGGACCATGAAGTTTAGTCCGAGAAGTATTGGCGTGCAAAGATACGGCAACACTCGGAGCTTGAAACGCTCGTAAACTGTGCCTTGCACCTTCAAAGTTACCACGCAACTCCCTAGCACGGCAACAGACCGGGACCTCGATGCCATCGAGATTGTCTGTTTGGCAGGTTGAATCTGGAGTCCACACCACTTCACAGTGTCTGGGTGGATAAAGCTCTCAGTGCTCCCGCTGTCAAACAGACAATAAATCACGTGGTCATTTACCCGGATATTCATCATAGATTTGTCAAGTCTATGAAGTTTGGCCTGGTCCAGGATGATTGACGCCACCGTTGGTTCATGAGTGCCACTGCAGGCAGCTGAAATCGATGAGGAGGGCCCCTGCTGGTCGTTCGCGGTCAGTGTCGACCAACATGGCCGCTCCCATGAGTTGCACGTGGGTGAGGGCGCCAAACTCAGCGACCCCTGGTGGTCACACACCTCCGACTCCGTTGTCCGTAATGGCGTCGTCCTGGCCTCACACGTGGACGAACCCCTCAATGGCTTCGACGACGAAGACCTGAGCTCTGAAGAATCGCAGGCCGCACTGCCGTTCCTAGATTTAGGTCGGCACACTTTAGAATAGTGCCCTTTCTTCCCGCATGCAGTGCACAACACAGCTTTAGCGGGACACCGTTGCCGAGTATGCTTCGCTCCCCCACAGAAATAGCACCGTGGGCCGCCCGGGGCTGCTGCCATCGTCTGGCCCGAGTGTGAGCACGCCATTACGCAGCATTTCGAACCTGAGGGACGAGGAGGGATTGGCGACTGCTCCTGCCACGTTGTCTCCACATGGTCCTCCGGATATAATACTAAGCTTTTGGAGGCCGTCTCGAGCATCTCCGCTAGCTCGATGGCCTGGGTAAGATCAAGGTTACCCTTCTCCAACAGTTTAAGTTGAATGTACGACGATCCGACCCCTGCCACAAACGCATCTCTGGCGAGGTCGTTCATGCTCTGCTCAGCCGACACAGCTTTGCAGTTACAGCCCCTGGCTAGCTGTAGGAGCTCGTTCGCATATTCCTCCATCGTTTCGCCAGACTGCCGTCGTCGAGTGGCTCGGAGGTAACGAGCGTGTATTTCATTGGGTGGTTTGATATAGCGCTTCTTCAGAAGCTCGAGGGCCTTAGTATAATCGGTGGCCGCACGGATTGCGAGGTAGACAGTGTCGCTTACCCTCGCATGGAGGACCCGGAGTCTGTCATCATCTGTGGTGACCGCTGCGGAGGCTGCCAGGTAGTCTTCGAAACACTTCAGCCAGTGGTCGAAGGTGTTAGAAGCGCCCACCGCACGTGAATCTAGTGTAAGGCGTTCCGGCTTCAGGATTTGCTCCATACTCTCTCTTTTTTTTTCTTCGACGAGAGTTTAACGACAGTAAATAAAATTGATGCGTACTCAAACACGAGGCCTGATGCTCGGTAAATGAAAGGCTTTTATTTACTGTAATGAAGCAGCCAGTAATTATATACACTATCCCAGACTGAAGGGGTCCCGGCCAGAGCAGGGACTTTTATACCTCTCCCAGGAGGCGGAGCCCGACTGGGATGTGCCACAACACTACAGTACAAAGGTGTAACAACCCCACCCTAACCCCAACAGCAACAATAGCACAACCCAACAGTAACATATGTACATCCTTGTAGTACTGGCCAGACCCTGGCTCAGTACTATCCAGTGGGAACCAACGATGGTTCACCACAGGGTGTTTGAAAACCAAACGCAAACTATGAAAATTAAGGGCAATGGCCACCTTGCTAGCCAAAGGGATGAGTGTTGCCGCAGGCCCTCATGCACTAGGTGATGGAGTTGCTCTGCTCCCTCTTTGATGAAGCTGATTCTCTACTTCACAACTTCTCAATAAGATCTCAATGTGTCTCCTCAGGGAGATTTGTGAGACACAAGGGGATTTTCACAGTAACTTCATTGCATTGTTAATGTATGCGTACTTGTGACTAATAATAAATAAAATTAAAAAAATAAAAAACTAAGAAGATGCTTGTACGGTCTGTACTGCCTGTATATTCTATATGGAGGGTGGGGTGGATATTACCCAAAATGCCACGTCTCTCTTGATTGCTGTCTGACTCCCGTTTGCTCCAAGCTATGTTGCTTCTTCTCTTCTATGATAATATTCTGTTGCTAATGAAGATGATTGTCTGCTACGAGTCCAAAGATGGCTGATGAGGCTGATTCAGGATCTGCAGACTTTACGGTACATAGGATATTTGTTGTCATGCGGGCAGCACAGTGGCAGGGGTTAGCACTGCTGCCTCACAGCGCCCAGGGACCCGGGTTCAATTCTAGCCTCGGGTCACTGTCTGTGTGGAGTCTGCACATTCTCCCTGTGTCTGCGTGAGTTTCCTCCGGGTGCTCCGGTTTCCTCCCACAGTCCAAAGATGTGCAGATTAGGTTGATTGGCCACGCTAAACTGACCCTTAGTGTCAGGGGGATTAGCATTAAATGAAGGTTACAGGAATAGGGGCTGGGTGGGATTGTGGTCAGTACAGACTTGATGGGCTGAATGGCCTCCTTCTGCACTGTAGGGATTCTATGTCTGGTTGTGTGCCACCAGTTTGGGTGATGACATGCTCTTTTCGTTGCTTTTCATCTTCATTTTCCTGTCTCAAGACTCTGGGATCCTTTCCACAGACTCTACCGCCATCTGGTTCAGTCTCAGGCGATGGTCTCACAGGGGTTGATGTTGCATTCCTTCCTGCTGGCTTTCAGTACACCTTAGAAGTTCTTCTACCCTCTGGTGTGTCTGCCCTGACCGAGCTGGGAGGAGGAGACCTGATTTGGGAGCCTGGTATCCCATCCAAACTACATGACCAGGCCAACAAAAGCTGAAGGCAGATGACCACAGCCTCGCTGTTTGTGCGAGGACACTGATGTTGGTGTGTCTGTCCGCCCGTTTAACATGTCAGGTCTTCCACAGGCAGCACTGATGGTATGACTCCAGCGTTTTGAGGCATCTTCCGCACGTTGTCCATTTTTCAGCCCCATGCAGCAAGGGACGGATTACGAACACACGATAGACCATGAACTTGGTTTGAGTTTGGACATTGTACTTCCCCAGGTGGCCAGAGGCTACAACAGCAGATGTTAGTCCAGGCTGGATCTCTTTGTCAATTCAGCTTTCTGTGAAAGATAACTTCCAAAGCCACATTTTCCAAGCATCAATCGACACATTCCCATACCGAATGCTTTTCAGAATCCCTTACTCACGGTATATCCACCAGGGGTGTGATGCGATCAAATGCAGTTAAAAGGAAATCTAGACGTCTGCAAGTTGAAAGGCAATCAAAAAAATCTTTGAAGGAAGTGTTTTTTTCCAGTTGCCAAAATCTAAATTCAATATTTCCAGCCTCTTGTGTCTCAGTAACTCTGCACTTCTACCTTGATCAGTTGACTCAGGCAGTTACTGCATCTCATTATTACTCAGCTAGTTACTTGGAGTTTAAAGCTGGGAATCTGGGACATCGCTTCTCCTTCCTCTGACAAATACAAATGGGACTCGTTGTGAGAAACCTGGGGAAGCATTTTAATGGTGGAAATGTCTTCCATTCAATTTTCTTGCTCCATTTATACACTGCTAATTTATTGGCAATAGCGAGGAATTCATCCCCTTTCTGTACATACTGTTGTAACGTGAGGTATCATGGCAAGGAATCCTTGAATCACAACAGTGATATATTGAAGAATCAATAAAACTATATACAATAAGCTCAATGCAGGTATAGGTTTAGTTCCACCGACTCCCAGTCTCACACTAAAAGTTTACTCCTATCTGGACCCGTACCCTAACACCCGATAGGTGACATTTCATGTGCTTCCTCCTGATAAGCCCCAGGAGGGTCCTGTGACCCACCAACACCCACCCCTTAAAGGGGCAATGCTACCACTTTCCTCCCCCACCCCCCCCCTCCCCAAGTTATTTTCCTATAATACAACAAAGAAATCTTATCTGAGGATATGTGCTGTCAAAATAAAATTTGCAAGAGGGGCCATTCGGCAAAATTCACAAAGTCAGTCACTCTGGGATCTTCTGAACTCTTGTGGAGCGGTGCAACTCCACACCTGCGCTCTCTGAGCTAGGGGTAAATGAGTTAACTATAGTGGTGGGTGGGTCAAGAGAGTTGGATGGTGAATAGGGCCAGCAACTTCCTCCTCTGCTTTCGCTAGCTGTTGAGGTTCTTCTTGGAGAACACTAGGTTCTGTTCATGCTGACTCAGCTACTGACACACTGGACTCTATTTCTCTGGACCCTGATGACTGGCGGTGGGGGCTTCAGCTTCCCGCCTCCTGATGTGATCGATGTGCTTCCGCACTTTGTGACCCTGTAGGTCGATGATAAAAACGACTGGATCGGTCCTTCGAATGATCTTCCCCACTACTCAAGCTGCCCTCCCTGTTCATTCTGACCAAGTTCTGAAAATCTTGGGCTGTAAAAGTGGTGCCATTGTCGGAAATGATTACTTTTGGAATGCTGTGAATCATGGAAATTTGCCGCAGCTTGTCTACGGTGGCTGATGAGGTCATGCAGCGCATGAATTCAACATCAAGCCGCTTCGAGTGGGCATCCACTCAGATCAAAAACATCATCCCCATGAAAGGGCCAGGGAAATCAATATGGAGCCTTGTCCAAGGGAAGCCAGGTCACTCCCAGGGCATCTGGGCCACTCTCAGGGCAGCCGGGCCACTCTCAGGGCAGCCGGGCCACTCCCAGGGCAACCGGGCCACTCCCAGGGCAACCGGGCCACTCCCAGGACAACTGGGTCACTCCCAGGGCATCTGGGCCACTCTCAGGACAGCCGGGCCACTCCCAGGGCATCTGGGCCACTCTCAGGACAGCCGGGCCACTCCCAGGGCATCTGGGCCACTCTCAGGACAGCCGGGCCACTCCCAGGGCATCTGGGCCACTCCCAGGACAGCCGGGTCACTCTCAGGGCGGCCGGGTCACTTCCAGGGCATCTGGGCCACTCTCAGGACAGCCGGGTCACTATCAGGGCGGCTGGGTCACTCCCAGGGCATCTGGGCCACTCTCAGGACAGCCGGGCCACTCCCAGGACAGCCGGGCCACTCCCAGGGCAACCGGGCCACTCCCAGGACAGCCGGGCCACTCCCAGGGCAACCGGGCCACTCCCAGGACAACTGGGTCACTCCCAGGGCATCTGGGCCACTCTCAGGACAGCCGGGCCACTCCCAGGACAGCCGGGCCACTCCCAGGGCAACCAGGCCACTCCCAGGACAGCCGGGCCACTCCCAGGGCAACCGGGCCACTCCCAGGACAACTGGGTCACTCCCAGGGCATCTGGGCCACTCTCAGGACAGCCGGGCCACTCCCAGGACAGCCGGGCCACTCCCAGGGCAACCGGGCCACTCCCAGGACAGCCGGGCCACTCCCAGGGCAACCGGGCCACTCCCAGGACAACTGGGTCACTCCCAGGGCATCTGGGCCACTCTCAGGACAGCCGGGCCACTCCCAGGGCATCTGGACCACTCCCAGGGCAGCCGGGTCACTCTCAGGGCGGCCGGGTCACTCCCAGGGCATCTGGGCCACTCTCAGGACAGCCGGGTCACTCTCAGGGCGGCCGGGTCACTCCCAGGGCATCTGGGCCACTCTCAGGACAGCCGGGCCACTCCCAGGGCATCTGGGCCACTCTCAGGACAGCCGGGCCACTCCCAGGGCAACCGGGCCACTCCCAGGACAGCCGGGCCACTCCCAGGGCATCTGGGCCACTCTCAGGACAGCTGGGCCACTCCCAGGGCAACCGGGCCACTCCCAGGGCAATCGGGCCACTCCCAGGACAACTGGGTCACTCCCAGGGCATCTGGGCCACTCTCAGGACAGCCGGGCCACTCCCAGGGCATCTGGGTCACTCCCAGGGCAGTTGGGTCACTCCCAGGGCATCTGGGCCACTCTCAGGACAGCCAGGTCACTCCCAGGGCAGTTGGGCCACTCCTCAGGGTGTAAGTTGCTGTGGGCAGAAGGGTCTGCCGCGTTGACAATGTTGGTAAGAGTTGACCACTCCCTCTATCTCATTTCCGATTCTTGGCCACCAAACGAAGCTCTTGGCCAACATCTTTATCTGGGTTTGCCCGGGATGTGCACGGAGCTACACCTGGAGGAGTGGCTGTCGCCCCGGGGTGGTGCTATCACTCAGTTCCCCAGGAGAGTACCCTGCCTTCACAGCTGATTCCAGCCCTATGCTGCAACTAGAGCAGGACTTGCGCAGGTTTGTCAAAACGCCAGCCTGTCAAAAGCATTCTCTTCACTTTCAAAAGGATCAGGTCCCTCTGGGTCCTCATCTTGAAGTGGGAAGAGTGTGCAGAAAATTCAAAGCAAGGACTATCCTCTGTGGAACAGACAGTGAAGATACGTGCTGTGGAGATGGGAGCCGACTTAAAGCATCAGCATTAGAAACCTGTACCCCTGGCCTGTGCTGAAATGTATAGCAGTAAACAGCTAACAGTAAAGTCCATCTTCAAACTCAGGCTGATGCGATTGGCGGGATTAATTTGTCTTCGTAGTATTAGCCCTGACAACAGCTTATGATCTGAAATGATGGTGAAATGGCGGCTGTACATATACTGCTGAAACTTCTTGACAGTGAATGTAACTGCTAAACCCTCCTTTCAATCTGCCAATACCTCCTTTTGGCATCAGACAAGCTCCTGGAAGCAAAGGTAACGGCCCTTTCCATGCCATCTTCCATCTTATGGGGAAGTACGGCCCCTATGCCGTAAGGTGATGCATCACACGCCATTATGGTCTGCTTGCCTGGCTCCAAATGAACAAGTAAGATAGATAATTGTAGGGCCTTTTTTACTAGGCCAAAGGCTTTCCTCTGGGCATCTTCCCATAGCCGACATTGACGTTTGTTTAGAAGACAGTGTAAGGGTGCCAATATGGGAGACAAGTTTTTTATTCATTTGCGGGACATGGGCGTCACTGGCTGGCCAGCATTTATTGCCCATCCCTAGTTGCCCTTGAGAAGGTGGTGGTGAGCTTTGGTAAGTTGGGTAAAAACAGCCGCAATAGTTGACTATCCCTCAGGAGGACTTCACTCTGTTATGTTCTTTGGTGCAGGGACCTCTCTTATTGCCTTTACTTTGTCTTCTAGTGGGTGCAATCTTTTTGCATTGACTCTAAATCCTGAATACGAGTGCTCATTGGCCCGAAAAATCCATTTTTCTCTTTTCAAGCAGACACCATCTTCTTTGAATTGTTTGAGCATTTCCTCTAAATTGGCCCCATGCTCCTCAGGTGACGCCCTTGTTATTAAGACATCATCCAGATGCATGCCCCCTTGGGGATTCCTTGCAGGAGGCATTCCATAGTGTGCTGAAAGATAGTGCATGCAGATGAGATGCCAAAGGGTAGTCGTGTATACTGGAATAAGCCTTTATGCATATTAATAGTGACAAATTTCCTCATGTCTTCTTCCAGCTCAGGTGTTGGTATGCATGACGTAAGTCAAATTTTGTGTACTTGAGGCCTCCTGCCAGTTTAGCATAAAGGTCTTTTATCCTAGGAATAAGATATCTATCTCTTTGAGCGGCTCTATTCAGCTTGTAATAGCCACAAACCCTTACTGTGCGATCTGGTTTTAGCGCTGGGACTATTGGCACAGCCCACTCTAAGAATTGTACCGGTTTGATTATCCCTAGGTCTTCCAATCTCTTCAATTCCTTCTCAACCTTTTGATGCAGTGCCTAAGGCACAGGCCGGGTTCCAAAATACGTTGACGTTGACCCAGGTTTTTCATAAATTTTAGCCTCTACTCCCTGTGTGCAGCCCAACTCTCTCTGAGAAACCTCTTGCTCCATACACAAGAGCTCTTGGAAAACCCCATCTGAGATGTTGAATATTTCTAGCTAATTTAACGTAACTTGCTTCAAACAGTCTCATCCTAAAAGACCAGGCCTCTGTCCTTTCAGTACCATTGGGGGTAGCTGAGCAGACTGCTGCTGGTAAGACACCGATGCTGACATTGTGCCCAATTTCTTCAGTGCATCCCCATATCAGTTGCCAACTTTGCCAAGGTATTGCTGAGCCTCATGTTGCAGACTTCACTGTAAATACTTAGAGCTTTGTTCACCTATTACTGTGACCAAAACGCCTGTATCTACCGCCATAGTTAATGGACGCCCATTGACCAGAAGAGAGATTTTGATGAGGGGTGTTTTGTTTAACTTTACAATGTTGAGTTTATAAATTTCAGATGTTTCTTCCTAATCTTCCTTAGTCTTGTTTACCGGATTCCTTGTTTTCTTTTTGGGAATTGGGCACGGATGGTCTGACTCTGCATCTGGCTTGTATGTGGCCATTCTAATTACATCTGAACAAAGAAACTCTTTATATTTGCATCTGTCTTGGGGATGTTTTCCCCCATAGTTAACACTTATCAATCCTTTGTGGCTGACGATTTCTCTTCCTTATCTTGAGCTCTGCTGGGCCCTCACTGCTGTTATTCTGAGCGACCATTGTTTCCCACCAAATTTTGTTCACCTCGCCCTGCACACCTTACAATTCAAAAGCGCTTTGTTCAGTGTTCTCAGTCACTTGATCCAATTCAACAGCTTGATCCAGGATGGCTTCTTTTGAATGCCTAAACTGTTGATCCCACAGAAGAGACGATCCCGCAACATATCATTTAAAGATGGGCCAAACTCACTGGGTTCCGCCATTTGGTGAAATCTAGTGACAAAAACAGAAACTGTCTCTCCAGGTCCCGAACAGCTGAGCGGAATTTATATCTCTGCATAATAATGGAGGGTCGGGGATTATAGTGGCCCCTTATTAGTGCGACTAACTGGTCAAAGGATTTCGTATCCAGTGCCTCTGGAGATGTAAGGCTTCTTACGAGGTTATATGTTTGAGGCCCGCAAATTTGAATAAAATAACTTTCTGCTTTATTTTGGAAGTTATTCCGTTGGCTGTGAAAAATGATCAAAATCTTTCAATGTACTGGCCCCAACTTTCAACCTCCGGATCAAATGGATCGATTTTCATAAGAACATAAGAACATAAGAAATAGGAGCAGGAGTAGGCCATCTAGCCCCTCGAGCCTGCCCCGCCATTCAATAAGATTATGGCTGATCTGAAGTGGATCAGTTCCACTTACCCGCCAGATCCCTATAACCCCTAATTCCCTTACCGATCAGGAATCCATCTATCCATGATTTAAACATATTCAATGAGGTAGCCTCCACCACTTCAGTGGGCAGAGAATTCCAGAGATTCACCACCCTCTGAGAGAAGAAGTTCCTCCTCAACTCTGTCCTAAACTGACCCCCCTTTATTTTGAGGCTATGCCCTCTAGTTCTAGTTTCCTTTCTAAGTGGAAAGAATCTCTCCATCTCTACCCTATCCAGCCCCTTCATTATCTTATAGGTCTCTATAAGATCCCCCCTCAGCTTTCGAAATTCCAACGAATACAAACCGAACAGCGGCATGTTCACTCGACTAAGGTTGGCACGGTGACTTTCTTTTGCATGTTTTTCTTTCAGGGACTCACCCTTCCCCCTACAGATGTTGGCCTGCGAGTCACTGTCCGATTTATTCTCGTCGCCAGTGTTGTAGCACGAGATATCACGTCAAGGAATCCTTGAATCACATCAGTGATATATTGATAGATAGATAATACTATATACAATAAACTCAGTACAGGTACAGGTGTAATTCCATTGACTTCTGGGCTCATACTAAAGGTTCCCTCCTACCAGGACCCATTCCCTGACATCCAGTTCGTGTGCTTCGTCCTGATAGGCCCCAGGAGGGTCCTGTGACCCATGAGCATTCACCCCTTAAAGGGGTCATACTACCACAAAAACCATCCACTAATCGAACAATTTACCCTCTGACTCACTGTGAGCAACACCATGGGAGATCCACCAGTATTATTTAGGAATCAACCTGATATGAATGTAACACTTGCCTGAGAGATCCAACATGATAGGACTCCAGATGGTCGTTTCACTACATCAGGGGGAGTTGTTTGTCTCAACTTTGGTCCATTCCACACTTCCAAGACCCAAACAATTCAATTTTTGAGTATAAAATCAGTTTTAACCATCACTTTAACAAAAAAAACCATAAATCAAAAAGTAGGAATGTTAAGGCAGATTGTGGCGAAGAGCCTGGAAGTAGGGAACAGAGCTGAAAGATGCTGAGATCAAAGCAGCAAGATAGTGGAGCAAGACTGGGAATAGAGAGATCAAAGCTGGGATAGGAAAGATTTATTTTCAAAAGCCGGAAACAAAAGAACATTGGAACAAAAAAAGATAGACCACGCAGAACTCATTGCAAAGATGCACAGAGAGCAGAATTTTATCTGTGTGAGTTAGTACCAGTGATAATACTCTACACATTTTCATATCTTGTCAATCAGAGAGATTCATTATATTGAAAGGCATTAACATGCAAGTTTCTGCTGAGTATTCATTAAGCGGCTTTAATGAGTTTCCACTAAGTTGTTGCCCAAGTGCTAAAGTTACTTGTATTTGGGACCACACACACACACTCTCACACACACACTCTCACACACACACACTCACACACTCACACTCTCTCACACACACTCTCACACACACACTCTCTCACACACACACTCACACACACTCACACTCTCTCTCACACACACACACACACACTCTCACACACACACACTCTCACACACTCACACACACACTCTCACACACACACTCACTCACACACACACACTCACTCACACACACTCACTCTCACACTCACTCACACACACTCACTCTACACACACTCTCTCACACACACACACACTCTCACACACACACTCTCACACACACACACACTCTCACACACACACACTCTCACACACACTCCCACACACACTCTCACACACACACACTCTCACACACACTCCCACACACACACTCACTCACACACACACACTCACTCACACACACTCACTCTCACACACACTCTCTCACACACACACACACACACACTCTCACTCACACACACACACACACACACTCTCACACACACACACACTCTCACACACACACACACACTCACTCTCACACACACACACTCACTCTCACACACTCTCACACTCACACACACTCTCACACACACACATACTCACACACACACACACACACTCACACACACACACTCATTCTCACACACACACTCTCACACACACACACTCTCACACACACACACACACACACACTCACTCTCACACACACACACTCTCACACACTCACACACACTCTCACACACTCACACACACACACTCACTCACTCTCACACACACTCTCTCACACACACACAGACTCTCACACACACACACTCACTCTCACACACACACTCTCACACACACACTCACTCACACAGCTCAAACAAAAAGACCCTTTGTGTGAGAAAGCATTTTAAAACAAAATATGAAATGGCATAAAGTCCAATTATCCAAGACATCAATTTTGAAAGCATGTGAGTAAATCATGAGCTGCTAACAGATAATAAAACCATCAGCTTACTAGCCGTTCCTCAGTGACGTGGGCCTGCATTTGAACGGCCAGTCTGCACTCATACAAAGAACTTTTAGCACAATCTAACATGGGGATGAAGTTGATGAGATCATCTCATGTTAGTTCAGGATCACATGGGCTACAATGCAGCTACAGTGTCTCAAATCTGGGTACCCAAAAACTGGCGCTCTCCAAAAATAGACATTGTTTTTGAGCTGCTGTGCATGAATTATTATTATTAGATGAGTAAGATAACCTACTGGCTTGTTAGTGAGATGCTGCATTGGCGCAACAGCTTCGCACTGGTCTTTACCTGCGCTCCAAATGGGATGAGCGACCCTTGACTTGACCCATCCTGAACTGCCTGACTTGAAGGAAACCTATGCAGACACGGGGAGAATGTGCAGACTCCATACAGACAGTGACCCAATCCGGGAATTGAACCCAGGTCCCTGGTGCTGTGAGGCAGCAGTGCTAACCACTGTGCCACCGTGCGACCTGAGGGTCAAACGAGACTGGAGAATTCCAGCTGACAGTGTGGTATCCCATTGCAAAACCTTCCCATTTGTAATAGCATCACTTTCTCTTGATGTGTAACAATAGTATTTTCCAGTGAAAACAATTTAATGCCAATGATTATTTTATACATCAACAATACTGAAACTGATTCTGCAATATGTTTTGAATTTTACATGAAGCCACCAAAACATTAATACAAAATGGGACTTATAGACCTCTTTCTGGCAAAAGCAACCCAAAGTCATACTAATCACCTCAAGCACCATCATATGATATATTTTCCAACGCAACATCATAAGCGTGTTATCCATCATTTCATAGATTCCAGATAGAGACCACAAACCTGATTCTGTTTATGAAAGAAAAACTGGGCATCCAGAGCTTTGCTGGCAAGTTATTCAGATACTCAATTTTTCAAAATGTCTTGAGAATAGTTTTGTGAATCTGATAACATTTCAAGTTAATGACCTTGCACCTTTAAAATACAGGACAGTATATTTGAACCAAGCATGTATCTTCGTACTCACACTCACTCAGAAACATATACAGATGGCCTTCAATGTTACATTCTGTTATTTATTGGTTTTCATTATAATGTGCACTTTTAAAGGAACAATGTATGTCGCTACACACAGACAGACAGATAGACACTTGCAAACAAGCACACACACTCATGCACAATATATTGTGGACTACACCAACAAAGAATTTTTATTGGGGCATTCTGGTGGCTCATTGCCTTAGCAAGACATTTCACTCTGACAGGTTGTGCAATCATGAAGTACAACATTGTGGTGATTTTCCCTCTAAGGGCAGCACAGCAGAAGAGGGTCACCTGGCTTGAGGGAGCAACTGGGACAAAAGTGGGTAATCACCCCTGGGGTTGGAGTCCTCACTTGGGCAGAAGACATGTGGAAGACATACAGGGATTGGGGCAGCCAGGGGGGCTGCTGACTTCCGTACAGTTTATCCTTGCTAATAAATATCTTTTCTGTTCCTAACAAAATCTGTGAGCATGCAGCATTACATTGGCAACGAGGATGGGATGGATTATGTGAACACTATCTGTGGCCCGACAACTGTGAGTATCCTATTTTAACTGAGGTCTGAAGGAAAAGGATACTCACCTGAATGTCTGGCTTTGGATGAATAGACCCAATCAGATAGAATCATAGAATCCCTACAGTGCAGAGGAAGGCCATTTAGCTCATCGAGCCTGCATCAGCCACAATGCCACCCAGGGCCTATCCCTGTAACTCCATGCATTTACCCTAGCTAGTCCCCCTGACCCTAAGGGGCAATTTAGTATGGCCAATCAACCTAAGCTGGAAAATATTTGGACTGTGGGATGAAACCGGAGCACCCGGAGGAAACCCGTGCAGACACAGGAAGAATGCGCAAACTCCACACAGACAGTGACCTGAGGCCGGAATCGAACCCAGGTCCCTGGCACTGTGAGGCAGCAGTGCGAACCACTGTGCCACCATGCCGGCTCAAAGATGTTAAAATATTGTCAGACCCTGAGGGGCGGACGCAGAGGGGACCTGAATTGGCCGATGCATTCAAAAGTTTAGAAATGTGTACAACAAAAAATATCAAGAGGAAATAATCGCCGCATTATAGGAAGGATGTGGAAGTGTTGGAAAGGGTGCAGAGGAGATTTACCAGGATGTTGCCTGGTATGGTGGGAAAATCATATGAGGAAAGGCTGAGGGGCTTGAGGTTGTTTTCGTTAGAGAGAAGAAGGTTACGAGGTGACTTAATAGAGGCTTACAAGATGATCAGAGGATTAGATAGGGTGGATAGTGAGAGCCTTTTTCCTCGGATGGTGATGGCTAACAAGAGGGGACATAGCTTTAAATTGAGGGGCGAGAGATATAGGACAGATGTTAGAGGTAGGTTCATTACTCAGAGAGTAGTAAGGGCGTGGAATGCCCTGCCTGTAGCAGTAGTGGACTCGTCAACATTAAGAGCATTCAAATGGTTATTGGATAAACATATGGATAATATTGGAATAGTGTAGGTTAGATGGGCTTTAGATTGGTTTCACTGGTCGGTGCAACATCGAGGGCCAAAGGGCCTGTACTGCGTTGTAATGTTCTATGTTCTAATCTTCGGAAGCAAGAGCTGTGATTTTGGGGTGGGTGTGGGGGGAGGGGCGGGAATATGTGAATGTGCACCATTACAAACATCTTCCATTTCTTGGTTGACTTTTGGCCATTGCCGCAACCAAAGTCTCGACGGAATTCGAGGAAAATTCCTGAGTGAGTCATCCCAGGTACAGTTTCTTGTCAGCCCTTTAAAAGAAAAGTTGTCAGTAGTGTTGGCAAGAGGCTAATGTTTGATTCGTTCTGCTAAAGTGGGTGGCACGGTGGCACAGTGGTTAACACCACTGCCTCACTGCGCCAGGGACCCAGGTTCAATTCTGGCCCTGTGTCACTGTCTGTGAAGAGTTTGCACGTTCTCCCTGTGTCTGCGTGGGTTTCTTCTGGGTGCTCCAGTTTCCTCCCACACTCCAAAGATGTGCGGGTTAGGTTGGTTGACCATGCTAAATTACCCCTTAGTGTCAGGGGGATGAGCAGGGTAAATACGGGGATAGGCTTGGCTGGGATTGTTGTCGGTGCAGGTTTGATGGGCCGAATGGCCTCCTTCTGCACTGGAGGAATTCTATGATTCATTTCTATGAAAGCCTCGTGATGGGGCAGTGCAAGAAACCATACTTTGAAGAAAAAATGGGCCACCTGGCCAAATAACACACGATGGGAACATCAAGCTCTGTTTTTATTTATATAATGAAATCCTAATTCCTCTGGCTTACTTGCGCGCCGCACAGGGGTTAGCATTTCACTCCCCTATCATTCATCAGAGAAAGGAGGCTTATTCTGCTTTGGAGATAGGTATCAACGCAAGTTGCCTGCTACGTTTTTCTGTGCAGCTGCAGCGTCTGATCATTTGCCAATAACTTGATTAGTCGAACCAGATTTCCACTTTTTCTATTCAGGGGTCAATCAGAAAACCAACCCAAATCTTTAATTATTTCATATAATTTTCTTTTATCCCTGAATAATTTATAATTCAATGAAAAAATAAATAAATTAATAACAATCCAAGTCACACATTTAAATGATAATTGTACTTTTAATTACAATGAGCTCTTTATCTTGAGCCAAGCTGCTATTGAAATTTGTAACAGGTTAAAAATCAGTGGTGCCCAGTATTAACTGGGAGGGTAAATAACTCTTCTTTATTATGTCATCCTGCATTGTGACTAGTTAGTTCTGAATCCACTCAGAAGACTTTTATTATATATATACATAAATAACGGTTGGAGCAATTCTTTCCCAGGTGTCAACAATATTTTCAAACTAACTTTTCTTGCACCACTATTTACTCATTTTTATGTGATCTCCCCATCACATAGAAACATAGAAACTAGAAGCAGGAGTAGGCCATTCGGCCCTCCAAGCCTGGTCCGCCATTCATTTTGATCATGGCTCATCATCAAATTTCAAATCCTGACTCCCTCCTTTCCCCCATATCCCTTGATCCCTTTAGCTCCAAGAGCTTCACCTGGCATGGTGTCACAGTGCTTATCACTGCTACCTCACAGCGCCAGGGACCAGGGTTCGATTCCCGGCTCGGGTCACTGTCTGTGCGGAGTCTGCACGTTCTCCCCGTGTCTGCGTGGGTTTCCTCCGGGTGGTCTGGTTTCCTCCCACAATCTAAAGATGTGCTCGTTTGGTGCATTGGCCATGCTAAATTCTCCCTCAGAATACCTGAACAGGTGCCTGAGTGTGGCTACTAGGCACTTCATTGCAGTATTAATGTAACCCTACTTCTGACTTTTAAATAAACTTTAATTTCTTCTTGAAATCAGACAACATTTTGGCCTCGACTACATTTTTTGCTCGTGAATTCCACACATTCACCACCCTCTGGATGAAGAAAGTTCTCCTCACCTCAGTTCTAAAAGGTTTACCCCTTATCCTTTAAACTATGACCCCTAGTTCTGGACTCCCTCACTACTGGGAACATTCTTTCTGAATCAATCCTGTCTAATCCTGTTGGAATTTTATAAGTTTCAATGAGACCCCATCTCACCCTTCTAAACTCCAGTGAATATAATCATAACCGATTTATTCTCTCCTCATATGACAGATCTGCCATCCCAGAAATCAGCCTAGTAAACATTCGCTGTACTCCCTCTATAACAAGGACATCCTTCCTCAGATAAGGACACCAAAACTGCACACAATACTCTGGGTATGGCCTTACCAATGCCCTATACAATTGCAGTAATCCGTGGTAGCCGGATCTATCCCCAGCCATTTACACTCATCTTGCCATTGGATCAAGAGACAGAGATTGCGGGTGATGATATGCTATTCTCCTTCACTGAACTCTAATTCACGTGCAAGTCATCATTCTATCATCTGCCATCTCTCTCTGTCACAAGCCCTGTGGTGATGGGTGAGTGAGGAAGCAGCATGGGTGAGGATTCACTGAGAGCTATTGCCATGACCAGGCACACAGGTGGCTTAGGCTATAAGGTCATTTATCATTGGAAGGAAGAATTTGGCAGCCCCCTCGGTGACTGAGTAACCCTTTGTAGGAGCACACCACTCACCTCCCTGGCTAGCAGGCACAACTGGCATAGATCTCATCCACGTGGTCGTAAGTCAATCTCCAAAAAGAAATTAGATGGATACCAACCCAGTTGGCAAATGAAACATGCACACTCTCATGGACAATGCTACAGCCAGCAGAACTGAAAGAGGAACTGCTTATTTGTAGAGAGCTGGCTAGATACAGCATCCCGATTGCTACCCTCAGCGAAACTTGTTTACCTGAGGAGAGTTGCTCAAGAATATCAGTGCAGGTTACACATTATTTTGCCATGGAAAAGAAGAATGGAGAGATGCTGGTGTAGGCTTTGCTGTCATGAACCATCTCGTCAGTAAGGATGCTTTGGCTTCTCAAGGGTGTTAATGATTGTTTAATCATGCTTGAATACCCCTTGCATGGTGACAGACAAACTCTGATCAATGTGTATGTCCCTTACTGGACCCAACCCTGATGAGGTCAAGGATGAATTCTGTGATGACCTCCACTCTTTGATTGCCCCTGTGTCAAAGTCAGACAAGTGGGCGGCGCAGTGGCACAGTGCTTAACACTGCTGCCTCACTGAGCCAGGGACCCGGGTTCAATTCCGGCCTCAGGTTGCTGTCTGTGTGGAGTTTGCACGTTCTCCCCGTTTCTGCGTGGGTTTCCTCTGGGTGCTCCGGTTTCCTCCCACAGTCCAATGATGTGTGGGTTAGGTAGATTGGCCATTTTAAATTGCCCCTTTGTGTCAGGGGGATTAGGAGGATAAATATATGGGGTTACAGGGATAGGGCCTGGGCAGGATTGTTGTCAGTGCAGGCTTGAAGGGCCAAATGGCCTCCTTCTGCACTGTAGATTCTATGAGTCTATGAAGTTAATCATCTCGGTGACTTCAACTTGAGTTGGCAAGGCCTGGGAAAGGGTCATCAGAAAATCAGGGTTGGCAGTAGTAACAGCAATTGCCTCTGTAGTATCTCAAGGGATTGACAACCACAAAGTTTAGTGACTAAATTAACCATTTATTGTAACAAATAAACCATGTACAGGGTACAAGAACTGTGCTATCTGATTACTTTGACTCCAATCTCAGACTGACTGGGAAAGCCCACATCAGCACCAGGATTCACGTGCTTCAGTCCAATTGGTTGATCAGGTCACATAATACCCCCACCCGTCCCTCCACACCAAATCTCACCCCTAAAAGAAGCTTGCTATTGCAGTCTCCTCTTGCTGATGATGTGTGCTGAGCATGAGCTTTTAATCACCAATACAGTTTTCTGCTTCCCTAAGCACAACAAGGTGTTCCCCCATTCTATGCATTGGCATCATATTGACAGAGGGACCAGCAGGATGTGCATGTACGAGAGCTATTGGTGGCACTGACTGCTGGACTGCTAGTCTGTGTGGCCTAGTCCTTCTTCGATTTCTTACGCTTTAATGTATAAGTAATAGAATTTGATGAATGATTTCTTCATTAAATTTAAGCATTGGCCTCAGGTTCCTGGCACTTCCACTGCCAATGGCTGTAGTATCTCAAGGGATTGGCAACCACAAAGTTTATCAGACCAGGCTGATTCATTCCAGAATGAGATGGAGAGATCCTCTGGGCATGAATGAAACTGAGAGATATGTGGATAGTGTGGGAAAATGAAATTGATGTACAAGATCATAATCTTATTGAACAGTGGAACAGGCTTAAGGGGTCTTATGGCATGTTTATGCTCCTATTTCTTATGTTCATATACATTTGAAACACGGTTCCCCATCTCGCTTTTCTACCTATGTCGTTGTGCATCATCCTATGCAATTTCTTAATTCTCACCAGGGTCGATGTAGCTGTGTTCCCTACATGGTGCACAAGAACCAAGCATATGCCATGACATGCTCCTTGAGTTGCCAACACTATTTAAACCAAAATGTGTTTTGTTTGCTGCTTCCCTGAATGCATCAAAATATAGACAAAAAGCCGTTTGGTAGTACAGAAATTTAGTATTGCTGAAAAGAAGCGACATGGGGGGCGGAGGGGGGGGGGGAGGTGATTCTCCCAGCTGCTGTGCTGCTTTTGTAGTGCAGCGGATCGGGAGACTCAAGCGGAGGCTATTTTGTGGGCCCCCCGCCTCCGCGAGTCTCCAGGCACCGGATTTCCAGCGCCATCAGCTCCATGCCAGAAATCGGTGCGGAGCTGTATAAATTATGTTAACACTTATTTAAATATAATTACCATTTCATTCGTGGGCCCTGGACTGAAGTTTCCGGGCCCACGAGCCTCTCCCCAACCCCTGCCAGGAATGTTTCACTCCAGCGGGGTTTACAATTGCGAGGAGCTGGCAGCCGGACCCTGCTGAAGTGAAGGGAGGCCATCAAGGCACCACTGGAGGTTGGGGGTAAGGGGGGGCACCCTTGGGCATTGCCTGCTTTTGGGGGGAAGATCGAGGCAGACAGCGGGGGGGGGGGGGGGGGGGGGAAGTGGGGGGGTGCAAGGCTGGCTCGGACATGTCTGGGAGGCCAGCAATCAAGCCATGGAGGGATCGGAGGGGCAGTGATGTGGGTTGCGGGGCTGACCAGCAATTGGGAGGTCGGCAGTGCAGGGCTGCTGTAAATATGCTGGTTTCTGCTATGACAGATCAGCGTATGCACAGTGGCCCGCTCAATACTATGTTGCCGGCTTCTCCAGCGGGAATAGGCCCCGCCCCCAGATGTTTTGCGTGAATCACGCTAGGGCACTCTGCAGTGCATAAAGTGTGGGAGATTCATTTTAAAAATCCCGCTGAATAATCTTGTGGAATTTATTCCAGTTTTTACGTGAATTCGACACCCAAATTTTTTTTGGGAGAATCCCACCCGTGCTGTCAAAGCCTTTCGTACGAGCATCCAAATTAGGAGCAGGAGTAGGCCACTCGGCCCCTCGACCCTGCTTGTCAATCGTAAATTCATGGCGCATCTTATTGGAACCTCAACTGCACATTCCGCCTACCCCCATTAACCTTTGACTCACTTGTTATTCAAGAATCTGTCCACTTCTGCTTTTAAATATTCTATATGACCTTGTTCCCACCTCTCTCTGGGAAAAAGAATTCCAAAAGCTCATGGCACTCAGAGAAAAAAATTCTTCCCATCACCGTCTCAAATGGAAGACCCCTTATTTTGAACTGTGTCCCCTAATTTTAGTTTCTCCCTCAAGGGGAAGCATCCTTTCAGCATCCACCTTGTCAAAACCCCTCAGGATGTTGTATGTTTCAACAAGATCCCCTCACAATCTTCTAAACTCCAATGGATACAGCACCAGCCTGTCCAATCTTTCCTCATTAGATTAACTCCCCCTTCCCAGATATCAGTCAAACGAACCTTCTCTGAGCTGCTTCTAATTCAATTATATCCTTTCTTAAATAAAGAGACCAAAACTGTACTTGGTGGCCTCACAAATGCCCTTTACAACTGCATCAAAGCATCCAATCCCCTTGCAATAAGCAAAGACATTCCATTTACCTTCCTCATCACTTGATGATCCTGCACACTAACTCTTGATGATTATGTATCAGGGCACCCAGATCCCTCTGTCCCACAGAGTTCTGCAGTCTCTCTCCATTTAAATAATATCCGGCTTATCTATTCTTCCTGCCAAAGCGGACTAGTTCATATCTTTCCACATCATACTTCATCCGCCAAATCTTTGCCCATTCACTTAACCTATCTCCGTCCCTTTGTAGCTCATGCCCTCTGTGCAACTTACTTTCTTAACTATCTTTGTGTCATCAGTAAATTTAGCAACCATACATTCAATCCCTTTATCTAAGTCATTGATATAAATTGTAAAAAGTTGAGACCCCAGAACATATCCCTGTGGCACTCCACTCACCACATCTTGTGAACACAGAAATGATCCATTTCTGCTACTCTTTGTTTCCTCTTCGCATACAAATCCTCTATCCATGTTAATATGTTACCCCTCCAGCATGAGCTTTTATTTTGCAAAGCAACCTTTGATGTGGCACCTTGTCAAAAGCTTCTGGAAATCTAAGTACACCACATCTACAGGTTCTCCTTTATCCATGTTGCTTGCTACTTCCTCAAAGAACACCAAAATGTTAGTCAAAATGATTTCCCTTTCACAAACCATGTTGATTCTCCCTGCATCGAGATTTTCTAAATGCCTCAGCATAACCTCCTTAATAATAGATTCTGGCAATTTCCCTCTGAAAGACGTTAGGCTAACAGGCTTATAGTTTCCTGCTTTCCGCCTCCTCCTTTCTTGAATAGAGAAGTCACATTCACTATTTTCCAACCTGCTGCCACCTTTCCAGAATCCAAGGAATTTTGGAAAATTAAAATTCATCCTGCACTTATTGGGGACAGACTCACAAGAATACCAAACCTCAAGGGGAACAACAATTTATACTGCATAAGAGTACACTTGCCAACCAATCAGAACCCTCCCCTCATGCGGTATGGATTGTATTTCCCTTTGAGATTTGGTATTCTTGTGAATCTGTCCTGATGAGTGCGAGACAGAAAGCTTTGACAACATGTCCATTTTGATAGCAATGTATCAAAGGTACTCCATCTCTGCCTGGCTACTAGATGAGTAGCAACTACTGCTGTCATTATGGAATATCAGGGATTCCTACCACAGCAATAATGTAATTATGTGACACTTTTATAGAATACCTGAAGCCAACTTAAATGTCTCCATTTGCTTTACATAGTAACTTTGAAGTGAATAATGTCATATAGGGATACAGTCTGCATTAGCAACAACCCATAGAAATCAGAATCAAATGTCTATTTAATGGCTGATTTGGAGATATTTATTGAGGAAGGGTGGTGGGTGGGTGGGGTGGGGGGGGAACAGAAGGAGAATTTCCTACTGTTATTTGTAATGGACATTTTAATTCCCACCTCAACAACCAGGATCACTTTCCCGTACTGTGTAATGCATTGAGTTCAAACCATTGTGTAGATCTCAACTCGTAAACATTTGCCCAAAGGGGAGGTACCAACTGAGATAAGCGGGCACTTGGGGCAACCAACAAAAAGGAAAAATAAACAATGCTGTGTTCAGTTTTGGGAAAAGAATTCCCAGTTTGGGGCGGCACAGTGGTTCGCACTGCTGCCTCACACTGCCAGGCACCCAGGTTCAATTCCGGCCTTGGGTCAGTATGTGTGTGGAGTTTGCACATTCTCCGCGTGTCTGCGTGGGTTTGCTCCGGGTGCTTCCCTAAGCACAACAAGGTGCTCTCCCATTCTATGCATTGGCATCATATTGACAGAGGGACCAGCAGGATGTGCATGTACGAGAGCTATTGGTGGCACTGACTGCTGGACTGCTAGTCTGTGTGGCCTAGTCCTTCTTCGATTTCTTACGCTTTAATGTATAAGTAATAGAATTTGATGAATGATTTCTTCATTAAATTTAAGCATTGGCCTCAAGTTCCTGGCACTTCCACTGCCAATGGCTGTAGTATCTCAAGGGATTGGCAACCACAAAGTTTATCAGACCAGGCTGATTCATTCCAGAATGAGATGGAGAGATCCTCTGGGCATGAATGAAACTGAGAGATATGTGGATAGTGTGGGAAAATGAAATTGATGTACAAGATCATAATCTTATTGAACAGTGGAACAGGCTTAAGGGGTCTTATGGCATGTTCATGCTCCTATTTCTTATGTTCATATACATTTGAAACATGGTTCCCCATCTCGCTTCATTAGAATCCCTACATTGCAGGAGGCCATTCGGCCCATCGAGCCTGCACTGACAACAATCCCACTCAGGCTCTATCCCCGTAACCCCATGTATTTAGACACTAAGGAGCAATTTGGTGTGGCCAATTAACCTAACCCGCACATCTTTGGACTATGGATGGAAACCAGAGCACCCGGAGGAAACCCACGCAGACATGGGAGAATGTGCAAACTTCACACAGTGACCCGAGGCCAGAATTGAACCTAGGTCCCTGGTACTGTGAGGCAGTAGTGCTAACCACTGTACACCTAACTAGCACCATCAATAAATAAACTTAATAGCTTTGTTCGGGGGAGGGGATGGCCTCGTGGTATTGTCACTGGACTACTAATCCAGAAACTCAGCGAATGTTCTGGGGACCCAAGTTCGAATCCCGCAGCTGGTGGAATTTGAATTCAATAAAAAAAAGCTGGAATTAAGAATCTACTGTTGACTATGAAACCATTGTTGATTGTTGGAAAAACCCATCTGGTTCACTAATGTCCTTCAGGGAAGGAAATCTGCTGTCCTTACCTGGTCTGGCCTACATGTGACTCCAGAGCCACAGCAGTGTGGTTGCCTCTCAACTGCCTTTGGGCAACTAAGGATGGACAATAAATGCTGACCAGCCAGCGACACCTATGTCCCAAGAATTAATTTAAAAAATCATTCTGAGCCACTCTATTACACACTCAGTTCATTTTGCCAATTTGATGAAGTTGTTTGGAACAAATTCACATCCAGTCCCATTCTTCCTGCTGTTTATTTTAATTGACCAACTACCTGGTTGTTGAGATGGGACCATTGGAAGCCCTCGGTTGAAGTGGGATCTCAGAAGACAATACAAGTAAAAAATCAAACACCAGTTGGGTCATGATAATCGATTTATTAAGAACACTCAGTTCCAAAACTTGTTTTTTTTTTAATGTTTATGTAGCCTTTTTTTTAATACTTTGGCTTCTAAACTATTGCCGTTATATACACAAAGCAAAATTTCTGTTGTGTTAAATGATACACCATAAGAAAATACATAGTATTTACAAAGTGCAAAAATAAGGCATATATGAATACAGAAAGAATTTAGCCCACAGGATTGGTCAAAGTACCAATGACTCTTTTGAGGCAGTTTGATATGGCAGTCATCTTGTACAAATGGGCTGTTTGCTCCCTACATTTCTGGTGATTGTCGGCTTAAAACACTGTGTGCTAGGTGGCTTTTAAAGCAGTGAGACTTTGATAACCTGGTCGTATTTATGGAAGGCAGATACTGTTTGTTAGATTATGAAACAGATTAGTCACCGGACAGCTAAATACTGACTCCCCCACCCCCCCTCTCCCACCCCCATGAGGTCTCATTTCTCATTAAGTCATTTGGGGAATCCTCAACTCAAAAGCCAAGCAACATCACCTCTACGCACTTAAATAAATGATAGGTTGAGAATTATTCATTTTGTTCAAAACATGTTGTAAATTAACATACTGCATACTTTGCTGGGGGGTGGGGAGGCGGGGGCGGTCGACTCATGTGCAAAGCTCTTTGGTGTACTGCATTACAGTGCTGGAATACAAGGATTTACCAAGCCCTGTATCTCCCTCACCTCGCAAGTTCCTAGTCACATGCGAGAGGCGACCTGCACAAGGGCAAGACGCTTTCTCAGAAGTGGGGTGGGAAACTGGAGGCAGGCCCAGACATTTAAAAAGACAGAATCAGCATTAGTGGTACAAGTCTAGAAGTTGTACAAGGAAAATTAAAGGGTGAAGAGACAAGGGGTACGTGGCAAAAGAAGAAAAAGAGCATTTCCAATTTTTCAGTTTCATCTTTTAGTGTTTACTATAACAACTGTATGTTTTACCTGATGAGCTGTAAAATCCAACACACCTCTGGCAACACTCTACAACTTGTACTTTTGACTTTTGTACCAACTGGTTGTCCACTAAAGCTTCAACTTTGTCAAAGATGCAAATCAGATTTCTGTTCCCCTTTACCCTGGGCTTGTCTATAAAAACCCATGTGAAGATGTGACTTACAACTAAACTTTAAGCAAATTAGTCTATTTAAAATTTAAGAATATGCTCAGATTTTGAACTATTTGGATTTACACAAAAAATACTGGTGAGGTTTTATAAGAGCATACTTTATTTTCTTTTACCATGTTATGACTTCAGTCTTGAACTGTGTGAAATGTTGGTGAAGAATTTCACAGATAAAATTTTAGATGCATGGATCTGAAAATTGAAATCCTGATCATGCCTCTTCACCTGATGCACTCAAGAGTAGCTTGGAAGCTACAGTTTTACACGAGCAATATTGCCACATTACGATTGTCAACTTTGATTAAGTAACACTGATGAAATGTGTGCAGGACTACATGGAGAACTCTTAAATCTCAACCAGGCCACCAAAGAATTAAGAAGGAGAAAAGCATCTCGAGAATGATAACTGGTGCTGCCCTGAAGTACTTCCTATCCTGGTTTGTAACAGCATTGTTCTGTGAAAATAGGTTGCCTCTCATGGAATGGCACATGCCATTGGTATGAGCACCAAAAGAGATGGAGAAAATAACTTCTGGGTGGCAGTTAACTCATTTCCAATTCAAGGACCATAACTTAATCATGTGCGGTCTAAAACTGAAGTTCAGTCCCACTGGAAAATGATTGTATCTTTCTGCTTTTTATGGCATGGAACTGGATTAATGGATCCCAGCTGTAATAGGAAAACTAGGCACCAGGATTATTGTTCAGGTTCAAGCCCATTTAGATTTCCTTGAGCCATTGTGCTCCCAGAAGATCACGGGTCTTCTGCAGTTTGAGCTTAAGACCAGAGAGAGGGAAATGGAAGAAGGTGACATGCTGAGGAGGAAATGGTAAGTGGCAGTCATGGTAAGACCAGCATTTGTTGCCATTACTAATTGCCCTTGAACGGACTGGCTTGCTTGGCCATTTCAGAGGGCAGTTAAGAGTCAACAACATTACTGTGGGCTCACATGTAAGTCAGAAGATTGCCTTCCTTAAAGGACCTCAGTGAATCGGATGGGTTTGTGCATCAATTGGTAGTTTCACAGTCATCAATTCCCGGTTTTATTAACTGAATTTAAATTCCGCCCAGTGCCTTGGTGGGATTTGAACCCATGTCCTTGAGTCCATGGCATTAGCCTGGGTCACTGGATCACTAGTCCAATAGCATTACCATTGGTTCACTAGTCCAATAGCATTACCATTATGCCACTATCTCCCCTGAATCTGGCTCACTGATGTGGCTAAAAATGGTAGGACTGTTACTGGGGCTGAGGGCTCTTTTTATTCAGATCAGTAACCAAATACTCAGTTAGGCTAATTCTGATTGGACTCACACTGGGAAGATTAATAGTGCCTTCTGCAGTTTCAAATTTATTGTCCGGCAGTTCCTCCATACAGCTTTGGCTCACCTCAATCTCCAGGTTCTTTGAGCTTAAATAAATAGAGATGGGTCTTACAGGGTGGGATTGTGCACTCCATAATAGCAATGGAAGTTAACTTTGTGGGCTTCTCAGTAATTTGGTTTGAGGTCTCTTAATTAAGGTGCATGCGAGACATCCACCCGGCCCAAAATATTGTAGCTTCTATAAACAAGTTACTTAGGGAACTGTTTTCGGTATTTTGCTATCAATATGATCATTTTAATATTGTTAGCAGTGTCTCAAGTCACTCTTCTTGTTTCAATCATTTCTAAACAGTTTCCATCAATAGAAAAGACCCAATTTTTGCAGTAGCAATGACAGTGAAACTGTCAGCCTTTGCCAACATTCCTCCACTGAAACTGACAGCAAATTTATGGGCAGGATTTGCTGGCCGCGCTCGCTTTGAAACCAGAAAATCCCACCCGAGGTCAATAGACCTTTCCATGGTCCGCCCCTCGCCTGCTCCGATTTCCGTGGCGGGTGGAACGGGAAAATTTGCCCCCAGGAGTCTGCACTTGTGCAGAGTAACACGGAAATATAGAAGTTGCTGTCGATGGTTTTATGTTTCTTAGAGGGGGCACTGTTGTCAATGGAGATCCACCAAATTGATGATAACTTCCAATCATATACTGTTGGTCTTAGTGTAAAAACCCTTGACAAGGTTACACCCTGTTGAATGGGGTGTAACTGAGCTTTTAAATGCTGTAATTTCATAATTATAGCTAAACTACCCTTGGTGGTGTTGAAAAACTAATTTCATATTTTGTGGAATAGAATTTCATAGAATTTCATAGAATTTCATAGAATCCCTACAGTGCAGAAAGAGGCCATTTGGCCCATCGAGTCCGCACCGACCACAATCCCACCCAGGCCCTACCCCCATATCCCTACATATTTTACCTGCTAATCCCTCTAACCTACGCATCCCAGGACACTAAGGGGAAATTTCTTTTTAGCATGGCCAATCAACCTAACCCGCACATCTTTGGACTGTCAATTTTTTACCATTATCATAAAGAAACTCCACATATTTTGTTTAAAAATAAGCTTATCTTTGTTTTAGTTTCTATCTTAATCCAATCATAAGCAGTTATAACCCTTGCTCCCTGAAAATTTTAATCTGAAACTAAATGGTGCTTTTAACTTCCTGGCTGGATGTGTGTGTGAATACTTCAATGTTATTGGCTACCTTCTTGTTCGCTGTTGCACGCTGAGATACTGCCTCCACCTGGTGCCAGGTTGGGAAGGGAAAACCACGTCACAGGCATTTTTCCCTGAGGTCTGTGGTGAGCATCCTTGCTTAGCCACGGATCGCAAAATCCAGGCCATAATTTGTGATTTCTATTGGGTTCTGAGTGTGCAGTAAATGTGATATTCATCTACTTTGGCTCCACTTGCTAAATGATTTTTATCTTTCAGAATTTGACTGCCATGATCAGTAACAGAAGGGCAGCTGCTTCAAAATTCAATTTCTCTGAAAAGCGTATGAATAGTAATGGAGAAATTGATCCATCGTGTTGCTTGAGGTGACTTGATTGTTGGGTTTTTAATGAGGGTTTCTGCAGGAGGAGATCGTGATGTTTTCAGTACTGCTGCTCCAGGCAAGAACTCTCTTTGCTTTCAATTCTTTTCACCATCTCCTTAGCTTCTCAGACTGTCACGTATCAAGGGATCAACTGTGTGGCCTCTCAAAACAGTGCAAGGATCCTGTTGCTAGCTGAAGGAAAATTTTGCTTCAAAAACTGAACACAACTTTCTTAGCCATTCCCCCTCCACTAACATTGTGACATTTAAGTTCCTGCATCCCCAGGACATCACCATATGAGAAGCAACCTGAAGAAATGCGAGTTGAGACCTGATATGCTGCAGCACAATGGAAGTGGAAAGGTTGTATAAAGCTTCCTCCTGTTTCTTGCTATTTTTCAATGTCGCTCATCCATTTGCTCAAAAGAAATTAATATCTGCTTCATAAATTTGCCATACACAAGATTGCAAAATCAACAGAAAATCTCTTCTGTTGCGCAGAGGAAGAACGATCGACAGGCACGGACTGGTAGGTACGATGAAACATTGATACAGAATTAGGCGGTTTGAGTGCCAAACATATACCATTGTGATCATCTATGCAAGGATCCAGTTCACAAGCAACCACTGTTATATCATAGTGTCACTGCTCATACAAGGAGGTGCATTAGCACTGGAATGGGATGTACTCAACATGGGTCAGAATGATCATTTATACCTGTCAGGTATTACTTAACCCAAAGGCATTTAAGGAAATATTATTATTGATTCAGAGGGAGCAGAAATAAGAAATCCGGGCAGTGACGTGCAGCTCTTGGGCCGATTTACTTTTAAGATGATCGTTCATCCCTTTCGATCATTTTGATTCCTGCCGTCAGTTACTTACAAATGATTTGTGAATTTTACTGGTCATTTGGAGGAGTGTGTGCAAGTAGTCAGCAAGGAGGCAAGCTGGTTAATAGTAAGGAATGACAGGACAGAATATTGCAAGTATTAAATATTAATTAACAGCACAGTACCTTTCAGATTTTTGAAAATATTTTTTGAACATTGCACATAACTAGGGGGAACATGACATTATTAATTTTATACCAGCCATACGGTTACTATATAGGGCAGCAAGCAAATCCTTTGATAAAGATCTCCTTCAAATGCCAGAACACTGAATTGGCCAGAGATTTCAGAATAGGTAGCAGTTTCAAAGGACTAAAGTGAAGTACTTTTCATTTAAATATCATTACAGGAAGGGAGATTATAAGATACAAAATGGTACGAAAATACTTTTTCTGTGCGCTTCCTTGCTTCGAATAAAAATTACCAAAAATAAACTATTTCCTTTACACTAAGACAAGGGTTGAAACCGGTGTCACCTATTTTCAATTCAATTTTGTTCCCTTTTAAAAATCAATATTTCATTTACTTATTTCCTTTTCAAATGTGGGGCCTATGGATTACATGCTGAAAATATTGCTTTAAAAAAGTCACATTGGTCGGTACCCAAGTTTGTTGCAAAACAAATGAATATAATGCCAAGCCTGATGCTGGCTCGCGACTGTGCGTCTGAACTCAGGTTTAACATTTTCGTATGTTTGTAGGGAGTCTCAGCTTCAGCACAGTCCTCCTTTTGTTTTCTATATAAAGTGATTGCATAATTTACTGCTTTTTGCAAAGTGGTACATTTGTTTTTGAGGGTGGGTAGCTGGTGGAAGTGTTGCTTCATTGAATACCAGGCAAAACAAGACTCCCTCCCTCCCTGCAACACCCTCAAACACCACCAAGCCTATTCAAAAGCATCTGCAGTGCAAAACTGTACACTGCCTAACCTCAGAAACATACTCAATTTTGAAAACACTACCAAACATTTGCATGGAATGGCTTCTAACATTTCAACACCTAGAAGAGATCTAAAAAAAACAGGCAAACTGTGACAAACGCCTCTACTTTTAACTGTGCAAAGTGAACAATAAAATATACTCACAAAAGAAAGCATCAAATACTTGCTTAAAGTAGTGTGACCTTGCAATTGTGATTAAGGAAAGACACCAGTATTGTAATACTTTCCATTATTCAGGATAGCAAATATTGCTCGTCTGGTAAAGAGTTCTTTTTTTTCTTGATAAAAATTATTTTAAAAACTTGCAAAAGATATGAGCAAATGTAAGCTATATACAAAAGATATAATGCAGGTTGTGTGGCAAGGCCAGTATGAGAGTTGGCCAATATTATATCTGTCCTTTCGACTGTACCGGCCAATTTAGTCAGATTTAGACTTAGACTCTTTGGCAATGGACTTCATGTTCACTCTGCTTCCAGTAAAATGCAGTAAATGCACAACTTTATAAAGCTTTTAACTCGTTCAGCAACCAGGATATTAGTACATGCAACAACCACAGAGTAGCCATCTTATGGTTGATCAATTAGATTCTTCCATTGACTTTACCTTTGCCAACATGACTTCTTTGGCTGGTATACTTTAGCAGTTCTGCTTGCTTTTTATTTAACGCCCCAGTTCAAGTGGCGTTAAATGTACCTATGGTTTCTATTGCACTGAGCATATTACCATTGCAAGTTCATTGTTGCATTTAAGTTCAGGTCTGTAACGTCCAGGAAGTCTGCAGAGAAGATGCTCGGGGTGGAGGAGCCCGCAGATCCAAAAGCTGTTGCTGAGCTGGGTGGTGTGAGGTCCAACCAGTCCATGTTCTCCAAGGGAGTTTCTGTAAGACCTAGGTTCATAACATGGCCGTGCGTGGGTGACGGTGACATCTGGGTGTCCATTGGGGACAGAGGGTTCTCCAGAATGTCTCGGCTGTTCAGCATATCCTCCCGCGAGTTGCCGGAAAAGCCTTCAGCCACGTTGTTGAGCTGGGAATCTTCGCCGCCGATTTTAAGCAACGTGAGGTCAGTGCCCCTGCTCAAGGAGCTGCGAGAATTCAGCAGCGCCTCCAGTTGGCTGTCTCCGTTACTTGTGCAATGGTCGAACGCGAGCTGGGGAGGCGACATGTGGTTAAAAGGACTTGTTGAAGTCCTCGGCACTGTCACAGTGGAAGCTCCTGATGATACAGTGATCTGAGGCAATGATTTCGAAGTACAATGATGATCATTTTTGGCATTTGGCGGCATTTCTGCAAAGAGAACAGCTCCAATAAGAAAATATACCAGGAAGGAAGGTCATTCTTTATCGCTTATGGAAAATATGAAACTGGAATAGTAATGAAAGCTAAAATAAATTGTCCTTTAAAAGATGATTTGAAGAGGAGTGAAACTGAATACATAGTTGATTTTGTAAATCAACCTGAATAAGTGATAGTCTGTAACAGTTTTGAACATTACCATTTATACAGTTAAAATACCAGATACTTCTTAAAGAGCCAACCCTGCTCCCTCCCTGTTTCTGATCCCAGGTCCTTCAACCAGACACTGAGTGCTTTTGAATGAGGGATTCCACATGTCCCCCTGCCACACCTCGCACTCCACCACTTTTAACTCTTTCCAAACCTCTGGCCATGCTGAGAAGTCTAAATGCTTTCAAATGCAGTATTTACACTCAAATTCACACTCCAGCATCTTTACAAGCCTTTTGATTGACAGGTCCAGGTTATTTCACAGTATGCAGTAGCTTTTTCCATTTTTGTTTCCCTTTGCAATTAATTAAATCTGAAATGCTTCCTGTTTTCAGCTGGTTTCTAACCACATTTTTTTAAACAGGCTTTCTCTTTGTTCTGAAGACCTTCTTAGAAATACCAGATGCATAGCCTGACTGCTCTTTGTTTCTATAATGGGTCTTTTTCAACCTCTTACGCTGGAATAGCATGCTTGAACTGGAGGTGGTTTTCAGCCACAGAAGAAGCTGGCACAACTTCCCCTGCCACCCTGGCAGTGGCATTTTGGGTCTCATTGCTCAATGCCAGGGTAGTATTACCAGGATCCAGGATAGCAGGGAACAGTGTCAGGTTGGCACTGCCAAGAAAGGAGGCTGGGGGGGGGGGGGGGGTGGTGCTGGGATTGAGGCCTAAGACTTGAGGGGGGGAATCGGGTCACCTTCATCCCTGCATGGGGGGAGGGGGGGTGCCTTGCACATTCAGTTGTGGGCGAAGTGGTTGCCCTTCTGTGGTGCACGTTTAGGGTACTTCCTTTGTCTGCGGGGGATTGCCATGTCCGAGGTGGGGGAGGACGGGAGGAGGTGGGGGGGGTGGGGGGTGGGCCTGCCAATGAACTCTGAGATCGGGGCAAGATGCAGATTTGAGGTTACAGTCAGGTCAGCCATGATATTATGAAATGGCGGAGCAGGCTCGAGGGGCCGAATGGGTGAGAATGGATGTATATTTCTTTACACTTAAATCACGATGAGATTAAGGTGTACAACATTCTTCCATAACGAGGGCTGTTTGCAAATCTGCCATGTTGTAACTGCTACATTTGATGTAATCCCCAGCAAGAGCATGCAAATATTCCAAATTATATTATTTATCTTAAAGTAAAAAGGATGAAAGATATCTTACACCAGTTGCCTGTTATCCAATTAGAAGCCCTTAACCGTTCAACGAGAAACAGCATATTTTAGACATGAGTTGAATTTTACAATCGGGAAAAGTTACTTCATGCTGTGCCACTGAATAATATTAGTGGATCATTGTCAAGGTTACAAGTCTCACCTCCACTCTCAATGAGCACGTCCAGTAGGTCATCCATCTGGTTTCTAGACATTTGCTGCAGATATACAAAATTAAACTACATAAAGTAAGTCTCAACCAAAAGGAATGCTTAAAAACAAGTCAGCCAATAGCCACCAGAATATAGAACTGACAAATCAATTTTAAAAGAATCATAGAAATATAGAATCCATACAGTACAGAAGGCCGTTCGGCCCATCGAGCCCACTCTGACAACAATCCCACCCAGGCCCTATCCCCGTATTTACCCTGATAATCCCCCTGACACTGAGGGGCCATTTTCTAGCATGGCCAATCCACCTAACCCGCACATCTTTGGAATGTGGGAGGAAACCGGAGCATCCGGAGCAAACCCACACAGACACGGAGAGAATGTGCAAACTCCACACAGACAGATGCTTGTGGTAATACTAAAAATCAATCATCTCTGAACTTCCCAAAGTCAGTATAATATATAAAACTTAAAAGGCATCATTACAATTATCTAAAAACTGTTGAAACAGTTCCGTTATATTGATCAGGGAACGTTTTTAAAGCAAGAGGTCAATAAATTCTTGAGTAACAATGGAGTCAAAGGTCATTGGAGGAAGGCGGAATGTGGAGTTGAGGCCATATTCAGATCAGCCAAAGTATTTGAATGGTGGACCAGGCTCGAAGGGCTGAAAGGCCTACACTCCTGCTCCTAATTTGTATGTCTGTTTGTATCCTATTATTACTTCAAATGTAACAATTATCATTTGATGTCTGATTGGTAGAAATAACCGTAGAATTTTCAAAATGCAGTTCTCCCCAAAAGAACTGTGATAGATTTTTTAATATTTGTTCATGTGGGCGTCACTGGCTTGGACCAGCATTTATTGCCCAATCCAAATTGACTTTGAGCTGAGTGGCTAGCTAGACCATTTCAGAAGGCAGTTAAGAATCAATCACATTGCCGTGGGTCTAGAGTCACATGTAGGCCAGACCGAGCAAGGGCGGCAGATTTCCTTCCTCAAAGGACATTAATGAACCAGATGGATTTTCATAACAATTGACAATTTCATGATCATTATTAAGATTTTTTAATTCCAGATTTTTATTTAATTTATCTGCCGTGCTGGGATTTTAACCTGAGCCCTACTCGGGGTCTCTGGATTACTGGTCCAGTGACAATATCACTACCCCAGCACTGTCCCATTGAAACCACTGTTAATAAATGTCTACTAAAATTAACCGGAAAATCTTTAAAAGAATCAATCACTAAATTAAGGAAAAACATGGGGCGGGATTTTCCACACTCCCTGCAACATGCTTCAGTGAAGGCTGCCCGCCTTGGGCCAGTGGTGGGATCAGAAGATCTCGCCGCCACTGTCAACGGGGTTTCCTGTTCTATGCAGCCTCGCTGCCGGGAAGCCCATGGCAGGGGCTCGTCGTCGGCGGGACTGGAAGATCCCATCGGCAACAATGACCAGAAAATTCCAGCCACCAAGTATAAAACTACAACCCTTCAATGCCTTTGACAGAGTCACAAAGGATTTGATAGATACATCAAACCATTTAGTGAGTGTGCGGCAGTGGTTCAGTGCCACATGAATCACTGAAATAAAACAAGTTTAGCTTATTAGAAGTAAATAGTGATGCTGCCTAATGATAATGTTCAATTATTTCTCACCTGCTTCACTGCATCTTCGTAAGAAGGAGGTTGTTTGATCTTGCTCAGGGTTGAATTTGAACTGCAGAAAGCAGCAGCGTTGATAGCAAACTTTTGACCAACTTGATTTGCAGAGTTTGGAACATTCATCTAAATGGAAAGCACAAGCAGAAACGCACAATTATTAACAAATATTATTGGTTGCTTTCTCTAATCTAAGGGCACCCAAACTCAGGAGTGATTGTGGGGAGGGAGCACCTCTCTGTCCATCTATCTCACAGCAGATATCCATTTCACCAAGGTTCAGTTTGTGCATTTATTACGCTGTTCATCCATCAGTTATTGCCCCAGAGAAATCAATACCCTGAATTCACAAATTGCTGACGTTTCCAAAAGTAAATAATCCCAGCAAGTTAGGCATTTGAGAAAGGCAGAATTTAAGAGCAGGCCTTCTTTTTAGTTTTAAAGTTTATTTATTAGTGTCACAAATAGGCTTACATTAACGTTGCAATGAAGTTACTGTGAAAATCCCCTAGTCGCCACACTCTGGCACCTGTTCGGGTACACTGAGGGAGAATTTAGCACGGTCAATGCACCTAACCAGCACGCCTTTTGGACTGTGGGAGGAAACCGGAGCACCCGGAGGAAACCCATTCAGACACGGGGAGAACGTGCAGACTCCGCACAGACAATGACTTAAGCTGGGAATCAATCCCGTGTCCTGTGCCACCATGTCGCCCAATACAACAGAAAAAAACCCAGCTTCTTGATCAATACGGACGGCTGTGACTTTGAGGGAAGGTTTGACGCTGCGACATTAGCTTCAGAGCTGAAGTAATGAGAATAAATCTGGACTGAGATCTAAAATGCTTCATGAGAGAAGTGGAGGCAGGAAGGATTATGTTGGATGGTGGGGTGGGACGGACACAGTTGAAAGGTGGAAGTGTGGGAATAGGAGGTGGGAGTGATGAGGGTGGTGGGACAGCTCTTTGTGGTCTAGAAATTACGTTCAACTTCTCTGCCCTCCAATATACAAGAGGCTGGTGCTCACTTGGATGGGATACATAGCCAAGACCCAGCCTAAGGCTTAAGCCTGCACATTGTCAAATGCAGAATGAAGAATATACCAATTAAAGCTAATGAGGAAAGTAGCGAGCCATCCACTGTAGCTTCTCATTTGTAATCACAATCACACTGGGCCTTTTAAACTTGTGTGGCCACAGATATATTTATTGTTGTGGCTGCTGACACAGCAAAGGCACCTGTCTTCATATTGCACCGATAGGAATTGAGAGCAGATGAAGGAGTGGAAAATCAGTGGGTGGGATTTTCTGGCCCTTCCTACCGGCGGGATCTTCCGGTTCCACGGAAAACACCCCCCCCCCCCCTGCAGGAAAATACACCATGGGGGAAAAGAAGTGGGGGGTGGTGGTGGGGGTGAGGTTGGCATTTCCCCTTTTTTGATGCCATAATAACAGAGATACAACTCCCCCATCTCTTCCGTTCAGTTTATCCCAGGCAGCATTCATTGCTCATCTAGTTAATGCTTGTGTTGATTTGAAAAGTATCCTGGGAGTAGTTTGCTGGGAAATTAAGCCTTTCATGATAAATACCTTTCTGAGGATCTGCTGTCGGATGATGTGTTGTTGGAGGTGCTGTTGAAACTGTGGGCTGCCGTTTTGGTGCTGAGGTTCTTGTCCCTTTGGGGCCTACAGCGAAGACATGGAGAGTTATTGAAGAATTATACTTCAATCTCACAGATCTTCCAAACTAACATATTTAAATAGTTGTGCTTATTAAATGTTAACATTTGTAATATTTGTTACTTAAAGTTACACAGGTAAAGCCAGTTCCTTCAGTGTATTGGCTGGTCCTCAGGTATTCATAAATCATAGAGGTGAATTCCTACAGTGCAGAAGCAGACCATTCAGCCCATCAAGTCTGCACCAACTCTCCGACAGAGCATCCCACCTGGGCCCTATCCCCGTAGCCCCGCATACTTACCAGGGCCAATCCCCCTAATTTACACATCTTGGGACACTAAAGGGCAATTTAGCATGGCCACTCCACCTAACCCGCACATCTTTGGACTGTGGGAGGAAACCGGAGCACCCAGAGGAAACCCATGCAGAGATGGGGAGATCGTGCAGACTCCGCACTGACAGTCACCCAAAGCTGGAATTGAACCCAGATCCCTGGCACTGTGAGGCAGCCGTGCTAACCACTGTGCCACCATGCTGTCCTATTCTTACTCTTTTTGAATAATTTATTGGTATCAATAAATTGTGCTTTACAAGCTTGTATAGTATATAACTCTAAGCTTACCACAAGCATTAGCATTCAAATGATTTTTTTCAACCAAATGGTAAAAGCTACAGCACCCTGTATGTTTCAATGAAATCATCTCTCAGTCTTCTAAACTCCAAAGAGTATTTAACCTCTCAGCATAACACAACCCTTTCATTTCAGTAATCAATCTGGTGTTATTAGCTGTATTGCCTCCAATGCAAGCACATTCTGCCTCAGATACTGTCCCCTCTACGTTATGGGGAGGCAGCGGGGCAGTGATATTGTCACTGGACTAGTAATCCAGAGACTCAGGGTAATGTTCTAGGGACCCGGGTTCGAATCCCACCATGGCACATGGTGAAATGTGAACTCCATAGAAATTTGGAATTAAAACTGCGATTTTCAATTGTCAGAAAAACACAGAAAATGCTGGAGAAACTCAGCAGGTCTGACATCATCTGTGGAGAGACAATAGAGCTAACATTTCGAGTCAGGATGACCCTTCTTCAGAGCATCGCTCTCCACAGATGCTGTCAGACCTGCTACATTTCTCCAGCATTGTCTGTTTTGTTTCAGATTCCAGCATTCGCAGTATTTTGCCTTTATCACGAAAACCCATCTGGTTCACTAATGTCCCTTAGGGAAGGAAATCTGCTGTCCTTACCCGGTCTGGCCTACATGTGGACTCCAGAACCACAGCAATGCAGTTGACCCTTAAATGCCCTCAGGGATGGGCAATAAATGCTGGCCCCGCCACCAACACCCAAATCCAATGAAATTTTAAAAAAATGCTCCCAGGGCAGGTATAGCATAGTGAGTTAGGTGCAGAATACAGTTTCCTTTATACTATCAAATCAAACACAGCCATTTTAGGGGATTTTAGTGTCCTAGCAATAGGATGCACTTCCAATTGAACAGCCGAGGCTGCCTGACATAGCTGGCGCACCAATAGGTATTAAACAATGCCATTGTAATCGATGATAATGGTTACCAGCGTTTGGCCAGTACGGATGCTTGCCCTCTACAAGCTTGGGCAATGAGACAGGAACTGTGCTAATATTACAAAATACTCTGCGATTTGCAGCAGACTTGACCTTTACCTGTATCTTGAGTTGACTGTTGCAAGCCGGAATGGGCTGAAGCTGATGGGGTGAGACGCTGCGCCCATCTCCATTTTGGGCGGCAGGTGACACCGGCAGGAGGAAGTGGTTGTTTGGCGATGGGGGAAGGCTGGCGTGCTGAGGACTGCTGGTGAGGCCTCCCAGTGGAGAATGCTGAGGTGAGCACTGTGGACTCAGGAACGGCGGTGACCTCACAGCGTTGTGTTCCGCAGTTTCCACGCACGCCTGGCTGTTCACGATGCTTGGCTTCTGCGGCGCACCGGAGGTGTTTAAGCTGTCGGTGGAGCTGTTGCTGGAGGTGGACGAGATCATTGGAGTGGCGCTCCTATCGTTCAGCTGTTGGGCTGCAAACGGACAGCTGGACATCAGGTTTTCCTGCTTCACTGACACGCTGAAGAGTGGCTGTGGAGAAGCCTGTGGATTGTGGTGATTGTTCCTCTTCTGCTTCTGAAGCTGGATTTTCAATTCTTCCACCTGCTTCTGCTCTAGGTGAAGCTTCCAGGTCAGTTCGTCGATAACCTTCTGCTTTTCCATGAGCATTTTGTCCTTCTGGGTGTCAAAGCCTTCCAGCTCAACCTGGATGCTGCCCCCATTCATGCTACTCATCAGGCTGTCTTCGGCGCTGAGTTGAACTGGTGAAGGCTGCAGCCCAAGCTGTGGCGAAGACACGGGCACGTCGCTAAAGGTGTCGGGCAGCCCGCTCAGGTCGGATCCGGTTACCGAGAGGTCGGACGACGCCGGAGAAATGGGCGGAGTCGAACTGGTGCTGCCAAACTGATAAAAGCCATTGGGTAGCACAGTGGAGGTGGTCTGAGTCTGGAAGCTTGACCGAGTGATCACGGGGGTCATCGGGAAAGTCACAGTTGTCATCTCACCGACAGAACTGGACAAGCTGGTGCTGGTGCTACTGGTTGGCAGGCTGCTGCCCTTGGAGTCTTGGAAAGGCTTCAGCCTCTTCATGAGGGCCGTTTTTGTACCAGAGACCGGAAGACCTCGTATCCTCAGCTGCTGCCTCAACTCCGATACCTGTGTAGTGGAAAAACAAACCCCGGAACACACAGACTTAGTGTCAAGCACTACAAGTAACAAATAACACATCCGATTCGATTACCCAGTTGATTTAGAAAATATCTGATTTTGTTTGCCTTGTGTCAAAAATCATATCCACATAGAGCCTTTCAAAACCTCAGGTGTTAAAGACCCTTTACAACTCATTAAGGTACTTCTAAAATGTCGACACATTAGTTTGTGAAAGAAAGGTTTGCATTTATATAGCACTTTATCCCATCTTTTTGGCATGTCAGCTATGACTCTCACCAACTTTTACAGATGCACCATAGAAAGCATTCTTTCTGGTTGTATCACAGCTTGGTATGGCTCCTGCTCTGCCCAGGACCATAAGAGATTACAAAAGGTCGTGAATGTCGCCTAATCCATCACTCAAACCAGCCTCCCACCCATTGACTCTGTCTACACTTCCCGCTGCTTCAGCAAAGCAGCCAGCATAATCAAGGACCCCACACACCCCAGACATACTCTCTTCCACCTTATTACTTTTTACGAATCATAATTATATAGCTGGGGTGGGGGGTTGTCTAGAACCAGGAGACACAGTCTTAGAATAAGGAGCAACTCATTTAGGATTGAGATGAGGAGGAATTGCTTCACTGAGAGGTTGGGGAATCTTTAGAATACTCAGTCCCAGAGGGTTGTGGAAGCTAAGTCATTGAGTATATTCAATTATTCAATAGATTGCTACATATTAAAAACATCAAAGGGATAGAGTGGGAAAATGGTGTTGCAGTGGAAGATCAGCCATGATCACAATGAATGGCGAAATGGACTCGAGGGCTGAATGGCCTACTCCTGTTCCCATTTCTTACATTTGTGAATGGTGATATACTACCCAGAATTCACCATAGCAGACCACTGACAACATCTGATGGTTCAAAGAGATGCATTGGATTCTTCAGTAATAGATACACATTGAGCCACACTTGTACTTTATTGAAAGTCAGCACAATGACAGTTGTATTTTGTATAGGTAGAGACCCAGTTACAGGGAAGCTGCATCTTAAGTGGAATTATTATAAAGCTGAAAATTAATTCGCAATTATGTTGAGATTGAGCTTGTTTTACTGACCAACTCTGTCAGTGTAATAGGTCTGGAATGAGATGCAGTGATATTTGTCGAGGTTCACCCTGAGCAGCGCTGTGTTACTCAGGACTCTGTGCTCAACGGGCTGTTTCCGGGGTCGCACACCGAGACAAATGTCAACTGCTGCTGGAGGGTCATCAACTCAGTGAAGGACGCACTTTGGTCCGCCCGAAACGTGCTGATCTTCCAAAGCAAAGATTTGTCCTCAACCGAGTGTTGCAGACTGGCACATTTCAAGGTCCAGGACTATGTGCTGAGGGATGCTCTCAAGCTTGGGGTAGGTGCCACAAAGGCACAATGGGGAAAGGCCACTGTTTAAAGCCTTTTGACCAAGTCAGACGGAGGGGCTAGTAATTGTAAAAAAAACCCTCGGACTGCGTAACTATGTGCAACTCCGTAAAAACAGCACACAGTGAAATGTGAGGAATGTATATAGTTTGTTGAAGAACTGAAATGTAATGTCTGTAATGTCTTGGAACTGAGCACTGTAAAATATTGAAGTTAAGGAAATTGTAAATATGACTGTTTTTTGCACTGTTTGTAATCATAGAATCCCTACAGTGCAGAAGGAGGCCATTCGGCCCATCGAGTCTGCACCGACCACAATCCCACCCAGGCCCTACCCCCACATATTTTACCCACTAATCCCTCTAACCTACGCATCTCAGGACTCTAAGGGGCAATTTTTAACCTGGCCAATCAACCTAACCCGCACATCTTTGGACTGTGGGAGGAAACCCACGCAGACACGAGGAGAATGTGCAAACTCCACACAGACAGTGACCCGAGCCGGGAATCGAACCCAGGACCCTGGAGCTGTAATGATTGGAAATGTTGTTTCTGTAATGGTTTATTTCAGAGTACTGATGAATAAAGTATATTTTTGAAATAAAAAAACTGCAATTCCTCTAAATTAGGCTTTCAATGTACAGGGGACAATGTGTGGGCTGGGCCCCGAGGTTGTAGTAAAGATGTCATTCTGCACTAATTTGCATTTTGGGAGTTTTTGGGCTGAGTCTCTGAACTTTGTTAATGTTCTTTCACTTGTGTAAGACATGTATTTTTGAAGAGATATGATTGCATGGTTCCACAATGGATCAATTCAATGCCTGGAGTGTAAATGAGTGAACAGAATCAGGAAGCCAGGATTTACATCGGGATAACAGAGTGGTCTGGTCAGCTTACTTATAGTGCAATATTTTGGTTCTGTGCGGTTTGGATGAGTTGCAATCCAATGATGCAAATATGCAGTGAGGTGTGGGGCCTGCAGAGGGAGCACTCAGGAAATGTGCCTTTCAGCCAATCAGCTCAGTTCTAAGTTGCGTGCTGTACATTAAAGCAATAATTAATAGAATGCCAAAGGGTGCTTGTGTCCACCAGGTTTGTACTGATCTATTTTTGGGTCAGCAATTAAACAATTTACAATTACTATTGGATGGAGACGGTTGCCCAAGTATTGCTGAAATGCCCGCTGTGTTTGTGTGTGAAATGCCAGCAGGAACTTTATAATCTGCTCATTAAGAACACTTATCAAGACAGCTTACTGCTCATTGTGGCCAAGAGTAACTTTAGCAGCGGTGCAGCTAAATGCCAAGATTGTCAGTTAGGTATAGACAAAAACATTGCTGAAATAGCCCATATTAATCAAGCGGTGTGACTAATGCTATTCATGTTCCCACTTGGTTCTGGCTTCAGCGAGAAACACAAATAATCATTGAATCCCTGTAGTACAGAAGGAGGCCATTTGGCCCAGCACTGACTCTCCGATAGGGCATCTTACCCAGACCCTATCCCCGTAATCCCATGTATTTATCCCGCTAATCCCCCTAACCTACACATCTTGGGACACTAAGGGGTAATTTAGCATGGCCAATCCACCTAACCTGCTGGAGTGTGGGAGGAAACTGGAGCACCCACACAGACACAGGGAGAACGTGCAGACTCCACACATACTGATAGGTTGGGCCAGTTAAGCAGCTATGTAGTTGATGCTGCCACAGGGTTGCTTCTATAGTTGATATCGGAGATTATGCATGCAATGACACAATAGACCTGCAACATGCAGTGATCGCGAAGCCAATCTCACTGCAGCTTGAATCCTTTGGTATGATAACAATTCAGCTCATACCATTAATTTGTGGAAGTATGCCAAAAAGGAGCTTGTTAAAACTTGAGCAAGACTACTCCAGTACACTGCATAAATGTCTGTTGTATATGTGCATCAAATGCTTTAAACATATTGTATCTATTATATAACAGTTGTTTAGAGGAATCAGTTTGACTTTTAGTTGTGCTTACTATTTAGTGGAACACCTTGGAGGAAGCAAGAAAAATAAAGTGGTATAAACATAGGATAAAGGTAAGGTAAAGTCACGACAGTCCCAGATGACCAATAGGCTGCTCTCCCCTTTGAAGGGGGAGCGCTGACAGATGGTGATTTAACCTGAGTATCACCACATCTCAGGCCAAGGTTGAGAAGACGGGTCTTCGATCTCAGCCAGTACGGGAATTAAAACCGTACTGTTGGCATTGCTCTGCATCACTAACCAGCCGTCCAGCCAACTGAGCTAACCGACCCCCAAACATAGGACGGGCTCTAAATTGATCAAATAAAGAGGGTAGGAGGTATTTCTTTATGTAGAGAGTGGTGTGAATGTGGTAGCTTCTGTCAAATGAATTGCTTGAAACAGATGGCATTGACGCAGTTAAGGGGAAGTTTAAAAGGACTAGGTTGTATTTTAACAGCAGAATAATATGCAATGTATTGCCAGGCATACTGGTCCTTATCAAACAATATAACCTCTGAATTATTGTGGGATCTCTCATTACTTGAGAGAAAACAAGTACGTCAAGATTCTCTGTACAGAGAAAGAAAAGCAAACTCTACAATTAACGTATCTAGATTCTTAAATTCTTAGCTGTAGTCCTGTGTGTAGATGAACTATTTGAGCATAGTAACTGAGCCTCTTGCACAAAATCACTGGCCCTGTAATTCTGCAAGGTTCTTCCAGTCTCTTGATGTAACTGTGATGGAGAATTGGTGCAAACTCAAGTGAAATGGCATAAACAGCCATGGCTAGCTGTTACATTCTAGTGCTTCCACTGCCCCTGCCGCGCGCCCCACCCCCCCCCTCCCATCCAAAACACACAAACAACAGGAAAAGGCAGCCAACAATAAGATGCTGAGTGACTGAACATTATCTGAAAGACCTTTTGCAATCATAAGAAAAAAAGCTGCTAACTTAATATATTTGAAATATATGTAAATTGTTAACTACAAACTATCTATCGGTGAACATCACGTATTGGGCGAAACGTACTTTTAAGTCATCCAGATTGGACGGAAGAGGTCCCAGTTTCAAAGGGGAGCCTGTGGTTTGACCTGATATTGAGGACTTCACTGGAGACAGGTTGCTGTTCGGGACGTTAGTGGTTGAAGTGCAAGTGTTTCTGGAAAGCTGCTCACCAGACTGCCTGTAAAAAGAATTCAAAACATTTGTTGTATTTACATAAACACATTCAGTAATCACAATGCTTTGGAAATCTAACAATGTCGCAGGTTTCACAGTACAGTGCTAATGTTACTGGACTAGTAATCCAGAGGACTAGGGCAGGATTCCAGCCTTTGCCATCAGCAGGGTTCTCTGGTCCCCCCCGCCCCCCTGACGGCAACCCCCTGCTGTGGGTGCCTTGGCGGTGGAGGATGCGAACAATGGGAAACCCCCGTCAACAGCGACGGGAACCGCAAGGTCCCGTTGCCAAAAACTGGAGGGCCACCTCCACCACAGCAACACGGGAGGGGGAACACGGTGCGGAAAATCCCGCCTGTTGACTAATGATCTGGAGGCAGGAATTCAAATCTCACCACGGCATCTGTGGAATCTAAATTCAGTTCATTAAATAAATTCGCAGAAAAAGTTAGCATCAGTGATACGTCACCATGTAAATAAAGGGATGGTTATCCCTTTAAAAAAAACCTGATTCATTAATATCCTTCAGGCAAGGAAAGCTTGCTGTCCTTACCCAGTCTGGCCTCTATGTGACTCCAGAGCCACAGCAATGCAGCTGATTCTAAACTGTCTTGTCAAATAGCAGAGCAAGTCACTCAGTTTTCTTCCAGGCAGTGGGTGGCTCACCACCACCTTCTGAAGAGCACACCCCATGAATGAACTGTAACAAAAGTATTCATTGCAACTCAGGGGTCACATTTGAACCATCAACCTGTAGGTTATCCAAGTGTGAGTGACTTTGCTCATGCAGGCTTGGGCTGGAATTCTCCCACCTCGCCCGCGGCTGGGATTCTTCAGTCCCGCTGCAGTGAATGGAGTTTTGGCTGAGCGCCAAATTCTCCGGTCTCACTGGCAGCGGTAGCAGGGTGAGAGAGACCGGAGAGTTCTGGCCTTGATCACATGACTTTCCTCCCCCTCCAACCCCCCCCCCCCCCCCCCCCCCCCCCATGTCCTCTAGCCGATAGTTGGCCAACACATCCATCCTTATGATGCACTGCCTGCCGACACCAACTGGAAAGCAAAGAGAATCATTATCCAATTGGATGATGCTCGACTGTTATCCAAATAACCTTTCCCCTCCCCTACTATTTTTATATCTGTTAAAGAGAAATGTTCAAAGAAGATATTTTTTAATAAATGATCATTGCTAGTGCCCCTGTGACTTTTCTCCAGGGCTGCACACAGCAGTGTCCTGGAGATTGATCTTCAATTCCTGGAAATGACAGGCCAATCTTGGAGGATTGGCAAGTTGCTGCAGTGCATCTTGTAGACAGTACACTCTGCTACAGTTATGTGGTGGAGGGAGTGAAATCTGAAATATATTAACAGAAAATTCAGTGGAGGAAGAAACCGAGTTAATGGCTGCGATTCTCTGGCCCCAGTGTGATCTGCACAGGAGTGCACAGGGTCGGAGCATCGCAAGGGCGTGAATCAGATTAGCACATTTAAACAATCATTTAAATAAACAGGGTCAGTATAGAGCTCCCAACTCCTGCAATTCACCGACTCTCAGGTGCAGCGAGAACCTGCCATGAATCACTACCGGTCTCCAGAAACAGACCCGTTGTAATGACCACACCAGGGAGATGGGGGAAGGGATGCTTGGAGGCCATTGAAGCTCCTGGGTGGTCAGGGACAGGCTGGGCAGTGCCCTTGGCAGTGAAGTGGCAGGGTGGCACCACAAGGTTGGCACTGCCAGGATGCCAGGGTGACACTGGCAAGGGGATGAGACATGAAGTGGGTGGCTGAAGGGGCCAGGCCCTTAGGCGATTCCATAGCAGGGTTTCTCTCACTTGGTAAGCAGAGGGGAGGGGGGGGCACCCAGATCTTTGAGAAGCTGGCCTTGCCAGCATCCTTAGGTCACCACACCAAAAACAATTCTAAGTATGGGAGAATTTAATAAGAGTATCTCCAAGGTCCAAAAAAAATTCAGAGTGAGGGTGAATTGCGAACTGAATAGAACCAGCCCTCCCAGCAACAATCTCACCAGCTTTCCTGCTGGGACAACACATGGAAACTTTTTGGGAGAGTGGTGTCCAATATGTCAAATCAATGACTTTTCATCAGAACCCTTTACAGATGCTGCCAGATCTGCTGAGTATCCACTTGGTTCAATTCAAGTTTTATTTTGGAATTGAAATCAGGTGGAATTTAACACCTGATTTCTTCCAGTGGTATCGAGCAATTAAAACAGACGATCCAATTAAGAGCCGTATGCATCAGTGGGACAAATATCGAAGTTTATTTTGAGGTAATTGTGGCAAGCTGCAGCCTGTCCTGCTCTGACCAAACAATAACATTCCCAGCTCTTTCTCAAAGGATATGTTTTATCAATTACTCCAAATTTAAAATCGAACACAAGCATCGAGTTTCTGAAAAGTATTCTCTTGCTGTTTAATGAGAGAAAGCTTTTTTAAATCCCAGGTTTATTCAATTAGTTGAATTTCGGTTCCCTTACTGAGATGTGAACTTCTGTCTCTCTTAGTGGTTCAGTAACTACTGTACAAGTCACGGTGAGACTAGTCTCTTTAACATTCCCTTGATGAACTACTTCTTTGTCAGGGTGTGGAATATTGGGCGCGAAACCATCGCTGGAGTCCGGTCTCATCATCAACAAGCATCCACAAATGTACCCTTTTCTGCAGAAGTCACTGGACAGTGATCAGGGAAGAGAAGACAACAGCCCAAAGAACATGCCCTGATTTTCTTTACAAAATAGCCTACTCACTTTAAAGATGTGGGGAGAATGTTCTGGTAGTTGTAATGATGCTGCTGATGATGCTGTTGTTGGCTTAATATCTGCAGCTGGAGGAAGAGCTGTTGCTGCTGGAGCAGCCTGGCATAGGCCGAATCCATGGGAGGTGGGGACTTCTCTGGTTTTTGATCTGGTGGAATGTACTGGTGATATTTCAGTTTCTTCACCTTTGGTTTTGTGTCCTTTGGCTTCTTGTGGCGCTGGCTTTTTCCATCTGAAGATGGTTTTGTCTAATTTTAATCGATAGATAAAAGGGAATATTTAAACTCATTTTAATAATTGGACCATGTAAATAGGCATATTCAAGTGTCAACAATTGTGATTAATTCTCGTTGCCGATATATTTGCAGACTATTGCAAAAGAATATCATTTTGATTTGATTTATTATTGTTACATGTATTAGTATACAGTGAAAAGTATTGTTTCTTACGCACTATACAGACAAAGCATACCGTACATAGAGAAGGAAAGGAGAGAGTGCAGAATGTAATGTTATAGTCATAGCTAGGGTGTAGAGAAAGATCAATTTAATGAGAGGGTTTAAAAGAGTTAGAATAAAGCTTTAGAAGCATAGAACGAGAGTAGGTATTGGAAGGTATGCTAGGCACAGCTTGCAAGAAGTCGCCACACTCTGGCGTCATCTTGGTTTTTGAAAACATTTCAACTTCGTAAGGTTTGTAGGTCGATGAGGAAATCTGTGAATCCAAATTGACGGTTGATGTAGTTCAGTTCACTATTCTAAGGCAATAACACAGGTTGAGGCCTGTTATAATCCCACAGGTATCTGTAAATGTGACGATAATATATTTTAGACTCTGAACCTGTGGTTTGGACTAAGTAGGATGTCTCAAGAAATGGTGCATCTAGGTCAAGAGAATCTCATCAGTGCATCTATAACGATGCGTTCCCACCATAAGTTTAACAATGGTGCAATGCTGTTCTGTTCGCACTGGAGCTAAATAGGTCTTGTGAATGCTAGGCTTCGAGGCCCAAATTCATGCCAAAACATTCATCAGACAATCTACAGCCTCACAAGTTAAAAAGCCTGGTATCATGAAACTCTCATTTACATCACCTCTACGGAGCTTTTCATCCCCGGCTGTGCCCTGACCCTTCATGTAAGTTCCTTAATAAATTCAATACAGAGTCCTGACTGAAGTGAGTTTTACTTAAATAAATCCTATTTTCTTTTGGACGTAGTATTGCAAAAGTAATCTTTATTTTTAAAACAGTTTCTCCTTGCCAGTACAGGCTGTGCGCTGATGTCATTTGTGATAATTTTTGAAATGAAAGCGATTTAGGACAATTGAAAACAAAAAGAAATTAAAGCCTCAGTTCTGATAAATTGTTCTTGACAATGCAGTAATATGGTAGTTATAACCATACTCAAAAACCATTATGAGGGGGTCGGCTGGAATGAAATAACAGTGGAGTGCCAACCCCGCAGGAGGTTCTGAAGAATAAAAATAAATCTGGTTATTATTAATAAATTTGAACCTGTTCTTTGGCATTCCAACCCCAGCATGCAAAGGAATCCTCAAAGAAGCAAAAAATGGCATTGGAGGCAACTTTCAAAGCACAGCATCCTCAATCATTTTACAACATGTTGAGTGCACGCAGAGCAGCCAATAATTGTCAGGTATGATACATGAAAGCGCTATCAGGAGGAATATGATAATACAGTAGCATCATTGTTTGGAAAACAACATATCACATCTTTCTATGGTCATCTGATGATAAATACTTCACAAATAAACAGTGCTAAATTTCACATCCAACCCGGGGTTCGATTCCCAGCTTGGAACACTGTTTGTGTGGAGTTTGCACGTTCTCCCCATGTCTGTGTGGGTTTCCTCTGGGTGCTCCGGTTTTCTCCTTCAGTCCAAAGATGTGCTGGTTAGGTGGATTTGGCCATGCTAAATTGCCCCTTAATGTCAGGGGGACTAGTTAGGGTAAATACATGGAGTTATGGGGATAGGACCTGGGTGGGGTTGTGGTCGGGCAGACTCGATGGGCCAAATGGCCTCCTTCTGCACTAAGATTCTATGACTCTATGAAAGATACTTGCTGTTGAATATATCAGTTCAATAATGCAGTTGAATGCATGGCATATGTATATCTTTTTGCATGCACGATCTTTTATTATATAGTTATGTGGAACTTACAACAGAGATATAGGGCATTTGACCCAACAAGTCAATGCCAATATATCTGCTCCACATACACCATTCTTCACCTGACCATATAGCATAACTTTTTATTCCATTTGCTCTCATCTCGCTTAAAAGCATCTACACTAATTACCTCAACTACAGGCAGTCCTCACTTGGACTTACGGCACAATTATAAACAATATTGTAAGTTGAAATATCGGAAGTTGGAAAGGTTTTCCCAATGCTATGAACAAATGGGGAATTGTTTCCTGAACCAAGTTGCGATACTCTACTTCCATTGAATAGTGAAAAGCTTACGAGATCTTGCTTCAGTATATGCCTTACAGCAGTGCACTTCCTAAGATATAATAGCGCCGACACTTTCTAAAATACTTCCACACTATGGGGTCAATTCTCCCAGCCTGCTGCAGCGCAATGGGCCGGGAGACATCAGCGGAGGCCATTTAGTGGGCTCCCCGCTGGGCACCACGGCCTCCAGGGATACGTTTTTTGGAGTAATCATCTCTGGGACTGAAGTCTCCGGACCCGCTAGCATCTTCCCCCTGCCATGAGTGGTTCCCTCCAGCTGGAGGGAAATGAAGCCATTGAGCCCCCCCCCCAAAAGGTCGGGGGTAAGGGAAGAATACCCCCAGTGCCAGTGCCAAACCAAGTTCAGAATCCTATCCGATCATCCTTAACTTTCTGTTTTCTGGAAACAAACTCTATTTTCTTTTGGACCTAGCATTGCAAAAGCCATTTTTAGTTTTAAAAAAAACAGCTTCACTTTGCCAGTATGGATTATGCACTAATGTAATTTGTATTTTTTTTCAAACTGCAAGTGATTTAGGTCAATTGCAAACAAAAATGTAAACTTTCTATTCATATTAAATTGTTTTTGACAATGCAGTAATATGGTAGTTACAACCATCTTCAAAAACCATTGGGAAGGGATTAAGTGGAATGAAGAAACAGATGAATGCCAATCTTTCGTGACAGTTATGATCTCTCATTTAAAAAAAAATCATGCTAGTAAATATTTTTTTCACCTTCTCCAAATCCCTTGAATTTTCTTCGAATATGGAGGCCAGAACTGTTTGCAGTACTCCAAGTGTGATCTAACCAAGATTCTACATAAGATTCACACAACTTTACAGCTCCCTGTAACCTGTTCAAACAATTATTTTCCAAAGAGTATATTGCTTCCTTACTTTTCCACACAAAATGTACCAGCCTACCTTTATCCATATTGCATTTAATTTGTCAATTAGGTATGTCTATTCTACAAGTGTGTTAATGGTTGTGTTTCCTTGCTGGCCTTTTCTGTATTAGTGATGTTCAACCAATTAGTCGCCAACTGCAAATTTTAGAATTGCATTTCCAATTCACGAGCCCAAATTGTTGATGTGAATGAGGGAAAACATAGCGGTACCAGCACCAGACCTTCTGGAACTTCTGACTTTTTGCCAATCTACCTTTAAGCATACCCTCTAATTCTATCTTTAACTTTCATTCTATGCTTTTAAAACTCTACTCTAACTCTTTAAACTCTGTAACAATGCTTTAATTCAATCTCTTACAGATTTGACACTTCCCCGCTGTCATCAGGCTTTTGAATGGCCATACCTTACATTAAGCTGATTTTTCTCTACATCCTAGCTATGACTGTAACACCACATTCTGCACCCTGTCCTTTCCTTCTCTATGAACGGTATGCTTTGTCTGTATAGCACGCAAAAAAAACCAATACTTTTTACTGTATGTTAATACATGTGACAAGAATAAATTAAATTAAAGAAACCCTACTTTCTATCTTTTGTTTTGTAGTCAATAGCTCTGCATTCTGCTGCTCGTCACTTGACTCTTGTTCTAACCTTAGTTATGAGCCTACTACATGGGTTTTCTTGAAGCCCTTTTGGAAATCTAAATACATTACATCTACAGCATTATCATTATCTAATCTTTCTGTGACTTTTTCAAAGAATTCTACAAGGTTAATCAAGTATGAATCTGCCTTCTGAAATCTGTGTTGACTGAGCTTTGCTACAGTTTCAGTTTCTAGATGTCTTTCCATTACATTTTTGACTAAGGATTCCATTATCATTCCTACCAACGATGTGAAAGCTAATTGCTCAGCACAAGTCCAGGAAACTATCTCCATTTTTAAATATAAGAATCACATTAGCTGTCTGCCGGTATCTCTGGCATTACACAAATCTATGTATTTAATTTGCCTCTTCCCTAAACTCTTTCAACGTGCATGGATGCAATCCACCCAGACCAGGGGGTTTATCCTCTCTAATTTTGTTTAGTTTATCAATTAATTATCTACCTTACGTATACCTTTTTTACCCCTTCTTCTGATGTCATGTCCACCATGTTAATCTCCCAGGAAAATACCAACGTAAAATAATTATTCAATCTTTCTCTCTCCTTTTGCTGCCATTATCTGAGAATTTATGTGGCCCAATCCTTGTTGTAAATTTTCTTTCATTATCTAACTGTCTGTAAAATAGTTTACTGCTTATTTTTATATTGCTTGATAATTGATTGTTGTAGTTTCTCTTTGTTCTCCTTATTGTTTTTTGACCTATTTCCTAATCTTTTCAAATTCCCTTTGATCATCTGCTCCTTTGGTGTCTATAAATTTTGTCCATACCTTTTTCTTCACTTTTATTTCATTTTTATTTCCTCATTCATCCATCCATAATGTGTCACTACTGGCTACTTTGTACCAGCTTATGTTGAGATATATTTCTTCTGAACTCTTCTCAATCACCACTTTAGATGTTTCCCATTGCTGTTTTATCCCTTTCTTTGCCACTAAATGCTTCTAGTTTACTTTCCCCAGTTCCGTTCACAGCAACGTCAAGCTACTGCAGTAGTTTGCCAAGCATCATCATTGTCCGATGGAAGCTCATGATCACCGATGCCCTCTTAGGGCATGGTACCTGACGAAGGTAGGAGGATTGGCCATGCTAAATTGCCCCTTAATGTCCCAAGATGCGTAGGTTAGGGGGATTGGTAGGGTAAATATGTGGGGATTATGGGGATCGGGTCTGGGAAAGCTGCTCTGTCAGAGAATCAGTGGTCAATGGTCGAATGCTCAATGGTCGAAATTTTACCGCCTTGCCCGCCCTGGAATCGGGGCAGAACTGAATTCTCTGGTGGCCTCAGGCGGGATTTTATAAGCCTCGCCCGAGCAAGGTCATAACATCCTGGCCAATGAGTCGAATGGCCTCTGTCAACATTGTAGGGTTTCTATGATTCTATGAAGGAGAAAGAGTTCCATTCTCACTCCTTTAAAAAACAAGTTTTATCCTATTCATTACTTCGTCTTACAAAGGTGCTCCCAAATCTTTAGCTGAAATAGCAGTTTTGTTCTGTTTCATTTGTAGCATTCAAACGTTAGAGTTAAATTGTGTTCATTTCAAAATGTTTGAAGTGGAACATATATTTTATATATATTTTGAAGTGGGGGCGGCACAGTGGTTAGCACTGCTGCATCACAGCGCCAGGAACCCGGATACGATTCCCGGCTTGGGTCACTGTCTGTGCGGAGTCTGCACATTCTCCCCGCGTCTGCGTGGATTTCCTCCGGGTGCTCCGATTTCCTCCCACAGTCTGAAAGACATGCTGGTTAGGTGCATTGACCCAAACAGGCGCCGGAGTGTGACGGCTCGGGGAATTTCACAGTAACTTCATTGCAGTGTTAATGCAAGCGTTACTTGTGACTAATAAATAAACTTTTACTTTATTTCAAATACACCCATGTGGTTGCCGAGTTAGTTGTCTGCAAAATTGTGAAAGGTTTTTGGTCACCAAGATATCTGATGGGGAATGTGACAAAATCTATATCCGCAAAGAGTACTGAGAAAGTGAAACTGTCAAGCACAGAGATTGGTTGAAGCCAGTAGTAGAGACACATTTAAGAGCAAGTTAGACAAGCAGTTGAGAGAGAGGGTTACAATGGCAGGTGCAGATAAAGAAAGATGGAAGAGTCAAGGGCAGCATAACCATTGATATGGATGGTTGAGCTGAATGGCCTGTTTGAGTGCTGTATATGCTATGCAATCCTCTATGTCCTATGTAATCCTGTGAAGGCGTTCTGCCCTTCTTATCTGTTCACATTTCCCATTATTATACTTTTCCCATACATTTCTGCATTGCCCAGAAGTGCTCCTTTTCTTGTTCGACATTAGGTAAGGGAGGAGTTCTGCATACATTGCAAATATTTTATTCCCTGTAGCCCTTTTGCGACCTCCGCATGCCAGTTTACCAAATAATTTGTGCTCGTCTGTTCTGGAATGTTATGTACTGCATCTTCTAAGTCCCAAAATGTTTATAGGTTTTTCCTATTAATGGGAATAAACTCTCTCAAAGGTTTTTGGAAAACAAGAAGCGATGCCGGATTAAATCACGTCATTCAGCAGCCTGACTTGCTATTCAAATGCTATCCATACTGCGGGGTTTCAAAGAAGAAAGAAAATTACAGCTCAGGAACAGGCCCTTTGGTCCTCCTAGCCTGCACCGACCATGCTGCCCGTCTGAACTAAAACCCCTACCTTTTCCGGGGACCATATCCCTCTATACTCATCCTATTCATGTATTTGTCAAGATGTCACTTAAAAGTCATTATCGTATCTGCTTCCACTATCTCCCCCGACAACGAGTTCCAGGCACCCACTACCCTGGGTGTAAAAAACTTGCCTCGTACATCTTCTTTAAATCTTGTCCTTTGCACTTTAAACCTGTACCCCCTAGTAATTGAGTCTTCCACCCTCGGAAAAAGCTTCTGACTATCCACTCTCTCCATGCCCCTCATAATCTTGTAGACTTCTATCAGGTAAATCAAATGGGAGTTATGCTTGATCAGGACTTTACAGTACCGTATGCAAATCACCCCTCACCCCCACCAAAAACCTTTAAAAACCTGTTTAAGGTTACCAAACAAAATTTGACATTGACATGAAGGGATCTTTGGACAGACAAAAGAGGAAGGCTTTATGGAGCATCTTAGCATCGGATAGACTGGTAGAGAGATGAAAAAGTGGAGAGGTTTTGTGAGAGAATTCCAGAGCTTGGAATGCACGCAGCTGAAGATACATCGATGGAGTGGTTAAAATCAGGAATGCTCAAGAGGCCCATACTGGAGGAGCTTTGAAGGTTATGGGATTGGATGATGTTACAGAGATAGGGAGTGGTGAGGCCATGGAAGGATTTAAAAACAAATTGGAAAACCTTAAAATCCAGGTGGTGCCAGATATCAAACTAGGTTAATGCTCACAGTGGTGATGGGTGAATGGAATTTGATGTACGAGATAGGATACGGAGAGTAGAGATTTGGATGAACTCAAGTTTATGCAGGAAGGAAGAGGGAATGTCACACTGGGGAATACTGGAAGATTCTGGAGGTGACAAAAGCCCAGATAAGGGTTTCAGTGGCCCATCAAACTGACCGATACTGGTTTCATATCAGTGTGGAAGCCAGGCTACCAATATTATAATCAGTATAAGTTGCACAAAAACTTGGGTCTGACTTGAGGTGAATCCCATCTTTGAACTCTCAGAAATGCTCAGGAAACCAAAGGACTAGGAGGGTCAAAACATGCAGCACTTGCAAACCATAGCAGATCTTGTGACAGCAGAAACAGATGGCAAAAACCATTCAAACTTTTAACACTCACCCAGAGGGGAGGGAAAGTATCTTAATTATCCTGTTGCTAAAAATTAAAAATGTCACGTTTGAAACTTTACTGAAAATAACTGCCTTTTACAACTTTTTCCTGCCATCAATCTATGATAGCAACATTTTCCTTTCAGTTTCCCATTGAAGTGTCTCAAAAGAACATGTTTGATAGCTCCCTCGTTTGAGGTCTGATAATAAATCTCATTACAATTCCAATTCAAGCTTACTTTCACTATTGCTGGCACTGGGATTGGTGTGGTAATCTGCCCATTCAGCTGGTTTTGGCTTCCTGGCTGGTTAGATGTAGGCCTGTTTAGGTCACACTGCTGGGAGAGGTGAGGCAGATACTGCAAAAACAATGAAAACAGTTAGTAGGTTGTGTCCTTCGGTATTATTCCTCCACTTTCATATTTGACTCCACTTTCCTGGCTCTTCACAGAATTCTTCATTGTCAAGAAAAGGTGAGCACACAGGCTCAAGAGCTATTGATGACACACCTTTTTAGACAAATGTGCTCTGCTGAATCAAGTGAGCAGATGAATGGGTTTGCTGGATAGGTTGGTAACAGCTTGATAGATTTCTATCTAACGAGCAGAGATGGTCACTGGACTAGTAATCCAGAGGCTCAGGGAATTGCTCCGAGGACATTGGTCAAAAGACAGTTTGTGGAGTTCAAATTTAATTAATAAATCGGGAATATCTAAGCTAGTCACAGAATCATTACAATGTAGAAGGAGGCCATTTGGCCCATTAAGTCTGCACTGACCACAATCCCATGCAGGTCCTATCCCCGTAACCCTACATATTTACCCCGCTAATCCCCCTGACACTAGGGTCAATTTAACATGGCCAATCAACCTAGCCCGTACATCTTTGGAATGTGGGAGGAAACCGGAGCACCTGGAGGAAACCCACGCAGACACGGGGAGTGTGTGCAAACTCCACACAGACAGTGACCCGAGGCAGGAATTGAACACGGGTCCCTGGCGCAGTGAAACAGTAGTGCTAACCACAGTGCCACCATGCCACCCAATTGCTGGTCTCAGCAATGGAGACCGTGAAACTGTCATCGATTGTCGTAAAAACCCAAACTGGTCACTATCTGTGTTGAGTTTGCACGCTCTCCCCGTTGATCCCAAACGGATCACTAACGTCCTTGAGTGAAGGAAATCTGCCATCCTCGCCTGGTCTGGCTTACCTGTTGGTTCCAGGCCCTGGGCAATGTGGTTGACCCTTGCCTGCCCTCTGATATGGCCTAGCAAGCCACTCAGTTCAAGGGTAATTAAGGATGCGCAACAACTGCTGGCCTTGCCAACGACTCCCACATTCCATGAAAGAATAAAAAAAAGACATGGAACTGGCAAAGTTTTTACTTAGTAAAACCAAGTCTAAAAAATTTTGTAGGCTGAATTAATGTTTACTATTTAACAATGGAATGTTAAAGAGAAGAATTTGTCCTTTAACTAGCTCTGCTGCCTCCTCTTGTTTACTGGTATTTAAAAGCATTACGGTGAATGCCATAAACCCCTCAATAGCCAGCATCATTTGTGCATCAAACCTGCTGTTAAAAGACATGGTTTAGTGGCAAGTCAACCCGGCTTTACTTTGCCAATGAGATAAAGCATTCCTGCTGTTGCAAGGTATTCTGGCAGGCTGTCTAGTGCAGACAACAGGGCCCAAGTCTCAATAGAGTTTGGAATTAAGAACCAAGGAGACAAATCTGCACTAATCTAGCACCTTACATGACAGCAGGATGTCCCAAAACACTTTACGACTTACAAAGCAATTTGAAAGGCGGGGTAACATCAAGTGGCGTATTTAAGTTTTCAAAATTCCAGTTCTTCTAACCCAGCTGGCAGGTGGCCTCTGATAAATTAAGACAACACTTAAAGGGGTTTGATTAAATCTGTAATTAGTTATCAAAGAAAGAGATGCAAACTCATGCAAAAATGAGACTTTGTATATTTTGGAATCAAATTGAGAATTTGTTACGACTGCCAGAGAGTCTGATAACTTTAAAAAAGAAATTCAAATTCAGTTAAAATCTGAACAGATGACAGAAGATTTCACATTTTAAGAAGTTTACTGTAACAAACAGACTAAGCACTATTTTAGCGGGTAATCTGGACTTTAAACTACAGAACAGAACTTTTAATATAGCTGAATAACTGTATTGGCAGGTATTCTTTACGGTATTTTAAGCTGACTCTACTCTCCCGGAATGAGTCCAAACTGATTCTTAGCTCCCGAGAGTTTACTTTCATCTTTTCTTTTCCCAATCTGGAAATTTGAACTCCAGAACTGTCTTTCACTGTGCAATCTTCCTGGGGACTGCTCCCTTTAGGTAAAGCTAGGCAAATCTTCCAGCCTCATTTTAACTTCTCATGAATTTGGTCTTTCCAATCCTACTGTGAACTCCCACCCAGAAGCCTATGGCTTCTAGTTACCCTCTCTCTTTCTCCTGACTAACTGTGTTTCTGAGTTTTCACGGATATCATAGAAACCCTTTCCCTCTCAAAGCCTATTTTCATGGCCACATGAATTACACAGGTCTTGTATCCAGGTAGAATGCTGATTAACTATCTTTGGGAGCCCAATTCTCTTTCATTTTGGAACTAAGTGGACAGTTTAAAGCACAACTGTTTGCAAACTGGCATCCTTAGCACTTTTCTGGGACTTCAAAGATTCCCAGTCTATCCACTATTAGCACACAGGCTGTGGCCAGTCTCCAAGTGTAAACATCTTGCATCTTCTTCCCATTAAAACAATATGGGCTCCTCTTAATCGCTAACAACCCAATCTCCTAGGTTTGCTGTCAGGCAGACTTACAAATCACATGACCCCTTCATTTTACCTTAAATTAGACACATTCCCAAAACATAACAATCTTACAAACCTCATAATTGTAATGGTTGCATGTTTTAGGCCTATGAGTCAGAGTGACTCTTGAATTTTGGGTGTACACACATGCATACACATATACATCAACTATAAAAGCAAAGACATAAACGCAGGTATACATAATGGAATTATGTGGACAAACTATCTGCCTTTGAAGAATTGCTGTTTTTTTAAAAGCACAATTATCTAGTACAGCCCTATTAATGACTACAATGAAGATCTTTTACAAAGCCTGAACAGAATTCCATCAGTCGTACATCTAAAATGTGATGTGACAGACATGTTGTTATTTTCAACTGATTCCTAACAGAGGCGTGAAATGGCTTTATATTTTCTATCTGATTCAGTCTTCTATTCCTGCCAAAATTCTCATTTGCTTGTGATTTCTTTTTTGACCTGTTTTTTTTTATCTGACCCTTATTCTTCCACACATCTTTTCTGCCCAACTCACTGCGCAGAGGGTGGGGAACACTGTTGGTGCAGAAAGGGGCTCAATAAGGCGAGGAGCTTGTGGAGACGTTAGCTATGTCAACACTGGTTGACTTTTGAAGACTTTAAAAAAGCAATCTGTTTGGAAAAACCTCCTGCCAAACCTTCCCGCTGCACTTGGATTTCTAAAGAAGTAATTCCCTTGCAGACAAACATCAAATAAATATGTTTCCTCTGCCACATTCTTAAGATAGGCTTATGCTGTCAGGATTGAGAAGCAAAATCTCTCGAGAGATCCAATCAGCAAAAACGGCTGGAAAACTGTGACACTGACGAGTTGTGCAGTGATCTATTTCTAAGACCTGAAACTATACAACGAGAGAGGGCTGTAAATTCCTAGCTGCTACATTATGACTGCCCAACAGATTCTTCTAGCTGAAAACCTTTGCAACAAAGCTGTGAGCAACAATTGGTCTTTTGACCTTGCAAATATTTTGAAAATGGTCTTCCATTTGCCAAACTAAGAATAAGCACATGTAATTGGATTTTTCAGCTCCATCGAGCTATCCATCAGATTGGATCAGATGGCTTCACTTAAATGTTCCGACACGTGAGACCAATAATAGTTTATCAGTCTCATGCCACAAGGTACAATTGTTGGCACACCGACAATTGTGCCTGGAAAATCAGCCTGCCCATTGCCAAGTGCACCAGATACTGGTCTGAGGAGCTGGAGCTGGAGCCAAGCAACTGTCGCCTTCAGTTCAACAATCATTCAGCAGACAACACAGGGCACCGTAATGATCATTGCTCCCACCTGCGGAGTAATATTAATTTACCAAGTACAAAGATTGTGGAGGCAACATCATAGGCAGAGTTGATAGCAATCAAAATCCATTGAACAGAGAGTTTAACAGATATCTTGTCAAACATCTAAATACCTAGGTTTCTGTGCAATGTACAAACAGGTATATTTTGTGTGTATATGTATTTCTGTTGGGAAAGTTATAATTGTGCACGGTAGATAAATATAATATTTGTACATTGAGTCATATCGTGCAGAAAACGCCCTTCGGCCCATCGGGGTCTGCACCGACAATATCTACCACCGTAAAACACAAATATAATGCCCACCCGTTGAAGATATCAATATCCCTGCTTGAATGTAAATATTCAAATTCTAGCCTTTTTTTTACACATTGATGATCTGTCACGGTGTCGTTTTACATTCCTCTTCTCTGGAATATGTAACAAATATACACTTTGCACTAGCTGGTTAGGGGCCATTCATGTAGGGTGGGATTTTTCGGCTGCGCCTGCCCTGAGACTGGAAGTTCCTCGCCCGAGGTCAATGGAACTTTAAATGGTCAAATTGTCTGTCCCCCCGCGACGATTCCTTAAGCAGGCGGGACCAGAAAGTTTACCCTGTGGTCTTAATCTATGGATGAGGTACCGAGACTTGCTGACACAATAATATTCTCTACTTGGGCTTACTATAGTCATGCAAGAACAGAAGATAATGTTATGATCTTTGTCAAAAATAATATTTCAGTGTTAACAAAGATTTCAGGGGTTTGAGAAGCTCTTGCAGACTATGGCTGGAGCTTTCCAGCCTGTGTACATTGGCGGGATCTCCCGGTCTCGCTGATGGCGCACCCCCACTGTGGGTTTCCCGGTGGCATGGGGTGCAGTCAATGGGAAATCCCATTGACAGCGGTGGGACCGGAAGATTCCACTGCCGGTGAATGGCATACCATCTCTCGTCTGCAAGAAACACACCACGGGGAGGCCTATGAATTAGTGTACAATAGATTTTTTAACCCATTATCTTGGGGAGCAGGTATCAATCAAACCTCACAAGATCATTTAGACAATGTCAAGTATTCCTTGACAAGACATTTTAATAGTAGATGTGTGGTGAACCATCGTTGGTTCCCACTGTGGGATTGTTCTAATGTTGTTGTTGGGTTGTTCTAATGTTGTTGTTGGGCTAGGGTGGGATTGATACACCTGTGGTTGTTACTGTTGTGGCACATCCCAGTCGGGCTCCGCCTCCTGGGAGAGGTATAAGACCCCCTGCTCGGGCGGGACCTCTTCAGTCTGGGATAGTGTGTTAAAGTTCTGTTAGTTCCATTGTTAGTTAATAAAAGCCTTCTTTTACCGAAGCTTCGTGCCTCGTGTCCAATTGATGCGCATCAAGATGGTGGTTGCACATATGCATTAGTGATAAAGACTTGGAATTTCATAGAATCCTACAGTGCAGAAGGAGGCCATTCGGCTCATTGAGTTTGCACCGACCACAATCCCACCCAGGCCCTTTTACTGGAATCCCATGTATTTACTCTGCTAGTCCGTCTGACACTGAGGGTCAATCAATCTGACCCGCACATCTTTGGACAGTGGGAGGAAACCGGAGCAGACGCGGGGAGAATGTGCAAACTCCACACAGACAGTGACCCAAGCTGGGAATTGAACCCAGGGAGGCAGCATTGCTAACCACTGTGCCACCACGCCGCCCATTTGTAAGTAAAATAATGCAAGTTCAAAGTGCATGGCATTATTAGGGTGCAAAATATCCTTGGCAACTTGTGCCTAATTAATGTGGCCAGTTAATTAAAAGTATTACCCAAAAAGTGAGTTTTGGCAGGCTTCTCAAAGATTTTCTACAAGATCAGAAGATAAACACAAATATGTACGGTTCAACTTTCTTCCAGAAATAACCGAAATTCCTACAATTCCACTATCTAATCATCTCTGAAATAATTCTAAGGTTTTTTGTAATTCTTTTACTTTGAATTCCATTGCATGGGTGGAATCTTCCCAAAATTTGTCAGAGTGTCAGCTTCTGATTCAAAACCGATGTGTAGTTCACCAGCTGCTTTGTCCTGGATGGTGTCAAAGGTTTCCAGCTGTGTCTTCACTCCAGAGTTTCTGGCACTCAGTGTGCTGAGAATCTGGGGGTGCAGTTTGCACTGTCAGGAGGGGGGTGGGGATGAGGGGGAGGTCAGGGTGCCATCTTCAAAGGGTGTCCTGATCAGTGCTGAAAATCAACTTCTTCCCACGTCCCCACAGGCATGGAAGAACCCCAAAAAAAGAATCGGGGCAACCCCTCCACCCTGAAATAAATTGGGGCAACCCCCTCACTCAAAGGTACCCCCCCCCCCTATTCCTATTCTGGATCAGAGAAATTGAATGGCATTGCCGGAACATATATCCAGTTATTAAAAGTGTCTTCAGGCTATTAATTATCTGCCTTGAATTTGAGTAATTAATCTCAAAGACAATTAGGAATGAGCAGTAAATGCTGGCCCAGCCATTTTAAGTTCAAATGTAGCCATTTTGTGAAACACAAAGAGTTGACAGCGAGACACCATCGTTGCGAGGCTGATGGCGGAGCAGCACAAAATAGACCTCTTCTCACAATTTAGTTTGGAATAATTATCCATATTTACTTCCTCATATTCTGGAATTCCATATGCTTCTATAAGGTTATTTTTCAGCTGGCTCTTTCTCTTCTTTAACAGGCTGTGAGCGTCGCTGGCTTGGCCAGTAATTATTGCCCATCCGAGTTGCCCTACAGAAGGTGGTGGTGAGCTGCCCTCTTGAATCGCTGCAGCCCCTGAGGATTAGGTACATCATTAGGGAGGGAATTCCAGGATTTTGACCCAGCAACATGAAGGAACGGCGATATGTTTCCTAGTCAGGGGAATCTCCAGGTGTTGGTATTTCCCGGTATCTGCTGCTCCTATCCTTGTAGATGGTAGTGGTTGTGGGTTTGGAAGGTGCTGCCTAACTAAGCTTGGTGAGTTCCTGCAGTGCATCTTATAGATGGTACACACCGCTGCCACTGTCGGTGGTGGAGGGGTTGACTTTTTGTGGAAGGGGTAGCAATCCAGCAGGCTGCTTTGTCCTGGATGGTGTCAGGCTTCTTAAGTGTTGTTGGAGTTGCAGCCTTCAGGCCAAGTGGAAAGTATTCCATTACACACCTAACTTGTGCCTTGTAGATAGTCGACAGGCCTTGGGGGGTCAGGGGGTGGCTAGTGGAGTTCAGTTTCTGGTCAATGGGAAACTCCAGGATATTGATAGTGGGGGATTCAGAGATGGTAGTGCCTTTGCATGTCAAGGGGCGATGGTTCGATTGTCTCTTGTTGAAGATGGTCATTGCCTGGCACTTGTGTGGCATGAATGTTACTTGCCATTTGTCAGCCCAAGCCTGGATATTGTCCAGGTCTTGCTGCATTTGGACATGAACTGCTTCAGTGTTTGAGGAGTGGCGAATGATACTGAACATTGTGCAGTCATAAGCAAACATCCCCACTTCTGACCTTATGATGGAAGAATGGTCATTGATGAAGCAGCTGAAGATGGCTGGGGCCGAGGACACTACCCTGAGGTACTCCTGCAGTGATGTCCTCGAGCTGAGATGATTGACCTCCAACAACCACTGCCATCTCCCTTTGTGACTTCAAACAGCGGAGAGTCATCACTGATTGCCATTGACTCCAGTTCTGCAAAGATTCCTTGATACCACACTTGGTCAAATGCTGTCTTGATGTCAAGGGCTGTCACTCTCACCATACCTCTGGAATTCAGCTCTTTTGTCCATGTTTGAACCAAGGCTGTAATGAGGTCAGGACCCTGATGAAATTCAGGTTGAGTGTTCGCGAGCAGGTAATTGCTGAATAAGTGCCGCTTGACTGCACTGTTGATGACTCTTTCCATCACTTTCCTGTTAACAGAGTAGACTGATGGGGCAGTAATTGGCTGGGTCGGATTAGTCCTGCTTTTTGTGTCCAGGACAGACCTGGGCAATTTTCCACATTGCTGGGTAGGTGCCAGTGTTGTAACTGTACTGGAACAGCTTGGCTATGGGTGCGGCAAGTTCTGGAGCACAAGTCTTCAGGACTGTTGCTGGAATATTGTCAGAGCCCATTGCCTTTGTAGTATCTAATGCCATCAGCTACTTCTTGGTATCGTGTAGAGTGAATCAAATTGGCTCAAGATTAACAGCTGAGATGCTGGGGACCTCTGGAGGAGGCCGAGATAGATCATCCATTTAAGCCCAAATGTCTCTCAACTTTTCTCAGATCTCAGCTACCTAGGATCAATGTTGCATGTTCCTCCAAGCTATCTACATGGTTTGAATACATCTCTTGCTCTCTCCGTTAATCAGGTTGGAACAAGATGCTAATAATATGGAGAAGACATGTGTGTTGCAAAAATCGTCATCTTGTACAAAATTCAAAAGGACTCACTTGCATTGCTCTGACTAGATTTCAGACCCTGGCATCAGACACTGAATCTCAATGCGACCTCAAAGCCAGCAGATCGACAATTTATGTGATTTTCTCACCTTGGCAGTTTCAGAAGTGTTAAGAATACTGCAGGCTGCCTGATATTACCTCCACCAAGGCCTTCAAGCTTGTCAACAGAGACAACGGGCGGGATTTTCCGTGCAACTGCCATTGGCGGGTGGTGGGATCTTCTGGTCCCACCTTTGCCAGAGCCAGATGTAGGCCAGATCAAGTCGGGTGGCACGTTCCCTTCCAGTGAACCAGTGGGTTTTTCCTGTCAATTTTCTTGGCTATTTTCTTCTCACCAAACATTATTAGCATCATTGAATGTAATTCCACAACTTGTCACAATGCAATCTGAATTCTCAACTTTACTATCATTACAATAATGGCCAAAGGAAAGTACCTGCCTGAAAAAGTAATGTGAATTTTGAAAAGAATAGGAAATAACTCTCATTAAAGAAATGGGTGAGTAGGAGATCATGGGTTCCACTCTATTCTACTGTACTTGAATTGTTTAAGTTTATTTATGAGTAACAAGTAGGCTTACACTAACACTGCAATGAAGTTACTGTGAAAATCCCCGAGTCGCCACACTCCGGCGCGTGTTCGGGTACACGGAGGGAGAATTTAGCATGGCTAATGCACCTAAACCGCACATCTTTTTGGACAGTGGGAGGAAACCAGAGCACCCGGAGGTAACCCACGCAGACACGAGGAGAACGTGCAAACTCCCCACAGACAGTGATCCAAGCCAGGATTCGAACCCGGGTCCCTGGCGCTGTGAGACAGCAGTGCTAACCACTGTGCCAGCTGTGCTGGCTTCACTAGTAAGTCGTTGGATGAGAATCATCACTCAACACCCATAACCATGTCCTCGCTCACCATGTTTAAATTGTGGATGGAATTTTTCAGCCCTTCCCACCAGCAGAATCTTCCAGTCCCACCAAGGTCGCCGCCCCCCACGGCTCACCGCCTCCACTGTGGAAAATTGTGTGCGCTACCTTTACTATCTTACCTACTCCCAACTCAATGACATACCCTTGTGATGCTTCTGTTTGACCAGCTTCAACTTTTTGCTGTCAAATATCTGAATTTTATGAATTTCTGTTCAAGTGCTAAACCAAGACGTAACGAGTTTTAAAAAGCGATGAACCAAACAGAAATTACAGTACAGTCACTGTAGACTTCTTTATTCTTTCTCATTTGATGTTATTATTCTGAAATTGTGTGCCATAGATTCTTTAAAAAAATGATCTGATAAATCCAAGAAAGATGCTGCGCACATCTAAAAAAAAATTTGACAAACTGTAATGTTTTGCAGCCAAGATGGAGGGCAGATCACACGGTACCAGGCTTCTGCTAGTGGTGACTGTCAGGAACTACATGATGCAGACACATGGATTAGCCTGCCATTTCAATTTAGCACTTCCCTCTGGAAGTGACTCCATTATCCTCATCTCCTTTCCCAGTGGTTGACTTAGGACTGGGAACCCATCGTGGAGATGGTGACAGGGAAACGATCTCACGTGGCACCTGCCATTTGGCTTTGCCAAATACAAAATTTCCCTTTCAAGGAATATGTAATATCTTCAGGTTTAAAAAGAAACAACTATCCAAATGAAATATGCATGAACTTTCTTGATAGTCATTCAACTGAGAAACTTCAAGCAAATTTATAGCTGAAAAATGGTATGGGACATTTTGCGGGAATTTGTTTCCAAGCTGGCAAATAACATTGATGTTGTGATGCTTCTTTGTTTAATACAATCCAAGGATTACTGACTCATTTTCCCATTGTTATTTATCTTAACAACACTGCATTACCAATTAATTAAGAAGTGGTCCTGGACAGACGTGGAGCACTGTTATCGGTGGGCGGGGGGGGGGGGGGCAGTATACTTGTCTGTGTGTTTTATATTGCTTTAAGTCAAGGCAATTCAGATGGTCTCTCCATCTTCTCTTTCATGGGTGTGTGCATGCCTAGGTTTAGAATGGTAAAGGGGGATCTCATTGAAACTTAAAGAGTACTAAAAGGCCTGGATACAGTGGATGTGGGAAAGATGCTTTCATTAGCAGGCGAGACTAGCATCCGAGGGCACAGACTCAGAATAAACCTCCACAATGACCCAGGAAAGAATAAAGAGGCGACCCTCTCGAACCGAGATGAGGAGGAATTTCTTCAGCCGGAGGGTAGTGCATCTATGGAATTCATTGTCACAGAATGCTGTGGAGGCGAGGTCATTGGGTATATTTAAGACAGAGATAGGTAGGTTCTGGATTGGTAAGGGGATCAAAGGTTATGGGGAAAAGGCAGGAGAATAGGGTTGAAAAACTTATCAGCCATGATTGAAAGGCGGAGCAGAATCGATGGATCGTATGGCCTAATTCTGATGCTCTCTCTTGTGGTCTTATGTACTGGTGCAAAGTTCTACTCATGGGCATCCACATGTTGATATTAGAAAGCTAATGGGACAATTGACTCTTTAATGATACTAACAAAATGAAGAGAAGCAAAATTTAGAAAGCTCTTGAGCTTTTAGTCCGTTAGCAACTTGGGAATTTTTAAAACTCTGCTTCATAGTAGTTGCAGTTACAATCCATGACTTGCTCAAATTCAGTCTCAGATTTCAGGTTCAAGTTACACACAACATTGAGAAACAAAAACCCCTTCACCTTGGCATCAAGTGTATATATTACAACCAGCTTGTACCAAAGCTACCCAACAATTAGCAGCTGGGTTTGCTGCTAACAGAGTAATAATCTTGGGCCACCCCTTCAGGTAAAGCATTAGCAACTTACCTGTATTGTAGTGGTTGCTAGGGGTGACGACGACTCTGTGAACTTTGGCTCTGATGGCGAACTCTCTGATCCCTGGGATTCCTGACTTCTGGGTTGCTCTGGAGACAGCGCATCATTGCTGCTGTCTTCTTCAAAGGAAAACGTGTCGGGGGCTTTAGGGAAATTAACTTGGCCAACTGTTAACAGAGGGAAAACCATAATGTAAGCGACTCGTTTGCTCAAATGTCAGGAATAAGCAGGCATTGTCTGGCTTCTAACACGTGCACTTTCTTTAGCTTTCTAAAAATCCAAACAGCGGCTTCTGAGGCAAAAACACAAACCCCCTGGAAAAATCTCAACAGGTTTGGTGATATCTGTGGAGAGAGAAACAGCGTTAACGTTTCGAGTCCAATATGACCCTTCTTGAAGAGTTGTACTGGAGTTGAAAGGTTAATTCTTGTTTTTTTTCCCAGCATTTTCTGTTTTTGTTTCAGATCTCCACCATTTTGGTTTTATACATTTGAGACACTGTGAAATATGCACTTAAATGTGCTTTTTAATTGCACTGACATTGAAGGCAAATGCATCATCAAAACTGAAAGGCCAAATCTAAAGTGTTCCCACAAGTGAATTGTTAGAAGAGTTCCCTTGTAAAATACAGCCTTTCCAGTTATTACACAACAAATACTGGGCATCTAGAAATAGTGCAAGAAATCTCACTGTTTGTAATCTTATTAGAACCACTTTAATAAATGATTACCATAGATCACTCCTTTGTGCATCAACTTAACATATCAGTGAAGTTATTGTATTCTGATCCTGGCAGATAGTCTCGGTAGATGCAATTTGTGAGTTATCTTGATATAGACAATGAATTAAGTCGTTCAATGTCAGTAATGTGCGGTGATATTTACACCCAACGCAGTATCATTACCGTCAGTATATTGAGAAACAACTCATAGTTGATTACTGAAAAACTGAACAACCAGCTTATGGGAGGGGAGGCAATCGCTTAGTGGTATTAATGCTAGACAATTAATCCAGAAACTCAGCTAATGTTCTGGGGACCCGGGTTCAAATCCCACCACAGAAGATGATAGAATTAGAATTCAATAAAAAATATCTGAAATTAAGAATCTACTGATGACCATCGATACCACTGCAGAAAATCCCATCTGGTTCACTAATGTCCTTTCGGGGAGGAAATCTGCCGTCCTTACCTGGTCTGGCCTACATGTGACTCCAGAGCCACAGCAGTGCGGTTGACTCTCAACTGCCCTCAGGCAACTAGGGATGGATAATAAATGCTGACCGGCCAGCGACACCCATGTCCCACAAATGAATAAAAAGCTGGATAATTATCTTTAACTATGTCAACGGCAGGCGTATGTATACATTTCAACAGACTCCTGTATTGGCATTAGCCTATATTTGGGGGTTTCAGGGCTGCTTTCCATCTCTTGTGGGCAGCTGTGCAGCATTCTTTGGAAAATGAACACAGGCAATTTATTTCACTAAGGACGCTCACAGTTATTTAGAAATGCCAGCCAGTAATGAGCAAAAGCATACTTGAGATATATTTTCAGATGAGTCAGAAGTCAATTCCTCATGCACCCTTTATTCACTTGCTCAGATGAATATGCTGGTTTAGCCCAACAATGGGCAATGTAGGTAGTGAGTGGGCCGCATGAGTGGCCCTTCGTTATCTCAGTGGGCCACAAGGTTGAAATCAGGCTTGTTCACCAACCATGACCCCATGAATAAGATTGAATACATCTAATACACACCAAATATTTCGTAACAAGTTATAGAAGATGTTTCATCATCTGTATATTAATAAAACTTTCGTCAACTTCAAACGGTAAAAAGGAAATAAATATTTACACTTTGGACGCAAAGGGCGTGCATGGCTCTCGCAGTCAATGTGGGTTGGAATTTTCTAGCTGTTCACACCCTGCCCCCAAGCAAGGATGGAGAATTTCACCTTCAGACAAATCTCCGTTAACTGCAGCGGGATCAGAAAATCCTTCCGGCATGAAAATTTGGCTGTTGCGTGCAATCAGCACCTACCTCACTTCACTTGTCCTTGCTTTATTTGCGTAGCATTCCATTCATACTATTAGGATAAAAACTACATGGACCAAAATCAGCGGAATGCAGCAACACTGCTCATGGGGAACAGTTTACAAAATGTCTTGTGGGGCGGCACTCAGAACACAGATGGGCAGCATAGGGCCCTTGGGCTGCAGGTTGCCCACCACCGAATTAAAGCGAGTGGTACCAGCTTCTTCCTTCTATGCAATGAGCAATGTTCGGACATTGACTATTGGAACAGTATACAACACGCCAAGCTCAAAGTGTTGTACTTAAACATCAAGCTCCAACAAGTATACCAGGTGGTCTGTACACGGGGATTGCAATGGGCACTCTCACTCTTATTACTGGGAGGGTTTCTTTTTTGGAAATTCCAAATACAAAAAGAAATGTGCACACGAAATTATCATTTTACAATAATTTAGAACAGATTTGAAACCAAATCAATGCTCTTTTTAAAATAGCTTGATAAAGTAAAGGTAGACCAAATGCTTCCTCGTATGAGGCAATCTAGAACAAGAGGTTCACAGGTACAGGTTGCTTTGGCGGTAGGTTTAAAACTGAGATGGGGAGAGTCTCGCAGAGGATGCTGAATTTGTGGAACTGGCTGCCCCATAGCATAGTGGAGTCTGAATCGTTGAATGGTTTCAAGGAAATAGATGTATTTCTAATAAAAAAGGGGGATGAGGGAATATGGGGAACAGGTGGGGAGGTGGATTTGAGACCAGGGAGAGATCAGCCATGATCTGATTGAATGGCGGAGCAGGCTCGAAGGGCTGAATCGCCTACCTCTGCTCCTAATTGCTATTTTCCTCCATTGCACAGCGAGGGAGTTCAAATCAAAACAGAAGTTTGCAATTGTAAATTATTTAAATACATGCAAATCTGATACTAGCAAATTTTGGATTAATTTTAGATAGTTCAAAGACTATTTCCTCGGGTGGATGGAGCTATGACAAGGGGGCATAACTATAGGGTTCATGGTGGGAGATACAGGAAGGATATCAGAGGTAGATTCTTTACGCAGAGAGTGGTTGGGATGTGGAATGGACTGCCTGCAGTGATAGTGGAGTCAGACACTTTAGGAACATTTAAGCGGTTATTGGATAGGCACATGGAGCACACCAGGATGATAGGGAGTGGGATAACTTGATCTTGGTTTCAGATAAAGCTCGGCACAACATCGTGGGCCGAAGGGCCTGTTCTGTGTTGTACTGTTCTATGTTCTACATTATAGAATCCCTACAGTACAGAAGGAGGCCATTTGGCCTATCGAGTTTGTACTGACCACAATCCCACCCAGGCTCTATTTCTGTAACCCCACACATTTACCCTGCTATTGCCCCTGACACTAGGGTCAATTTAGCATGGCTAATCAACCTAACCCACACATCTTTGGAGTATGGGAGGAAACCCACATAGACAAGGGGAGAAAGTACAAACTCCACAAGACAGTGACCCAAGGCGGGAAATGAACCTGGGTCCCTGGAGCTGTGAGGCAGCAGTGCTAACCACTGCGCCACCATGCCGCCCCATATTTGCTCCTAGCTCAGGAATGCTGCATAACTTCTATTTTTCCATCTGATTTTCTCAGCCTGATTCTCCAGTCAGGACAGATTTTGCACATCCCAGACAGACAAGATTTTATTAACAGGAACATTCATTTAAAGTTGTACTGAAACTGGTTCAATGAAAAAAACATTTGCTTAATCTGCTGTATAAAAAGAATGGTCACAAAGTGACATTCTGTAAGAGACTTTTATTGGAGGTGGATTTCACTGTATCTTGTGGACACGATAAAGTTTTGTTTTAAAAAAACTAAATCCATTATAAAATTTTTTTTTAAATCGCCAAACTTATAAGGTAACAGAATATATGTTTTCATAACAGAGGACGGATTGAGCTTTCTAAAATATCTTGGATCTTTGCAGAGATTAAGGAATGCAAGCTGCTGGAATTGGGCATCATTTTAAAAAAAAGATAGATATATACAAAAGTGAACTCATGAAATGACTCATACTCAAGTGTTATTACATGCCCTGCTTGTTGTCATTCACTCGCCAAGACAGCAGTAGATGGTCATGTCTATGAAGCCTTGACAAAATGCTTTTACACAAAAGAACACAATGTTCCTGCGGCAAAGACTGAATCATCGAATGAAGTCATTAGAAGATTTCCTTCAGCCAATCCCCGTTATTATCAAAGTGCACAAATTGCTAGGAAGTTTTCCAGGATTATGGGATCACACTGACAAAAGCTCTTGACCTCCGAGGTCGCCTGATAACTGAAGTGCTGAGAAATAGGGCTATCTTGACAAAGTCAACTGTAGCTGTTGATGGGGCTGAACACTAGGTAATGGAATGGATGTTGTAACTTGCCATGTGATCTGCCAAATAGCACTCCTGGCACTTATCATTCAGTCACACACTTCAGTGAGATACAGCAAAGGGAAAGCGACAGCATTTCAGGGAAGGTAGAAGGAGATAATGTTTTATCCCTGCCACGTATCCATCCAGTTGGTGTCCGACCGTCTGGCTGTACAGAGACAACTAACGGTTTCATTGTGCCACCTTGTACCATCCGGAGATCTTTACAAAGTAGCAAACTCTGACACAGTTGCCTCACAAAACCATTTACAACTGTTGAGACTGGGATGAGAGGAGTGTGCGTATTATCTGGCACCAATACTCCACAGATCATACCATTAATATGTAAATTCAATTTACTCACCAAAATGACCAATTGTTTACCTTAACTGGTACGCAGAATAAAAGAGATTTTAATCAGCCTTTAACATTATATTTTGCACCCACTCCTTTCCTGCTCCCCTATGTACTCTATGAATGGTATGTTTTGTCTGTAACAGCTCGCTGAAACAATACTTTTCACTGCAGCCCAACACATGTGACAATAATAAATCAATTCAATTCAATTTCTCAGCTTATTTCCCAACCAGACTGACTTAGAAACACAGCAGTTTCAAAATTTAAAGCTTGTCTCTGCTATATCATTTCCAGTAAGTCACTCACTCTTGCCTTTCAGTTTTTGCCCCCATCAATCAAAGTGACCCCAGGTTAAAACAAACAGATTTTCTTCAAGTATAATGCAGGGCAGGTGATTTTTTTGGAAGAAGGGAGGCTTGTCCCCAGTCCAAGGTGAACTTATGAAGCATAGAATAGAATCATAGAATCCCTACAGTGCAGAGGGAGGCCATTCAGCCCATTGAGTCTGCACCATCAACAATCCCACCCAGGCCCTATCCTTGTAACCCGACATAGTTCCCCTGTTCCCCTGACACTAAGGGGCAATTCCACCCAGACCTGTTCTCCATAACCCCAAGTATTTACCCTGCTAATCCCCCGAACCTACACATCTTGGGACACGAAGGGGCAATTTAGCATGGCCAATCCACATAACCCGCACATCTTTGGAGTGTGGGGGGAAACTGGAGCACCCGGAGGAAACCCACGCAGACATGGGGAGAATGTGCAAACTCCACACATAAAGTGACCCGAGGCTGGAATTGAACCCAGGTCCCTGGCGCTGTGAGGCAGCAGTGCTAATTACTGTGCCACCGTGCAGTGACCTTGTTAAAAAAACCTCAGCATCCAAGCGTCCAGATAATGCAATTTCTTTCCATATTAATAAATATGTATAGATTTGAAAGACATGAGCAAAAACAGTTCTTAAGCCAAATAAAAAGGCAGCTTGTTACCCCAGTATAGTGCAAAACACTTTGCAATCTTTGCAAGACCAACTGCAATTATTCTACCCCACCACTATTCAGCTGTATCCAATTTTAAGGTTTTGCTTAGAGCATAGAATTAAAAAAACAATTGGTGCACTGTGTTATGCAATAGTCTTCTGCTGGTAGCAACTTAATTCAAATCTGCTAATATTGTTTTTATTCATTTATGGGGTGTGGGCATCTCTGGCTAGACCAGCACTTATTGTCCATCCTCAGTTTCCCTTGTGAAGATGAGCTGCCTTCTTCAACGGCTGCTGTCTCCAAGGTGAAGGTACACCCACAGTGTTGTTAGGGAGGGAGTTTGAGGATTTTGACCCAGCGATATATTTGGCGGTATAGTTCCAAATCAGGAAGGTGTGTGACTTGGAGGTATTCCCAGCTATATGTTGCTCTTATCCTTCTAAATGGTGGCGGTCCTGAGTTTGGAAGGTGCTGCCTCAGGAACCTTGATGAGCTCCTACAGTGCATCTTGTAGATGGTACAAACTGTTGCCATTGTGCGTCTGTGCTGGAGGGAATGAATGTTTGTGGATGGGGTAGCAATCAAGTGTGTTGCTATGTCCTGGATGGTGTCAAGCTTCTTGAGTGTTGTTGGAGCCGCAGTCATCCAGGCTAGTGGAGCACATTCCATCACACTCCTGACTTGATGGCTAATGGATAAACAGTCTCATGTTGGGGTTATCAACCATTCCCAGGAATTACAGATTAATTTGATTAACATTGCATCCAATCCGGAGACCAAGTAAATAGGGGCATTATCAATTTTTTAAAAATAAAAAGGTAGAATTACAATGAGGGAACAAAAAAGTTTGAGTTGGATGGTAGGAGGCTGAAAACCAAGTGATGAAATATCCAAACGATAGTTGGAAAACCTTTGCAGTGTCTGGTAGAATTCTACATTGAATGGGTTTGGGTGGTGTTGGTCCAGTTCCTAGAAGCTACGGGCACAAACCTCACACTAATTTGCTTCTCAATTAGCATTGAATTAACAATTAACTTGGATTTTAAAAAAATAGTGCCTGCTAGGTGGACATCGTGAGAAGTGGAAATTTGGCTTACGGGTGCAGAAGGGGCATGTTTCTGAGGCTGTAACTGAGGCACATTACTGACGCACAGCAAAAGGAGCTGACCTAGGAGTCCTTGATAATGACAGTAGATGTCTGAAAGGGACAGCAGTCCATTCCCCATCATTAACATCCCTTGACTGTTTGAGCACAATGTACATTTTTGTTTGGAAAAAAAGCTTTAGAAATAAAGTTCAGACTGCTGCAAATGCGGCTAGTCACTCGCCCCCTGGCTTGAGACACCGCGGAACAATGCAGAATTTGGTCTTTGCTGGGAACTGGGCTCATCTGAAGCCTGTGACACAGCCCCCAGAACAAGGTGAATCCAGTAGTCTTTGAATAACTGGAGTACGTTGTCCCAATGCACAAGGGTACAGCCTGTGCCTGTAACTCTGTAAATGTCCACACTCCAACGACACAAAGCAAATAACACAACAAATACTCCACACGGCTTGACCAGACAAACGTGTAGACATGTATGCATTAGGGTTTGTCACTGTCACTCTCAGTTAAAGGCGTCCTTTCACATGATTTATACACACTGCTGCATTGCATGCTACAGAAAATATCAGACAGCAGTATTTATGGACTGATAATATAAAACAGAGCGCTCTCATTACAGATGCTGACATCCAGAGGCATGCTGGCATACTTTAAAAAGCAAAAGGTTAAAGCTGTTATCTGGAAGAAACCTGTGAGACCCACCCCCAGGCTCCTCCAGTAAAATTGCAGCAGCCAATTCTAGGTTTTGAATAAGCAAATATTTACAGAAGGAACTTTCTTTATCCACAAGTATCTTTAATATCAACCTTCCAGATCCCCCGGCCTGAGACTTTGACCAACTTTTACCCCTCATTTTCGTAATGAGATCAAATGTTCTAAAAATTCCTGGGGCCAACTGTATGTGCGGCACGGTGGCACAGTGGTTAGCACCGCTGCCTCACAGTGCCAGGGACCTGGGTTCAATTCCGGCCTCAGGGTGACTGTCTATGTGGAGTTTGCACATTCTTCCCATGTCTGCGTGGGTTTCCTCCAGGTGCTCCGATTTCCTCCCACAGTCCAAAGATGCGCGGGTTAGGTTGATTGGCATGCTAAATTGATCCTAGTGTCAGGGGGATTAGCAGGGTAAATATGTGGGGTTACGGGAATAGGGTCTGGGTGGGATTGGGGTCGGTGCAGACTCGATGGGCCGAATGGCCTCTTTTTGTACTGTAGGGATTCTATGTACCAGAACAAAGAACAAAGAAAAGCACAGCACAGGAACAGGCCCTCCGGCCCTCCAAGCCAGTGCCGATCATGATGCCCTAACTTAAAAAAAACTTCTGCCCTTACTCAGTCCGTATCCCTCTATTTCCTCCCTATTCATGCACCCATCCAGATGCCTCTTAAATGTTGCTTTTAAGTGTCTCTTAAACGGAGATATCCCTGTGGAGGCTTTGCCTTCCTCCTTCAAATTCTTGTTGAATAAAATTTGACGCTGTGACAGTTGCGAGCAGCTCTCTGCTACCTCTCTCAATTTTAAATGTGGGCGAGCTATATAACCTTACAACGCTTCACATCCAGGCTCAGTCTGCCCTTGTTCAACGTGCACACAAATACACATTTCAGTAGGGATCATTGCATTAATGGTGATGAATGGCAATCTTTACGGATGGTCCCTTTCAGGAACAAAGGACTTCTTGGAGCAGGAGGAGGCCATTCAGCCCTTTGAACTTGCTCTACCATTCAAAAAGATCATGGCTGATCTGGTTCTGTCTCAACTCCACTTTGCCAGCTAGCGCAGTCACATAAATCCTGTAGTCTGCTAACTTAACAGCAAATGAAGGATCATACTTGAAACCTTCATCTGTCTGAAGGAGCTAATAATACCCCAAGAGATTAATTTACTGAATCACAAGTAGAGGTTCAGAATTATACCTAACTTTGGGAAGAAAGTTGGACTTGAAAAACTCAAGTCAACAAAAGCACTGTCAAATATTGTTTTTATTTTACATCACCAGCTATCCCATCTTTAAAACATTATAAACACATACACAAATCCTCTATTAAACTACGGCTCAGCAGAACAGCAACCAATGCTAACCGAATAAGTTAAAATGTCTTATTAAATCAAATGTTATCTGATAAACCAAATGGGATTGAAAATGTCTCAATTGTCTATCAATGTTTTGTCCAGAAACAATCATCTATATGATGTGAAGGTGATGGGTACCATACTCTTTGCCTATCTTCAGCTGAGCCACTGCATGAACCTACTTCGCTTTAGGAGCCCGTAAGTCTGTTGTAATCTCTAAACATAATGGATTCAGCCTCTGTGCTGGACTTTATCCCCCCCCCAAGCCTCGATGCTGAAGGTGCTGACAAGGACTTGGGTATAAACAGCTTCTGATTCACCCTTCAGCTATGCAGTCAATGTCAGCAGACAACCAGCTCCACAACTATCCACTACCTCAAATTACAGTTCAATTCAAACATCCTTTCTTATAAACTTGGTAATGATACGGGCATTAGTTGCGGTTAAAACTGTCCATATTTTGTTCATCTTTTTCATCTTGGCTCAACGACTAAGCCAATCCGTTCCATCTCCCTGTGATTCATTCAAATCACACTTCAAACATCCTGCACATAGACAGTGGAATACAAATGGTTCCGTTACTCCATGTACTGTGGCACATTGACCCGCCACGTAACTCATATTTTGAAGAGGTATTTTTCATCTCCCACTGTCACTCTCCATCACTTAGAGAAACAAAAACTTGAAGAAGTCATTCAAAACACAACTGAGCGTCAATTGTATTTCTCAAAAGGCTGCAAGTAGTCATTTCTATTCTCTTCAATGTAGTGTCACTGTTACTCCATTTCACTAAATTCCTATGTGCAGAAGGAGGCCATTCGGCCCATTGAGTCTGCACCGACAACAATCCATCTATCCCCATTACCCCAAGTATTTACCCTGCTAATTTCCCTGACACTAAGGGGTAATTTAACATGGCCAATCAACCTAACCTGCATATCTTCGGACTGTGGGAGGAAACCGGAGCACCCAGAGGAAAGGGGAGGAATGTGCAAACTTCACACAGTGACCTGAGGCCGGAATTGAACCCGGGTCCCTGGCGCTGTGAGGCAGCAGTGCTGCCCATTGATTGCCTCAGCAAAGTAATCAAAATGGTCACCTTTGAAGACGGCATAATAAATACATGTTTAGGATGCCTATAATAACATTTTTAGGACTGCCACCTAAGTATCAACCTTAGCCCACAATGGGTGGAATTTTCCCCCAAAAAATGGTGAAGTGTCAGGTTCTGATTGAAAACTGGCGCACTCCTCCCCAGAGGCTCAGCCAGGTTTTCTCTCCACATCTTTGGACATTTCGTCAAAAAAAAGCAGGGGAGGGGGTTTGTTTTCCTGAGGGGAGGCCGGCTTCACAGCGATCAGGGCACCATTTTTAAAGGGTGCCCGATCTCAAATTGAAGTTAGAGTCCCTCCCTCCTCCATCATTGCTGGCATCGGGGCCAACCCCTCACCAGTGCAGGCAACCCTCCTTACCCACCCCACCCACCCACTGCCCCCCTCACATAATGGGAAGTCCCCAATGGAGTTCCCTAGAGACCCCGCCCTGGCACTCTGTCAACTTGGCAGCGCCAAGGTGGCACAGCCAGGGTGCTGGCGCAGCGCCCAGCCATTTACCTCACCATTCGGGGCCTACACTCACCTTTAAGCCCCTGGCGTGGTCATCGTGACTGTATTCCATTTTTGGACGTCAAGCCGGTGGGAGAACATATGGGGAACCTGGAAGTTACGGTGTAAAGCCATTTATGCATATTTAAATATATTTAATTTGATGGAAATCAAGTTCACACCCTTATTGAGAGGTGCAAATCCCGCTAAGGCCCTCTAACGACCATATTAGTCTTTGCGCATGCATCAAATGGGCCTGAAAATCTCAGTCCACTGAAGATGTTTCAGAATAAAATGCAGCATTCCACAGGTACAATAATGTAAGTGAGTCATAAATAGGCTTGTGATGGTCACGGGGAAAGTACAATTTCTAGAGGCATTGTAATGTAAAGGCTGACTCTGTTCCCCTACTGGGGAGCTGCGCTCTCTCCGAGGACAGATCTGATAACAGGACTATAACGCTGCAGTCTTATCTCCAACCCTCAGTCCCTGCAAGCATGCATCACAGAATCACCCCATGCATGTCCTCCAAAATGTGACATTTCCCCCTTCTCTATCATAGGCTAATAGTAATGCACATGGAATGGTACATTCATTCTAAGCATCACTCTAAGCACACTAGTTAGACCTCAGCTGGAATGTTGTGTACGGCTCTGGGCACCACACTGTAGGAAGGAATTGAACGCACTGGAGGGAGTGCAGAAGAGGTTTACAAGAATGGTTTCAGGGTTAAGAAACCTCAATTATGAGGATAGATTGGAGAGGCTGGTTATTCTTGGAAGGAAGGAAGCTAAGAGGAGATTTGATAGAAATGTTCAAAATCATGAAGGGGCTGGACAGAGTAGATCGGGAGAAACTGCTCCCACTTGTAAAAGGATCAACAACGAGAGGGATACAGATTTAAAATGATTTGCACAAGAAGCAACTGCGATGTGAGGAAAAACCTTTCTACACAGTAGGTTGTTCAAGTTTGGAATGCACTGCTTGGAAGTATGGTGGAGGCAGGTTCAATCGAGACAGTCGAGAGGGCATGAGATGATTACTTGACTAGAAACAACGTGCAGGGGTATGGGATAATGGCAGGGGAATGGCACTAAGTATTGATGCCTATTTGGAGAACCGGTGCAGACACAATGGGCCAAATGGCCTCCATCTACATCGTAATAGTTCTGTGATTCAACTGATCTTTTGATTTGATTTAACAAGGGGTCTGTTACAATGTTTAAAGAATGACACAAATGTAAGATATGTATTTATTACAGTCTTCAAACAAGACCATTTTGATCACTTCCAGAAAATCAACAGCACGCATCTGAGAATATCACTGATACATGACACTGAAGAGGACACAATCAGACAGCACAATGCAGGTAATAGCCTACACAAAACTAACCAACAAGATCTGTACTTTTTAAACTCTTAAGGAACTGAAACTGAAGATGGGAGCCCAGGGGCATAGCAGCTAAACTTCATTCTATCCAATTGAAAATACATCAAATAGAGTAAAAGATAAAAAATGATGCTTCAAAAGCAATTGTCAATGAAATAAAATGCATGCAACATATCAATCAGAATGCTGACATACGTGCTTGAAAAAAGCTACAAGAAAAATCCTCCAACCATCACAATCAAACACAAATTGTAACCAGGGAAAAATTCCATGTAAAAACACACAGCAGGAAAGCCGCAAGTTAACAGTGCATCATCAGCAACCCCAAAGACCAATTTACTTCAAAACAGATTAAACATGAGGCTCAGGGTGGAATTTTCCAAAGTGCTGGTGGGGCATCATATGTTCTGTGTGTTCCATTGGGATTCATTGACAGTAATCATCTGTCCCTCAAGTTCAATTGATAGACAAATGTGGGCCACTTGCATGACATCTTCTGAGAAAAAGGAACAGGTGTATGCCATTCAGCCCCTCGAGCCCATTCCGCCATTCAATAAGATCATGGTTGATTTGTGGTCTAATTCCATGCACCTGCCCTAGGCCCATATCCCTTGATACCCCACTCAATAAAAATTTGTCTGTCTCAGACTTAAACCTAACAATTGAATCAGCATCCATCGCCATTTGAGGAAGAGATTTCCAAACCTCCACCACTCTGCATGAAGAAATATCTCTAACATCACTCCTAACCGTGCTGGTTAGGTGCATTGCCCAAGCTAAATTACCCCTCAGTGTACACGGACAGGCGCCACAGTGTGGCGACTAGGGGATTTTCACAATAACTTTATTGCAGTGTTAATGTAAGCCTACTTGTGACACTAATAAGTAAAATAAACGGAATAACTTGGCCCTAATTTTTAAAATTATGGCCCCTGGTTCTAGAGCTTTCAACCAGTGGAAACAGTTTATCCTTATCCACCGTGTCCTCCCTTGTAGATATGTTGTAGACTTCAATCAGATCACGCCTCAACCTTCCGAATTCAAGAGAATAAAGGCCTAATTTGTCTAATCTCTCCTCGTAACTTAATCCCTGAAGTCCAGGTATCATTCTTGAAATCACCTGCTGTGGGGCTGGATCACCAAAAATGTCTTCCTCGGTGTGATGATTAGATGATATATAATTGAAAATTAAAGCTGGATCTATACTTCAGACCTATCCAAATCTCACTTGCTGCAACACAGATGAGGTCGCATCAGTCCTCTTACTGGCACAGTAACTCGCATCAGCAGGTGAAACTAGAAGTAGGGGGCATGGCCACAAAATAAGAGGGAGCAGATTTAGGACTGAGTTGAGGAGGAACTTCTTCACACAAAGGGTTGTGAATCTGTGGAATTCCCTGCCCAGTGAAGAAGTTGAGGCTACCTCATTGAATGTTTTTAAGGCAAGGATAGATAAATCTTTGAACAGTAAAGAAATTAAAGGTTATGGTGAGTGGGCGGGTGAGTCCATGAATAGATCAGCCATGATCTTATTGAATGGTGGAGCAGGCTCGAGGGGCCAGATGGCCTCCTAGTTCTTGTGTGTTCACAGGTCTCCTCTGCCAGAATTCTACTGCCCCACCCGCCACGGAATCGGTGCGGGCGAGGGGCGGACAATGGAAATGTCCGTTGACCTTGGGCGGAATTTTCCAGTCTCGGGTCGAGCGAGGCTGTAAAATCCAGCCCCTCGTTTCAAACTGCTGATATCAAAAATCAAACAACCCATTGAGTACAGGGAGACGGCGATTTTGTCCTGGCAGCAGCTGGCTGATAACTTGGGTTAGCTACACGTGCCAGCAGTACAATTCTGTCTCTACAGATCTTCCCCTGGCATTAGGGAAAATCCCCAAGTGGAGAATTTGACACTGCACAAATGTAAACCGTTTGTGTTGCTGCTCGTGCTTCGAATTCTGCCCCAGAATATATCTGGGATAAGTTTAGCGCACCACCTAAGACAATAACATCCCCAGCCTGAGCCTCAATGCCCCAAGCATATGGAAGAAACAGAACATGAGACGCAACTTGAGAACGCAAACACGCTATAATAAGAAGCAAAAGCACTGCATGTGGTCCTTCACAAAGAAGGAGAGCACGCCACAGCAGTGTCAAGTCACACAACTGCCAGGGGTTCAATTCCGACCTTGGGTGACTGCCTGTGTTCTCCCCGTGACTGCGGGGGTTTCCTCTGGGTGCTCCGGTTTATCCCACAGTCTAAAACTGTGCGGATTAGGGGGATTGCCCATGCTAAATTGTCCCTTAGTGTCTCAAAATGAGTAGGGGTATTAAATATATGGGGTTACAAGGATAGGGTCTGGGTAAGATGCTTTGTCAGAGAGTTGGTGCAGACTCGATGGGCCAAATGGCCTCCTTCTGCACTCTCGGGATTCCATGATAAAACAAGAAGAATTCCTGTCCTCAAAACAGGGTTCGAGTTGGTGGGATGTTAAAAATCTAAAACTCGATCCCACTCTGCCTTTGAGTTGGTAATTTAAACATTATAATGATATTAATTGCCCCATATTTAAACACGACTTTGAACTTAACACCGGCTGTCTGCGTTTTCCGGGTCTCAGGAAACTCAGCAGCTAAAAGGGAGGGGAGAACTGTCGAATACAGTTGATAAACATGTTTGCCTATACTGGACCCGGCTTACCTGCTTAATCAACTGTGATCACTCAGACCTGTTTCATCTTTCCCTGGCTCTTCTCATCTCAACCTTAAAACCTCCCTTCACCCTTCTACTCTGACCTATGATCTAGCCCCTAGCCTCTGACCTCTGATCCCCTTCCAGCCCTTCTAATCCCTTTCTCCCTCCTCTTCGCTCCCTTGCTGTGGCATGTTGAAGGTCTATTCCCCCAATAGCCAGCCTCTCAATCTGGCTGGCACTCCGACAACAGAGGTTAAACAAATGTTAATCAGGTCTAAATTAGGCTGGACATGTGGGAAAACCATTCTTCCAGGTTTCCCGACCTCTCCCCAGCTGCCTCCCTGGCCACTCTGCTCCCTTCCTACATCCAATTTAATATCCAGCCCAATCTCTAACCACTCCTTAAACAAGAACTCCCTGACGTCAATCCTACATTTGCCTTTTAACAGAGTCTACATCCCTTGTCCCACTCTTGCAACTCAGTGTGAAATAATTGAATTTGTCTGTAGGATCAACTCGTAAATCATCTCCTTTACAACATTTGCCCAGAACTTTTCAGTATATCCCAATACATGTGACAATCATAAATCAAATCAAATCGGTGGGCAAACTTTACCGTCCTGCCGACCATGGGAATTGGAGCGGGTGAGGGGCAGACCATGGAAAAGTCCGTTCACCTTGGGTGGGATTCTTCAGTTTCAGGGTGAGCGCCCCAGAACTCGGTCCTCACATGCCACCTACCAATCTAATGGCTCAAAGTTTTGCCTCGTGTCTTGGTGACCAGAGACCTTAATTGATGGGAGTTATAAAAGTTCTCCAAACAAATGAAATAAATTAAACAATAAGAGCACAACAAAATATCTATTTTCTCTACAAAACTGTCTGAAGATGTGCAGGTTAGGTTGATTGGCCAGGTTAAAAATTGCCCCTTAGAGTTCTGAGATGCGTAGGTTAGCGGGATTAGCGGGTAAATATGTGGGGGTAGGGCCTGGGTGGGATTGTGGTCGGTGCAAACTCGATGGGCCGAATGGCCTCCTTCTGCACTGTAGGGTTTCTATGATTTCTATGATTGAAGGCTAATTTTAAGGTTTTTCTGGACCTGAGATTCCTGTAAATTAATTTTGTTATTTTCCTTTCGTCTTCCTTCATGTCATTTCTACTCTCCTCAACACACATGGGGGTGGGATTTTCCGGCCACGCTTACCCCGGAACCGGAAAATGCTGCCTGAGGTCAACAGACCTTTCCACGGTCCGCCCCTGGCCCACTAGGATTCCCGTGGCGGGCGGAACGGGAAAATTCACCCCTGATTTTCTATTTCCTTCCCTGAATATGCTGCCTCTTCCCAACTTTCCTCAGGAAGTGGACTCTTGCTGTGGCCTCCTTGTTTGGTTTGTCCCATTCACTCAAAGTGGTCATTAATCATTGTGTTTAAGCGCTGTTAAGGCTACTTCATTGTGGGAATCACCGCAGTTAGAAGCAATCATGTCCTCCCTGAAGACCCAAAGAGAGCAGAAGTCACAAGATATCAATAGTAGCACCAACTCTGATTTTGCCCCTTTCTCTCCCGGGGCACTGACATGAACCTCAATGCCCTCCTTGCTTCTCTGGCTGACATTGACTCACTCATTTCAGACTGGAGACCAAATCCAGAACCATCCTTGACCCAAGTGTCTCAGTAACAATTGGTACATTTATCACTAAGCCATCAGGGAGCTATGGCAACATGTTCTGTGACTTGCATATTTTGGTATTTTCCAGATCGTAGTTGACATGAAATATGAAATCACAGAAGATATTTCGGTCACAAATAGTAGTTTTTTTCCAAAGTGCAGATAGTACAAATATCCAGCTCCAAGATTCCACGCGCAGGCAAAAAGTTGGAACCGATTGCCAAATTTATTATAAGACAGTGGAAAAAAACAATTTTTGCCAAATTACACTCAAAATAGCCACGAATTTGATTCAACTGGCATAAAATTCCTGAATGCACAAGATTAATGACAGCAAAACACATGGGGTGAAGTGATATTTCCATCTTGTGATGAATTTCATATCAGGAGTGAGCAAAATTGTTAAATGACGTCGATCATACAAGTTGCAAATTGCAACAGTTCCAGGGAAATGTACTTGTGTGAATTTTTACTGACATGACAAAGGCTAAAGGTAATGATACAAATGGTGCTACTACAGCGATGGTGGGAAAATAAAAATTGCTTTCATTTGGGAAATCATCCGTGTTTTTAAAAGAAAACCTTTCCGACTACATGATACATTCTCCAAAAAAAAGTGTGCAAATCTTTAGAAAATATTAGGCTATCTATTACAGCTGGAAACTGGAGGCAGTGATTCTACTGAACTGTTATGCCACTCCGAGCATAGAACATAGAACAGTACAGCACAGAACAGGCCCTTCGGCCCACGATGTTGTGCCGAGCTTTATTTGAAACCATCCGAGTAAGTGGATGAAACACAGCATTAGTATAGGCAACTAGCCCTCTCAACTTCCTTCTTCATTGCAAACTTGCTGACAATGCAGGTGAAGAAAAGAACAGAATCGCAGAGTTCGGATATTCGGCAAGGTGGCACAGTGGTTAGCACTGCTGCCTCACAGCACCTGGGACCGGGATTCGATTTCTGGCTTGGGTCACTGTGTGTGTGGAGTTTGCACGTTCTCCCCGGGTCTACGTGGGTTTCCTCCGGGTGCTCCAGTTTCCTCCCACAGTCCAAAGATGTGCAGGCCAGGTTCATTGACCGTGCTAAATTGCCCCTTAGTGTCAGGGAGACTAGCTAGGGTAAGTGCATGGGGTTAGGGCCTGGGTGGGATTGTGGTCAATGCAGACTCGATGGGCCGAATGGCCTCCTTTTGCATTGTAGGATTCTATTATTTCTACAGGGGCAGTGAACAAATCTGTTTGCTTTACTATGAATCATACTTAATTTAGAAGACACCAATGTATTAAAAATAAAGGTTAATAACTGTAAAAATCCCAAATCAGGAACAAAGGCATATTTTGTAAATACCATTGATTGCCTCTTTCACGGCTGAATCTACTGGAATTATATTCTTCTTCACCAGCTCCAAAGGTCCAGGTCTTTGGGCGATCTTCTCATTGAGATCATCAGCCAGCCTAGCCCTCTTGAGCTTCATTTGAGTTGCTTGAAGTGTGCCCTCTGCAACTGTATCTTTTGGAACAAAAAAGCCAAACTTAGTAACTAGCCTTCTGTAGAAAAAATACATAATGCTGGCTTTAGGAAACTTTCATGCAACTAATCACCCGAAAGCTCTGAAGAGGTCATACGGACTCGAAATGTTATCTCTGTTTCTGGCTCCATATGCTGCTGGACCTGCTGCTGAGTTTATCCAGCATTTTCTGTTTTTATTTCAGATTTTCAGCATCCGCAGTACTTTACTTCTATTCAAAAGTAAACCTTGTATCTGAATATATTACCACCCTGTGATTGAAGTTGCTTGGTTACATCTATAGTTCGACACCAGGGATTGAAACCCCCCTGGATTATTGTTAAATCTCCAGGAATTAAAGACCAACATCTCAGACACCCTGGAGAAAAATCATCAGGGTGTTCCACCCGCAACCTGCTTTCTTTGAGCACCTTTGCTTATTGGTTATAAAAATATTGGAGAGGGGGAGGAATGGTTTAGGTTGTCTGTGAAGGGCAGTTGTAGTCAGCGGGTCAACGTCCAAGCAGAGTTGACAACCCTTCTTAACGTCATCGCTCAGCCAATCCAGCCACAAATCTGCTCAAATGGTAAGGGAAGAGACACCTACTCTTTGGCTAATTTTCATTTCTTGGACTCCTGGATGTTAATTCAGTTAACATTCCTATTTGGGGGAGGGGGAAGAGCAGAGCAAGGAACAAATCACAAATAAAACGGTAAACCTATTGTTGCCATATCACTTCAAGCTTTTCCCAAGTTCATCAAAATATTGTTCCGGAAACATCATGCACTCTGCAATGGAAATTTCGGCATACACAAGCATTACCCCCAGGGCATGTCTGTCACAACGCAGGCAGCATGCACTGTACTAGATGTAACAGTGATTAAAAAGTCAAAGAAAACAACATATCTCAACATGGGCTCCTCTGACTTAAGTTTACTGACAATTTACTGACTTTAGCAATTTGCAAAAACCTCTATGATTATCTGGAATCTCACATGGAGTATATGAGAAATGGGGCCGAATTTTCAATTGCTGGTGGGGTCAGGGTTTTTATGTGGTCACAAGGTAACACCTCCAGGACAGTCTACAACTTTCAAAGTGAGGGCAGGGCGTGCAGGGAAAAGGGGGAACCTGCTCCCCTCTAATTAATGACCCATTAAATTCTTTTAAGATTCAGTCAGCAGGCTGGGAAGGTCAGGACTGTAATTTTCAGTGGAGATTTTGGCAGATCTGACAAGTTTGGTGTACATTTATACACAATTGTAAGCTTCACTGTGGGAAGAAAGGAAGAAGCTTTTCTTTAGATATTTAAAATTATCGGGCCTTCAGGTATCTGGTGCCAGATTGCGCGCACAATCTCATGCTTGCCCACTCGCACTCTGTCTCAGCAGCCTTTATCATTGAATCCCTACAGTGCAGGAAGAGGCCATTCAGCCCATTGAGTCTGTACCGACCACAATCCCATTCAGGCCCTATTCCTGTAATCCGACATATTTACCCTCCTAATCCCCCTGACACTAGGATCAATTTAGCATGGCCAATCAACCTAACCCGCACACCTTTGGACTGTGGGAGGAAACCGGAGCACCAGGAGAAAACCCACGCAGACACGGGAAGAAGGTGCAAACTCCACACAGACAGTGCCCCGAGGCCGGAATTGAACCCGGGTCCCTGGTGCTGTCAAACAGCAGTGCTAACCACTGTGCCGCCCAATGTTGCTGGCCCTGAGGAGCTGCCCACTCTCTTCAGCAAGGCAGTGGTTGGTCCCTTTAGGGGCTGCCGCCTGCTTTTACCATTGACACCAGGCAGGCCTCCTACCCGATTGGAGCATGACATGTAAATGTGAGTGATGTGGTTGGGCCCAGAATTTTTCAGGGCACGAGTTCCCAACCCAGCTTTGAAAAGGACTAAGCTAGCACAGATGTTCCATAGCCCAGAACTACCTGTGGACAAAGTCATTGGGGATAAGCTATTTGGTATTTAATATACTTGAGTTATATCATTATGGAGACTATTACAGAAAATTGGTACTTACCTTGTAGGATATGCATATTAACCAGGTCTGTTTTCTCAGGTCTACTCCTGATCTTGTGTTTTAAATAGTCTTCTGTCTGGAAGACAAAGAAAGTAATCAATTGTCAAGTTTAGAAACTGCAGGCTCACTTAAAATTTAATAAGATATTCCTTGGCAGGAACTAATGATGAACTTGGCCTCAGAGGCTACAAATTTCACCAAGAATAATGGGGTGCAAAAAGTCCAATCCTTTTAAGAAATTTAACAGCATCTTTTGGGGTGAATCGTCAGAAGCGTTCAAGTGAACAAAAAAAAAAGCAGGACTTTTAAGAAGTTTGCAATTTAGCGTCACAAACAGCTGAATTGCTGACTAGATATAATGCTACATGTGTGCTTTTGAAGTGTATAATCATTTATATATATATCACATCATGCTCTTATCACCTGACAGGATATCTACGAACAAGCATTTGATTTAATGAAATACAGACTTCTTGGGCTTACATTCAAATATTAACCGTTACTTGCTGGCGAGCTGCTTGGCAAACATGAAGTCTTGCAGCTTGGGGAGTTGCAAATTGAACTGAAAAAAAACCCCCTTTTGATCAATTTGAAATGACACAGTCTTTATTGTGGCAAAAAAAAGCAACTTATTTTTGTTGCTTGGGCAAAGCAGAAAGGCTGTCCACCAGGCCCAATAATATACGATAACACGCCGGGTTGCAGTTTGTGTCAACGTATGGGCTACCTGTGAATGATGCACTGTTGAATAGTAAGAAAAATATCCATCTGCCCCTTCACCTACAGCAAATTCCTGGTAACAGGTGTCACAAGCAGAGGTGCTATAGCAGACATCGGCATGTCGCTCAGCACCACTCGCCAGTCTGTTCTCGTTGCCAGTTAAAGAGCAGCATTAATAGAGGGTCGGGGTGCTGATCAACAATCTACTTTGCAAGCCAGCACAGACAAATATAGAATAGAATCATCGAAACCCTACAGTGCAGAAGGAGGTCACTCAGCCCATCGAGTCTGCATCGACAACAATACCACCTAGGCCCTATTCCCGTCACCCCACATATTTACCCCCCTAATCCCTCTAACCTACACATCCTGGGACACTAAGGGGCAATTTAGCATGGCCAATGCACCTAACCCACACATCTTTGGACTGTGGGAGGAAACCCGAGCACCCAGAGGAAACCCACGCAGACACGGGGAGAATGTGCAGACTCCACACAGACAGTGACCCAAGCCGGGAATCGAACCCAGGTCGCTGGAGCTGTGAGACAGCAGTGCTAACCACTGTGCCACCGTGCCAAACATGTTGCCTTATGAGGTGAGAATACCCTTGCTTGCTCTTCTATTTCCTGAGCACTATAATATGAATGAGGTGTTAACAACAAAATTGCTGCAGACCTTCACCTATACCAGCCACCCTGAATAAGCTGCTGAAAACCTCAAGATGTCTTCCTGGAATTTTTCTACTTTGTGTTTAATTCAGTATTTATTCCAGGACTCAAAGCTGAAAAGGCTATTTAGCAGTAAGGAGGTTTGTTGATCAGAACATCACCACATGTGCTTACAGTTTCAGCTGTTGAAACTTTAAAAGCTCTGGACGATAGACACTTCTATTGCCCTGTAGTGAAAAAGGAGTTTCTTTTTAACATAGTGGAAAGTTATGAATAAATAACTGTTTTAAAGAAATTTTTGTACACATCCTATTGTCACTAGAGGACTCATTTGTTTTAAAGAGTGTATAGTGGGTCGATGGGTGTAGAATTTCCAATTTCCACAGCTTGGCATGGAGGAGCAGTGATGCAACATAGGGGTTGGGTGGAGTGCACAAGGTGGCGTGGATGGGGCATGGGAAGTATATGGGGGAATGAGGAGTGTGTGAAAGGGAAGGCTGGCCCTTCCTGGTTTTATTTTCGCTGGGACTAAGTCCTGCAGCACTGAGGTAGGTCTTTCCAAGAGCCCACCTAGGCACACGGCAACCCCTGCCACTGCCCCAACCCTTCTCCTGGGTTAGCTAGCCCCATTCCATTTCTCACCACTGCTCCTCCCACCCCTCAATAAGTGAAAATCATGTCCTTGCAGGCACTTTCACCCAAGGCGGGTGAGCCAAGCCTGAAATCTTTCTGACTCCCACTACCCCACCTTGGGAATGGAAATCTAGGCTTTAGAAGGTTAGGCGGTGATCTGAATGATGCTTTCAAGATATTAAGAGGAATGGGTAAGATAGAAACAGCGAAATTATTTCCTCTGGTCGGAGAATCCAGGGAAATGGCTTAAAAATTAGAGATATTTCAAGAGGTAAGTTCCCACATCCAAAGAGTGACAGAAGTTTGGAATTCTCTTTTGTGACTAACAATTGATGCGGGGTCAATTGTAAACTTTAAATCTGGGATTGATAGATTCCTGTCAACCAAAGATGTTAAGGCCTAGGGTGCAAATGTGGATGTTTGGAATCAGCCATGCTCGTAGGGAATGATGGAACAGGTTCAAGGGGTTTGATTTGATTTGATTTATTATTGTCACATGTACTAACATACAGTGAAAAGTATTGTTTCTTGCACGCTATACAAGGCATACTGGTCATAGAGAAGGAAATGAGAGAGTTCAGAATGTAATGTTACAGTCGTAGCTACAATGGAGAGAAAGATCAACTTAATGCGAGGTAGGTCCATTCAAAAGTCTGATGGCAGCAGGGAAGAAGCTGTTCTTGAGTCGGTTGGTACGTGACCTCAGACTTTTGTATCTTTTTCCCAATGGAAGAAGGTGGAAGAGAGAATATCCAAGGTGCGTGGGGTCCTTAATTATGCTGGCTGCTTTGCCGAGGCAGCGGGAAGTGTAGACGGAGTCAATGGATGGGAGGCTAGTTTGCATGATGGATTGGGCTACATTCACGACCTTTTGTAGTTTCTTGAGGTCTTGGGCAGAGCAGGAGCCACACCAAGATGTGAATGCTTTCTATGGTGCATCTGTAAAAGTTAGGTTAAATGGTCCTCTTGTTTCTATCTCCTCTGCTAAACAATATCTATCCATCAGCAAAGTATTCAGCTGTGAAGCTGAGGTTAAAAAGGCATTTATTCATTATTTGTAATCATCATATTTTGCGCAAGGCTGGAGCTTTTGTCAATTTCCAGTCAAGCTTTAATGGACTGGAAGGTAGTGACAGTCCATAATGAAATAGGAGAAACCCCATAATAGATCCAAGATTTGGAAAGCACAGTCTGAAAGGGCAATGGAAGCACGTTCAGTTGTACCTTTCAAAAGGGAAATGGATAAATACTCAAAGGGGAAAGAATTGCAGGGTATCGGGAGAGAACAGCGTAGTGGGACTTATTGGACTGTTCTTTCTAGTAGCTAGCACTGGCACAATGGATCAAATGCATGACTCTCTGAACAAGGAACAGAATTTGCGTTCCTTTTGATCATAGTCAATGTTATCAGCTGCCTATATGACTCAAATATCAGATGGTATTGCCAAGTACTGGACATCCTTGATACGAGAACACAAGAAATAGAAGCAGGAGTTGGCCACCAGGCCACTCAATACCATCATGGCTGATCTACGCCGGCCTCAACTCCTTTTCTGTGCCATTTCCCCATAGCCCTCTACTCCTCGATCTATCAAATATTTATCCACCTTCACTTTAAATACTTCTAATGATCCAGCCTCCACCACCCTTTGGGACAGAGAATTCCAGAGATTCACCACCCTCTGCAAGAAGAAATTTCTACGCACCTCAGTTTTAAATGACAGGCCCATTATCTTGTAGCTATGTCCCTCTATTATATTACTACAAGGACGATCAGAACATCAAATATTTAAAAATACAAATATATCATACTCAAAATATAAATATACATTGATGCGCGGATATAATAAGACCATAAGAGCAGAATTAGACCATTTGGCCCATCGAGTCTGCTCCACCATTCAATCATGGCTGGTAAGTTTCTCAACCCCATTCTCCTGCCTTTTCCCCGTAACCTTTGGTCCCCTTACCAGTAATAGGTCTATTTTCCTCAGTGTATTGTTACATTTTTAATATCAATTTCAAACTACCATTCAAATGAATAATTCAGGCAGAAAATTAAAATACCCTGAAGGGTCACACGGATGGTTAACTCCCCTTTTCTCTCCACAGATGCTGCCAGAGCTGCTAAGTCTATCCAGCATTTTCTGTTTTTATTTATAATTAAAATGCTTAGACCATACAAAGAACAGCTGTTTCTTGCATAGCACATGATACGTATTACAATGGTGCGAATGGGACTTATGCTATGGGTTCATATATCTGTTTTTCCGAAGTTTCTAATATGGATTAATTTTATAATGTGCAACATATTTATAATTCTATCAAGATGCATCTGCCTCTCACAGCATGATATTGTTTAGTTTGTCATAATATCAAATTACTCAATCAGACCACAATTGTATATGTAGGGACTACAGTTTCCTCTGCGCATCATTCAACCTACTACAATAAACATTTTGTAATAGGCTTCCCTGCCTTTTGCTTGCGGAGACGACCACATTTCCACATTGATCATGTCCTGAACATTCCAGCATTTTTAAGTACAGTGCAATTTTTCATGTCTGAGATAACTCAAGTTAGTTTGATAAAAGCAAAATGCTGCAGTTCGACTCCGGCCTTGGGTGACCGTCTGTGTGGAGTTTGCATGTTCTCCCTGTGTCCGTGTGGGTTCCTCCCATAGTCCATAGGCGTGCACGATATCACAGTGGTTAGCACTGCTGCTTCACAGCGCCAGGGACCTGGGTTCGATTCCTGGCTTGGGTGACTATCTGTGTGGAGTTTGCACGTTCTCCCCGTGTCTGCGTGGGTTTCCTCCGGGTGTTCCGGTTTCCTCCCACATTCTGAAAGAAGTGCTGGTTAGGTGCATTGACCCGAACAGGCGCCGGACTGTGGCGACTCGGGGAATTTCACAGTAACTTCATTGCAGAGTTAATGTAAGCCTTACTTGTGATGAATAAATAAACTTTAACTGCAACTTAGGTGGATTGGCCATGGTAAATTGATTCTCAGTGTCCAAAGATGTATAGGCTAGGAGGATTAGTGGGGTAAATAGTGGGGTCATGGAGATCGGACAGAGATAGGCATTGGTAGGATGCTCATGTCAGAGAGTCAGTGTGGAATTGGTGGGCCGAATGGCCTCCTTCTGCACTGTAAGGATTCTACGACTCTAAAAAGCCATAATAACGTTGTTTTTTCGGACGTTAGCAAACAAACAATGCTCACCATTGATTATGCCCACAGACCTTTCAGGACTTCTAAGCAACAACTTTCAGCATTGAGATTTTTCTCCCCCTGCATTGCAACCAGATTGTGGCATCTGTGGGTAGGGCCAGCTGAAGCGAGTTTCATCCAGAACCAGGGCTCATGGTCTGAGGATACGGGGTAAATCTTTCAGGAGCTGAGAAATTTCTTCACGCAGTGAGCCTGTGGAATTCGCGACCACAGCAAGCCTTGGATGTTTTCAAGTTGGAGTTAGATACAGCTCTTCAGGTGAAAGTTGGATGATCATCCATGATCATAATGAATGGTGGAGCAGGCTCAAAGGGCCGAATGGCCTACTCCTGCTCCTGTTTTCTATGTTAAATTGGTTTAAAGGATTCTCACTGAGACACGTCAGCCTGGATAGTAACTGAGGGAGATCACATAGGCTGAGAAAGTGGAGTTTCAGATCACCACATTTCCCTGCACGCTGTCGACTTTAACTCTATACTTTGCATCTTTTGTCCCTGCTATGATCCCAACCCAGTGTCAGTCTGATTGAAAGGTATGACTTCCAATCAATCAGGGAACAGGACAGGGTAGGTAGCAAAACAAGGTGGGCCCATAAATCATCACCCATCCCAGTGGGGGATTTGATCCCTCACCTCAGGGGCCTTTGTCCAGGTTGGGAGTTAGCTGATGGGGTACTTCTGATCCAGGAGCAATGCTGTGATGGTACTTAACTTTCCCAAGCCTGGGAAACCTCACCACCAACTGCAAGGCAGTTAAAATTAGAGGCTGCCAGCCTTGTTAAAATATTTAAATTACCAGCACCTTTCCTGGAAGCAGGTTAATTCCCTGCCCCTTGTCCCACATCTGTAAAGCCCAGAAGTGAAGGAGGGATTCAACCTTTAAAATTTTTAAAATATTGGACCGAACATTTATGCTAAAATTCCATGACCCCATCCCACAGAGTCTAACCCAGGAAGTATAAATTAGAATCAACTCATTGTAATCTCGTGTAAAGGAAGCAAAATAAGAGGGAAGAAGGGAAGAAAGATGGAAATAGTAGAGACAGGGATAAAAGTGAGAAAAAGAAAAAGCAAAGAAAAATTAAAAATCTCCAACACTAATTAAGTTCTGAAGGAATAATGTAACATTCACTGCCATGTTGAGAAGTTGAGCTTTTAAAATTAAAGTTCATGTATTAGTGTCACAAGTAGGCTCACATTAGCACTGCAATGAAGTTACTGCGAAAATCCCCAAGTCGCCTGTTCAGGTACACTGAGGAGAATTTAGCAGAGCCAATGCACCTAACCAGCACGTCTTTCAGACTGTGGGAGGGAACTGAAGCACCCGGAGGAAACCCTCGCAGACACGGGGAGAACGTGCAGACTCCACACTGACAGTGGCCCAAGCTGGGAATCGAACCTGGGTCCCTGGCGCTGAGAGGCAGCAGTGCTAACCACCGTGCCACCGTGCTGCCCAGTTATTATACAAATAAAAAAAATCACTTACACTTGAATGCAACAGCCCTAACTTTTTCTGCCATATTTAAATGGCTAACTAGTAGGCAAGTACAACAACTTCACACTTTTACATGGGTTTAAATACTGAGACTATCAGTAAGATACTGTTATAACACAGCCAGTGGAGGAGCAGAGGAACCTGGACAGCAACTTTCTGATTTCTGCGTTTAGCTGCACGTGCACAGACTCTGGAAGTTGCTGTCCACAATTATTCCATAATAACTCTGAGCACAAAGAACCTCAGCATTATCCTTCACACAAAATCCAGACCATTAAAATTCTGCAGTGTACATCTTTAACATTGATTTCTATCTGAATTTCTTTCACAATACAGAGCGTGCTGTGTGAGAAGATGGCACAAACAGTGCAAACCATTTAAATCCAATGGAGGTTCTAAATGTTATGAAAATTGCAGCAATTTTCAGTGCAATAGCTGGCTGATTTTAACTGATATACAGTGTGAGAAATAAACAAGAGCTTTCGCCCAGGGAGGTGTATAGTTCCGCTAAGATAAACTGGGGGGAAAATTCCTCTAACATAGCATTGTATAGGTGTTAACGCTAGGCACACTTGCATCTTTCCCCTGGGAGCAGGGCTGCACAGGGAGCAGTCTACAGCATTGCCTGCCTCTGGGAAATTGAATTAAACCTGTGTGGTGTTGCAAGAAGAAAATGCAAACAAACGTTCCCGTCCATTATATTTTGTACACACTATCAAACTCTCCAGAGTGTAGCGAACCAATAATGGGGCCCTAATATTTCTTGATCCAGATATGAACCAAACTACAGATTCTTCAAAAGACAAGGATATTTTAATCGGTTAATCCTATTTCAGCCACATAGACTGAAATGCGTCTTGCATTTGCTGTCGATAGAGACTTGTAGGCCCCTAGAAAGCCTAAGTTCAAGTTATTTACTTTGTCTACAATAGTTCGACTGTCTGACTGGGGAGCAGAAATTGTTTGATCTTCAAAGGTAAAAGACAGCCTTTTAGCTCACAGACTTTTGCGTGGTCTTAGTTCTCTGGCTATACATGACCTGGTGAATAATGGAGATTTTGTGACAAATTATTCCATGCAATTTGATATCACAAAATATATTGCCAAGGATTTGATAACAAAAAGGATCTGGGATTTTGTTTTTCTCACTTTTGGAAAGACAGGCCAGTCCTTACACACAGACATTTACGGTTAGTCTTTGGAGTGAATCCTTGTGGTTGTTTTGTGTGTCATTCAATTTTTAAACAAATCCGATTAAATAGTAGAGGCTGTATGGATGTTTTTGATAGTGTGCTCCAACTTGTCCTTGGAGGTGATGAGGAAATTTGGCTCGCTTCCCACATACTCTGTGGGTGAGTTCTAGCAGCTCCGTTCACTGAGAGTGCAAATCCCATTATGGGCGCTAAATCTCACGAGAGGGCCAAAGTGGGATTTGAACGGCGCGATCTCGGTTTGAGAGCTTCCCTGCCTCCTGCAGGGGCGTGAGCAGGTTTGCACCCAGCGAGAGTGTAATCCTGATTTCCATGATTTTACATGAGTTTGAATATAATAAAAGGGCTTTACACCATAGCGTCTACCCACGCCTTATCCCCCCTGCCCCAACCCTGGCAGCGTGGCGTCATGCTGGTGCGAATCACCGCTGGTTTTCTAAAGCAAAGACCTGTTGATGACCATGATGGGAGACATAGAGGTGCCTAGAGGGCCAGTTGCACTTGTTGAGAAGTTTCCCCAGTCCCCACGCAACCCCACCCCCCCTTCCCCCGCACCGCAATCCCTCACACAGCCCCATTCTATACTTAAATATACATGATAAAGCACATGGGACACCTGAATGCATTGTTTTTGAAAATCCAACTCCGAAAATCACCCCCAACCTTTTCATAGAATCACACAGTAAAGAGGCTCTTTGGCTCATTGAGTCTGCACCGACACGTATCGAACACCTGACCTCCCATCTAATCCCATTTACCATATCCTTGAATGTTATGATGTGCCAAGTATTCATCCAGGTACTTTTTAAAGAATGTGAGGCAACTCGCTTGTACCACCCTCCCAGGCAGCGCGTTCCAGACCGTCACGACCCTCACGGTAAATAGATTTTTCTCACATCCCCCTATGTCCCGACTCACTTCTCTGGAAGCCAATTTAAATAATCTTTCTTTTAATTAATTTAGTTTTCCCAATAATATCTCAATATATAGCACTGCATCTGCTAATCTGTTAGTTGCTTAGCTATCTGTGCAGTTGTTAGCTCTTCATGTAATCCTAAACAGGTTATACATTTGAAACTCAAAATGATTCCTCTGAAAGTTATCTAACTCCCTCATTTCTTATCTTCATTACTTGTACCAGTAACCATATGGCTTGAAAAGATGTCAGCTTTATACACATCTCTCATATTTGGATGCAATAAAAGGATCAAAACATAAATCCACTTCATATCTAACTGACCAAAACCATGTATCAATGCTTTGTACTCGCCTAGCACTGTCTTCAGTTACGATGAATCAACCCGAAACGGGGAGCTAATTAAGGATCACCATCAACTGATTAATCATTTTTTTTCCCAATCAAATTGTTCCCTGGTGCTGACTCGCTCCTTGAGGTGGTTTGGGTGCATTTGATTGCTTCCATGTTAGTGCTACGCCTGGCAGAAACCCCAAAGTAAACTTGGCGAATTTGGTGGCACGGTGGCACAGTGGTTAACACTGCTGCCTCACAGCTCCAGGGACCTGGGTTCGATTCACGGCTTGGGTTATTGTCCATGCGGAGTTCCTCCGGGTGCTCCAGTTTCTTCCCACAGTCCAAAGATGTGCTGGTTAGGTGCATTGACCATGCTAAATTCTCCCTCAGTGTAACCGAACAGGCGCCGGAGTGTGGCAACTAGGGGATTTTCGCAGTAACTTCATTGCAGTGTTGCTGAAAGCCTACTTGTGACTAATAAATAAACTTTAAACTTTAGTTTGAATTTGGTACGAGCAGTCATCAATCGGATATAATGCCTGTCATGTGGTCATAACCTGAAAGCCCTGTACTAGCAATTAGGACAAGTGTTCACCCTTCTGAACACTGTGCCTCCAACGAATTAGTCAGCATAAACAGCAACGCGGAAGAATGACAATCATCGTGTCCAGAAACAACTGAAGAAATAGAGGAGTGGGTTAGGACAGAGAAGGCCTGAAGGTGAAAGGGAGGGTTCAGCAAATTGATGAAATCACAAATGAACACCGTAAGAGGAGTTTTCAAATGCCTTGCACAGGGTGGCACGGTAGCACAGTGGTTAGCACTGCTGCTTCACAGCTCCAGGGACCTGGGTTCAATTCCTGGCTTGGGTCACTGTGTGTGTGGAGTTTGCACATTCTCCTCGTGTCTGCGAGGGTTTCCTCCGGGTGCTCCGGTTTCCTCCCACAGTCCAAAGATGTGCGGGTTAGGTTGATTGGCCAAGCTAAAATTGCCCGTGAGTGTCCTGAGATGTGTAGGTTAGAGGGATTAGCGGGTAAATATGTAGGGGTAGGGCCTGGGTGGAATTGTAGTCGGTGCAGACTCGATGGGCCAAATGGCCTCCTTCTGCACTGTAGGGTTTCTATGATTCAATGATTCTAAGAACCCAAGAAAAAACACTGCATTACAAGAATGGAGAGAAAGTCATCATCGCCACAATGCCTTTTTCTAAAAATAAAGAAATATTATAGTGATCCTTACAGAAATAGAATCATAGAATCCCTATAGTGCAGAAGGAGGCCATTTGGCCCATCAAGTCCGCACCGACCATAATCCCACCCAAGCCCTTTACCCGTAGCCCCACATATTTACCCAGCTAATCCCCTGACATTAAGGGTCAATTTAGCATGGCCAATCAACCTAAACTGCACATCTTTGGACTGTGGGAGGAAACCGGAGCACCCGGAGTAAATTCACACAGACACGGGGAGAATATGCAAACTCCACACAGATAGTGACCCGAGGCATGAATTGAACCCGGGTCCCTGGCGCTGTGAGACAGTAGTGCTAACTACTGGGCTACCGTGCTGCCCCAATGTGTAGCTACCAAGGGAAAAGTATGAGAACACTTACAGATGCAAATTGGGACAGTGTTTCAAAATAATATCTGCCATACTTAACCGCTTTGGCATAAATATTACAAGACTTTTGAGACATTATACCTCCACAAATTGAAAGTAGCCTACAATACAAGAGCGTTGAAAGATCGTTCCAAACCAAAATGTTTTACAAATGGATTTGCAAATGTTAATAAATAGGCAATTAATGAAAGCATTGATTAGCTTGCATTGCTCTACTGACAGAAACATGTGGGAAATCACACAGTCCGGATTGCAAGACCCAAGTTTTCTGGCTAATTAGAAGTAGATTTTGGTGGACAGTAAAGTACACACAGGAGCACATTGAGGGATATTGCAACAACATTTTACAGTATCCATATAGCAGGTAGATAACAGAGGTTTTATCTCTCTGACTTGATTCATAGAACAATAAAAGTCATTCGTGTACACGTTTTTAATTAACAATTGGCTCCAAATGTTGCTTTGTGATTGACTTGCTTAAAGTTTATTGATTAGTGTCACAAGTAGGCTTACATTAACACTGCAATGAAGTTACAATGAAATCCCCTAGTTGCCACATGTCAGCGCCTGTTCGGACACACTGGGGGAGAAGTTAGTAATGGCCTAAATTCTCACCTAACCAACACGGACTGTGGGAGGAAACTGGAGCACCCGGGGAGAACGTGCAAACTCCACACAGACAGTGGCCCAAGCTGGGAATTGAACCCGGGTCCCTAGCGCTGTGAGGCAGCAGTGCTAACCACTGTGCCACCTTGCCTGCAATATTTTGTGATCTATGCTGCATAGCTCTTCATCAGTGAATTAAATGTTCAGCTGTGAGATTCTAGGTTTACAACAGGAGTTGGTGCTCATGCCCTTCTGTCACTGGACTAGACTGAGCAGACTCTACCAGAAAACAGATCAATCATTGTCCCCTTTATTCTGTCTCAAAGAACAAAGAACAAAGAGGAATACAGCACAGGAACAGGCCCTTCGGCCCTCCAAGCCCGCGCTGCTCCCTGATCCAAACTAGACCATTCTTTTGTATCCCTCCATTCCCACTCCGTTCATGTGGCTAAGTCTTAAACGTTCCCAGTGTGTTTGCGTCCACCACCTTGCCCGGCAGCGCATTCCAGGCCCCCACCACCCTCTGTGTAAAATATGTCCTTCTGATATCCGTGTTAAACCTCCCCCCCTCCCCTTGAACCTATGACCCCTCGTGAACGTCACCACCGATCTGGGAAAAAGCTTCCCACCTTTCACCCTATCTATGCCTTTCATAATTTTATACACCACTATTAGGTCACCCCTCATCCTCCGTCTTTCCAGTGAGAACCCCCCCAGTTTACCCAATCTCTCCTCATAACCAAGCCCCTCCATACCAGGCAACATCCTGGTAAACCTCCTCTGCACTCTCTCTAAAGCCTCCACGTCCTTCTGGTAGTGTGGTGACCAGAACTGGGCGCAGTATTCCAACTGCGGCCGAACAAACGTTCTATATAACTGCAACATCAGACCCCAACTTTTATACTCTATGCCCCGTCCTATAAAGCCAAGCATGCCATATGCCTTATTCACTACCTTCTCCACCTGTGACATCACCTTCAAGGATCTGTGGACTTGCACACCCAGGTCCCTCTGCGTATCTACACCCTTTATGGTTTCTGCCATTTATCGTACAGCTCCCCCCTACGTTAGTTCTACCAAAATGCATCACTTCGCATTTATCTGGATTGTACTCCATCTGCCACTTCTTTGCCCAAATTTCCAGTCTATCTATATCCTTCTGTAGCCTCTGACAATGCTCCTCACTATCTGCAAGTCCAGCCATTTTCGTGTCGTCTGCAAACTTACTGATCACCCCAGTTACACCTTCTTCCAGATCGTTTATATAAATCACAAACAGCAGAGGTCCCAATACAGAGCCCTGCGGAACACCACTAGTCACAGGCCTCCAGCTGGAAAAAGACCCTTCCACTACCACCCTCTGTCTCAAGGCAAGGCTTTCATTGTCTATTAGTCTACCTCATGTAATTCATTGGTGAAATGGTCAAATGATCCTATTCAAATAAATAGCACTGAAAATCTCCATTATAGTTATGGGCTGATTGGGATATTTTATTGACTAATTTATGTAATTCAGTGGCTATTTTATTCCGGTTCCTGCAGTATATGAGCAAGCAGGGTTCTGGCAATAACCTCATAAAATGCTTTGAACAAAACAAAGTACATTATTTCACAAAATATGCTATACATTTTTGATCTGCAAGAATTTAGACATCTCAGAATTTCTTATTTGTTATGAGAATTGATTTGAAATCAAGCTGGCCCTGGAAAATTACATAGAAAATAGGAGCAGGCGGCTATTCAGCCCTCCGAGCCTGATTCGCCATTCATTACGATCATAGCTGATCATCCAACTCAATACCCTGATCCCGCCTTCCCCCCCATATCCTTTGATCCCCTTGGCCTCACCCTATCCCCGTAACCCCGCACATTTACCATGGCCAATCCACCTAACCTGCACATCTTTGGTCTGTGCGAGGAAATCGGAGAACCCGGGGAGAATTTGCACAGCCACCCAAGGTTGTAATCGAACCTGGGTCCCTGGCGCTGTGACACAGCAGCGCTAACCACTGTGCAACCATTCTGTCCAGAAATGAACAGTTATTGATCCACATAACTAAATTATGAAGTTTTCATCATTAAAACATTTCTGATATGAAAGCGTGTGTAACCTCATGTTAAATTCCGCATTTAACTTTTGATTGGAATAATATCATTTCTGGGATTAGAAGTTAGTTTTAATCTGACGAGATAAATGTTTTGCAAAGTGTTTTTTTTACTGAAGACATAAGCTCAGCTTGGGCAGCACGGTGGCACAGTGGTTAGCACTGCTGCCTCACAGCACCAGGAACCCGGGTTCAATTCCAGCCTCGGTCACTGTCTGTGTGGAGTTTGCACATTCTCTCTGTGTCTACGTGGGTTTCCTCCGGGTGCTCTGGTTTCCTCTCACAGTCCAAACATGTGCAGGTTAGGCGGATTGACCATAGTAAATTGTCCCTTAGTGTCAGGGGGATTAGCAGGGTAAATACGTGAGGATTACGGAGATAGGGCCTGAGTTGGATTGTTGCAGATGCATGCTCAACGGGTCGAATGGCCTCCTTCTGCACTGTAGATTCTATGATTCTAAAACAGAAAATGCTGGAAAAACTCAGCAGCTCTGGCAGCATCTGTAGTGAGAGAAACAAAATTAATGAACCCAGTATTACTCTTCTTAGATGAATCAATAACTCCGTTTCTCTCTTGACAGATGCTTCCAGAGATTTTCCAGCATTTTACGATTTTATTTCAGATTTCCAGCATGTGCAATGTTTGGCTTTAAGCTTCACATGAATTCATTTTCTGCTCCTGCAACTCATCCAGAAATCCAATGGGGAATTCTGAAGAAACTTCTTCACCCAAGGAGCGATGGGAATGTGGAATTCGCTGCCACAGGGAGTGGCTGGAGTGAACAATAGAGATGCATCTGAGTGGGGGGGAGGGGGGGGGAGACTAGGTAAACACATGAGGCAGAAGGAATTAGAGAGTTACGATGATTGATTTAGTTGAGGAAAGATGGGAGGAAGAGTCTCCAATGGGTGTTGGACACTGGCAGGGACTGGGTGGACCGATTGGCCTGTCTCTTTGCCTTGCATCCTATGCGGTGCTGTCAAATCCAATTTTCCGAATCACCATTCGAATTAATACCATACAAAGTCATTCCTGAGTTTGTCACTCACACCTTGGTGTCCATCCATACCTTGGCTCTTTCCAGACTTTTCCTCTGTTCATGAAATGCAGCTGGACTCTTTAGTGCTGGAATAATAAACAAAACAAGTTTAAATTGATAGCAGGATCATCAAGAACTCTAATTCCAGGTTTCAAAACTCCCTATAATTACACATAAATATATTCTTGCTCTCATCCATCTCACAGGATACCAAGTTCAATCCCATGACGCCAGACATTGTTTCACTGACAGAAGCTGAAATTAGATGTCTTCCGAACATAATAATTACATGTAATCAACACCAAAGAATAATTGCAATCATATTATCATTCCATTAGAACAAAATCCACCCATGGATACATACTGCACATTAGGACAGGGTTATAATTGCAGCTTTTATTTGTCCCATAGTGCATTCTGCCTTCTGTAATTCCTGTTCAATGAGTTTTCCTTCACAGCTCAGCACTGAAATTCATCCTGCAGTATTTAACAAACACAACTTCAGCTAGTTCAGGCACCGTGTTAAACGGAAATCTGCTTCTTCCAGACATTTAATCATTAAAATGGGGAAACAGTTATATAATCCGGCAAATCCAATTTACTGTCAAATTCTGGAGGGGGGGGGGGGGGGTGGGGGCGGGTGGGTGGGGAGGGGGAGAGAATTGCTTGATGGGCTGAATGGCCTCCTTTTGCACTGTAGGGATTCTATGTTTCTATACATTATTTCACAAAATATGCTGTACATTTTTGATCAGCAAGACTTCACACAGCTCTGATTCAGTGGAGCTCTCCAAGGGCCAATCCACTCCAAACAGCACTCCTGAGGAACTGGCTCTTCTTAACGGGCTGGAGGGGAAGATTGAGGTCAAGTCAACGTCACATCCTGGCCCACTCACCAAAATCAGGTAGGTTTCTCAGCCAAAAAAACAGCCACAATGCACATTACAGAGGTTTGCTGTGGAATTAACCAATATAACCTGCAAACAGATATTGTTTCTTTGCCTTGCATCCTATGCGGTGCTGTCAAATCCAATTTTCCGAATTACCATTCGAATTAATACCATACAAAGTAATTCCTGAGTTTGTCACTCACACCTTGGTGTCCATCCATACCTTGGCTCTTTCCAGACTTTTCCTCTGTTCATGAAACCTGCAGATATTGTATTTAGAAATTCACCATCCAGCATTTATTCACATTTTAATACTCAGGTGAAGGACTGTATTGAAGAATGTTCCTGCTGTTTGCTAAACAGCATCAACTGTAGCCTTCTGCAGTGATATTAACATCACATCTAATGTGTATGATTTGGAACCCACAAAGAAATGCACCTCCACCTTGCAGTCCTTTGCTGATATGATCCTTATCCATTCACCTGTCAGCTGCGATGATGCAGAAACTGAATTATAAAGTTTTTCCTGCAACAAAGTTATCTCTGCTGTTTCTTTAAGTTGCTGATGGTTGTCTTTTATTTTTTGACGAAATATTTATGGGAGCTGCACCTGGTTTATGTATATCACATCCATGACAGTAACATGAATGTCAACTGAGATCATTCTGAGGCAGAATTCTCTGCTTTCGAGACTAAGTGCAGTGACAGGTGGCTCCGGCAGTGCTTTTCCCATTGGCCTGAATGGTGGGATCCCACACTGAACTCCGTGCATGGAACCTCATTAATTATGCACGCGAGTTCCCCACAAATCACCTGATGGGTCAGCAGCTGATCTGTCTGCCCGCTGTCAGCTTGTGGGTTTTAAGGTCCCGGCGCCATATTTAAACACCAACCCAGCACAATCATATCACCCTGTCTTCACCAGACTCGTGCAGGATGTCAGCAACCCAGAGGGAAAAGGCTAGCAGCCTCAAGAAGGAGTGCTTTCCTCGAATCAACCACCCTCCCCTTGAGCTCATCACCTGGGCTCATGCCCCACTTGGACGTTTACCCACTACATGTGAAATCTTTGTGCACCCCCTTCTAGTAAATGAAACGCTCTCTCTTTGACCCCTTGTTTGTGAGCTTTTCATGTTGGGGTCCAGCTTCCCTCCCCTTAGTCTTCCATTGCTTGTTTTCTTCATCCACCACCTTCCATCGTGAACCTTTGCCCTCTTCTCCTCACCGTGCCCCGCTGCACAGCCCTCTGTCCATGTTGCCCCCCCCCCTTGTCTTTGTCAGGCCTCTCCCCACCCCTCTGGCATCACCTAGCACTCCACCCTTGGTTGTAGTGGTTGCCTGAGTCCCACAGCACAGTGTTGTCCAGGTCGACACCGGTGAGTGGCACCGGGTGGGGTGAGGGTGGAAGGAGATTCCTGTACTCCCAACACCAGGTGCTGTACTGATCTGACTTGGTGATAAGGAGGGGTCCAGCACGATGCTGTCCACAAAGACCCACTTGGCAGGAGATGGAGGGCAGGATGTGGTCTGCCCAGGAAGAATGGTGAACAGTGCATCAGAAGCAGCGCAGCACTATGGCAGAAAAGTTTTGTTGCACTCACCTCAAAGTCTCTGGTAAACTGAGGACCACCTTGCGCACGCCACTCTTTATCAATTAGGTTTTAGACCAACATAATTGCACGCCAGCGTGAGGCAAAATTGAAAGCCCTGACGGTATAACGGCAGGTAGCTGCTTGAATGAGTATTCATAAAATGCAAATAAACACAAATAGTATTCACACCACCAGCCAACAGGAAGACAGAGCCCCATGAACCCTCCGTTGGGAGAATAGCAACATGATTTTACACCGGCTGGTTTCCTTCTTTTTGGGTCCTACCAGATCCTCCACTCCCACCTGTTACCAAACCCGCTGCCATGGAAAAGTCAACGGCCTGCCAAGCTCCCGGGTAACGTGCCTCATTTGCATTTGCTACGAGTGACACACACAAGGACCTATCCTCTGCAAACAAAAGGAATATGTTCAAGCCTGGTGTCTTTTTGAATGACCTCAGAACTTGGGGAGCCTGTGCTTCCATGTTGCTTTCTCCATGGCAATGCCTCAGCCAATCAGGGTCCACTAGCCAACCAATCAACACACTCTTCTCCGGTGGTATAAATTGTTGTGATTGCCAAATTTCAAACAAACATTCTTGTGTTTGTCCTGTTGAGTGCAAGGTGAAAAGCTTCAGCAACATGTCTCTCTTTTCAGCAACACACTGTTGCCTCGGTGCTGCATGGAGTGTCAGTCTCATTGATGTGCCATGGTGGAACGAGAAACCACAAACTTCTGATTCAGGAGATGACACAGCCACTGAGTCAAGCTGACATTGCCTCACCAGCAAGTGGTGCATAGGTGTAAAATTAATAAAAATGTTAACAATTGAAGTTATAAATAGATAAAAGGTCAGGCAGAGCTATCTCCAGCTTCTACAATTTAGCCACTCTTTTTGTATTCTGGCATTATCCTTTCAAGAGAAGTGAAATGGTTATGGGGTTGTTCAATCCACTTTCAGGTGATGGCTCCATAGAGAATAGCATTCTTTTAAGATTTAGAAGATTTAACAACCACTGGAATTAAAGCAATGTTCATTAGTCACAAATGGGCTTACATTCACACTGCAGTGAAGTTACTGTGAGAATCCCCTAGTCGCCACACTCATTTAGAATTTAGCATGGCCAACGCACCTAACCTGCACATCTTTGGACTGTGGGAGAAAACCGGAGAGAACATGCAAACTCCACACAGACCGTGACCCAAGCCGGGAATCGAACCCGGGTCCCTGGTGCTGTGAGGCAGCAGTGCTAACCACTGTGCCACCGTGCTGCATGCAAGATTACATGCCATTATCCTACAATATGTGATTAAGGTACAGCATGGTCAATGCCATACTGTATCCCTTCAGTCTATAGCACACCTATCCCCTGCTATTGCTAACTAAGTAGTTTGCTATTTGTGTGGTTCTGACCAGCAAAAGCTTTATAAATTCAAAAACCACGACCTTAAGGTTGAATAAAACAATACAAGTGAATACTATCACTGTGGAGAGTGAAGCTATCTCAGATATTACATTTTATTATTTATTTCTTCATTAGTGTCACTGGTAGACTTACATTAATACTGCAATGGAGTTACTGTGAAAATCCCCTAGTCGCCACACTCCGGCGCCTGTTCGGGGAGAATTTAGCACGGCCAATGCACCGAACCAGCACATCTTTCGGAAAAGCTGCACCATCCTCTTGCATGTTTTTATATAAATGAAGATCATGCTACACTATGGATGCAAAAGGCATTATGGGCCTGATTTTAACCCATTCAAATCTCACTGCAGAAAGTTAAAATTGGGCCCTGCCTATTGATACCTGCCGTGGAAGCACCTCTTGCGTGTATGGCCATTGTCATCAATATGTTCAAAACCTTTTCTTTCAAAAAGGTTACAGTGGTTTTGTTACAAATCAGTTCCAACCCTCTCTTCTTTCATGGTCACTTTTCTCCCTTCCCATCTGAATATCAGATGTTATTTCAAAGGCTGCCTCTGACTGAAACTTCTAACACAACCCCTTAGTGATGCACGTGGATGTAGGAATCAGCAACTTACTCGAGTGGATTTGTAGGGCATCATTTTTACAATTATCTGGATGGCCCAACATTGGGAGAAAACACGTGTCATGCGTGTGCTCAGGTGGCAGCTGGGTACTCTCCCCTGAATTTCATGGGCAGCGGCCAATTAAGTGGCTGTCCCCGGGGCTGCCATTCTATTCAGGACAGTGACCCGCCCCTGTTGGTAAAATTCTCCAATGGTGTAAGCTGGGAGTCGATCCAATGTAGCTTACTGTGACTTTACCAGCTCCTACTGCCTTCCTCTCTACCTTCTGGGGTGGAGAGGGGGTAAAATTCAGCCCATAGTGTTCAAAAAGGGGTGAATATAATCAGGCCAAGCTTCTATCAGAACATGCATTCACATTTTCTGTCCCCAGTGTTGGATTCCAGCAATTTAACCACTTCAGACTTTAAAATTAGGGCAGCACGGTGGCACAATGGTTAGCACTGCTGCCTCACAGCGCCAGGGAGCTTGCACGTTCTCCCCATGTCTGCATGGTTTCCCCCGGTTTCCTCCCACAGTCCGAAAGACGTGCTGGTTTGGTGCATTGGCCATGCTAAATTCTCCCTCAACGTACCCGAACGGGTGTCAGAGTGTGACGACTAGGGGATTTTCACAGTAACTTCATTGTAGTGTTAATGTAGCCATGATGTGGAGATGCCGGTGTTGGACCGGGGTGGGCACAGTAAGAAGTCTCACAACACCAGGTTAAAATCCAACAGGTTCACTTGGAATCATGAGCTTTCAGAGTGCTGCTCTGAAAGCTCGTGATTCCAAATAACCTGTTGGACTTTAATCTGGTGTTGTGAGACAACTTAGAGTGTTAATGTGAGCCTACTTGTGACACTAGTAAATAAACCTAAACATATAGAATTGCAGTTACGAGGTTTCTTCCCATCTCTATTCTTGAATAAAAGTACACTATTTCCTTCATTTTGGCACTATTCACTCTAAAACTCAATGTGCAATGGATGATTATAACCAACTTCCTCACGTATTTGTATGGATGGTATCATGAGCTTGGAATTTGTCAGACTTTAATTGCATCAATTTATCCATCATTTTTTTTTTCATTGATCTCCAAGTTTGTATCCTTCATTAATTACAACTCTTCCACTTACTCTTTATTGTTATCCTCCTTCTCCACTTTAAAGGGGGAAAGTGAAGTATTTATTTAGATTTCCACCATGTCGTTTTCCTTCATTTGGCCAAATGTCATTTGTTTCCAGTATTAGCGCAGTTAATTCCAGGGCAGATGTTCTGAGCTCCACTCTGGGACAAGAGCGTCAATGTGGTACTGAGACCTCAATCGTTCAAATGTGAAAAATAAAAATGGGGAACACTCGCAATGTCCTGGCCGACATGAATCTTCTACCAGAACAAATGTATTAATTATTTATCTCTTTGCTGTTCTGAAGATCTGGCTATCTGCAACTACATGTCATGTTTGCCTCCTAACAATAACTACTAAGCCAACAGCAATTCACTGACTGAAATATTTTGGGGTATTCTGAGGTTGTAAGACACACTGTATAAAAAAAACCTTTCTCTTAGTCATATTTAAATCTATTTCAATGCACCAACCCAGTGGTTAGCACTGCTGCCTCACAGTGCCAGTGATCTGGCTTCAATCCCCGGCCTTGGGTCACTGTCTGTGTGGAGTTTGCACATTCTTCCCGTGTCTGCATGGGTTTTCTCTGGGTGCTCCAGTTTCCTCCCTTGGTCCAAAGATGTGCGGGTTAGGTGGATTGGCCATGCTAAATTGTCCCTTAATGTCCCAGGATGTGTAAATTAGAGAGATTAGTGAGGTAAGTAAGTGGGGTTGTGGGATAGGGCCTGGGTGGGATTGTTGTCAGTGCAGGCTAGATGGGCCGAATGGCCTCCTTCTGCACTGTAGGGAATCTATGATTCGATGATCCCATTCCTTATTGCAAATTATAATAATGCTATTATTAATTCGTACGCAAGCGCTTCTTTTTTAAAACAACATGCCTTCCTTATCAGTTTCTTGGTCTGCTTTAGTTACATTTCGTAACTTCTCATTCTTGCCAATATTATTCACTCTTATGCCTTCTTACTGGTCTTAATCACTCTCATGAACTGTTTTTATCTCACGCCAGAAATATCTTTTAGGGATACCTGGTTACTTTGCGATCTATTTTGAAATGATGTCCACAGCGGGGCTCTAGACTTTGTAACTAACAATGTCCCGCACCACATTCTTGTCCCACCCTTCCTTACCCTTCCGAAGTACACTTGTTTAGGACCAAATCCTTGATTTCAGGTCTCATTTTTGTTCCCTTCAGGCCAGATAGTGAACTCAATCAAAACACCCTCTTACCATCTTTTTCTGGCTTGCTCCTCACGGCTAATTGGGTATTAACTGCTCCTTTGCTAGCTTGACGACATGCTGCTTTAATAAACTATCTTAAACATGTTCAATAAATCTACGTTCTTTCCTCTTCGTGTTCATATTTCTTTCCCAATCTAGACAGGTTATTTTTTTTCATTCTCTTTAGAGGCCTTCCTCTTCTGAAAGTACGTGAATTCTTCCATTAAGTCACGACAGTCAGAATGTCTGCAATATAACTTAAAGCAGTATTTTGTATACTTTACTATCCTTAACGCTTCTCATTGTAATTTCATCGAATCATAGAATCCTACAGTGCAGAAGGAGGCCATTTGGCCCATCAGGTCTGCACCGACCACAATCACATCCAGGCCCCATCCCCATAATCCCATGCATTTATCCTAGCTAGTCCCCTTGACACTAAGGGGCAATTTAGCATGGCCAATCCACCTAACCCGCATATCTCTGGACTGTGGGAGGAAACCGGAGCACCCGGAGGAAACCCATGCAGACATGGGGAGAACGTGCAAACTTCACACAGACAGTGACCCGAGCTGGAATTGAACCAGGGTCCCTGGCGCTGTGAGGCAGCAGTGCTAACCACTGTGCCATCCCTTTATCTTGCACTCGCTTCAATTCCCCTCTTATTGCAATTGTCCAGTACTTCTAACCATTTGGCAAACCTGTGGCAAAAGTACATGATAATTATAACCTAGTTCCCAGGTCAGGGTTCAGTCCAAGGTGTCTGTGAGCAATTCTGTAATGAAGCTGGTGAAGAGTTGAGAATGGTTCATGAAATGTGATGCCTGTCTCGCAGTGAAAAAAGAGAGTTCTGAACTTGCTGAACCTTCTTAACGATCACACTTGTCATTTGGAGGTTTGATTAATGTTGTGCTCATCAACTCAAAAAACTGCAGATTGCTTGGCATCATTTCAAACTTTCATACAATGATAGGACACTGTCTCATTGGAACAGGCCACCTGCCCCATCTAATCTGCCCTTGTCTCTTTATTTCACCTAGCCATCTAGGATAATCACAGTCTGATGCTCAATCCCAATGTTTAATGTAGCCCCTTTTCAATGAACTACTTTCTAATATAATGTACCAACTCTGCTTCTGTGATGCCTGATGCCAGGTCACCCTGAACCATTGTAATCCAGGCACATATTCAATACACTTGAATGATCCTGTTGGTATTTTGGTTAACTGCAGGACAGACAAGCATGACACTTGGAGCTTTTACCAAAGGCTCTGCAATAACTCAACCTTTTCGGAGATGACAGTTGAGCAAAAGCGGTTCATACAGCAGTCTGTAACTGAAAATACTTGCTTATCATTCCGCATTATGGAAGTCAACAAGCAGCTAATAGGGAACAGAAAGAAATGATGTCCTGATGAATCCTGGTGGAGATTGTTGGATGGGATCACTGCATCAGACATTGGTCCATCCATTTCTTTCTTTCGTTGCGAGATTCTGGTCTTGAGCATTTTTTTGGAGTAGGTAGTGAGTGACTCTCTGCTTGTTTCTTCACAGGAAAGAAAATTGAGCTGAGTGGGTGGTTGTTCCTGCATAACTTTAAACGGTGTCTCAGGAGATTGTTAAAAAAGAAATCCGTATTGGCTGAGAAACAAACAGTGCAGGGCATGGAAAAGCCAAAAGGTAGAAAAACAAATTTCAAACACTGGTGGAGAAGGAAGGGATGAAAAAATTAAATGTGGCTAGACAAAGGACGAGTCAGCTTCCTCTGAGGTGATTTCTGTTTCCCTGTGTTAACCTCTAATAGCCTTCAAACGTTATGAGGAAGTATTTATAAATACACTTACGAACTCAGTGCAAAGCGATACTAATGCTTCCATATTGCTACAAACCGGCTTCCCAAAGTTCCTTGGCTGGTTATGCCAGGATTTCTTTTAAAAATTCTTTTTTTTTTAAACGGGATGTGGATGTCACTGGCTGGGCCAACATTTATTGCCCATCCCTAACTGCCCTCCATTTGAGAGGGCATGGTGGCACTGGGGCAGCATGATGGCATGGGGCAGCATGGTGACACGGGACAGCATGATGGCACAGGGGCAGCACGATGGCACAGTGGTTAGCACTGCTGTCTCACAGCGCCAGGGAACCGAGTTCAATTCCTGCCTCGGGTGACTGTGGAGTTTGCACATTCTCTCGGTGTCTGCATGGGTTTCCTCTGGGTGCTCTGGTTTCCTCCCACAGCCCAAAAGATGAGCGGATTAGGTTGATTGGCCATGGTAAATTGCCCCTTAGTGTTGGGGGACTAGCAGGGTAAATATGTTGGGCCACGGGGATAGGGCCTGGGTGGAATTGTGGTCGGTGCAGACTTGATGTGCTAAATGACTTTCTTCTGCATGGTAGGGATTCTATGACTTGTAGTCAACCACATTGCTGTGACTCTGGAGTCACATTTAGGCCAGACCAGGTAAGATAGCAGATTTCCTTCCCTAAAGGACATTAGTAAACGAGACAATTTTTTGCGACAATTGACAATGGTTTCACGGTCACCATTAGACTCTTAATTCCAGATTTTTAAAAATGTAATTCAAATTTCACTAACTGCCATGGTGAGATTTGAACCTTGATCTCCAGAGCATTACCCTGGCTCACTAGATTAATACTCTAGTGGCAATACCACTGCATCACCACCTCACCTCCAAAGCTGGCCCTGGCAATGTTTGTGGAGTCAACTGGGGTGGCATCGAATTAGCATGGGACAAGTGGGGAGAGGTGCCACTTTTGGGTGCTTCTGCCTATCTACCTGTCTCGGGGGATATTCCAGGAATCCCCATATACTCCCCTCCATCGCATTTCCCACTCCCCCGCCAACCTTTAACCGTACTTTTATAATTTGATAAGTGCGAGCATTAAAAAGACTCACCAAGTTCAGGACCCCCTTTACTGAGAGACAGGCATCACATTTCATGAATCATTCTTACTCTTTACAGGCTTCCTTGCAGAATTCTAATGCCACAGATACTTTGAAGTGAACTATGACAAGGTAACCAGATTATAATTTAGAACTATATTTGTCACAAATTGGAGATGTACAATAAGTCCATGTCGGGCTATTGGAATCCCTACAGTGCAGAAGGAGGCCATTCAGCCCATTGATTCTGTACCAACCCTTTGAAAGAGCAGCCTATCTAGGCCCATTCCTCCGCCCTATCCCTATAACCTACCCCATATAACCTAACCTGCATATCTTTTGGACACTAAGGGGCAATTGATCCTGGCCAATCCACCTAATCTGCACATCTTCGGATTACAGTACAGAAGGAGGTCATTCGGCCCATCAAGTCTGCACTGACTAACCTAAAAACCAATTTACCCATCCCCCCACCCCCCTGTAACCCTGCGCATTTAGTGTGGCTAATCCATCATCCACATCCTTGGACACCAAGGGGCAATTTAGCATAGTCAATCCACCTACCTGCGCAACTTTGGACTGTGGGAGGAAAGCCACGCAGGCACAGGGAGAAGGTGCAAACTTCACACAGACAGTCACCCAAGGTCGGAATCGAACCTTGGTCCCTGGTGCTGTGAGATAGCACTGCTAAACACTGTGCTGTTGAGAAATAATGCAGTACGTGGAAAAAAACAAAATGTGCAAAAGCAAATTTCAAATATGGGCGAGAAATGAAGAAAGAAAAACAGGCAGCTAGATGAGAAATCTGCCACATTTCTCGGATTTTCGGTATCCTTTCGTAGACCCGTAATAATCTGCAAAGTGATTGATTCAGAACCGAGAAGCAAGTGAAAATAATTTATCTATTCCTTGCCTATTGGCTTTTTCCTTACTTCCTTCTCTCTCCTTCTGGATTTTAATTTCTATTCTGTTTCGTCCATGTTCATCTAACTTTCCCTCCTTCAAAATATTTTGTAGAGTTTATTTCTGCCACTTTGATGTTGTCACCAATCATTTTGGGGGTTGCCAGCAGTTAGGCGACACTGGCATTTACTTCGCTCAACACCACCAGCTCCAAATGTTCTTTGTTGCTGTCAAACAAATGGCAAAACAAATCCAAGATAAGGAGGGGTAGGGGTGATCTTACTGTTGCGTCCCACCGGCCGATGGGCGGAGTGAGCCAGTAAGATTGTGAGAGAGCTGAGAAATTGCTAGAGGGATGGGGTTTAAAAACAGGGAGGTTATGTTGCAGCTGTATAAGGTGCTCGTGAGGGCACACCTGGAGTACTGTGTACAATTTTGGTCTCCTTACTCGAGAAAGGATACACTGGCACTGGAGGGGGTACAGAGGAGATTCACTATGTTGATTCTGGAATTGAGAGGGTTGGTTTATGAGGAGAGACTGAGTAGACTGGGACGATACTCAATGGAATTCAGAAAAATGAGGGGAGATCTTATAGAAACATATAAGATTACGAAGGGAATAGATAAGATAGAAGCAGGGAAGTTGTTTCCACTGGCAGGTGAAACTAGAACTAGGGGGCATGGCCTCAAAATAAGGGGGAGCAGGTTTAGAACTGTGTTGAGGAGGAACTTCTTCACACAAAGGGTTGCGAATCTGTGGAATTCCCTGCCCAGTGAAGCAGTTGAGGCTACCTCATTGAATGTTTTTAAGGCAAGAATAAATTTTTGAACAGTAAAGGAATTAAGGGTTTTGGTGAGTGGGCGGGTAAGTGGAGCCGAGTCCACAAAAAGATCAGCCATGACCTTATTGAATGGCGGAACAGGCTCAAGGGGCCAGATGGCCTACTCCTGCTCCTCGTTCTTATGTTCTTAAATTAGGTTCGCGCCCAATTTCTTGCCTCTCGCCATCTTACCGGTACCAGATATCTGGCGAGGTCAGCCTTGTGCCTATTTCTAGTGTGAGGCTGAATAATTTAAGTTAAATTTACATGTATTTAGAATAGAATCAATGTCTAAGTATATAAGATCGCAGATTTGAATTCGCACAAAAAAACAGATCAGAAACTCTCCTGTTTTCATGCTCGTCCTGGACTTAGAATTCTTTTCGTAAGATCACCCCCAAGATTTCACAGTACGTGATCCTAAGAGACCCTTTTGTTACTTGAACGGGAAAAGGCTGCAGGGCAAATTTTTCCAGTCCTGTCACGGTGCGGTGGGGCTGGAAAACTCAACAATCCTTTCAAACGCCCATTCACTTCCGCGGGACCTGAAGATCCAAGGACCAGCTGGGAAATTCTGGCCAACATGGCGAATCGTGAAAAGTGCTATCATGAATACCTAAACGAAGGGTGACCAGACAGATATTTTCCAGATTGATATTTATTGTCGTCACTGCTTGCTCCTTGCAGGAAAAACCCTTGTTTAATTTAAAAAAAAGCTCCTGTGATAAATATTTAACCCAAATGAAAGCAAATAGACCAATTTGTTTGCACATTGATTTCAAACTCAAAATGTTACGACCAAACAGCAGGCCACCTTGTAACATTTCAGACATGTATGAGCAGTGCAATATCATATATCCACTGCGAGGTGCACAATATCCCTGTTCAGTGTGTACAGTAAGGGTTTTAACAACACAAGGTAAAGTGTGTACAGTGGCATTTTACACCATTGTTTTAATGAAAATCAGCTGAGAAATTCTTGTATTTTTGATGTCTGACCCATCCTACTGATTGAAAAAAAATGCCCTCTTGCCCTCATTAGCTGTCCATACTTGGTCTGAACAGACCTTCAGCTTCTCACTGTAGCGTTTCAGGAAGCAATATTATGGCAAGGTAAACATTTTGTGAATGAATGTTTGTGATTCCCTGCACGTGTGTAGGGGTCACACTGGTTTAGTAAACAGACTGCAGGACTAAGGGTTGCTCTCAGGCATCTGAATCATCACCATATGGAATCGCCAACCAAACTGCCTTGTAAACATGACAACTTTGATGATGGCTTGTTTCCTTTTTCAAATTTATTATTTACTTTGCTTCCTAATTTCCACATTTTCCAATTCACACATGCTCCCTTACCCAATGCTGACAGGATCTATTTGCAGCCCCCTTTCTCTTGTCTGTAGTGAGGAGGGGGGCAGCCTGATGTCTCTGCTTGTCACCACGCTACATGATACTCACTTCTTCTTGTACGACTGGGAGCTCTTCCCGTGGCAATGGAGTAGTGGTATTGTCACTGGACTAGTAATCCAGAGACCCTGGATAATGCTCTGGGGACCCAGGTTCGAAACCCACCATGGCAGGTGGTGAAACTTGAATTTAATAAAAATCTGGAATTAAAAGTCTAATGATGACCATTGTCGATTGTCGTAAAACCCATCTGGTCCATTAATGTACTTTAGCAAAGGAAATCTGCCATCCTTACCCGGTCAGGCCTATATGCAACTCCAGGTCCACAGCAATGTGGTTGACTCTTAAATGCCCTCTGAAAGTGGCCAAGCAAACCACGAAGTTCTAGGGAAATTAGGGATGGGCAATAAATGCTGGCCTTGTCAGTGATGCCCACATCCCCTGAATAAATAATTAAAAGCTACTAAGCTGAAGGCATCATTTTGTTCAGTGCATTGTCCTCCCAATACTTGTGAATGTTTAAAACATGGTTAAAAATCAGTTCCAGGTTAGGTGTTTATAATTACTGAAGAACACTTCAGATAGGTTGCTGGTTCATAGCAGTACCAACAGTGCAAAGGTCTCCCAAAATTTAGAATAAACCCTTTCCAGAACGGAAGGGACAAAAATAGGAGAGTGCATTTCACTTTGCTTCCTCCTTTGAGATTATTGCAGGTAAGGTTGTAATCTCACAATTATTCTACAGCGAGAAGCATGATAAGGCGATTTGAAAGAATTTTAAATACCAATTCTAAAAATGATCTTCAGTGGTTTGGTACAGCAATATTGCCATAATTAAAGAGATACAAGTAATGAAATTTAATTTCACCAAAGGCTTCGCTGGCAAAAACCAGATCTGATACTAAATTGCACAGACCAAAGATACTCACTTCAATGGCCAGTGAGACACAAGTTTGAGATTTCAATTGGGATGTATTGGGCTGTGTGGGCTCGTTCCCATCCCCCGGTGTACATCAGTCTGCTTTCCCACATTCGGTTTTATTCATTTACAGAATGTGGACATTGCTGGCAAGGGCACAATATATTGCCCATTCCTCGTTGTTCTTGAGCAGAGGGTAGTGAGATGCCTTCTTGAATTACTGCAGTCCATGTGTTGCAATACAACCACTGGGAGGGAGTTTCAAATTTTGATCCAGCCACAGTGAAGGAACGGTGATATATTTCCAAGGCAAGATGGTGTGACTTGGAGGGGAACTTGCAGGTGGTGGCGTTCCCATGCGTCTACTGTCCTTGCTCTTCTAGATGGTAGAAGTCACGGGATAGAAGATGTTGCCAAAGGAGTGCAGTGCATCCTGTAGATGGGAGGTATGGTCACACAGTGGAGATGTCACTGGCCAAGTAATCCAGAAGCCAAGACCAAGGTCCTGGGAACATAGTTTCAAATCCCATCGTGGCAGCTGGTGGAATTTCAATTAATTATTTCCAGATTTTTAAAATTATTATTGATTGCTGTAAAGAACCCATCTGGATCACTAATGCCCTTTAAGGGAGGAAATCTGCTGCCTTTACCTTGCCTGGCTTACAAGTGACTCTAAACCCACAACAATCTGAGACCAAACGGTTACAGAAAAGTAAAACTGAATGTGTCATCCAGCTTCAACTTGGGCACTAGAAGAAATAGGAAAAGATGAACCTGGCAAAGTCCCCGTTACTAACATCTGGGGACTTGTGCCAATATTGGGAGAGCTGTCTCACAGGCTAGTCAAGCAACAGCCTGACACAGCCATACTGGCCGAATCATACCTCATAGCCAATGTCCCAGACACCAACATCATCATTCCTGGGGATGCCCTGTCTCACCAGCAGGGCAGACCCAGCTGAGGTGGCGGCACAGTGACATACAGTTGGGAGGGAGTCGCCCTCAGAATCCTGAGCATTAACTCTGAACCCCATGAATTCTCATGGTATCAGGGAAAACATAGCTAAGGAAACCTCTTGCTGATTATGATCTACAACCCTCCTTCAGCTGATGAATCGGTATTACTCCATAGAACATTGGAAATAGGTGCAGGAGAAGGCCATTCGACCCTTTGAGCCTGCACCACCATTCAATATGATCATGCACTTTCAGTATCCCCCTCTCGCTTTCTCTCCATACCTCTTGATCCCTTTAGCCGCAAGGGCCATGTTGACTAGCACCTGAGAGTGGCAAGGGCACAGAATGCACTCTGGGTGGAAGACTTCAATGTCAATCACCAAGAGTGTCTCTACTTAATGAGCTGGCCAGGTTCTGAAGGTCATATTTCCAGACTGGGCCTGTGGCAGGTTCTGAGGGAACCAGCAAGAGGGAAAAACATACAAGACCTTGTCCTTTCCATTTTACCAGCTGCAGATGCATTTGTCCATGACAGAATAGGTATGAGTGACCCCCGCACAGTCCTTGTGAAGGCAGAGTCCCCTCTTCACATTGAGGATACCCTCCAGTGTGCTGTGTGGCACTATCACCGTGCTAAGTGGGATAGACTTTAAACAGATTCAGCAGCTCCAAACTGGGCATCCAGGAGGTGCTGTGGGCCACCAGCAACAACAGAATTGTATTCAACCACAATCAGCAACCTCGTGACCCAGTTGATCCCTTACTCTCCAATGAACATTGAGCTATGGAATAAACTCTGGTTCAATGAAGAGTGCAAAAGCAGCAGCATACCTTAAAAATGTGGTTAACAAGAGTGAGGATACAATACATGTCTACTTGCATGCCAAACTGTGGAAGTAGCATGTGATAGACAGAGCTAAGCAATCCCACCACCGAATGATTCAGATCAAAGCTCTGCAGTCCAGCCACATCTAGTCATGAATGGCGGGGGGCAATTGAACAACTAACAGGAAGAGGAGGCTGATAACTTTATAATATTCAGCAATATTCACAACTCCTCAGACACTGAAGTAGTCTCTGTCCACAAGACCTGGACAAAATTCAGGCTTGGGCTGATAAATGGCAAGTAACATTTGTGCCATGCAAGTGCAGGCAATAACCATCTCCCCTTGATGTTCAATGTCATTACCATCGCTGAATTCCTCAACATTCTGAGGCTTATCATTGACCAGAAACTGAACTGGGCCCGCCATATAAATGTGACTACAAGAACAGGTCAGAGGCTGGGAATTCTGAGGCAGATAACTCATCTCCTGACTCCCCAAAGCCTATCCACCATCTGCAAGGCATGATGGGATGTGATGGAATACACTCCATACTCCTGGATGAGTGCAGCTCCAATAACATTCAAGGAACTCAACGCTATCCAGAACAAAACAGCCCACCTGACTGGCAACCCATACACCACCTTCAACAATCACACCCCGCCCACCTTCCCCCACACTCAAAACACACAGTGGCAGCAGTGTGTACTATCTACAAGAGACCCTGCAACGACTCACCAAGTATCTTCCAAACCAGCAGCCTCGACCACCTAGAGGGACAAAGGCAGCAGATGCAGGTAAATACCATCACCTGCAAGTTCCCCTCCAAGCCACTCACCATCCAGACTTGGAAATTGTCCTGTTCCTTCACTGTCCTGGGATGAAAATTTTGGCCCTCCCATCCAGGCAGCACTGTCTACCTGCACAGATGAGCTGCAAGGGTGTAAGGTAGCGGCTCATCACCACTTTAAGGGCAAGTAGAAATGGGCAATAATTATGAGCTACCGCCATCCAGAAAAGTCTGGCTCATGTCTCTTATTTAAGGTCTGTATGAGCAAGAGAATACATCAGATTTCCTTTTCGTCTGGGGGAGGGGGGAACTTGTCAATCTCAAGGTGATCTTCAGCTGATTGAGTGATGAGCATTGCTCACTTTCCCAGTAATCTATTGGGAAGCATCTGATATCTGATATCATAGAATTCCTCCAGTGCAGAAGAAGGCCATTTGGCCCATTAAGTCTGCACTGACTCTATGACACAGTAAGAAGTTTAACAACACCAGGTTAAAGTCCAACAGGTATATTTGGTAGCAAAAGCCACATCCTGACTCTATGACACAGTATCTTACCCAGGCCCTCTCACCCACCCTATCCCCATAACTCCACACATTTCCCATGGCTAATCCATCCAACCTACTCATCTTGGGACACTAAGGAGCAATTAAGCATGGCCAATCCACTTAACCTACACATCTTTTGAACTGTGGGAGGAAACAGGAGCACCTGGAGGAAACCCACGCAGACACAGGGAGAAGGTGCAAACTCCACACAGTCACCTGAGGCTGGAATTGAACAATATGCTGATGATAGTGAGTAGTGTTTCATGATAGGAATGAACGTGATGTTCCAGCTCCTTGTTATGTGACAGTAAATCCCTTTAGATCCAGTGGAAAACACAAACCATTCCCTAGTGGCTTAGTATGTACCAGAAATGCACAGATCCACCGCGAAGTATAAAACAGTATGAGGTGTGATACTCAGCGAGAAGTGGTTTCTATCTCATTTTCTGGGTTCTCCACTGATTATATCCCCCTGGGATATTTGTTCTCAATTTCACATTTGGATCATTTGAATTTCATACATTTGTGGTTGGAATTTAAAAACACACTATGTCAGAAGTACTGTGACATTTGGAAGAATGCAACACAACACAACACAAGATGCCAGTGAGATGCTTTCTAAAATTGATGACTGACACCGCAGATGCTCACCCCTGTTTACACCACAATTCTTAAATAGAAAGTCATTCAGTGACTATTGGATCTGCAGGTGTTACATTCGCAAATTGCATTTGATGTTTAACCTGCCTGACTTGGCATTCGATTTTGAAATTAAGAGTTTGCTCTTATCCCTTGCTTTACAATTAGGCTGTGCTGTGCAAAATCTTGTTCAGTTCATACACAGATATTTCTTCTTAAGTAAAGCCCTTCAGATAAGTAACACTCTGCTGATGGTTCTGACACAGTCCGTTCACACCCTGCCATGTTCATCAAAGGTCAGATAATGGCCTTGAAGTTGTTTATTTGGCTACAGATCTAAACATAACATAATTACTGTTGGATCTCAGTGTCGAGGGAATTCCTTGCATTACATGATCGTTCATTTGTTTTCTGAACTTTTATTTTTTTTAACATGTTAGATGCTGGCTCATTTTCCTTACAGCACAATTCCTGCAGAAATACCGTAACAGATGCAGAGTCAGAAACATGGTAAAAAGAAATTTACTGCATGTATGCTCTGCATGAAAGAGTATAGTTCAATGTTTCATTTTAACACAGCCATTGTCACCCCTGTGATGTTCCACAGCATGCTCTTCCCTACTATTTACCAACGTGTCCTATGACAGTCACAAAACTCTGCTTGTGGATGATATTGGATCCAACAAGATTTTGATGTAGGGACAAACTTATTGGGTCGCCATATTCGCCACATGACACAAAATATATGCCACCTTTTGAAAATAAGTTTGAGGCTTTAAACCATTAACAATGGGAATGGATACACTCAGAGCCAAGAAAACATCATCAAAAGATTTTTGCAATCCCACCATTCTGAAAGCAAGTCTGCTGTATACACTCACAAAAGGTGGTGACAATCTGTTAACTGAAGTGATCTGTTTCCTGACATCCCTACTTTATCAAAATTGATATGCAAATCGAGTACCCTTTATCCGTACATCTGAAGGCTGAAATGTTTTTTGCACAGGCCCTGATGTGAGCCAAAATAAATGTCACCCACCTTTTGCACGGAAAGTTTGTGACTTGATCCAGCACGAACCTGGCAAATGGAGAAACAACCTAGTATTTGTAGATTATAGCTAGCCTAGATTTAGGCTATTGCAATGGAAGCAGCCTCAACCTATACATGATAGATCCAAAAACTGATAATATCTGAATACTGAAACATAAAAAGCCCCAAAGGTTTCAGATAGAGGATACTCCATCTGTATTAGGAGACTCAGGAAAGGAAGAGAATTGATAAATCTCTACGCATTGGCTTCTTCACTCTGACTCTTGCCTTGCTTATGCTCTTATTACCTGCCATTTCTCAACACACTGCCAGATATCAAATACTTTTGACTCATGGTCAATGTCTCCTGTAATCTCTCCTTTAACGCAAAGGTGCTCACTTCCTTTCGAACTCTCGTTTCAACAGATCTATTGAGATGAAGACTGAACACGTTTAGATGTTGCCACACTGCCTCAGCTTGCCAGGATTTCAACACTCACCATGCAGCCTTGCCAGGTGAATGGAAATCGAAGTTTCTTCTCTCTATCTCACTGATACAAACTGCATCACTCGGTTTTGGAAACCTTGTTCAAGTCTTTGCAAGTCTGTATCGTGCCTTCTCTCGGTGGCTGGGATGAACGAAGTAACATCGACTATGCTCGGCTGTACTTGAATAAAGCTCAAAGAAAACACCCTCATATTTTACTGACCATTCTGACAGAACAATATTTTTTTTAAACAATGGTCAAGAGTAATAATTGTTCAACCATGAAGCATCATACTCAAAACAAATGCAAAATTGCAAATAGCTTTAGAATGTGTAGGAATTAGAATCATAGAATCAGAATTCCTCCAGTGCAGAAAGAGGCCATTCGTCCCTTCGAGCCTGCACCGACAACAATTCCACCCAGGGCCGGACCTCCACGTATTTACCCTGCTAGTCTCTCTGCCACTAAGGATCAATTTAGCATGGCCAATCAACCTAATCCGCACATCTTTGGCCTGTGGGAGGAAACCGGAGCACCCGGAGGAAATCCACGCAAACACGGGGAGAACGTGCAGACTCCGCACAGACAGTGACCCAAGGCCACAATTGAAGCCAGGCCCCTGGCGCTGTGAGGCTGGTGTATGAGGTGGTTTAGGAGTGTGAGAGAGGTGCGTCGGCAAAGTCTCTCAGCGTAGTCTGCCATTACAGACTATGCTGAGAGACTTTGCCGTCGCACCTCTCTCATGCTCCTCAACCACCTCATGCACCAGCTGTGAAGCAGCAGGGGTAACCACTGTGCAAATTAAGATGGATTCTTGTTGAGTTTCAGAAAATTAAAGCAGGAATGGAAGTGTCACTGTGGAAAAGATGAAAATCGAGATTATTACTGTCATTTACTTCAGATTAATGACACTCCAATCTGAAACGTTTTGAGAGAGAATAATTTTGCACTCCCATTGGCCCCTGTGGCTGTAGAGCCCGGCCACAGCCCCTAATTGGATAGGAGGCCTGGGTGCACCTCCTTGATTGCTCATTTCTTCAAAACTCTCCTCCAGAGTTCCGCCACATCTACTTCAGGATTAGGAGCCCGGATGTCAGCCTGTCATCAGAATTGGGACACTGGAAGCAAAATCCAGCCTCATCTTTCAGGTCAATCATCTATTGTTAAATCGATTTTGGTGACACAGTGGTTAGCATTGCTACCTCACAGCGCCAGGGACCCAGGTTCAATTCGGGCCTCGGGTGACTGTGTGGAGTTTGCACATTCTCCGCATGCCTGCTTGGGTTTCCTTCGGGTGCTCCAGTTTCCTCCGGGTGCTCCGGTTTTCTCCCACAGTCCAAAGATGTGGAGGTTAGGTGGATTAGTCATGTTAAGTTGCCCCTTAGTGTCCCAAGATGTGTAGGTTAGATGGATTAACCATGAGAGATAAGACGGGGGAGAGGGTCTGGATAAGATATTCTATCAGGGAGTCAGCGCAGACTCGATGAGCCAAATGGCTTCTTCTGCGCTGTTGGGATTTTATGATTCGAAACATCCTACTTTGTTTCCCCACAGGTGGCGTCTGACCTGCTAAGTATTTCCAGCATTCTCTGTTTTTATTTTATTTCCAGCACCCACAGCATTTTGCTTTTGAATTAATATTCTTCAGTATTACTAGCTCAGGGACCTAGGAATTGGATCACAATGTTTTCAACTATAATACAGGTACAAAGAGACTTCAGACCCTAATACATTAGGTGGTGTGAGCATGTTTAATCTACTGGAATTCTATTACCTGCTTTATTGCTTTGGGTAGTTCTTAAACAGTGGTTGGCTCTCTTCATTGCTCCTTTTTCTACAACCAGTTTCTCCTAAGGATCTCAGCTGGCTCAAGTGTAACTGGGGCAGCTGATCCTGCCTCCATCCCAGGCTGTTGAGCTGCCACTGAAGCTGACACTCACATCCTGCTGGCAACCAGCAAATATGTGGACAAATCTGCTCTGATCAAAACCATACATTCTTTTGGAACGTATGAAGTTGGTAAGCAGCTTTAAACATCTGGCAACTGAGATGACTAATCAAGAGATTTTAGTCCTAATTCAATGAATGTAAAGTTGACATCAACAAACCGTGGCAGATGCACCAGATTATTGCGGAAAAATTAGTAAAAGGTTAATTAGGAGATGAAACAAGCTTCCACATTTCAAAGTATTTTCTGTTCAGGCCACGTTTAATTGCAGCTTGATGAGGGTACTATGGAGATTGGAAAGTTGGAAGTATTTTTTTTTGACGTGATTTGTGAAGGTGATGGCATTTATAAACATTAGTTCTTGATTCATGACAATCTTCATCTTTCACCCTCCAACTCACCCAAAACTCTACTGCTGATATCTAAGTTTGTGCCAAACCCTGTTCATCCATCCCTCCTATGCTCATTGAGCTACGCTGGCTCCTGGTCCACTGACGCCTTGTATTTAAGATTCTTAACATTGTTTTCAAATCTCTCCATGGCGTTGCTCCTCCCTATCTCAGTTAACTTCCCTGGCCTAAAACACTCCAAAGCCTCTGTGCACTTCCAGTGCTGGTCTCTTGAGCATTTCTAGTATCCATCAATTGGAGCAATGGCTTCAGCTACCTAGTCTCTATAAGCTCTGGAATTCCCTCCCTAATTCACCTCCCCTTTATGAAACAAAGCTCTCTGATCAAGCTTTTTGCCTTTTTTTAACCTGTCATATTGGGGAGAATTTTCCCGTCTAGCCCGCCATGAGAATTGTAGCGGGTGGGACATGGACAATGCAAAGATCTGTTGACCTCAGGTGCAATTTTCCAGTTTTGGGGCGAGCGCGGCTGGAAAATCCCGCCCATTATCTCTCTGTGGGTCAGTGACAAATGTTCCCTAATAATGCTCATGTGAAGTGCTTTGGGAGGTTTACTACATTGTATATTGCAACACAGTACAAAGGATTGTGAATGAAGCCCAGTCCATCACTCAAACCAGCCTCCCATCCATTGACACTGGGCCCTATTTTACCATTTTGATTCTAAGTGCTGGGCGGACTTGAATCTGGGAGTGTTTCAGATCCGACTTTTAGACCCGTTCTCAGACGCCCCCATATGCACTGTGCCTGAAAAAATATCAACAATTCCGAATCGCTCTGCAGAAGTCTGTGGGTGGGGCTTAACACGCCCGAAACCCTGCAGCTCCGATCGGCGCCTCCAACTGCGCATGCGCAGAAAAATGATAGAATGCGGCTCCCCTGCCACATCTCTCCTGGGCCGGATAATGCCTCCCCCTGGACTCCATAGACATTGCTCCACCCCCACAACAATACTGACCCCCTTATCCCCCCATCCAGACCGATCATGGGCCCCTCCTCCCGCATTCCCCTCACTGATCACAGGCAGAGTGGCAGCGGGCCCCCCTTCCCCCTCATCGATCCCAGGCAGGCTGTCAGCGGACCTCCCTTCCCCATCATTGACCTCAGCAGAGTGGCAGCGGACCCCCCCTTCGCCCTCACTGATCACAGGCAGAGTGGCAACTGCCCCCCCCCCCCAGCCGCCCCCGCCCCCAAATCTCAAGCAGAGCGCCGTCAGATGCTCGGCACCTATCTCTCATTTACTGGAGCATCCAAATTGGACTTTTGTGGAGCATGTCTGTTTCACGTTGATTCTGGGTGGGCGAACGCGGTGGTAAAGGGAGAAGTGCCAATAAAGTTGGGCATGCAGCCCACTAAGTCAATTTAAATGGATAAGATGGGTATGGAGGGATATGGGCCAAATGCGGGCAATTGGGACTAGCTTAGGAGTTTAAAAAAAGGGCGGCATGAACAAGTTGGGCCGAAGGGCCTGTTTCCATGCATGCAAATGCATTTAAATGGCTGTCGCACCTGTTTCGGTTGCGGTCCGGATCACGGCCTTTTCCGGGCCTTGGTAAAGAGGAAAATGGCATGGAGGTGGGCGCGGGTCACGCTACTCACCTCACACCCGACTTTACCAAGTTTTCGCGCCCGGAAAACGGGCACAACTTGATGGTAAAATCGGGTCCACTGTCTACACTTCCCGCTGCCTAGGAAAAGCTGCCAGCATAATTAAGGACCCCACGCACCCCGGACATTCTCTCTTCGACCTTCTTCGTCGGGAAAAAGATACAAACGTCTGAGATCACGACTCAAAAACAGATCAAATCTTGATTGCCTTCAGTTTCTAATACTGGCTTTGTTTTTTCTTCGGTATGTCATTGCTAAGATCAGGTCAAAGTTACAGACTTTCTGGCCTGGGATATAATGTTGATGGTAGCTCATTAATATTATCTTCAGTATTGCAATCGCAAAATCCATGATTTCATTTCATTTGAAAATGAGTTACATTCCAAATGATCTTTGTTCATATGTGCTTTTCCAGAGGATGATGCAGATATGCAATACACTATCGATAACTGGCTGAACGATACTGATAATTGTCTATGTTTTACTTCTGACATGAAACTATTTCAATGTCAAAGGTTGGCCATCGCATTCCTTGACTGTTTTTTTTACAAATATGAAATGCCAATGATTTAGGAGTATATTTAAAAAATCAGAAATCAACTCAAGGTGCTACTTCAAATCACATACCATTACCTTGCTTTCATTATCATTGAGCCAATTTCATGGAATCTCCTACCTAAAGATGAATGGATCGAGAGCCAGATGATGAATTATGTAAATAGATGCAAAACCTTTCTTAGATAGCTTATTTACAGAATACAACATTGCATATGTCTGCCTCCTATCTACTAACCCACCTAGTGTTGCAGCGGTCCCTCTTTGTATGTGCTTGAGATACTTAAATCAATCAATACTTATGAGCGGCACGGTGGCACTGCAGTTAGCACTGCTGCTTCACAGCGCCAGGGAACTGGGTTCAATTCTGGCCTCGGGTCACTGTCTGTGTGGAGTTTTCACATTCTCCTCGTGACTGCGTGGATTTCCTCCAGTTTCCTTCCACAGTTCCAAAAGATGTGATTAGGTGCATTGGCCATGCTAAATTCTCCCTCAGTGTACCCGAATAGGCATTGGAGTGTGGCAACTAGGAGATTTTCACAGTAACTTTATTGCAGTGTTAATGTAAGCTTACTTGTGACACTAATAAATAAACTTAAACTTAATACCGATATCAGGGGAAAGCAACAATGTAGACTGTATGAGAACAAAAGTGTGATTCGTTGGCAAGTAGACTCTGGTTGAGAAAGGTGTGGCCATGGAGATTGCACTAGGTGACTGCCAAGCATAGTTTGAAATTTAAACAAGGCAGTTTGATTCTGATTGGACAAGGCATTGCCCTGAGGAATGAGTTAGCAAATAGCTGTCACTTACTTTATGCCTTCTCCATGGCAACACTTCTACCAATCAATGTCCATAGAAAGAAACCATAGAAAATTACAGCTCAGAAACAGGCCTTTTGGCCCTTCTTGTCTGTGCCGAACCATTTTATGCCTAGTCCCACTGACCTGCACTTGGGCCATATCCCTCCACACCCCTCTCATCCATGAACCCGTCCAAGTTTTTCTTCTCATGTAGTACAAATTGTTATTTTCCCCCGTATCATACTATTTCAACAGATGAGTGCAAGATGAGAAGCTTCAACATGCCTTTTTTCAGTAATAGTCAAGTTCCGTGCGACCAAATGATGATTAGATATAAGAATTTTTTTGTTCCAAAGTACCATAAATTATATTTTTACTTAAAAATCTAAGCTTCTCTTCAAACCTGGACTTGCTGTTGACAGGTATTCCAGCACTACAATTTGCACAATTAAATGAATTAACAATTACACCCCTGCCAGTAATTTTCAGGATACTACAAGCCAAGTGTGTGCAATTCAGAGCATGTTTACCATGCATCAATTATGACTCAGAGAAAAAGGAAATCGGAGATGGTTACACTATTCTGCGGGCTAGTTTCTCCAATTGATTTGTAAAGAAACAGGGAGGAGGATATGAAAAGCTTTTCAAGGAGGGGTTATCCAGTGTTTAGCTTTTATTTCTGAGAGAGTTGCTGGCCCAGTAAAAGTGATGGGGGTTGGTTACATGATTAGAGCACCCAAATTTCAAATTAAAAATTCAGACTCATATAATTGTTAGGGTGCAGGAGGAGGCCATTTGGCCCATTGTGTCAGCACTGGCTCTCCAAATGACTTAATGCCAGTTTTTTAATTCATTCATGGGACATGGGCGTCGCTGGCTGGCTGGCATTTATTGCCTATCCCTAGTTGCCCTTGTTCAGAGAGCAGTTGAGAGTTAACTGCCTTTTACCTGTACTCCTGAATATTGTTTCTGTTCAAATAATCATCTAATGCCCCCTTGAATGCCTCAATGGAACCTCTCACCACCACACTTCCAGGCAGCGCATTCCAGACCCAAACCGTGTAAAGTTTTTTCCTCATATCACATTTGCTTTTTATGCTAATCACTTTAAATCTGTGCCCTTTCATTCTTGATCCTTTTACAGGCAGGGACAATTTCTCCCAATCTACCCTGTTCAGCCCCCTCATGATTTTGAACAACTCCATCAAATCTCCTCTCAGCCTTCTTCCTCTAAGGAGAAAAGCCCCAATCTATCCTCAGAACTGACATTTCTCATCACTGGAACCATTCTTCTAAGCCAATCTCACTTTATAAAAAGATTTATGTATACAGATGCAGTGGGTAAGGAAACATTAAAAACATATTTTCTTAGGATCAATCATAAAAACATTTGCTTCATTTGTGATAGGAAGTCTTAGACATTGCTTTCCAATTGATTTCAGTATTAGAAACCATAGAAACCATAGAAATCCTACAGTGCAGAAGGAGGCCATTCGGCCCATCGAGTCTGCACCGACCACAATCCCACCCAGGCCCTACCCCCACATATTTACCCGCTAATCCCTCTAACCTATGCAATTTAGGATTCTAAGGGGCAATTTTTAACCTGGCCAATCAACCTAACCTGCACATCTTTGGACTGTGGGAGGAAACCGGAGCACCCGGAGGAAACCCACGCAGACACGAGGAGAATGTGCAAACTCCACACAGACAGTGACCCGAGCCGGGAATCGAACCCGGGACCCTGGAGCTGTGAGGCAGCAGTGCTAACCACTGCGCTACCGTGCCGTCCGTATTATATATGCGGCAGTACGGGCGGCACGGTAGCACAGTAGTTCGCACTACTGCTTCACAGCTCCAGGGACCCGAGTTCGATTCCCGGCTTGGGTCACTGTCTGTGTGGAGTTTGCACATTCTCCTCGTGTCTGCGTGGGTTTCCTCCGGGTGCTCCGGTTTCCTCCCACAGTCCAAAGATGTGCGGGTAAGGTTGATTGGCCATGCTAAAATTGCCCTAGTGTCCTGGGATGCGTAGATTAGAGGGATTAGCGGGTAAAATATGTAGGGATATGGGAGTGGGGCCTGGGTGGGATTGTGGTCGGTGCAGACTCGATGGGCCAAATGGCCTCTTTCTGTACTGTAGGGATTCTATGATTCTATGATTCTATGCAATCCCTCTCACTACTTCCCTCGGTATTACTCACACCCCTTGCAACAAGTTTTGACTCATGCCACATCAGATCCCTCGGTATACTTAAGTGTTAGAATGTTCATCACACATGCAAGTTTCTAGATTATATTTAAAAAGGAATGGGATCAGCCTTGAATTGACTTCAGTATATACTGCTCACAGCAAAAGACTATGTGGTCCTAAACTGGCAGACAAGATCAAACATAATACCATTGTGGCAGCATCGCAATACAGAGGTATGGTTACCTGGTCAAATGCTTCTGTCATTCCAAAGCAGCCTTTGACTCACTGAACGTTGCCACAGGTAATCTACTCGCAAGATATTTTCAAAAACCACTTCAGTAGGAACGTCAATAATTATTTGCATTTTTACAAAAGAAGCTGATGGATCATAATCTACTTTTAAATGATTGCTACATGCACTTATTTGCAGTTTAAATATCTCGGTAAAGTTAACTTGATCCTGGAACTTGGGCATTGCGGGCATTTCTTGCCCATCTCCGGTTTCCCTGAGAAGGTGGTATTAGGTACTACAACAGAGTGACTTGCTGGCAACTTCAGAGGGCAGCTAAGAGCCAACCAAGCTCGTCTGGGACTGGAGTTGCGTGTGGACCAGACTGGGTAAAGATGGCAAGCTTCCTTAGTGAACCAAGATAAAAGCAAAATACTGCGGTTGCTGGAATATGAAACAAAAACAGAAAATGCAGGTCTGACAGCATTTGTGGGGAGAGAATAGAGCCAACGTTTTGAGTCTAGATGGCCCTTCGTCAGAGCTAACCAGATGGGTCTTCACCACAATCTGACAGTAGCCTGGTCACATTTACCAGGGACAATTTTTAAAAAATTTTCAGCTATATTTTAAAGTGAAATCAAATTTTTGCACCGTCATGGTGGGATTTGAACTCAGGTCCCGGGATTATTAGTCCAGTCTTCTGCACGTCTAATTCAGTAACATAAGCACAATGCTAATGTACCCATATACGCAGCACAGTGGCAGAGTGGTTAACACTGTTGCCTCACAGCACCAGAGACCCAGGTTCAATTTCGACTTTGGGTAACTGTGTGAAGTTTGCACGTTCTCCTCGTGTCTGCGTGGGTTTCCTCTGGTGCTCCAGTTTCCTCCCACAGTCCAAAGATGTGTGGGTTAAGTTGAATGTCCGTGGTAAATTAAGTGTTAAGGTGGAATAGCAGGGTAAATATGTGGGGTTACGAGGATATATAAGGCCTGAGTGGGATTGTTGTTGGTGTAGGCCTGATGGGCCGAATGGCCTCTTTCTGCATTGTGGTGATTCTATGGTGGCACAATGGCACAGCGGTTAGCACTGCTGCATCATAGCGCCAGGAGATCTGGGTTCAGTCCCTGACTTGGGTCACTGTCTGTGTGGAGTCTGCACATTCTCCCCTAATCTGCATGGGTTTCCTCCGGGTGCTCCAGTTTCCTCCCACAGTCCGAATGATGTGCTGGTTAGGTGCATTGGCCATGCTAAATTTTCCCTCAGTGTACCTGAACAGGTGCTGGAGAGTGGCGACTATGGGATTTTCATAGTAACTTTATTGCAGTATTAATGTAAGCCTTACTTGTGACATTAATCAATAAAATAATTTTTAAAAAGATATACTGCAAATAAGTAACACAATGATTGTGAAATACTATCATTATTTTTCCATGAAGATGTCTCACTATAAGGTAGTCTGGACAATTAATCCTTGGGAGTTACAAGATGCGCCGATGTTTTTTTAAATAGTTGCTGACTGGGCAACAGGGCTTTAATTTATCAGAAGTTCAAGTTTCCTCAGCAGAGACATAATCTCCTTGCCTTGGCTCTGAGAATTCACATGAGAAAGTGCCACAACCTCCAGAACTAAAGTGCTGTAACCTGCTGGCATAAGTGTAAGACAAAGTTGGGTAAAACAGTTATTAAACAGAACATACCCAACATTGAACTGCTCTTCATTTAGCTCTCAAATGGAATTTACTACCTCAACCCCACCTCCCTCGAGCAATTAATTTGATTTAGTACATTATCTTGTGCAGCTGAAGGGACTTAATACAGCTGAATGTTTTTTTCACCAGTTACAGTTACGTTTCTTTGAGGTCAAAGAGGTCACTTTGTGCTTTAGCGTTATTTATAGCTTAACTGGTGATACACAGTGGCTTCCTGGTTGCATATACATAGACAGAGGAGAAAGAAGAGCTAATGTCTTATGTGTACTTACGTGGCATGATGCCTTGGTCTGCTAGCTGCTCGCGGGTTCTTCGTTGCTGGAGTCGGAGTTGTAGAACTGCAACAAAAGACAACATTTGCAGAGATCAGGAAGCAAGCCCTTCAGTAGCATCCATGAAGTGAGTGTTTGGTGGCCATAGGAAGGGTAATTAGACTCTGGTGAGAGGGAGGTCCATGGCAACTGCTTGAGGTCAGCCAAGCAGATACCAGGGCACTTTAGGCAATGGAAGACCATCTGCAACTACCATATCAATCACTGTTGAAAGGCTCCTCCCTTTGGGGTGTCAGATGCTTCCCAGAAATACAGTTCATCTTTTGAGTTTTTAATTCACATTTGTTGTACTTCTTGAAAAGCAGAGGTGTGTTCTGCCGGAATGGTTTGACCATAACCTCTTGCTAAGGTAACAAGCCTGCTGAAAATATATTTGGCACTGCAGTTGCTGCCTTTCTTTGAATTTTGTGGCTTTTACACAGGGAATGATAAAGCATAGCATTACGGAGTTAACAAGGTGGTAGCACCCTTGAGGTTTGAGTGAGATAAATAAACTGCAACAACAAAGCAAAGATCAAACAATGTTTAAACCTCGAGTTAAGTTATTGTTTGGAACTGCCAGAGTCTGTGTGGTGGATAGACCAGGAAGTTTATAAAAAGAAAGGCAACTCCCACTAGTTGTTGCTGAGCTAGGTGAGAGAGAGAGAAAATACCATTGGAGAGAGGCCTGCCTGATGGTGCAATGCTGTGGGATTGGACACATCATTTTATGGCACCTTATGATTCTCACAAAGAAATCAATTTTATTATCTGGCAGCCAGGTAAATTAGAATTTATTTTATAGTTTTGAGTGGAATATAGCAACAAACGCTTAATTTAACAACCACTATATACAAAATATGAATGAAAACTTTAGGATATCAAGTGGAGAATATATCTGGCTAAAACAAAAGTTGAAGTTGACTAAGATTCCTGTCCCTTTCTAATGCTGGACAGAATCTTACCACCTTATGTTCCGAGGTCGGGACCAAAAGTGGGTGCTGATGCTGTCTGACCACCCGCCTATTCAATCTTAATGGAGGGGAAAAATTAAGAGGCACCCCTGGAAGAGTTGTCGAGTTAAGGGTGATGGGGGGGGGGGACTTGCAGCCGGCTGCGCCTATGGGACGGCTTGCAGACTTAGCCTGCTCCCAACCCTACTGGGCGAGATGGACACTGCTCAAGCAGGCAGGATAAGCCGAGGGAGACTCACGATAGAGGCACCCTCTGAAGATGTAGGAAAATCTTTACTTATTTGTGGCCAGTGCTGTCTGATCTCAATGCGGAGGGTGCTTGGTGTGGAGGTAGGTGGGGGGTGGGGGAGCAGGGTCATGGGTCACCACAATTACTATCGACAGTGCTCTGTGATTGGCCAACAAAAGGTGCATTTGCAGTGCAGCAAACCAGCTACTAACACTGTCATCCCCAATGTTTTAGACAGTGAGCCAGTTGGCACAGCACTGTTTGTGCATACAAGTGATTAACCATCAAGAAAGAATATGTTATCTATGTTTGACCTGCCATTGATGGTGGATTGGCAAAAAGATGGCAGCAGAGGCTTTTACCTTTTCAAAAAAAAAATCAACACTTATACAACTATATATATGTAGAAGATGATTCAAAGCTGATACACAAAGTAAAAATACTGCAAGATGCTGGAAATCTGAATCAACAGAAAATGCTGGAAATCATCAGCAGGTCTGACAGCATCTGTGGAGATAAATGTGATGGTTTCTATTGGCCTGACTGCCCTTTAGAAAGTATAAACAGGGCACAATCTCTTGCAGTGCTTCAACCTTTAGATAAAAGCAAATTACTGCAGATGCTGGAATCTTCAAGCAAAGGATAAAATGCTGGAAAATCTCAGCAGGTCTGGCAGCCTCTGTAAGGAGAGAAAAGGGTCATCTGGACTCGAAACATCAGCTCTTTTCTCTCCTTACTGATGCTGCCAGATCTGCTGAGATTTTCCAGCATTTTCTCTTTTGGTTTCAACCTTTAGAGTTCAGAGAGGCATCCCACTGCCTGCACTTCTTAAAGGATATGTCATTGACTTTTATTGCCTGCAGGGTCATTTCAGACAGCTGCGGAGAGATGCTTTATATACAGCTGCACTTATTCAATAAGGACCTCTTCATGGTCTTGGCATTTCTGTGGTTCAGGGGTGAGACTACAGGTTTTATGCATGATACATGTATGCTGTCTTTCATTTATCTGCAAAAAAATTGCATGTCAGCAAATCCACAAAAGCCTTGTGAAAAGGAGTCCAGATCATGTGGGAGTGAACAATATTTCAATTAAGCTGATACTTTAAAAAGCTGTATTGAGGAAGTATTTTTTACAGTAAGCACTGAATTGTGTTCTGCCTGTTGTGTGGAATTATAGATCACTCAATGCTATTCAACAAGCAGAGAGTTCTCCTGATGTCCTAGCAACGATTCCCTCCTCAAATGATGCCACCAATCATCTCATGGTTCTCTGTCAGAGCTTGCCAGAGGTGCAAAAATGGTTGCTGCCATCTCAAGCTTTTCAACAGTGGCTGTGTGTCAAAGTAACTTTCTGACTGCGAAGTGGTTTGGAACTCCTGGGAGGTGTGATAAGGCAACACACAAATTCCCTCGCTAAGGGGATGGCCATGGCTTTGTAATAGTGTGATATACTCCCTCTAGTGGGTGCCCGGGAACCGACAAAACACTCAACTGGCAGAGGAGATTGAAGGGCTGATTAATTTAATCAATGTTAAATAATAAAACCTGAAAAATCAAAAGGACTGTTTCAGCATTATTCAAGAACGAAACTCCGGTCTCCACGACAACAGCTGCGCAAAATTGGAAGACAAACAAACAGTGCAACCACACAAATATATCGTGAAAAACAGGATGCACAATTATAAACACGTCTTTTAAACAGATCCATGGGCAGTGTGTGGTCCCAGCACAGGAGAACACAAAAAAAACCCGTGAACACTGAGAGGTGAAACACTGCCACATTCCCAAGATAGTTCAGAATCATGCTGTACAGCATCTGGACTCTGAAATTAAACTTCCTTGAGAACTTATTTACCATGAGGCTGCCCAACTCCTCAACTGGCCATTCAGAAATGTGAATTCCAACGTTATGTATGTGCATCTGATTCGAATAGTGTGTGCTCCCTTAATGCAGATGTCACCTTGCTGTTGTTAAGTAACCGGCGAGGTACAGGGTCTGCCATAGGTTTCAGGATTGGTGGTTTTATTTTTTACACAAAGGTAGAGGTTTTACATATACAAATCTAAAACAGTGAACTCAAAAGGGAGCAGGCCTATTTATTCCTGACTCACCAACGCCCAATAATAGAAGCCATAACTTGTTTGGTGGCAAACAACTGGAAACAGTGCAAGCGTTCAGTAGCAACCCGGCAAAAGCACAAGAAGTGCACGTCATAACAGTTCAAATTTTAAAATGAGAAGCAGCTGAGGTTTAAAGGGGAAAAAAAAGCAGAGTAAAAATGAGATATTCAAACCTCCTTTTAATCCCTGAGAGATGAAACAGGAGTGAATGTAGCAGCTGTCATCCTGGCTTCCATACACTTTGTAAGGCATGATTCCTGACAGATTGTTCTGCCTCTCTGTGGCATCAACCATGCTTACTTTCGCAAAGGGTCACAGCCCTACAAGCACCTGATTGCAGTCGAGTGTTGCTGGGAGACCCCAGATTCCACTAAGTGTCCCCATACTTCCGAATGTTAGTTTGAAAAGCCGAAATGAATGGGCAGGGAAGCTCGCTTCAGACTATGAGATCATTCCCAGCACACCCTCTGGTGCTGTCAACCTGCAGAGAAAAGCTCTCTGCAGTCATGTTGGAACCTGCATAAAATATTTCCTCACAGGTCCCGGCTGTTCGTTAGGCCACGGGGCTGAACTGATAAAACGCGAACCTTTGGGAAACTGCCTTAAAAATAGAAGCCTCTCAAAGTCAGGCTGAAGTGCTGAGGCCTCTAAACCGGTCACTGAAATTCAACCAGATGATTTATATACAACTGATCAAATTAAGCTGACAAAAATAGTACCAACAGTTGTCGGCTGTGAATACGCCTGCCCAGCAAGTTCTACCCTGGGTGAAAAAGTAAGCAACTTGAAAACTGCCGACAATTTACACTTTCATGTTGCTTTTACTGCTGAATTACTGATAGTACTGTAACAGGTGTTTGCCGCAAAGAATGTGAAAAATAAAACTTCTGAAGAGAGCTCTGCAAAGTAAATACAACAGAATATTTCTGCCCTTTTATTCTGGTCCTTTATAGGAATTGAATAGCAGGCAGGGCAAGTAACATAACAGCCAGTCGATGTGATAGCCTTTTGCTGACCATTCAGCTCTTTTACCGACTGATTGCTACCCCATTAAAATTTTTAAAAAGAACATTTTTTTTTGCCCTGCACAAATTTGCATTAATCCTGCCTTTGACTTTCTATAATCAAAACTGCTATTTGGAGTAATTGATACAAAGCATAAATAATCAATGCTCTGCTAGGGTCCTTTCAATGCAGTTGTCAATGAGCACTCTGTGAAGGTTATGTGGTTACTTCTGTGATGTAATCATTCTGGGATTTGTATGACTAATAATAGTTGTGGTCAGAACCTATTAAAACCAGTCCTGATCCTTCAGAATCATAGAATCCCTACAGTGCAAAAGGAGGCCATTTGGCCCATCGAGCCTGTACCAACGACAATCCCACCCTATCCCCATAGCCCCAAAGTATTTATCCTGCTAGTCCCCCTGACATTAAGGGGCAACTTAGCATAGCTAATCAACCCAACCCGCACATTTTGGGACTGTGGAGGAAACCGGAGCACCCTGAAGAAACCCACGTAGACTGGGGATGAATTAGAGAGTGACCCAAGGCCAGCACTGAACCCGGGATCCTGACGCTGTGAGCAGCAGTACTAACCACAGTGCCATTGTATCGCCCTAAAATGTCAAATGGCTAGATTATTAATACTTGTCTTATTTGGCCCATTTTGATATTTCTATTTGATCAGTTTCAAAGTTAATTTTCGTACTTTTTACATTTTCACAATTCCTTCTGAAGTGCAGAGCCTCAGGTCTCTTGTCAATGTCTTGATCAGGTGTATGCAAACAGCCTCAAGGACGGCTAATGTCCTCTCTTCCATCTCCCAATGTGAAAGCTTCTCTCACCTCTAGGCCTTGATCAGGATTCAGCAGGAATGGAGGTACAATCTTACATGGCTGTACAGGAGGTTGAGGGGGTGACCTGACGGAGGCGTTTAACATTAAAAAAGGTTTGGATGGAGTAGATGGGGAACTATTTCCTCCAGTTAGGGGGAATCAAGAATGAGGGGATACAATCTTGGATTTAGGATGGAGATTAGAATGCACTTTATTCCACATAAGAAGTTGTCGAAGTCTGGAATTCTTACTGTCAACAAAATGTGGATGGTGCAACAATTGAAGCTTTTGGGACATAGCTCAATAGATTTTTGTTAGGTATTGGTACGAAGGGTACAGAGCAAGGACAAGTAAACGCAGCTAAGCAACAGATCAGCCATGCTGTAACTGAATGACATAGCAGACTCGAGGCGCTGAATGTTTCCGTACATTAGAGATTATACCTTAATCGAGTTAGCCGAACACTCAGCACTGTGAGACTGCGTTTTCCAAATAAAACTGAAAGCTTGGGACATTCGATTACTGTGCTAACCACATACCTCAGAACCTCTTCTAAACAGGAGGCTCTTGTCATGTTACTAAGTCAGACTCTTTGGAAAATATTTTATTCTGCATCCAACTTGCTCAAGTAACTGACAGAGAGCACTTCATGCTGACAGCGAGTGCAACGTGAATTGGGGTTGGGGAGGGGGAAAAAAAGAGTGGAGAGAGGTCTGATCTCATTACTCACTTTAATAAACAGGAATTAAGCACCCTCCCCCCCCCACCACAAAACTCCCAAACTCTGCACCCGCTGTGACATGTGGGGGAAGCAATCATCAGTGCAACTCGAATGCAAATGCCAACCCGACCCCAGGCCCAACACAAGGCATCAGCAGTCCCGTCCCTCAGTGGTAAATGCACAGGACACCAACAAATTTAGCAAGGCTGTCATGGTGGACATTGGTGGACGATGTGAAGAGGTGAGATTTTAGCCCCATGGGGAAAACAGCCAGAGCAGTCACACTTTCCAAACGCTCCCTTACTTTCCAATGACAGATTTGTGTTCACAGTAAAGCATTAACGGCTTTAGTCAGTGGTCCCCTACTTACAGCAGAAAGTAGAAAGACAGGAAAAGGTGAAATGGCACCTTTGACAATGAAGGTGACAGTTAGATCACATGCATTCTATTTTCCTTATTAAAATGAGAATTTTCAGCACTTATTTTAAATGTGGGCAGGATTCTGCCATCCAATAGATGACTGAGACTTAGAAATGTTCGAGATGAGTACAGGCATGGTTGTTTCACTAAAAGCAAGCAGCTGCCAAGAAAACTTGCTCTTACAGTTCATCCGGATGATTAGCTTTCAAACCTTCCTGTGCATCACCCTTCTTTTTAATTTAACAGTTAAAGCTGTTGGTTAAGTTATTAGATTGAATATATAACTGTAGTTCCAATTCTGATATCCACAACTTCATTGACAATCTTTATGTGATACCACGGCGTGACATGATGCAGAGCATTGTAGGGTATTGTCGGTTTCCAATCTACTTTGCATTTATTATGAAGCTTTTTTCCCCCCTTTCTTGTTTTGTTCATACCTGCCTGGACTCTCTCAACCATACTGTACCTGGAAGACTGAGTCTGTCACAGGTGCCTGAGGAATCATATTCTTTGGTTTTGCTAATTATGAGGTTACTTCCACAGAAAGCCCTTAGGAGCAACATAGCCACTGGCAGATTTCTATTGCTAGTCAGTCGGTATGTTGCAAAGTAACCAATTCTTTTTTTTGGCACCTTCCTGCTGTATCAAGTAGCAGCCACGGCTCAGTTTGCAGCACTTGTACTCCGTTTTCTACTTAGGGGCACAAGTCCCACTCCAAAGAGGTGAGCACGATAGGCAGACACTCCAGTGTCGGGGCTGCATGGTGGCACAGTGGTTAGCACTGCTGTCACACAGCACCAGGGATCCGGGTTCAATTCTGGCCTCAGGCGACTGTCTGTGTGACGTTTGCACATTCTCCCCGTGTTTGTGTGGGTTTCCTTTGGGTGCTCAGATTTCCTCCCACAGTTCAAACATGTGTGGATTAGGTTGATTGGCCGTGCTAAATTGCCCCTTAGTGTCAGGGGGATTAGGAGGATAAATATGTGGGGTTAGGGGGATAGGACCTGTGCGGGATTGTCATCGTTGCATACTCGATGGGCCAATTGGCCTCCTTCTGCACTGTAGATTCTATGATTCAGTACAAACATAACAGTGCACCAGCAAATCAGGTCAGAGCAGGGGAAAATAACAAAAAGACAGAGTTAAAGGCTCTTTATTTTATGAATGCACACAGCACGCCTAACAAGATGGATGAATTGAAAGCACAAAATGAAATAACTAGGTATGATCTGATGTCCATTACACAAACAAAGATCGCAGAGTGATTATGGCTTGTACTTGAATATTCAAGGGTATCAAACATTTCGGAAGGAAGATAGGAAACGGAGGTGGGGTAGTTCTGTTAATAAAGAATGAGATCAGTACAATCACAGGAGATTATCTTAGTTTGGAGGATCAGTTTGTCCACAAGATTAGAGACCAATTCCAACATTCGAGATAATTACAGCCTCGCCAAGCAAAGCAATTTCTTTGTTCAGCTATTTGATTTAACTTGCAATTCCGTGATGTCACACCCAAAATTCACTAGAATCTGTCATTTAAAGTGCACTAAGCCAACATCTTCCATTCACTTTCCAATACTCTCTGTTTTAAGAATGTGAACAGTGGATGAGGGCAAGACTCAACATACCCATGATGTCTCCACAAATCTCAAGCTGAAATCTTTAACAATAAAAACATACCTCTTGGGCTACCGTATAGAAAAAAAACAGCCACTTGGGCAAGGTAGTGGATCATGAGAGAAAGAAAATACATTAGGAATGTTTCATCTGCTCTTTAAAGTTTATTTATTAGTGTCAGAAGTGGGCTTACATCAACATTGCAATGAAGTTACTGTGAAAATCCCCTAGTCGCCACATTCTAGCGCCTGTTCGGGTACACTGAGGGAGAAATTAGCATGGCCAATGCACCTAACCAGCATATCTTTCAGACTGTGGGAGGAAACCGGAGCACCCAGAGGAAACCCATGCAGACACGGGGAGAGCGTGTCGACTCCGCACAGACAGTGACCCAAGCCGGGAATCGAACCCGGGTCCCTGGTGCTGTGAGGCAGCAGTGCTAACCACCGTGCCACCTGGTGCCAATCTCAGGACCAGTTCTCCTTCCTCGTACCTTGCAAATGTAGAACCATAGCGAGTGGTTCGGGTCTGGAATCCTCTGCCTGGAGGTATGGTGGAGGCAGGTTCAATCGAGACATTCAAGAGGGCATCAGCTGATTACTCGAATAGAAACAATGAGAAGGGATACGGGGAAAGGCAGGGGAATGGCACTAAGCCAGAATGCTCATTTGGACAGCCGGTGCAAGCACAATGGGCCACAAATGGCTTCTGTGCCATAACGATTCTATGATTTAGTATAAAAGCCACCAACAGCCACTCCATGGTCAATATGCCACAGACGCAGTTTCAGTTCTACAAGAAAGGATCCATTGCAGTTTTATCTCTGAAGCCTGCATTATTTATCCGGGCCTTCCAAAAATCATCTCTTCCCCAATACTAAAAAAGAGTGATTTTTTAAAAAATCACCAAGCCTTTGTTCCTTGCTTTTTATGCATTGTATAAATATCCTTACACATGAGATTCAGAGTGACTGGGTTAACTGACTGTGCTTTCATCTGTGGGATCTGGGTTCAAATCCAAGAGCACTGATGGGCCAAAGCACCACTCTGTGTTGTAAAAAGACCAGCAAATAAGTTTGGGCAGTTTTAGCCAAGGTTTTGATGGGCACAGGCCCCATGCAAAATATTAACCTGTCTTTCTGTGACTGATTTTTATGATTTTAAGCCGATGGCACACTTAGATTTCAGGTGTTTAACCAATCGAGACAAATCTTAATTTCTCTCCAAATGACAGCACTGTTTACATTCTTTTTCTATTACTGACACAGAAATTGTTCAGGTGCCACGTGTGTTGGGGAATATTTATGGAGGAATATTTATGGATATTCTCTGCTGAAGTGCAGGGAGATGTGCAGGGGTGAATGAACTTGTCACTTGACACACCTGGCTGTACAGCAAAATTCAACATCAATAAACTTCTTTCACTTCTAAAAAAAAGTGTTCATATCATTTCACATCTTTCAGCTCGCTAAGCCACTGAGGTTCAAGCGAGCTTTGATTTGGCGCTGGGTTTGAGGATCCTTCCAGCACAATGACACTCCAGCTTTTAGTCCCCAGAGTGGTCGCCACTTTCCATTAGCAGCAAGTGCCAAGTATGAACGTAGACTTTTCCACAAAGCACCACTCACATCCAAAAACTTCACAAGCTTCAGTTATCTGGATAAATTGGAGGGGTTGGGACTGTTCTCCTTGGAGTGAAGAAGGTGAAGGAGGAAATTTGACAAGAGTTGTTCAAAATCATGATGGGGCTGGACAGAGTCGATAGAGAGAAACTTCTCCCACTCATTAAAGGATCAAAAATGAAAGGGCACAGATTTCAAGTGATTTGCAAAAGTAGTAAGTGTGGTGTGAGGAAAAAAACTCCTTCACGCAATGGAGTGATTTGTGTCTGGAATGCACTGCCTGGAAGTGTTGTGGAGGCAGGTTCAAACTGAGACATTCAGGAAGGTATTAGACGATTACTTGAATGAAAACTATGTGCAGGGGTATGGGGAAAAGGCAGGGGGATGGCACTATGTCATGGTGCTCTTTGGAGAGCCGGTGCAGACAGGTGCTGTCAATTCTGTGAATAGAGTGACTGAAAATGCCGAATGACCTGACAAAATTTAAACACTAAAAGGGAGTTAACAAAATAAGCATCAGCTCCAATTAAACTGTAACTCGGGTGAATTCAAGTTCTGTTTGCTTTGCGTGTTGCAGAGGTAATGGCCCGAGTATTCGTGGTCCATTCAAACTAATTTAAATTGGGAAGTTCAGGATCAGCTGCAAGTGAGTGCAGCAAAGCGTAGACCATAGACATATACCAACAGGTTGATGTCAGGTGTTGTAGATGTCAACATATTAGCATCTGTGTTGGCTTCACAGGATAATGATAATATGGAGTTACAGTCGAACTCTTTTGGGACAGCAATCACACTGTCAGGTTCTGACATTACATTGCACCAATGATAAACTCCAGACGGGAGATTAGACTTGAGACTAATGTTGCAATTAAGCAGAATGATGTTTACAGAGAAAACTGGACTAAAAAAAAAGAGACTGTGAAAACAGAATAAATGATCTGGTGAGTTTCAGGGGCAGTAAAACTGTTTAAGCTAAACTTACATTTTAAGTAACAAATTAAAAGTAAATTCTAATCCCGGCGTTATAGTTCAAAAATCGTATTCTTCCAACCCTGTTGTAAATACAAGAGTTTAGCATCGAACTTGACATGAGACCAAACACAATTTCATACTGGAAATGGTTTAAAGATTACTACCTCAGATTTTAAATGCATGGATTAATTGTCTCGGGCCAGGGTGATTGCAAATCAATTCTCATTATGCAATCAATGGATAGAGAACAAAGGGAATTCGGAGACGTGTGACCTTTATTCCAACTTTGCTGATCAAAATGTATCGCATATTTCATGAAATGATGCACTCTGCTCTTGTTCAAAGTATTTTAAGAGGTTACTGCCAGAGCACTGCTGGTACATGTACTGCAGGAACCAGAATAAAATAGCCACTGAGTTGAATTAATCAATAAAATAACCCAATTAGTCCACAGCTATAATGACAAGTCTTAATGCTATTTACTTAATAAGATCAATTGATCATAACTAATAAATTGTTTGAGGGAGACAAATATAGAATGAAAATCTTGTCCTGAGACAGAATAAAGGGAGCAGTGATTGATCCGTTTTGTGATAGACCTCTATTGTCCAGTGACTTAAGGGCAGGGGCACCAACTCCTGTTGTAAACATAGGATCAGACAGCTGAGAGCCCACCATTTACTTCACTGATGTAAAGCAATGTAGCACAGATCACAGAAATACGCTGTGAAAGACAAATCAGTCACACAGCAAGATAAGCTAGCATTTGGAACTTTTTAAAAAGACATACGTGGGTGACTTTTACTGCTCTAAGAATCAGAAGTCTTTAATCTGCCTGCTGCATTGATACTTTAAACTGGAATATTTTGTTGTGATATCCCCTTTTACTTGTAACTCATGCAGTGTGGGGATTTTTATGAGTAGTGCACATTTTCATTTCAGGAACAACTTTACAAAATGTTTGCGCAAAACACATGTTTAATAGAATTATTTTTTCTAGTGAAAACTCCAGTTTGACTGTTTTCTGGTCCACTTGGATCCACTGAGCAGTAATGTACAATTCATTTCCATTACCTACATGCCTTGTTCATGATGAATGTTGTTCCCCATGCAGGGCTGTTATTCATAATTTTATGCATTTTTTAAAAAAGCAACACTATTCAGAAAGGCAGGAAAACGCTGAAACATTATTTCTGAAATTAGAATCATGAATGAACTATGCAATGTCAAACTCAATTATAATTTGTTTCAGGAAGGTGGCAGTGTTGTCACAAAGTTGAAGAGTTACACTGTTAGAATTCCAATGCACACAGAATTCATACAAACAAATACTGGCTAAAACACAACAAACAAACGCTGTTTAAAATTAATTATACGTCTGCATTAAACAAATCATTCCTGAATATCATACTTTATTGGAATTTTTGTTTGTGACAGAAGACAGTGCCAAATACAGAAATTTATATATTAGTTAAATGAATAGGTCTTAGTTCTCAAATCTTTGAATTAATCAGCTGTCAGGACAATGCAGAATTCTGTCTCACATTTATAATAATTTATCACAAATGCATAAACATTTACCTCCAATGTAGTGTTGTTTATATGAAAGTTGAATCATAAGGATCCACTTGTGTGTTAACAACGGCCAATAAAAAGGACAAACATTGAAATGCTGGTGCCATCAGACAGTTTTATTCGTTGACAAATAATGAGTAAAGGCCAGTCAAAGCTGAAGATACAATGGAGATGTCTTTCCAGCAATGGTAAATTGGTTGTCAAGGACATATTAGCAGCGGGACTGGTTTAATTCTGTCCTACCCCTGCACTGTCAACAGGCACATTAGGAGAACCTCTTGTATGAGCTGACAACCTCTCAGAAGCTTTGGGTTCAAAATTAGCCTCATTCAAACAAACAGCAATAATTACTAAACAAATACACTGAAGGTCAGAATGCGGTTAATTCTTTATTCAAACCCTGGCAAATACATGCATGATTGATTTTCATTTCCCCTTAGCCAGTTTTGAAGAGTAAACATGTATTTTTATAGAAAAGGCACAATCATAAATACCTCTCACAAAGCCCTAATGACCACCTATCTGTTGCAATTTGGAAAGATCCACAACAACATCAGCATCTAATATTACCAGAGGTAGTAGATTTGGTATCAACAAGTTACGTTTTTTCTAATTCCCTACAGGTCAGATGTGGCTATTGCTATGAATGCTTTGTCCTGCAAAATCTAAGAAACTAAATTAAAACTAAAATGAGTAACAGGCACAGGTAAGAGAAAAGCAAAAGTGAGAGGGTACAAAAATAAGGTTTGCTGTCAGGTAACAAATGCAGCATGAAACTCCCTAAGTATCAGGCAAAGTGCTTGAAAGAGTGCAGTTGCTCCATAAATTAATGTCTTCAATTAGCCTATTTAAAATGCTGAGCTAAAAGCAAAGGTTGAAAATAACACGTACACTTTTTAAGATTATGGCAAAAGTACTTGTAATGCGGCAAGTTACCTTACCTGATCTGAACTTGCTTCGGATCAGCAGTGAATGTTCTGAGCCCAAAAGTGTCATGTTGAAAGTTAAGACACAACAGACAATTCCAGTAAAATCGGCCAAGACCAGTAGAAGCTTTCCTCAATTTCTCAAACCATAAATTGGTTCAGACAGGGAGGGAGGGGGGAAGCAACTGGCACTGCAAGTGAGAAATAAGAATTCGTCCAAACAAAGTTTCTTGTCTCTCTCTCACACACACACTCTCAGTGCTTAGTTTCTGTGCTCTTACAGCAGGGGTAGCTGTGGCCAGCGAGAAACTTGTTCGAGGCTTTTTGGTCCCATCCACTCCACCCACCCCCCCGACGAGCGAGACATCAACTGGTTACGGTGCACTGGGGAGGGCTAATTAACGCCGCGTTGCCATTCCGGACCCTCCTACCAACTCTTTCACTCATCATCAGCGCCGCGATCTTGGCTCCTTCGCCAGCCTTGTGCTTACAGCGACCAGCGGTCGAAAGACCTTTGCAGCTTGTTGATATCTGATCCTGGAAAGTGGCCGTGGCAGCTCGACAAGTGTTGGATGGGGAGGTGGGCTCTTGTGTTTGTGTTTGCTCCGGACAGTTTGGTCCTGCCGCAGGCAGAGATAGAGAGAGAGAGAGCGCCAGGCAGCAAGTTGTGCTGTTTCTCCTGCTCCACACGCCACCTCCCCTATCGCAGCCCCGGCTTGCGGGGAGATTGGAGGCGCCCCAAATTTGCGGATAATCGCAACTCCCGGCGAATGCCTCAGATACATAGGAAGTAATTTGGAGATTGAACACAGAGTAACCGGGATGGCTCGATTCGGAACTGTGGACAGGGGCTTCATAATGTGGCAGGCTGAGTCTTTAAATTAATGCCCCCCCCACCCCCCGTACATTTCCACCCAGATGTCTTACGGCAGTTCTCAGCGCAATCTGAGTTTTCTCTGTGACTGATAGGGAAAGCAAAGTACAATCTAATGACACTGACTCAGTGATCTCTCTTGATGCAATTTAACCCAGCTTCTTCACAAAGTGGGTGACTTTAAGGAAAATAAAACGACGCCTTTCCCATTAATCAGATTTATTTTTCTTTAATTGAGGATTTAGAATAGTGAGCAGATAAGGAAGCAGAAAGCTGGGGCAGTTGTAACGCGAGGTGGCGTTCCAGTTGGTCATTTGATTGCGTTTCCACCGGCTAGTTCTCCTCACCCTTTCTCTCCCACTCCCAGCCTCACCCTCCCCACTCCACCTCCCTATCCCCTTCCCTCCTTCCATTCCTCATACATAAAACAGCCCCTCACCCATCAAACACTACCCCACTCTGCCCATTCCCAGCACCGGGGGGTGGGATATGACTGAATTTGCAGTGAAATGCAGTGAAGGAGTTGGGAATTACAGGGGACCGAATAGCAATGTGCCAACAATTGGGCGCCTGGGCACACTGCTGCAATACTGAACTTGTATTTACTTCCAGACTGACCTACACGGAGAGTAACAGCACAAAAATACATTTATTGTGGTGTCGCGGTTAAGATTAAATGTATGCATTAATGTATAGAGAGAGATAGGTGTGATGTACAGACACAGCAACACACATTGAAATATCATTACACTCAGACCCCAATATAACAGATTGCGGGATGAATTCACTGTTACAGATATTGAGGAATCTGATTGCAAATCGGGTTGATTCGGTTCCGATGTGAGGGTCAGGGCGAGGTGAGTAGAAATTCAGCAGAGGGGAGTCCCTTTCTGCATTGCTCCGGAATCATTTACAGCCAGACTTGCGGTGTTTTGGCTGGGAACCAGTCTGTGAAACTCCCTATCTAACTGCAAACAGGGGGAAGCAGAGCCCTGGCCCCAGCGTTACAATGCCGCTGGCAACTGAAGCAGTCTCAGTGTAAAAACGCGTGCTGTTATTTCGGAGTGAAGTTGCCGAACTGATGCTCCCCTGCTCGGCATTTTAAGCGGTCGCCGGGCGATCCGCTGAAATAACCCCTTGCCTTCCTCCACTGTCCCCGGCGTAACTTTCGGCGGTGACCCCCTTGTTTCTGTCTGTATCACCGCCTAGGTTACAGCGCCAGAGTCTGAGAACCTCCAGAAATTGAACTCTAACCAGCCAGCAGTTCCAACCCGGGGTGATATACAACCGTGTCCTTCCTTTACGATTTCAATTTTTAAGGGTCCGTGAATCGATTCCCATTGAACCCCACCGTTTATCCTGTCCCAGGGACAAAATGTAAATAAATCCACTCTCCCAACTCAGACCCAACCACAGAAACACTCCACACTGTCAATAAATAATACACCCCGGACATTCTTCCACCTTCTTCCGTCGGGAAAAAGATGCAAAAGTTTGAGGTCACGTACCAACCGACTCAAGAACAGCTTCTTCCCTGCTGCTGCCAGACTTTTGAATGGACCTACCCGCATTAAGTTGATCTTTCTCTACACCCTAGACTGTAACACTACATTCTGCACTCTCTCCTTTCCTTCTCCCCTATGTACTCTATGCTTGGTCTATATTGCAAAGAAACAATAGTTTTCACTGTATACTAATACATGTGGCAATAATAAATCAAATTAAAATCTCTCCTGACTGGATCCATTCTAGACTCTCCAGGGATGTGGTGGTAAATCTGGGGAAAGTAAGTCATTAGGGCATTTAGAAAATTGTGAATTTTTAACTTTCTTCCAATATTTTGCTTTATTGCTTCTTTTTTATTGGTGCATTTCGGTGCTTTATTTGTAATCAAAAAAGCCAATTCAAGTTAAGTCCAATCTTGGTCCCCACATGAGGGACAAACAAGATCCAAGCTGGCAAGACAAGACTTTGCACCCCATCTTGGGCTGGATCAAACAAGGTCCAAGCTGACAGAATGAGACTTTGCACCCCCGCCCGGGCTTGATCTAACGCCTCATCTTAGCCAAAAGGCCGAGATGGTTTTGAAAAATTGCATCAGGTAAAGCCTCGGTTCAATCACATTGGCTCGCCTGATCCTTTACTCTACCCTAGCTCAGGCAAAGCACAGGCGTCAGCACACCAAGTGCAATGAGTAGCCTCGTCCCCTGTTTGATCATTGTTTCACCCCTGTGCTATTGGGGAAGGAGTGGGGGGGGGGGGGGGTTGGGAGGCTGTTCATCTTCACAACCAAGAATCACCCTATTTAGTGATTAACAGACTCAATGGCCTGAATGGCTTTTCAAATGGTTTGTCGGCAAGAGGGGTGGACTTGTCAGGTGACCAGTAGTGGGCGTGTGGGGTGGGGGGGGGGTGGGGGGAGGTGAGGGGGGGGGAAGTAGGGTGGGGGGGTGAGGGGGGGTGGGGTGGGGGAAGGGGGGTGGGGGTGGGGGGGTGGAAATGGTGTGGGGGGGGGGTTGGAAATGGCGTGGAGATATGAGTTGATATGATTAAATACTCTAGAAACCACAGTTGGCAACCTTGGAATGAACAGATGTCAGCCTGACAGATGTGAAGAGGTAAGAATTGGATGTTCATACCATCGTAACAAGGTGAGGGAGGTCAAAAGGATCTTCTTGAGAATGTGCTCTCTGCCTCAAATTACGGTCGTGTCATTCCTCTGTTTCTGACCAAAGATGAATTACCCTGTTTATTTCCATCCATTTTTTTTCTGACGTGACAGATGAAAAAGAACAAATCATCACTTTCCATTTCAAAATTAGACGTCAATGCATATTGATATTGTTCTGATTCTCCTAGGGGGCAATAATTTCTAAAAGAATTTCAAACTTCCATTGACTGGCTGAAAGGATTACATGACAAACTTCCAAGTTTTAAGACTCTTACTGTAACACACTAAATAAAAGCAACATCGACTAAACATTATTTCAACAGACAACTTAGACTCAAAATGACAGAGAAAGAATTAACATTTAAAATGACTGAAGATTTCTCTCTATGGTTATAATTTAATACTCCCTCTCTTAACTAGACATTTAATTCTCCAGGAATCAGGCCAAACTTATCTTTATCTTTTTCCTTATCCAGCTGGGAAGGGATAAATTTTCTGGTCCCACCCAATGTGGGAATGTCGTGGGCTGAATGGAAAATTTGAAGAGCCACAGACCTCGGATAGGAATATCCGGTGTATTGGCAGACTTGACCAGAAAATCCTACTCCTAATCTCTGAACTGACTTCCATGTTGTGGGTTACGCTGAAGATCCCCCTCTCTAATTAAAGCTAGGCAAATCTTCCAGTCTCATTTAAACCCTCAAGACCTTTGTCTCTTCAATCTGAATGCGAGCACTCACCCACATTTTCCATGCTGAGCAATAGAAACTTACTGCCTCTATCTCTCTGCTGTCTTGCTCTCTTCTCAAATTCTTGTAGACTGACCCCGTCTCTGAGGCTTTGTGATATTTTAGGAATACCTGCAACCCAATCCTACAATGGCTGCCTATGGGCTCTTCCTTTCTCAAAGCCCATCTCCTTGGCAATGTAAATCACATGGATCTCATATCCACGTAGAAATGCTGATTAATTATCCTCCAAACCCAACTCCATTCCATCTTGAAATAAAATAGACAGTTTAAAGTCTAACCATTCACAAAACATGACCTTCATAACACCTCCTTGGGAACTGGAGACTAACAGTCGATTCACTGTAAGCACAGCCACTGTGTCCATTGTTTAGAGGTGAGAATATCTTGCACCTTCTTCACAGTAAGACAACCTACCCCCTCCACTCGCTTCAATCTTTAACAACCAAGTCACCCTAGCTTATCAGTAGAATTGAGAATAGGCGACATGACCCCCTTAACTTTTCTATCTTACCCTAAATTAAAGACACAGTCCCCAAAATAATCTTACAAAACCCTGCATTTATAATAATGTGAACACTCTGAGTGACTTTGCCAATCAAGCAACAATGTTGCCCTACTCTGTTCTTGTTACCTCAGGGAGTACACTACACAGTAGAAAGCTAGATAGACTAGACAAGTCCAAATTTGATTTCACTAGGTTAGCAGTGGAGGAGTGGCAACTCTGCATTTAGAAGAGAACAGTTTCTCATTCCACATTGTTATCCAGTCCTGAAGCAGATGCCATAAAGACAGATTAACCTTTACTGTATTGGTCTTTTTCTCACAAATAAACAGCATGCCAACATTCACTGTCTAGACTCAAGAATAAATAATCGTCACTGGTTTTAGATATGCAAGTGTCACTGCTGTCTGTCGAACTCTACCCCAAGCAGGAATTACAGGCTTCAGGAAGAGGAGGAAGGGAAGAAAGTTGATGAGAAAATTGGATGGAAAAAAAACAATCGTATATTTTTAAATGAACACATCGAGTATTTAAAGAACAGAGTCCGATAAAGGCACGTATGAAAACTAGTAACATGGAATTAACGTCAACATGAAGTAAAGCACACTGGACAGTCAATTTTGATGCCAATGTAGATTAAAACAGATGTAAAATATTCTCTCCCAATTTGGTTAATGTTTATGCATTAATCTGTTTAAGTCCTGAAAATACATATAACCTAAGATGCAGTGTAGTTCCACACTCTTCTGGTCAGTGTGAAATTGTACTACTTCACATACCATCCACCCTCTAATCTTTGAGTGGACTTTACTAATATACAGCCCATAACCTATGGCCACTAGGCACTCTCTTGAGGCCCATCACCTCATGTAGGATTCTTAAATGGGCAGCACAGTGGTTAGCACTGCTGCCTCACAGCGCGAGGGACCCGGGTTCAATTCCAGCTTCGGGTAACTGTGTGGAGTTTGCATATTCTCCCCGTGTCTGCGTGAGTTTCCTCCGGGTGCTCTGGTTTCTTCCCACACTCCAAAGATGTGCAGGTTAGGTTGATTGGCCATGCTAAATTGCCCTTTGGTGTCAGAGGTAAATACGTGGGGGGGTTACAGTGATAGGGCCTGGGTGGCATTGTTGTCGGTGCAGGCTCGATTGGCCAAATGGCCTCTGTCTGCACTGTAGGAATTCTATGATTCTGATCTATTATAGTAGATATGATTCTGATCACTTCATACTAAGTTCAGTATGCAGCCAGATAGGAAAGATCAATGTCTAAAACTCTGCATTGTCTAGGTCCTGGACTAAAAAAAGGTTTTATTTTTTAAGAAGAACATAGGATAAACATAGAATTCATATGAAAATAAATTGAGTGATGTTTGACAAGTCAAATTTTGGACATTTGGTGCTCCTTGTTTGAATGCAGCAGATACTTGTAAATCACCAATTATTCTGCTGGGTGAGCATGATTACTTAGGTTACATATATTACAATTACCTAAGTGAAACCCTACAAACTAAAGTCCATAGCTAAAATCATTGTACCACATCAGAACTGGGGAAATGATGTGTACTTCTCCATTAACAATCACTGTGCTTTCAGATGACCTGTGTAATAGAAGCCATCATACTTCCAATCACACACAATAGGCGCAAAAGCACAGGAGCCAAGGAAGAGCTGAATCTGAGCCAGAGGAGACAGTTAATCTGTGACAGCAGCTGCTGCTGGTGTGGGACTACAGTTACCACATGTTCAGCAGGAAGAATGCAAGCAATGCTCCAATATCTATAGGGTTGACTGTTTTACAGCAGAAATGGACACTAGGGAGAAGACAGTAAAATCAGCGACATTTTAGAACATGATCTATTCATTTCAAAATGAACACAATGCAATGTATTCTCAGAATGTAAATACGTCCACAAACAGCAAACTGCTCACAGCATGCACTAACCTGTGCATTATTTTGCTACCTATGGGCTTTGAAATAACAAATAATGATGTCCAGCTCACTGGAAATTATCATCTCATTCATATTACATGATGGTTCAGTGACATGGAAGACATTAGTATTCCTGTACAAAAATAAATACCCCACCTGTGACTTTTCATGTTAATGGCAATCTAGTCAGTCCATAGCATATTGAATCCCTACAATGCGCAAGAGGCCATTTGGCCCATCGAGTTTGCACCAACTATCTGATAGAGCAACTCCTCCCCCCAACTGTAACCTCGCACATTTAGCATGGTCAGTCCACTTAACCGACACATTTTTGGACTGTGGGAGGAAACTGGAGCACCAGGAAGAAACCCACACAGACATGGGGAGAACATGCAAACTCCACACTGACAGTCACCCAAGGCTGGAATCGAACCTGAGTCCCTGGCACTGTGAGGCAGCAGTGTTAACCACTGTGCCATTGTGCCACTCCATGGGGTGGCCAGCAGTAGCATGGTTAAAATTGCCCAAAATGATTCCATATTGAACTCTTCCACCAAACACAGAGCTGTGCCACCGTGCTCGCCACACTGGACATTTCATAATTGTTTTGTATTTTTTCATAAATGTTTCATAAATTTTATAATTGTTGAATTATGCAAGGAAACTGAATTTTACTGAGAAATGGTGTGTGTGTGGGTGTGTGTGTATGTGTTTCTATGGGAAAGAAAGTTAACTGCAATTTTAAAGGTTTTATTCAAATTTGTGAAATTGAAGTTAGCTGCAAATGGAAGGGAAGGGTATGGAAAAACTAATTTATTTTCATGCTCATTAACATTGAGCAAGAGGCCAGCCATTATCCAATAATAGCAGAAGAGGTCGAGGGGCTGAATGGTCTACTCCTGTTCTTATGGGCCTGAATAGTGTTGTATTTTTGGTAGTGCCAGCATTGTGCAGCTGAGGTTGGATGTAACATAAGAGCACAATAAAATATCTTCTTTGTTTCAAATTGTTGTAGTAGAGAAGAAGGGTCCTAGTAAGTTACCTGTGGCATTGACCAGGGACCTCAGAAACTCGGTCTGCAGAGCCTGACTTCACATTGTGATAATTAACAAAGGAGAACTGAATGTCAACAAAGAAATTTAGAATGTTACATGTTCACAGGAGGAAGTGTGACCAGAAATTGTGATAATTAGGAATAAAGGCTGGAAGTGTGTTCACTTGCCAAGAATTTTGATAAATATTTTGACCTGGTTTAAAAAAAAACAGATGGCGCAATGGGCGAGGCGACTATCCTTTTACATCCTGACAACTGGGTCAGCATTCAGCCCAAGTTATAGGAGGAAATTCTCAGCTCTGTGTTTGGTGGAAGAGTTCAATATGGAATCACTTAGGGCAATTTTAACCATGCTAGTGCTGGCCACCCCATGGAGTGGCACAATGGCACAATGGTTAGCACTGCTGCCTCAGAGTGCAAGGGACCCGGGTTCGATTCCGGCCTTGGGTCACTGTCTGTGTGGAGTCTGCATGTTCTTCCTGTGTCTGCGTGAACTTCCTCCAGGTGCTCCAGTTTCCTCCCACAGTCCAAAAGATGTGCTGGTTAGGTGCACTGGCCATGCTGAATTCTCCCTCAGTGAACCCAAGAGGCACCCGTGTGTGGCGACTAGGGGATTTTCACAGTAACTTCATTGCAGTGTTAATGTAAGCCTACTTGTGACACCAATAAATAAACGTTTAACTTTAAAAGTACCAAGCATAAAAAAAACGTAACATGGGACTAATCGCAATTGAATTGTCAATCTTGTTCAAACATGCCACAACGATATCTGGGTTGGACAACTGGAAAAACACAGCTGGTGCGATAGGTCATGCTTTTCTGAGGAAGAGGTTAGAAAAAGTTTGGTGATCTGGAGCAACATTTCAAGCTAGTGGTAGTCGGTGTACAAGGAAGCTCCATTGGCTGGAGCTTGGCATTGGTCCTTGAGTGGTTCTGGGGTATTGACAGATACTCCAAAGGGGAAGCTAACATTCATTTTATGTCACTGTGCTGCTATTGATATCCTGCTCCACTTTAAACAACAACAGAAACAAGTCATACTGCTATTAATGGGGAAGCAGAGTATTGCCATAATTCACCTTCTACTCTTCATAGACAGTACAAGTAAATTGTCTGTTGCTTGCGGTGCAACGGCACTTCTGTTATGTGTAGCCTTTGCTTAAGAGGGCAAAAGGTCTGGTGGGCAGAAGGGAAAGCCAAAATGACAAGCTTCAAGCAAACTGCATACATATATAGGATGGGTTCAATAGCACCTGTCCTGTAGCTCTGTCACTGAATGTATCTCACTTGAACCAATTTAGCAACAAGAAGGAACATTAGAATGTGTTGGCACAGAGCAAGCTATCACCTTATAGCCACACATGCTCCATGTCTAATTGATGAAAGTCAATGTGCATTGCAAAAGGTCTTTCCTGGATTGTCAGCCATAACATAACGATTTCGGATAGTAGATTCATTTTCTAAACATATATTCAGCTGGTATAATTAAAAAGATTTGATCCCCATAGAGTGGTATACATTATTCTGTAATAACAAGCACTTCAAAGTAGATAATATTAATAGTATTTAAAGTTTTGCAGATTCCAACAACTTTGGAATGATGCAGTCCAAAAAATGTAAATGCCAGAGCCAGTCCTATGTTGTGTAATTATCTATGGCATTACATATTCATCTTTTTTCTCCATTCTGAAAGAACTTTAATTAGAAACAGACACACTTGCACTACATTTGCAAGGAAAGGCCAGCTGTAGACAGAGATTTTTTAAATTCTGTGCCAAATAAGCGCATCGGGTTAGGTAATCTATACTAATGAAATCCTCTGTGGATCTGAATTAAATAAAGTGTCAAACTACCTTCTTAATTTAATTTGAATTTAATCCAAATTAAACAACTTTGAGCTATCCTACACCATTTAATTCAGGTCAGATTAAATTTAAGCAGTCTCGAATCAAGAAGATTAATAATGAATTAAGTGGATTCCCCCTGTGCATTGTATAAATATCCAGTAAGCAAACCATGTATTGTGTGCGATTGGTGCTTCAGTGCTTGTATATATTTTTGGCCAGGTAAATATGTTGCCTTTTTGCTTGCATTCTTTTTGTTTTAGCCAGGATTTGGATTAAAGGGAACAATATTATGAACAATAGACTTTGTACCATTGCTTCAAAATAATCTGTTTTCAGTATTGAATGTCCTGCCTAATTTTTCAATTTTTCAAGCACAGCAGTGCACTAAGTCTTAATTTCCAACTCTTTCTGCAGCACATATGATGAATGAGTTAATGTGGCACTGCTCTGATGCTGATGGATTTAAAAAAAATAAACTGACTTTGGTCCTTTGGCAATATTTCCAATTAACGTCTTTCACGACATATTTCCAGCTTTGATGAAGGGTCATCCAGACTCGAAACGTTGGCTCTATTCTCTCTCCTCAGATGCTGTCAGACGTGCTGAGATTTTCCAGCATTTTCTGTTTGTGTAACGTCTTTCACAAGCGTCTCTGTTTTTTTAAGATTTGACCCTGAGCTGATACACCAACTTTGCAGCAAAGGAGATTTAGTTCCATCCAATTTGCTAGCTAATGCTGCCAACTCCGCTCATTACCTGTACTGCACTAACGATAAGATTGGTTTCCAGCCCTTACTTTTTCTCTGTCACTGACGTCGAGGTCAATATTAATCTCCTACTCTTAATGAATTATTTGCCGGGACCTTGCAGCTGTCGAACAGTAAAGAAGCTCAATCCTCTTTACGATCCACAGGGATGGTTTACGGCCCTGTGCTTTGACTGGAAGTTTAATTCAAACTGGGTGCTTGATGGAAATGGCAGGGAGTGACCATACAGTGTGAACACAGCCATGTAGGAAGCTTTTAACATTTTCTTAACCAACACATGGTATTCCAACTCCCTCCCCCTCCCCAACACACATCTATACTTATTGATTTATTCAACCCAACTGAGTGTGCTTGAGGTGTAAAAACACAGAAAAAAAATAAATCCCCAGGTGCGATGTACACGAAACAGTTGCTCTCTTGACTGAATGTTGGCTGCTTGAGTCAGGCCCTTTAGAAACTTTGCGGGGGGGGGGGGGGGGGGGAGGAGAGTTTAAACATTTCACATCTTTACCACATAATTTATGGGGAGGGGCTTTGCTGTTTAAGTTCTTTAAAATGGCCCCAAGGGACATGCTGGCAACAGATTTGGCACGGCACCCAGTTTAAATGAAATACTGCGCACCTGTCTTTTATTCTGACTTGATAAGAAATGGTGTTGATCACGTGCAAGAGAAAATGAAACTCAGACCCACAAGGATGCCTCTTAAAGAATAAAGATCTGTACGTTGGCACTGCCCTCTGGAGGCAATACAACTAGCAGAAACCCTGTTTCAGAGCATTATCTCACCACATGTATAGAGGTTTGCTGTTAATTAAAAGCAGCGTACAGATGTATGCAGGGAAACATTTGTTGTATGAATTAAGGTAACACATACCAGCCGCATTTAGTGAACAGATAGAATCATACTTGGAAATAATTTAAAACTGAGCTTCAACTGAATATGCAAAACGCAATCACAGAGTCTTGACAGAAATGTGTTCCTGTAATTCATTATTACAAACTGTCAGCTGTGGTTCAGTTCGCCATTCTCCTTTCTGGATCAAGAAGTTTTGGGTTCAAGTCTCACTCCAGAGGCTTGAGCACAAAATTAAGGCTGATGCTTCAGTGCAGTACTGAGGGAGTGCTGTGCTATCAGAGGTACCATCATTTGGATAATGTAATAAACCGAGGCCTGCCTGCCCTCTTAAGGTGGGCGTGGGAGACCACATGGTACGAGAATCATAGAATCCTACAGTGCAGAAGGAAACCATTCGGCCCATTGAGTCTGCACTGACCACAATCCCACCCAGGTCCTATTCCTATAACCACGCATTTACTCTCGTTAAACCCCCTGACACTATGGGGCAATTTAGCATGGCCAATCCACCTAACCCGCACATCTTTGGACTGTGGGAGGAAACCAGAGCATCCAGAGGAAACCCATGCAGACATGGGGAGAATGTACAAACTCCACACAGATAGTGATCCCAGCCGGGAATTGAACCCAGGTCCCTGGTGCTGTGAGGCAGGAGCGCTAACCACTGTGCCACCATGCCAATCTCAATCATAAGGGAAATTCAACACTCTAACTCTCCTGCAGGGAGTTACAACAGTACACAGATAAAGCATTAATACTGGCTGCCTATTCTCTACTGAGCTTACCCTTATTTGGATCTGGCTTTCAAATTGATAGCTAAAATTTCAAAATGTATATTAATTCTTCACTGTCATTGGAAAATGTTGGCATTATGTAGGAAACTGTCCATTTTGTTGCTCTAGGTCCACACCAGCAGTGGATATCAGGAAGTTTCACACTTGTGGGTGGAAATCTGCAACATTTCCAATGTGCACAAAAGGACATACACCCAAAGAGCTGAAATTCTTCCCTTTCAATTTGCCAACTTGAATTTGACATTTCCTCTCTTATATTTTTATCTTTTATTTTAAATGTCCCAAAAGCAATCAATAATTTCTCTACTCTTGAACTGGTGGTGGTTGGTGACTACCCCATTCAGGACATGGAAGTCCATCCAATTAATTTGTTGTCTTATTTTCTCTTATTCTCTTGGGGCAACATCAAGGGGTAGAAACTGGACTTCATTTCACCCATATTCATGGAATTATAGAATCCCTACAGTGCAGAAGGAGGCCATTTGGCCCATTGAGCCTGCACCGACAACAATCCCACCCAAGCCCAGGCCTCACAGGCATAAAACAGATCAGTGGGGATCAATTTCTGGAACCGCACCATGGTGCACTCCAACAACACATGACGAACGTATCATCTGAAATTAGTTTGGTTATGGGTGATTGGAATGGCCACTTATAACAGGCATTAGGCCCCTTATACCTACTAATGATAGGTTCTTGGCCTGTTTAAGGATACTTCAGGGAAGTGAGAATTTGCATAGTCAGCTGAACCTTGGTTCTAAATTGTTTCTAAATATGTTTTTGCCTGTTCACTAAATGCTCCCAGTATGCGGTACCCTTATTAATAAAGGACATGGATGTAGCCTGGGAACCAAGAAAATCTTTAATTGATGTGGAAGTAGGAGGAGCAGGAGTGCCCCATCCAACTTCACATTACCCCAAACAGTCAGTGCCAACTGCAATGGTGCCTTCCTCTCCTGGCTCCATTAGTAAGGCTGCTGTTGTTGCGGAAGGCGGCCTGAAAAGATTTGCCCAGATGAGCTGGAAGTGAAGGCACGGCCGGTGATGGCAGCTCACCATCATCATTGTGGAACCCAGTGAACCAGATTCTCACACTCTTCAGAGCTCTATCTGCACCTGGAGGCACTGGGAGCCCAGAGCCAATTTGGCATCTGAAAAGTAAAAGATGTAAAGCATTTCCTGACCCAAAGTACCATCTGGTTTTTGCTGCGGATCAGGTGGGTGAGATGAAAGCTCACTGTATGAGGAACTGCAAGAACAAACTTGCAATTCTCCTATACCCGGGATACAGTGGTGCCAACGCTGAACATGTTAATTCAGAAAGTGCAAACCACATGATTTGGGAGGAGTTACTGAATTAAAAGTTTTTATTTATTAATGTCACAAGTTGGCTTACATTAACACTGCAATGAAGTTACTGTGAAAATCCCCTAATCGCCACACTCTGGCGCCTGTTCGGGTATACCGAGGGAAAATTGAGCATGGCCAATGCACCTAACCAGCATTTTCAGACTGTGGGAGGAAACCGGAAGAAACCCACGCAGACACGGGGAGAATGTGCAAACTCCGCACTGATAATGACCCAAGCCGGGAATCGAACCCGGGTCCCTGGCGCTGTGAAGCAGCAGTACTAACCACTGTGCTATCCTAGAATTAGACAGTGTAAGGGAATTCAATTAACAGGCACATTTGAAATTAAATCACTAAAACAGCTGAAGTGACAATGTTCTTGTGGGCACAAAACTCTGGCTGCAAAAGGGCTGAAGTTTGCATTTTAGTGTCATTTGGGATCTGACTTTTCCTGGGTATCACATGCATGGCAAGTTGGTGGCATTGCAAAATGTGGGGATTTTTATGCTGACCCTTCAATCATTCCGTGAAGGACTAGCAATACGTCAGCAAACTCAACAAACTAGACTTTGGGCTTCTGCTTCAAAGTTGCTCTCCTGACCCCTCAGCAGCAACTGAAATGCATTATACAGCTCAGGAATTGAACACGCTACTGTGAACTTTCAGATTCCTCAGTTTCTTTCAGCGAACTCTCACATAGAGTGAACGGTGTCCAACATTCAAACCAAAGTGGAGTGGGGGGGGAAAACAAAAAGAAGTCAAACTTAATCCTCATCATTTAAAGGGATATAGTAACATGGCGGTTATGTTACTGGGCCAATAACCCAGCAATCCGGGGGGAAGAATCTGGAGACGTAGCTCAATTCCCACCACAACAGTTGGGGAATTTAAATTCAGTGAATTAGCCAGATCTGGAATAAAAATCGGTGACTGTGAAACTATTGGATCATCAAAAAAAAATTGCCTGATTCACTAAATCCTTTGGGGAAGGAAATCTGCTGTCCTCACCTAGTCTGGCTTATATATGACTCAACACAGCTTGATGGTCGGCTATGATCTAACTGAATGGTGGACCAGGCGCAATGGGCTGGGTGCTTTTATGTTTCTAGGAAGGCACACTCATTCTGATATCGGTGTTCTGGACGCTTTTGAACAGAATTCAAACTGGTAGATGGATTGGGATCACCTGCTTTTATTTGTGACTATTGCATCCTCTCTGGTCTCTGATTTTCACCCTGTTGCTCAATTGCAACCAAAACTCTTCTGTTTCTTCTTCCAGTTGGGTTTGGACAATGTAAGACCTTGTGTGTGCTGATTTGTCCACTATTTCTCCATATCTCAATTGATATCTGATCCAAACCCTGTTCTCTTGGTCGAAGATCTGATAATGTTCTTGCTTTGTCATGATAATCATCGTGTTTCATTGTGTTTACTTGGGTAAGTTTCTTCTCTATCTCGTTCTTTCTCTAAGTCTGTGTCTTTCACCTGTGGTGTCAATGGATGTGGAAGGGTAGGAATTTGTGTCTGCAATCTTTTTTCCTATGAGTATCTCACATGAAGCCAATCCATTTTGCAAGGGTGAGGAGCACCCGAGTGCGAGGTGAAAATCTTTTTCAGTAACACCTTTACGGTTCATACATTTCTCTTTGCTTCTCCATTGGGCCGTGGAAACCACAGTGAACTCGTGTGAACAAATCCAAATGATTCTGTAAATTCTTGAAATTCTATATTTGCCAATTTCTGATTTCACAATTTCAGGAATGCTATGGGCTGCAGAAACCTACTTCAGTGATGTTATCACTGCTTCTGATGAGTGATCATGTAACTCGTTCATTTCAATCCACCTTGAGTGGTACTCGAAGACCATTATGAACGTTCTATGCTCAAATCAATACATTCCTAGGTGCTCCCAAAGCCTTGTAGGAAAATAAGATGATGCCAGTGGTTCTTTTGATTCCTGTTTGTGAATCAAACATGTGATACATCTGGATATAATTTATTCTAATGACTTAGAGAGACCAGGTCACCCAAACTGAATACAATGCACTGGCCCTCCATTTTTTTACCCATTATAGAAAATATATATTCTTTGAATGAATGTGGGTATCACTGGCAAGGTCAACATTTGTTGCCCATCCTTAACTGCCCTTGAACTGAGTGGCTTGCTGGGCCATTTCAGAGGGCAGTTAAGGGTAAATCACATTGCTGTGAGTCTGGAGTCAGATATAGGTCAGACCATAGAGCCACAAAGGTTTACAGCATGGAAACACGCCTTTTGGCCCAACTTGTCCATGCCACCCTTTTTTTTAAACTCCTAAGCTAATCCCAATTGCCCGCATTTGGCCCACATCCCTCTATACCCATCTTATCCATGTAACTATCTAAATACTTTTTAAAAGACAAAATTGTACCTGCCTCTACTACTACCTCTGGCAGCTTGTTGCAGACACTCACCACCCTGTGTGTGAAAAAATTGCCCCTCTGGACACTTTTGTATCTCTCCCCTCTCACCTTAAACCAAAGCCCTCTAATTTTAGACTCCCCTACTTTTGGGAAAAGATATTGACTACCTAGCTGATCTGGGCCCCTCATTATTTTATAGACCTCTATAAGATCACCCCTCAGCCTCCTACGCTCCAGAGAAAAAAGACCAGGTAAGGATGGAGATTTCCTTCCCTGAAGGATATTAGTGAACCAGATGGGTTTTACAACAACGAATAATAGTTTCATGGTCACCATTACTAGCAGATTTGATCAATTGAATTTAAATTCCACCAGTTGTCTTAGTGGGATTTGAACCTGCATCCCCAGAGCATTAGCCTGGGCCTCTGGATTACTAGCCCAGTGAGATTACCACTACGCCAGCATCTCCGTCCAAATTATCTTGATGTAGGCATGGTAAGATCTCAGGTCTCAATACTCTTGAGATTACTATTCCATCGTTATCTATCAGTAAATTGATCATTGTCAGATGTGCTCTCTGCTCAAAATACGGTGCAGGATTTACCGAGCAACCTGTCTTATGTTTCGCGGTGGCGGGAGGGAGCTCGCCATTGGCCAACAACGTGATCTCCTGTTCTGCTGTTGTCAATGTGGTTTTCCGTCGAATGCACCCCTCACTGCCAGGAAACCCATGGCGGAGGTGTGCCGTGGGTGGGACTGGAAGATTTTGCTGGGGTGAACGGCGGGAAAATTTCATGTAGTATACATGTTGGCCTTCCATTCACACAAAATTCTTTGATCTGCTTACATTCCACATCTGACTTTTGAGCCTCTTTGATATCACTCAATCATTGTGTCGTTCCCGCTAATGTATGGACTGGCATTATAGCAAACTCCTCAACTTATTCCACAAATATAATACTGCATCTTTCTGGATTCTCTGTTTCAATGTGTGAAAACGCATCAACTGTGTTCTCTTGTTTGAATTGAATATGTACGATATGAATATCAAACCTCATTGGTCTTAATTAAACCTTTGAATTCTTGCTATCATTGCTGCAAGCTCTTTCGAATTCATTTGTGTGACTGAAAGTTTGTAGTCAGTTTCAATCTAACGTGAAGAAATTGAAAATAGGAGCAAGTGGAGGCCATTCGGCCCTTTGAACCTGCTCCGCCATTCACTATGATAATTGCTGATCATCCAACTCAATAGTCCGATCCCAGCGTCCCCCCCGTATACTTCGATTCCCTCCGCCTCAACTGCTACATCTAACTGCTTCTTGAAAATATTCAATGTTTTGGCCTCAACTACTTTCTGTGGTAGCGAATTCCATAGGCACTCTTTGGGTGAAGACTTTTCTCCTCATCTCTGTCCTAAACAGTCCTTGTATCCTCAGACTGTGACCCATGGTTTTGGACACCCCGGCCATCGGGAACATCCTTCTTGCATCTAACCTGACTAGTCCTGTTAGAATTTTATAGGTTTCTATGAGACCCCCCTCATTCTTCTGCGCTCCAGTGAATACAATCCTAAATGACTCAATTTCTCCTCATACATCAGTCCCGCCAACCCGGGAATCAGTCTGGTAAACCTTCTCTGCACTCCCCCTAGAGCAAGAACATCCTTCCTCAGATAAGGAGACCAGAACTGCACACTATATTCCAGGTGTGGCCTCACCAAGGCCCTGTATAATTTCATAATTGATCTAGTCAGTATATTTCTCGCATTCCCACTTAGCTGCTAATGCTCCCTTTTTGATTCCTCTATATCTCTTCTCTGTATCTGTATATCGCTTCTCAGTATTTGTTAATGATCACGGTGCATTTTCGATCTCTTTGTTCCTGGAAAATGCTGTACAATATGTGTCCGCTGCAATAATTGTAGGTAACTCCAGATCATAATGTGCAAATCGCCGAAATATTGCTGCCATTTACGCTGGCGGGATTTTAAGGTCCCACCGATGGTGCACCCCTGCCATGGGTTTCCAGGTGGCGAGGATGCATTCAATGGGAACCTCATTAACAACGGCGAGAGCATAAGATCCCACCGCCAGCGAGCAGCGCGCTGCCTCCTGCAGCCATGAAACAATCGGCCGAGGGGGGAAGAAAATCTTGCCCAATGTTTCTGACAACATCAATCTCTCTTTGATTTGTTTCAAATGATTTCTGATGTGTTTCTTCCCAACACTATTCATTATCTCGGCATTAATAACTGGCGTAGCAGCTCGCTGAACTCTGTTAAGTCGTTTTTTTAAGAAATGTTGCTATTTGATTCACCATTCCCATGAACCTTTATAACTTTGTGATCTTTCTTGGGGTTGGAAATTTTGTTATGACCCTGATCTTCAGTGGATCAAACATCATTCCTGATGAATCCACTATGTGACCTGATTCTTGGCTGTGAAAACTCACACTCATTGTTAAGTGTCAATCCTGCCTCTTCTAGTCTTCTCAGCACTGCTTTCACTCTCATGTCATGCTCAGCTTGAGTGGACCCAGCTGTTCATGTGCAACTGGGTGGCACAGTGGTTAGCACTGCTGCCTCACAGCGTTAGGGACCTAGGTTCAATTCCGGCCTTTGGTGACTATCTGTTTGGAATTTGCACATTCTCCCTGTGTCTGCATGGGTTTCCTCCAGGTGCTCCGGTTTCCTTCCACAGTCCCAAGATGTGTAGGTTAGGTGGATTGGTCATGCTAAATTGCCCCTTTGTGACAGAGGGATTAGTAGGATAAATACATGGGGTTTGTGGGGATTATGCCTGGGTGGGATTGTTGTCAGTGCAGACCCGACGGGCTGAGAGTTCTCCTTCCACACTGTAAGGATTCTGTGACCTCTTGCTTTTCTTCAAAGTAGCGCCATGGGATCTTTTGCATTCACTTGAGAGTTTTAATGTCTCACCTGAAAGATGGCAGCTCTGCAACACTCACTCAGTGTCAGCCAAATAATATCCTTTGGGGTAACTGTTTAATGCAAGTGATCATCACCGTTTCAATTGCGTTGCATACGTTGAAGTCATAGCTTTGACGCGATGGTCCAAACCCCTCTGCGAACTTTGATGACAACCTTTGAAACAGTAGACAAGCCGGCCCACTAATGAATAAACGCTCTCCGCCCCACCTGTAGCAGAGATCTCAGCAGCCCTCAGTGGAACAGTAAGAGCTAAAATTTAAACTCTAAATTTTTTTCAAGTGAGACTGTATGGAGCGCTAGACATGATTCATTTGTTGTTTTGTTGTTTGCAGCACAGGGGCATCAGGGATTTGCTTGATATTGCAATTTGGGAAGTCAAAATGACCTTGGTGTGAAAAAGCAGTTAGGACTGAACTGAGGTCTTAAACATGTTGTTTATTATCAACAGCTGCTAAGTCAGTGACGAATACAGAAATGAAGAGAAACGTTGAAGTATGGGTTTGATTTTTGTGTATCAAAGTATTTTTTGGAACATCAGATAAACCCATAAACTTGGCCTGTACAGCTGAATCGCAGTCTTTAATCAAATAATTCAAAACTGTTTAATCCACATTATATTTTTTAAAGTTTATTTATTAGTCACAAGTAAGGCTTACATTGACACTGCAATGAAGTTACTGGGAAGTTCCCCTAGTCGCCACATTCCGGCACCTGTTCGGGTCAGTGCACCTAACCAGCACATCTTCAGACTGTGGGAGGAAATCAGAGCATCTGGAGGAACCCACATAGACATGGGGAGAATGTGCAAACTCTACACAGACGGTGAACCAAGCCGGGAATCGAACCCAGGTCCCTGACGCTGTGAGGCAGCAGTGCTAACAACTGTGCCACCGTGCTGCCCCATATGCTAATTTAATATATGCTAATTATATACTAATTTAATATGTGCTAATTGTATGCTAATTTAATATTTTTGTATTAAAATTCCAGTTTGTTGTGCTGAGTGCTTAATTCAAGTTATTGGATCATTTGCATTTTTAACACAAACTATGACTTTCAATGATCAGTGTTACTGAATGTAGAAGATAATCAGTTCGATATTATTGCTCGGATGCATTTTGGACAGTTCAAAACAAAAAAAACTTCAACTTTATCTATTCCAAAATCATCTTTCTGATGAGTGTAATTAGGTGTAATTAGGATGTATATAACATGTATTATCGTAGAACATCAATCGCGGTCAATGGGATCACTCTTGCCAGTTTCAGTTAGAGCTCCATTCCTAGAACTGGTATTACAGTACAGTTGTGAGGAAGTGCTACATCACCACAAGTGCCATCTTTTAGCAAAGACATTACACCGGATGTCTATTGTCTCCTTGGCCAGGTGGGCATAAAGGGAATGAAATTGGTCAATGCCAGCAATGCAAAATGGGCCCCTAGTGAATTGGCAGTTGATCTTTCACGGCACCTATCTTCTTTCTACTAGTTCAAACTCTTTTTTTGGAGACTGATTTCCTCATCTCACTGTCACTTGCACTTGGTTTAAAATTAAAAGTCCTGGAAATCTTTTCCAAGTACTGGGAAATAAGAACTGACATGGTGAAAAATTGGCTGCCCATTCACCGTTGATGGCGTGGACCAATTTCATCCTCAATGGATCCATGACTTCCATTCAAAGAAAGCAAAGAGAGTTATCTTTGTGTCCCTGGTAACATTTATTCCTCAACTCCACCACCAAACTAGAGACAGAGACACCTCTTGCTTATTTCAGAACCCAGCAGTAACCGCCTGCTTTTCCCTGTAAGTTTAGCTTCTCCCCTTAAGCACATGTCTTTGTCAATCAACCTAATCAAAACCCTACTCTGAAACCCCAGGGGAAAAACTAAATAAACAAAAATGCATTAACTCAGATTAAACACATCCCTAGCTAAAATCATTCACTAGCCTGCATTCTCAGTATGTGAGCTGCCTGGTGCAGACAAATTGGCACCCTGTAAAACCAAGCTGAATTTCAAACATACCCCTCACAAGAAACATGATATAAATGCATTTCTTAAAGACATACTATCATCATAAGTGGTATACTGTCTGGAGAGAGCTATCTTGGGCGCCCTCAACATTGATTCTGGACCCCATGAAATCACATGGCATCAGGCCAAAGAAACATCTGGGTTGTGGATCTCAACCTGCATCATCAAGAGTGGCTCAGTAGCACCACTCTGACAGAGCCAGCTGAATTCTGAAGGACATATTGGCATGGTGGTTAGCATTGCTGCCCTATAGCACCAGTGACCCAGGTTTGATTCCAGCCTTGGGTGACTATGTGGAGTTTGTACGTTTTCCCCGTGTGTGTGTAGGTTTTTCTCCGGATGCTCTGGTTTCCTCCCATAGTCCAAAGACGTGTAGGTAGGTGGATTAGTTTTGATGCAGGGTTATAGGGATGGTGTGGGGATGTGGGCTTGGGTGGGATGCTCTTTCGGAGAGTCAGTGCAGACTAGATGGGACATTTGGCCCCTTTCTGCACTGCAAGGATTTTATGGTTCAGACTGGCTCTGTGACAGGTGGTGAGGGAACCAACAAGGGGGATAAACTGATGGGACCTGCTCTTCACCAAGCTCTAGCAGATGGATCTGTTCATAATATAGGTAGGAGTGACCACCGCATGGTCCTTATGAAGACAAAGTCCCATCTTCACACTGAGCGTACATTTGGGTCAGGTGCCAAGTGGTGGAATGCACCCCCCCTCCCCCGTTCCAACCTTTGGTTGGTCACAACAGTTCTGCAAAAATAAACACCTGCCAATTCAGTGAATGTTGAACTGTTGAAGTGGTGTGACGGTAAAATACAGACACACACACACACACACAAGAGCTTTTCATGTACGTTTTAAAGGAAAAGGGAATATATTTATTGTAATTAACACCTCAGCTGAACAAAATAATAAAAATGCTCCAACACTCTCACACATGCATTTGAGAGTTCACACACACGCATGCGCACACACAACATACACACGAACACATGCACATATACATACACACACAAACAAACACACTCATGCTCACACACGGACACACAGAAATAAGTTACAAAGTGGGAGAGTAGATTAAACTGTTTAAGAGTCTAAAAAATAAAGTCAGTTGTATACAGATCCTGCAGAATGACTCGGATGGTTTCAGAATGGGCTTGATGGTCTCTCCAGATTCTGCGTCGAGTCGGTTCAAAGATGTTGACGCATGATTTCTTTCCTTTCTTCTGGAGTCAGCAGCTGTTGAGAAGCTGCCTGCAGCATGTGGCTGGTCAAAAAACATGTCGGGCACAAGCTTGCAGGATGGTTGGAGAGAGAGAGTCAACTCAAGGGCCTGAATATTCAGGGAACGCACCCGTGCTGAATCCAGCAATCATTACCCTCCAATGAGTGTTAATTGGTACAAGGCTGGACTTGCACCCTTCACTCAGAAAAAAATCTTCGCTTGACAAGCTGCAGGCCCATCAGATTAGCTGGCAGCTCGCCAGTCCCTCCAGACATAGCGCTGCAGTGGCCGGAAGAGGCATGGCAGGGAGTTGCCTGGCATTAGGTTCCAGGAGCCCGAGGATAGGTGTGGCAGGGGTCCTGGAGTGGGGAGGGAAGGGAATGCAATTGGGGCCTCGGGGGATAGGCCAGGAGTATATGGTGGGGAGGGAGATCTGGAGGTCAATGGGCCCTATTGAGGCTGCTTCTGCAGGATCGGGATTCTATGGTTCTCAGATCCACGCTCCAACCTATCCCCTCCCATCCAATCCCATGACTTGCACATTTACCCTGGCTAATCCACCTAACCTACACATGTTTGGACATTGAAGGACAATTTAGCATGGCCAATCCACCTAACCTGCACACCTTTGTACTGTGGGAGGAAACCGGAGCAATCAGAGGAAACCCACGCGGACACGGGGATAACGTGCAAACTCCACACAGACAGTCACCTAAGGCTGGAATCGAACCTGGATCCCTGGTGTTGTGAGGCAGCAGTGTTAACCACTGTGCTACCATGCCGCTTGATCCAGATGCAGCTGAATAAACAGGTGGGATCTGGATGTTTTATGAATGTTCAGTAGATGGGTCATTCACACTGATCTAAGTTGACTGCTTGTACTGGGTTACTTCTAGATAATGCAGTACCTTGCTGATAGCTTTGTGATTTGTAGGGTACAGCAATGCAAGTGTTCAGCCATCTTAGGAGCTGCTGTTTAGTCTTTTATTCACTGTTGTTCAGTCTTTTTAAACTTATCCGGTGGTCTCACCCCACTCAATTAATAAATATATTTTTGATATAAAAGATGGGTTTATAATAGTATTATTATAAACTGTGTTGTGCGGCACTACCACTCTGCCAAACAGGATAGATTCAGCACAGATCTAGCAGCTCAAAGCTGGGCATCCATGAGGTGGTTTCGGCCACCAGCAACAGCAGAATTCTATTCAGCCTCAATCTGTAAACTCATGACCTGACACATATTTCACTCCACCATTGCCATCAGGCCAGGGATTCAACCCTGACTTGAAAATATATTGCCGTTCATTCAGTGTCACTGGATCAAAGTCCTGAAACTCTGTCCCTAACAGCAACAGAGTAGGTGTACGTAGGATTGCAGATGCGCAAGAAAATGGCACACCACCACCTTCTCAGGGACAATTAGAAATGGGCAACAAATGCTGGCCAGCCAATGAGGCACTCTCTTTCTGGGGTGTGATGCGCGACAATCAAGCACGTGGAACAAGGCTTCAGTATTGAAGGCTTTTATTGTCTAACAATGGAACTACTAACACGAATACACCAGTTCAGACTGAAGGGGTCCTGCCGGAGCAGAGGGTCTTATACCTCTCCTCCGGAGGCGGGGCCCCACCGGGATGTGCCATAATAACACTTATAACAGGTAAACACCCTAACCCAACAACATTGTACAACCCCCACAGTGACAACACCCTAGCCCAACAGTAACATAATAACAACCCCCAGTGGTAACCAACGATGGTTCACCACATTCACCCCTCCTTTAAAAACAAAGGCCGGCGGGGTGCAAAAAAAAACAGGTCATATGTACAAAATTCACAAGTCCAGACGGTCTGGAGGACCGCACCGTCGCTGTGATCTCCTCAACACCGGTTGCGAAACCGGAGCAGGTGCTTGCGGTGGCGTTCTCTCCAAAACAACGTCCGGATGTCCCCTCAAGGACTCCCGGGCCGGTTGGCCCTGGTGAGGCGATGGTGCAGGGGATCCTGGAACCTTCGGTGGTGGCGCCGATCTCCGAGTCTCAGGCAAGCTGTACATGGGAGTAGAACTGTTATGCACTGGTCCCGGTGCTGACCGCGCCACGTCTGGGGAAGAAATGAGTAGTAGGGGATTCGTGACAGGGGGTATGGGAGCGACAGGAGTTGCTACGTCCCCTGCGGGCGCCAGGTCTCTAATGGAGACAGTGTCCTCTCGCCCGTCAGGATATGCCACATAGGCATACTGAGGGTTGGCGTGGAGGAGTTGGACCGGTTCGACCAAGGGGTCGGACCTGCGAGCCCTCACATGTCGCCGCAGAAGGACGGGTCCTGGGTACGTCAACCAGGCTGGTAATGAGATCCCCGAGGACGACTTCCGAGGGAATGAGAACATCCTCTCATGGGGAGTAGCATTGGTTGCCGTACACAGGAGGGAGCGGATAGAATGGAGCGCATTTGGAAGGACCTCCTGCCAACGGGAGACTGGAAGGCCCCTGGATTTCAGTGCCAGTAGGACAGCCTTCCAGACTGTAGCATGCTCCCTTTCCACCTGTCCGTTACCCCTAGGGTTGTAGCTCGTGGTTCTACTAGAGGCAATCCCGAATGAGAGCAGGAATTGCCTCAAGTCGTTGCTCATGAACGACGAGCCCCTGTCGCTATGAATGTAGCAGGGGTACCCGAACAGGGTAAAAAGCTCACTGAATACCTTGATGAGGGTGGCAGTCGACGTGTCCGCACAGGGGACAACAAACGGGAACCGGGAGTACTCGTCTATTATGTTGAGGAAATAGACGTTCCGGTCCGTTGAGGGAAGGGGGCCCTTAAAATCCACACTCAGCCTCTCAAAAGGGCGAGTGGCCTTGACCAATTGTGCCCGGTCTGGTCGATAAAAGTGTGGTTTGCATTCTGCGCAAATCCGACAGCTTCTCGTCACTGACCTGACATCCTCCACCGAGTAGGGCAGGTTGCGGGCTTTGACGAAATGGTAGAGTCGGGTGACTCCAGGATGACACAAGTCATTGTGGAGGGCCTTCAAGCGGTCCTCCTGCATGATGGCGCATGTTCCGCGCGAGAGGGCATCCGAGGGCTCATTGAGCTTCCCTGGACGATACATAATATCGTAATTATAGGTGGAGAGCTCAATTCTCCACCGCAAGATCTTATCGTTCTTGATCTTGCCCCTCTGCGTGTTGCTGAACATAAACGCCATGGATCGTTGATCCGTGATCAGAGTGAACCACTTCCCCGCCAGGTAATGGCGCCAGTGTCTGACTGCCTCCACAATGGCCTGAGCCTCCTTCTCCACCGCTGAGTGCCAAATTTTGGGGCCTTGAAGGGTGCGGGAAAAGAACGCGACGGGCCTGCCTGCCTGGTTTAGTGTGGCGGCCAGGGCGAAATCAGATGCATCACTTTCCACCTGAAAAGGGATGGATTCATCCACCGCGTGCATCGTGGCTTTCGAAATGTCGCTTTTCAAAGCCTTGAAAGCCAATTGGGCCTCCGGCGTAAGTGGGAAGGTCGTGGACTTGATGAGCGGACGAGCTTTGTCCGCGTAATTGGGGACCCACTGTGCATAGTACGAAAAGAACCCGAGGCATCTCCTCAGTGCTTTCGTGCTAGCGGGCACGGGAAGTTCAGAAAGGGGGCGCATACGGTCTGGATCAGGGCCAATGACCCCGTTTTCCACCACGTATCCGAGGATGGCTAACCTGCGCGTACGGAATACGCACTTCTCCCTGTTATAGGTCAGATTCAGGCGAGATGCGGTGCGCAGAAAGTGTTGGAGATTCGTGTCATGGTCCTGCTGGTCATGGCCGCAGATGGTGACGTTATCCAGGTACGGGAAGGTAGCCCGCAACCCGTTCTGGTCCACCATTCGGTCCATAGCACACTGGAAGACCGAGACCCCATTGGTGACACCAAATGGAACCCTGAGGAAATGGTATAGACGACCATCCGCCTCAAAAGCCGTATATTGTCGGTCCTCTGGGCGGATGGGGAGTTGATGGTAGGCGGACTTAAGGTCTATGGTAGAGAACACTCGGTACTGCGCAATCTGATTGACCATATCAGAAATGCGCGGGAGAGGATACGCATCCAGCTGCGTATAACGGTTAATGGTCTGACTGTAGTCGATGACCATCCGAGGTTTGTTCCCGCTTTTGACTACCACGACCTGCGCTCTCCACGGACTAGCACTGGCCTGTATGATCCCTTCCTTGAGGAGCCGCTGAACCTCAGATCTAATAAAGATCCGGTCCTCAGCGCTGTAACGCCTACTTTTAGTAGCGATGGGCTTGCAGCCTGGTACCAGATTCTTAAATAGGGATGGTGTAGTGATTTTCAGAGTGGAAAGATTGCATGCGGGGCGCTTTGGGCAATTTGGAGGCTGCGGCTGATTCCCTACTGCCAGTGAAGGGAGTGGCCCACCGTACTGTAGGATCACACTCTTCATGTGGACCATAAAATTTAGTCCGAGGAGAATTGGCGCATAAAGGTGAGGTAACACAAGGAGCCTGTATTGCTCGTAAATTGTGCCCTGTACCTCTAGAGTTACCATACATCGTCCTTGGATCGGTACAGACCGGGACCGTGATGCCATGGAAATTGTCTGCTTGGCAGGGAGAACCCGGAGTCCACACCTTTTAGCAGTTTCAGGGTGTATGAAACTCTCGGTGCTCCCACTGTCAAACAGACAATTCACAGTTCGACCATTTACCTTTATATCCATCATTGAATTCTCAAGCCTGTGGTGCTTAGTCTGGTCCAGGGAAATCGACGCCACCGTTGGCCCCTGGGCGTCACTGCATGCCGCCGATGTTGATGCTGAGGACCCCTGCTGGTCGCTCCTAGTCGTCGTGGACCATGATGGCCGCCCCCATGAATCGCACGTGGGCGAGGGCGCCAAACGCAGCGACTCCTGGTGGTCTTCCTCCTCCTCCGTCAGCCACAATGGCGCCGTCCTGGATTCGCACATGGTCCGACCTCGTGGGTACTGCGACGCCGAAGGAGATTGTCTCCGTTCTGGAGGGTTACAAGCTGCACTGCCGTTTTTAGACTTGGAGCTGCAGACTTTACCGTAGTGGCCTTTTTTACCGCACTGGCTGCAGATTGCCGTTCTTGCCGGACACTGTTGCCGTGGATGCTTGGCCCCACCGCAAAAATAGCATCGCTGGCCACCTGGAGCTGCCGCCGTCGTCGGATCGATCTGGGAGCGCGGGTTTGCGGGGCGAGGAGGGAGCTGGGCTTGCTCTTGCCACGTTGACTCCACGTGGTCCTCGGGGTACAGCGCCAAGCTTTTCGACGCCGCTTCCAGCATCTCAGCCATCTCCATCGCTTGGGTCAAGTCGAGGTTCCCCTTTTCCAGTAATTTAAGCCGGATGTACGAGGACCCTACCCCTGCTACGAACGCGTCTCGGGCGAGGTCGTACATGTATTGTTCGGCTGATATGTCTTTACAATCGCAACCCCTGGCAAGCTGCAGGAGCTCATTGGCGTAGTCCTCCATGGTTTCGCCCGACTGCCGACGTCGTGTAGCGAGGAGGTAACGAGCGTGTATCTCGTTGGGTGGTTTCGTGTATCGTTTCTTCAAGAGCTCGACGGCCCTCGGGTAAGTGGGAGCCGCACGAATCGCGAGATAAATCGTGTCGCTTACCCTTGCGTGGAGGACTTGGAGTTTGTCGCTGTCTGTAGTAATAGCTACAGAGGCAGCCAGGTAGTCTTCGAAACACTTCCACCAGTGGTCGAAGGTGTTAGCAGCACCGACCGCACGTGGGTCCAGCGCCAGACGATCTGGTTTCAAGATCTGTTCCATACTCTTTTTTTTGTGTACAGCTGAGAGTTGATGCGCGACAATCAAGCACGTGGAACAAGGCTTCAGTATTGAAGGCTTTTATTGTCTAACAATGGAACTACTAACACGAATACACCAGTTCAGACTGAAGGGGTCCTGCCGGAGCAGAGGGTCTTATACCTCTCCTCCGGAGGCGGGGCCCCACCGGGATGTGCCATAATAATACTTATAACAGGTAAACACCCTAACCCAACAACATTGTACAACCCCCACAGTGACAACACCCTAGCCCAACAGTAACATAATAACAACCCCCAGTGGTAACCAACGATGGTTCACCACAGGGTGTAATCTCTATTATAATGTAAGGAGGACCCTTTAAAAATAGGGAAGCATCTGAAGATGCTTTATGGGGAGGGGAGGATAGTGGCTGAACAAAAATCAGAAACAGCAAGAAATAGGAGTGAGGAGATGTGATTGAAATCAAAGTTGAAGTAGTAGGGGAGCTGATTGGTAGTGGAGAGAGATATGGGGTATGATTTTCCAGCCCTTCCTGCCAGTGGGATCTTCCAGTCCCGCTGAAGGTGGCCCCTCATGGCAGGTCCCCTGGGCAGTGGGTGGGGGGGGGGGGGGGGGGGGGGTGTGTGGAGGATGGTGAGCCATACAAAACGTCATAGATATCGGCAGGACCGGAAGATCCAACCAGCAGCCAATGGCGAGCCGCTTCCGTCGCTGGAAAATACGCCACGGGAGGACCAGAAAATCCTGCCCGTGGTGGAGTTTAGCAGGGGAATTTCAGAAACCCGAGGTGTAATGTCTAAACTCTGCTCTTGGTGCTAGAGAGGGAGATCCAGAGCAGACTGGCGTCAGAAGAGCCCAGGGTATAGTACTCGAACTTCTCAATCAGTAGAGTATTTATAAACGGTGTGAAAATGTTGCTGCAGTAAATAAAGTGTGCATTACAATATCAATGCCACAGATAGATAGATGATCACGCTGCCAAGCTGTGGTTTGTTTTTACTGATCTCAATTTTCAGGCGTTTCAAGTGAAGGACTCGTGGGACTATACCCCACCATGAGTATCCTTCACCAGGGAAGGGAAGGAAGGAGGAGCTATTTCTTAGAGCTCGAAGATGCGACCATTATAGAACTTGATCCATATGGAGTTTAGAATCTATATCTTTCAACGCAAACCCCCCTCAAAATTAATTAGCCCCTTGGAACCCAAAGCATACCAAGAAGACTGCCAACGCCTGATATTTCTGGGGAACTGTAGCTTAAAACAATTGTGGAATATGTAAGAGAAAACCAGAAATTATTGACCAATGGAGAGCTGTTGGTTAGGCTCAGATCCTGGAATATTCAGGAGGAGCTGACTTTAAAATCTGAAACCAGACATCTGATAAATCGACAACTGCGATTAGTCACCTCATCAATTCTCATCGGACCTTTTCATAAAACTAAAAACGAGAAGCTACTCGTGTTGTTAAATGACTTCAGCACAGTGGCCTCTGGCTAAACATAAAATAAAGCCTCTTATGTGTTTCTTTGGGAGGATTTTTTTTTGAGGTCTCAATTCTCTGGTAGGACATCCCCACAGCCCAGGAAATTGGTTGCCATTCACCCATGAATATCCCTCTAGTCCATTTGAGGTTCCACCAACAACTGGAAAAATCCAATCCTTCTTGTTTATCAGCTGCCGTTTAAAGTTTATGGGCTAGATTTTTAGATTAGCATCACATTGAAACAGATGCAAGCCATTCATTTTGAATAATGGCAACTGGAAAATCAAAAATAGGGTCTTTTTTCTGTTCCAATCTTAATGTTCTTTTGGAACTGTTAAATCATGTGCGGTTTCATCGTATTAAAGGAATGCTTACTTTATTTCGGAATGAATTGAAACAAACTGTTTAGGGATGGTCAATGTACACTATCTTAACAGTGGGTTAAGATGGCCTGTAGTACTATATCTCATATTGGTTTAATTAACATGAAAAAGAACCACTCCCAAATGTCTTGGACATTTATTTCAACACCTACCATTACAGCCGGTGCAACGTTCGGTCAGCCTGACATCTGCCTATGATATTCTCATCTAGGTTTTAAACAAAATAATCTGTTGCGGTGTACTCCACACCAGAGTCAGACTCACCACTGAGGGCTTTCGTGTAGCCTTCAATTCTGGCTCACTCCGTCCTTTGGCAGTGCATTAGGAATGAATATACCAACTGGGTCTGTTTATACAAATGGTATTCTTCACAAGTTTTTACCTCGCAGTTTTGCTTCTTTATTTTCCACAGTAGCACAAATGCATTCCTCCCAAACTTACAGCATTTAAAAAAAACTTATCCCTCCCTCTCCCCATCCCCTCCCCTCCTCCTTCCCGGAAGGTATCAGCTCATTTTGTAGCACTTGGTACCCACCTACTGACGACATCGTCTTCATGTTGTCCGAGTGCCTTTTCTTTGCATGCAAGCCCAAAGAGTTGGCAGGCAATCAACAACAGAGTGCATCACATCTGAGTCTGAATCTGATGTCCGTTGCTGGTCACAGAGCAGCAGTTAGGGACAGCTGTGTTGGTTGAGCTTTTCTCTTTCCTCGGTTAATTGCAAGACAACTGACTGACAGCCAGCTGAGGACAGTTAGTTCTTTACAACTTCAGAATTGAACCTGGAATCTTATCAATCTGTCTGGCTCAATACCGCACTGAACACCACACGTGCTTCATGAGTCATGGAGAGTGTTGATTCTGCAAAGGTTGATAGCTTTTGAGATTAGCCAAGTCAAATCAGACCGCATTCCAAATGTTACGGTGCATCATTTGGATGAGATGTTAAACTCTCTCAATGAGAGGCAAAAGATTCAATGGCAAGACTGTTCAAACTAATGTCCGAAACAATATTTATCCGTCAAACTACATCACTAAGAAACAGATTATCTGGTCAATGTTGCATTGTAGGACCTTGATGGGTGACAATTGGGCAGGATCCAACCATGGGCAAGATTCTCTGCTCTCCTCTGTGGCCACTCCGTGACAACGGAGAATTTGGCATTACAGCCAAAACCCCATTAACTTTCAGCAGCGCCAGAAAATGGAGAAAGTGCAAAATACATAGTGACAAAATACAACAATGCAAAATACAACAGTGACCTGAGGCTGGAATTGAACCCAGGTCCCTGGCGTTGTGAGGCAGCAGTGCTAACCACAGTGCCACCCTCAATGTTACTGATGGCAGGGAACTGTTACTCCTGAACAGACGGTTCAGGGGTGCGTATGGGTGCCAAGACTAGCACCTGGAGGAGCAGACTAATGGGCTACCCTCGAGTCTATCTTAGCTCCAACCCAGTCCAACTGGTCAGCAACAACCTACCCTCATTGTCCCAGAAGTTTACCTATGCAGATGACATTTTCTGTGGCATACAGAATCAGACTTTACTGGAGCTGGAAGATGAATTAAATGACCATATTCCAAAGCTGACCGAATAATGTAACACATGGTTCAAACAGCACCAGGGAAACAGTCTCTAGAACATTCCATCCTCACAATGCCAGCGCTAAGAAAGAACTGAACATCATTCCGAATGGCCAGAGACTGAAGCATGATCCCCACCCTGTTTATCTGGACGTCACTCTTGACAGAATCCTCACGTAATAACAGCACCTCGTCAAGGCGGCAGGAAAATTTAAAGCTACAACAACCTTCTTAATAAACTGGTTGGTACCTCATGGCTAAGACACTAAGGACCTCTGCTCTTACCATCTGTCATGAGTCTATGCCCCTATAATTTTGAAAGAAATTATTTTTTCAACTTTCAGCTGCGTGGAAATTTTGCAGTTTGAGTTGAGACAGAACAAAGTACTTGAAAATGCAAGGCCACCTTCTAAACTGAAGGTGAAAAAAACGAACAAGACACCCTCAGGGGAATGTGAAGACCGAAACATTTCCTGTAATTCAAAGATCCATTGAAACTCGTCACTATCTGAGGAAAGGACATTAAAAATGAAAAGTGATGGATATTGAAACACTGCCTGTCACAGACAGACCCACCCAAAACCTCTTGGAAATACATAATGGCTGAAGTATAACAGACCAGTCTTCAGAGACTGCAGAGAGATTTGCAAATGACACAGGCAATGTCAACATTGTCAGCAGAAGGAAGAGGCTGTAAACTGTTCTCACTCTCTCTTGTATAATATGACCACTCTCCACGATAGAATGATCCTTCTCCATAAAACAATTCATAGAACAGGAGGTGGCCATTTGGCCCATGGCATCAGTGCTTGCTCTTTGCTGCAGAAATCCAGAACTAATTCTGCTGTCAAGCTTTCCTCTTACAGCAACTAATCCATGCACATGTTTTTTGCACACTACACCTTGCAACTGAAATTCTTCGATGTGTCATTCTGCTGGGAATAGTGTGGTGTGAGTGAACCCAAACAACTTGTAGCACAAAGTTAATGCTACCAGAAATCAAGGATTCCAGGTGAGAGATTTCTTGCTCGAAGAGCAGGTTGTTGTGGAAGCTTGCACACACATCGATCAAGAATTTTTCAGCACTATTGAGAGGGCAAAAGCACCTACTATATGAGAATTTATTTCTAAAGATTTTCAATGTAGCAGACAGATAAGAACCAATTGTTCTAGAAACATAGAAGATAGGAGCAGGAGGAGGCCATTTGGGCCTTCGAGCCTGCCCCGCCATTCATTACGATCATGGCTGATCGTCCAACTCAATAGCCTAATCCTGCTTTCTCCCCATAACCTTTGGTCCCATTCGCCCCAAGTGCTTTATCTACCCGCCTCTTGAATACTTTCAATGTTTTGGCATCAACCACTTCCTGTGGTAATGAATTCCACAGGCTCACCACTCTTTAGGTGAAGAAATGTCTCCTCACCTCCGTCCTAAATGGCCTACCCCGAATCCTCAGACTGTGACCCCTGGTTCTGGACTCCCCCACCATTGGGAACATCCTCCTTGCATCTACCCTGTCTAGTCCTGTTAGAATTTTATAAGTCTCTATGAGATCCCCGCCTCATTTTTCTGAACTCCAGCGAGAACAATCCTAACCTAGTCAATCTTTCCTCATACATCAGTCCCGCCATCCCCGGAACCAGCCTGGTAAACCTTTGTTGCACTCCCCCGAGAGCAAGAACATCCTTCCTCAGAAAAGGAGACCAAAACTGCAGACAATGGTGTGCAGTTTTGGTCAGAGGAGAGGGGCAAACTGAACTTTTTTCTCTGCCTATCGGGAAGGAGCAGTGTTTTAATTTTTGAAATAGATTGTGGTGTGTTTCCCAAACCCTTGTTTTGTGAAGTCAATTTCAAAGTGACTCGCAGCAAAACACACACACGTACACACACGCACATGCACGCACACACAGCAGAATAACAAAACAAAAAAAGAAGAAAGATTTGGATGTCAATTCACATGAATGTCAGAGTCCAGTGAGGGTGCCTTTTGGACAAAATCTGTAAGGAAAGGGACTTGTTAAATGCATCTGAAGCATGGACAGAACTTGAAAGATTTCAGTAAATAGATGGTCATTACATGGGATCAATACAATACAATAGAAATCCCTGGAACAGTACCAGCATTTAAACTGTTGGATTTTGCTAATGTGTTTCATTTGGTTCCAGGTTCTAACTGGTTTTTGGTTCTCAAAGAGGGGAACACTGTTGCTTGATGTTTTCAAAAGGGTTCTGGTTAAACAGTCATTCTCTTCAGTTTCATGTCACATTCTGTGGTGACACAAAGAGTAGAGAACTCAATGATTGCCGGATTTTGAAATGGTCAAATGCTGGATGTAGGAGGCAATATAATGCTAAAGTCATGCAGAATGAGGATGGAAGCACCTGCAGTGGATCTGGCTATTATAGCAGAATACAGAACTGGGATAGCAATGAGGGGCAAATAAATCCCAGGAATGTCCAAGGAGCAGTTAACAAAAAGCAAAATACTGCAGATACTGGAAACCTTAACTAAAAACAGAAAGTGCTTGGAATGCAACCATTGAAACATACAGATTAGGAGCAAGAATAAGCCACTCGGCCCCTCCAGCCTGCTCTGCCGGTCAATAAGATCATGGCCGATGTGATTGCGGCCTCAACCCCACATTCCCACCTATCCTCAATAACTTTTGACTCCCCTTGTTAGTCATGAATCTATCTGCCTCCACCCTAATGGCCCAGCTCTCTGGGGAAGTCAGTTCCAAAGATTCACGACCCTCTGAGAGAAAAAATATATTTTAAACTCCATTTTAAGTGGGAGACTCTTTATTTTTAAACAATGTTCCCTAGCTCTCAGCACGTCTGGCAACATCTGTAGAGAGAGAAACAGAGCCAGGTATGACACTTCTTTAGACCTTGTGCTGTTTATTTGATGATTCTGCACTCCGGGGTAGAGCCACACTCAAAAGGAACACACATTGAAGAACACACATTGAAGCCTAAAACTAAACCTCCAGTGTTGTGTCCCAGACTAAGTTCCACTCTTCCTCGCCCTGTCCTCATAGTTACACTGCTTCTGAAGACATTAGAGTTAAACCTTCATTGTGTCTTCAAATCCCTTCATGGCCTTATTCCACCATAGCTTTGCAATCTCCTTTGCTTGTGAATTCTGCACATTGCACTCTTGATGGGAAAGCCTTCATCTGCCTTGGCCCTACCTGTCCGCAACTTCTTTCTTCAATCATGCTACCTTTCCCACCTCCTTTAAAAATCTACTTTAAATTATATTCTCGGTGGTGTTTTCAGTCATCCCTCTTAGAATCTCTCCCTTTTATCTGTTTCTGCATTATATTGAATCATAGAATCCCTACAGTGCAGAAGGAGGCCATTCGGCCCATCGGGTCTGCACCAACCACAATCCCACCGAGGCCCTATCCCCGTAACCCCACATATTTACCCTACTAATCCCCCTGAAACTAGGGTCAATTTAGCATGGCCAGTCAACCTAACCCGCACATCTTTGGAGCATGGGAGGAAACCAGAGCACCCGGAGGAAACCCACGCAGACACGGGGAGAACGTGCAGACTCCGCACAAACAGTCACCCAAGCCAGGAATCGAACCCGGGTCCCTGGCGCTGTGTGGCAGCAGTTCTGACCACGGTGCCCCCATGAATACAAGTTGTTGTTATAGTTCTGTAGCTTATCAGCATTCTTGGTTTGCATGACAGTACTGAGGGTAAAGGATTGTGGAACTTGATCCTTACTTGAAAAGTATCAGAAAGTGCAAATTCTTAAATATCTTTCCAAAATGCCTCCATTTACTCAAAAATCACTTGAATTGTGTGCAAGCTAGTTTGCTGGGGAATGTTTGATTTATCCACCAATTCAATTTCAATCTCGCTTTCAACAGCACAATTTTCCAGTAAGGTGGGTGAAATGAAGTGCATTCAGTTCAGAGCGAGTACACAAAAGACAGTAACCAAGGACCGATTGAACATTTGTATTGATTTTGCTGTCCTGCCTGACTCCCAAAGTGGACCAGCTGAGCCAAAAGCAGGTCAGTCTTGCATTAACCAGGACCTGGTGCTGCGTTAACAACTATCTCAAACCTAGTTTTTAATTCACTGCCTTCAAGGGTGTAACAAGAAAATTTGGAACAAGCACAATTTCTACCAATGCCCTTCATTTTAGGTGGCATTATGCTGGCTAAGGAAAGTTTATTTTATTCATTCGTGGGACATGGGCATTGCTGACTGGCCAGCATTTATTGCCCATCCCTGGTTGCCCGAGGGCAGGTGAGAGTCTACCACATTGCTGTGACTCTGGAGTCACATGTCGACCAGACCTGGAAAGGACGGCAGATTTACTTCCCTAAAGAATGTTAGTGAACCAGATGGTTTTTTCCGACAATCGACAATGGTTTCATGGTCATCAGTAGATTCTTAATTCCAGATATATTTTATTGAATTTAAATCCCCCCATTTGTCATGGTGGGGTACGAACCCGAGTCCCCAGAACATTAGCTGAGTTTCTGGATTAATAGTCTAGTGATAATACCAGTGGGCCATCGCCTCCCCAACCTATTTTTAAACATAATTTCAAAGAACGTCATGTAAATGAAACAAACTCTTATTGCAGCCATATATAATTAAAAGCCTAAGTTCGATCTTCTGGATTTCAAATTCCTTTTCTCACTGATATTATAAGCCCATTGCAATGATGCTCATGAATTACTGAATTTTCATGAGCTACTCAATAGTTGCTCAAGATCAATATTTGTGTAGTAAGGGCATAGGACCATAAGAAATAGGCACAGGAGTAGACTATATGACCTGTTGAGTTGAGCATGTTCCATCATCCATGGCTGATCTTTGGCTCCAATTCCACTTTCCTACCTGCTTCCCATGTTCTTTAATTCCCTGAGAGACCAAAGCCCAGATTCCACCCCCCACCCCTGCTCCCCCACCCTCCCCGTGGTGTGTTTTCCAATGGCGGAGGTGGCTCACCATTGTCTGCCTTTGACATGATTTTCTGACCCTGTTGGCAGGAAGGGCCGGAAAATCCTGCCTCAATAGTCTGTTTATCTAAGCTTTAAATATACTCAATGAAAGAGCATTCACAATCCTCTGGAATACAGAATGAGTGTTATGTACCTTCTCAATATAGAGTCCAGAGTAACAAGAGAACAGTGATATCAGTTTTACTTTCAGTGTACATTTCTACATAAGTGAAAGACAGTAATTGGAGTAAATAAATTCAAGGCTACCATATACTGGGCGCGCATTCTTACTGGAGCTGTTTCCAGCCATTCTGCTTTACAATTCAGACACTAAAATGTTAAAAGTGAACAGATTGGGGTAGATTTTGACTTTGTGTGATTGTGTAAAATGGGTTATTCCCATTAATTACAATTGGGAGATGCGTAAATTAGGCTTCCCACTTACTATCACCCATTTTACTTAAATGCATCACATCTAAAGATGTGCAGGTTAGGTGGATTGGCCATGGTAAGTGCATCGGGTATAGGGGATAGGGCCGGGATGGGGGATAACGGACGGGACAGTGGGTCTAGGTAAAGTGCTCTTTCAGAGAGATAGTGCAGACTCGATGGGCCTCCTTGGGTGGGAACGGCCTCCTTCTGCACTGTAGGAATTCTACGATTCTATGAATATTTATGTAGTCAACGTCGGTGTTAAAAAGCATACAGAAAAGTCTACTTGCACAGATCAAATCTACTTTTATTGTTCTATCAGCATTGTCGGAGATATTGTCCACCTATCATGACTCTGTTCTTCTGGAGGTGCTGCTACTGTATGATGCCATGATACCAACAGCCGTCCAGCATCTCCTTCAAGTGACTTTTCTTCGTTTGAGTCCAATGTCACAACTCTGTTTCAACAGAGATTTTTAATTCATTCTGAAAGTGTGGGCATCATTGGCAAAGACCAACCCTCATTGTCCTCGAGAAAGTAGAGATGAGCCACTTTCTTGAATACAACTAAGCATTTGTTTGGCTATTTCAGAGAGAACCTGAGGGTCAACCATGTTGCCTTGGATCTGGAGTCACATACATGGCTGCTTGAGCAAGCTTAAATTACATTAGTGAAAGAAAGCTTGAGGGCGATTTTCAGCCTGCATTTGCAGTCAGAGAGGACGGCAACACAGGCTGAAAATCTGGAGAGAATCGGGAAACGCGGTTTCCTCTGGAGAGATCGCCTTTCGCGACTTTCCCTGCCCATCGCCAATGACAACATGAGGTTCATGCCTACAAAGGGCCAGAACCTGCACATCTTTGGATGTCATGCATTTGAGTAAAATGGGTGATAGTAAGTCAGAAGCCGAATTTACACATCTTCCAATTGTAATTAATGGGAATAACCCATTTTACACAATCACACAAATCAAAATCTACCCCAACCTGTTCATTTTTAACATTTTAGCATCTGAATTGTAAAGCAGAATAGCTGGGAGCAACTCCAATAGGAATGCGCCCCAGTATCTGGTTGCCTTGATTTTATTTACTCCAATGATTTGTACCTGTCTTTTGCTTATGTAGGAATGTACACTGAAAGTGAAACTGGCGTCACTGTTCTCTTGTATTTCAATGTATTTGAGTAAATTTTAATATAATTATCAGCCCCCCCATCCCCGCTAAATACTCCCCCCTCAGCATATTTTGAAACCTTGCCGATGGTTTGTGAAAATATAAACCTGTCAAGGGGATCCCTCCGGGGTGCAAAGATGAATATAGTCCCCGGGGGAAGAAGGACATGCCTGGGCAGTGCCCTGGAACTGTTCCCTGGCACTGAAGCCCCGACACTGCCCCGGCACAGGTTGGCATTGTGGCAGGGGTGGACCCTAGTGAGAGCCTCAAAGGTGGGGGTGAGGGGTCATGTATGTGTGGGGGGCGGGGGAAAGAGAGGGTGCACTGAAGGGGGGAGAAAATGCTGGTGATGACTTTGTGGGGGGGGGGGGGGATACCTCTGTGGGGGGGTTGGGAGGAAGGTTATTTTTTGCTCTGATCAGGGCACCTTTTAAAGAAAGTCCCCGATCGATCTATGTGGAGCCGGCTTTGCTGGTGTCTTTAGGCCCCGCCCCTCAAAATGACGGCCCTGCTTTTTTTTGACGTGTCATAAGATTTGGAGAGAAAATCAGCCTGTTTTCATAAACCGGTTTCTGTCAGACCCTGACACTCTGCCATTTTCTGGTAAGATTCCACCCGTTGTTTAGTGCAGTGAAGGGAGCTGCCTCTGTTGAGTTTTTAAAAAGTGAATGGTTAGCTTAGGGATGTGAATAGGTCAGCTCAAAAAAGAAAAGATATGAGGAGCAACTTTTTTCTCGAAGGGCAGTGCAAGTTAGGAACTCTCTGCCTCAGAAGGCAGTGGAGGTGGAGTCAGTGAATATTTTTAACGGGCTGGTAGATGGATTTTTGTTAGGCAAGAGAATCAGGGGTAGACGGGAATGTGGAATTCGAAACACAAATAGATCAGCCATGGTCTTGTTGAATGGTGGGGTAGGCTCAAGGGGCCAAATGGCCTACTTCTGCTCCAATTTTTGTATGTTTGTATTTTTAAAAAAATGAAAGGTGTAGCAAGTTTAACTCTTGTGCCAACACAGTTCAGAGCTGGCTGCTTATAGTCTCTAAGAACAGCACTATCTGGAGTGAAGGGGCAGCACGTTGGCACAGTGGTTAGCACTGCTGCCTCACAGCACCAGGGGCCCTGGTTCAATTCCGGCCTCGGGTCACTGTCTGTGTGGAGTTTGCACATTCTCCCCGTGTCTGCCTGGGTTTCCTCTGGGTCCTCCGGTTTCCTCCCACAGTCCAAAGATGATTGGCCATGTTAAATTGCCCTTAGTGTCAGGGCTCTAGCTAGGGTAAATGCATGGGGTTATGGGGATAGGGCCTGGGTGGGATTGTCATCGGTACAGACTCGATAGGCCGAATGGCCTCCTTCTGCACTGTAGGATTCTATGATTCTGTGTCTTTATCCCAGCACAGTCAACACAAGGCTGGCTGGGCAAGTCTAGAGTCCCAGGTCACCTGACCTTAAAGAGGCCCAACATGCATAACACATTGATGTCTCCAACTCCAGTTAGGCGTCACAGCTCAGGGACATCAGGAGTGTTACTTATTTTGCTGCATTATTAAAACAAGCTCAAGACAAGTAAAAACGGGAGGGGAGCTGAGGAGACCAACTTGATTGAAAAATTGGATTGCAAGTTCCCTGTTCTCAGTTACAATCTACTGCACTCCCAAATATCCGCTGTTACTGAAATAGATCATGTCACCAAATGACCGCATGTAACAGTTTGCTGCAAGTCCAAAGGTTTAACTCTACAGATTCTCCTGACAACCCAAACAAAAATAAATACACTGATTTATTTTTCACTGAAATCTTGAAATAGCCCACAAATGAATTCTTAGTAAAGATCTCGTAAACAGATGTACTACCAAGTCTCCTGTGGTGCTCCTCATAGTGAGTCAGAGTTCTGGGTATGCCCTGCAGCAGCTAACTTCGTGCCACTGACTTACAGAGCCTAATAAGTCACATTCCATTCTTATTAAATGGTATTCTGAAATTCTAATTGGTGCTAGGGAATGGAATTTCACAATTTTGTCTGTTATTCCGTGAATAAGTGGCCTTTGCTTTTTAAATATTCCCCTATCCGGCTACAGGTTTCTGACGTTCATGACGAGTCACTTGTAAAGCTTAGAGTACATAGCAATGCATGGTCCACCCAACTGGGTACAGCTATCTGGTATTTAATAGTGCTGGGGGAAGCACATGAGGGTTGAGGGCAGTTGGGGAGTGCTCTTGCACTTTGGTGGCACTAGGGAATGATGATGTGGAGATGCCGGCATTGGACTGGGGTAAACACAGTAAGAAGTTTAACATTGTTTTGTTTCTTAAAGACTTGATTAGTTGTAAGTATTCGCATTCCAACCATTATTCATGTAAATTGAGTTTGTGTCTTTATATGCTCTGTTTGTGAACAGAATTCCCACTCACCTGAAGAAGGGGCTTGCAGCTCCGAAAGCTTTTGTGGCTTTTGCTACCAAATAAACCTGTTGGACTTTAACCTGGTGTTGTTAAACTTCTTACTAGGGAATGATCCCAGAGGATTGGCAGAAATGGGGTGCAAGCCCTTGCAGCCCAAAATGGATACCCCCAAAAATGGGCATGAGGAATGTGATGGGCAATTCAGGGAAACAGTCCCTTATACTCTCTTTGCAGAAGGAAGGGCTGTTGTACAAAATATAACAGTCCTTTTCTGTGGCATCTTAGTCAATGTTTTGGAAATTGGATTCCCTCTATCTACCCTACAGGTTACATCCTCAAAAAGACTAATAAATTCATCAAACATGATGTTCCTTTTGTAAAACCATGTTGATTTTGTCTGATAATACCATCATTTTCTTGGATATTCTTCAGAACAGCATTTTTCTGTTGATTGATGTCAGAATAACTCATCTGTTTTCTCTCTCCCCTCCTTTCTTGAGTAGAGCTACGACATTTGCTAATGTCCAGGGGATCACCTTCACAGCCACAGGCAGTGCAGCTCATGTCTACTTTAAGGTTGAAGTTGTGTTGCTGCAGGCAGATTTCAGTGAGGACAGACTCTGTGAAGAGCAGACATCAAACACATTGAAAGGGATTTACTGCAAAGGTTGGTGGCAGGATCTTATGGCCCTGCCATTGGCAATGGCATTTCCCATTGAATGCAACTGAATGCCTGGAAACCCACGGTAGGGGTGCGCCAACGGCAGGACTGGAAAATCCCACCTGCATGAATGGCCAGAAAGTTCCAGCCATTGTTCCACACTGAGGTTCAGGCAGGGCAATTGCTCCCTGAGCGCTTTTATTGATATGTCCTCCTGTTACATAGAAACTAGAAGTCGTAGTAGGCCAATCGGCCCTTCAAGCCTGCTCCGCCATTCAACTTGATCATGGCTGATCATCAAATTCAATATCCTGATCCCCCCTTTATCCCATATCCCTTGAACCCTTTAGCCCCAAGAGCTGTATCTAATTTCTTCTTGAAATCAGACAACATTCTGGCCTCAACTACATTCGGTGGCAGTGAATTCCACTGTTGAGAGCCCTTCTTCAATTCTTCCCTCTTCGAGTAACATCTCCTGCTCTGTGTGGCCTCTGCTTCTTCTCCTGGTCATGCTGTGTTCCATGGGGAATGACTACTAGTGCACCCACATCTGGGAGCAACTAGTTTGCAGAAAACTTGAAGTTAGTAGATGAGCTTCAGTATCTGCATCACCACACCCTGTTAGCTCTTCTGTAACCTGAAACAACTCTGGAAAGCATCATAACAACAGTCAGGAATCATCCAGCAATGATTCTGTAAGTAGTTGATGAAACCTATAAATAGCACTAGTGAGGGGTCTTTCTCACAGCTATGAGGGGTTAAAAGAGGGTGTTGGCTGGGGTATTGAGCTCCAAAATGACACTGCTGGCATCAAATCAGGAATACTCACTGAATGACTCCATGAACTGCCTATCTGCATATTTCTGACCGACATTCACTGTGACAAGCTGACATCTGTAACTGATAGAGTTATAATATGTCTTCGGAGGTAGAAGTCCCTTCATCCAAATCCCTTTATTTACAAACTCTAACAGCAGCACACAGAGTGCTATCAGTCTATCTCCGGGGGTGTCAGAGGAACTGACACTCCCAGTTAAATACAAGGCAAAGACTCCCTGATTGGCTCATCAATTGGATCCTTAATCAGGGAGTTCATGCTCCAATAAGCCAACCTCAATGGCCTGATTGAAGTCATTACAATAGCATCCAGCCATCTTCTGCCACAAATTTGCATGTGCAGCGGACTCCATTTTGGATCCCGAAGGGCACTTCTGGCCCCCAAAATGCAGGTGTTAATGAGTCCTCAGATTTGACAGCACAAGGGGTCCTCTGACCCGGCAGTATTGGAGACAGGGAGTCCAGGGTTTTGAATATCAGCAATATGAGGTTTGGCTCTCCAGTAGATTTTTGGTGTTTATCTGCAGTGAGGGAGAGACAGGAAATGTGCTTGGCAGTGCTGGTTTAAGATTTTTCTCAAAATCTCTCTGCAGACATTACAATTATTGTTTTGTGATAAGCTCCTGGACAGCTCTTTCTGCAACTCTGTCTTCCATTCACAACAATGAGAAAGTACAAAGGTGCCTCAGTCTTTAATTTTAAGAAAATTACAATACAATTAGAAAAGTCACTCAGTTTGTTTCCATGTCTAAAGCTCATTCAGCTCATTTGTTAGAAAATGCAGTGATAATGGGTGAATTATCCATTTTCGAGACTAATGGGGGATTCACCGGCCCCATTTCCCTGCTGGTGGGAATCCTGACATCCCGCTGAATGGGGCGTTAGGATTAAAACAGGTTTCCCCAAGGACGTCCAACCCATCACCATTCAGCTGGCTCACCCTAGCCCGTGTCTCCCTGGTGGGAGGCCCCGGGATGGGCTATAGCACTTCCTCCTCTCTTGGGGTGCTTGCTGGCCCCCCCTTGCTGGGACAGAGGGGGAGCTGGAGTGAGCTCCAGATGCCACAGCATCATCTGATGATGCCAGTCCTGGGGGTCCACCATTGTCATGAGCCATGCTGCTGATGCCCTCAGCCATGGTCTTCTGCGAGTGGGCCAAATTCTGGAGTGCTGCAGCATGTCCTTGTGTGACTGCGCGCTGGTGTCCTGGGCCTCAGACGTGGACATCACAGAGCGAGTCAAGCCTGAGATGTCATCAGATATAGCTCGGATGTCTTGCCCCAGGCTTTCCACTGTAGACGCCACCCTTGCAGTGTTGGCCTGGGTACCACATGATACTGGCGCCATGTCCCACTAAAGAAGGGTTCCAGACTACACCAGAGGGCCCTGCAATCTCTGGAATATAGCTGACTTCAGCGGAAAGTCTGCAAGATTCCCATGGGGTGGGAGGGGAGGGAGCGCAGGTCGGCTCATTAGCATAGACTGAATGGGGCCTGTGGAGCACTGCTAACGCCAATGGGAAACTCTCCAGTTTTTCCGCTGCCACGAGTGCAGATGGGAGAATCGCAGTCTGTGTAGTGGTGGGTGGCTCCGGGGGCGATTTTCCCGTTGGCCAGGTCCTATCCCTGTAACCCCACATATTTACCCCGCAAACTCCTCTAACCTATGCATCTTGGAACACTAAGGGGCAATTTAGCACGGCCAATGCACCTAACCTGCACATCTTTGGATGCCAGTTGGCAGCTATTTTAATGAGCATTCATGAGGTGCAAATGAAGCAGAAAAGCTGACCTGCCATTAACCTGCCATTGGGAAAATCTAGATTCTCCACTCTCGCCCACCACCAAACCTGCCGTGGACAGGATGAGGGAATTCCACTCAATGTGATACAACTGATAATCAAGGTGACACCAGGAACTGGGATAAAGCAGTGACAGCAAGAACTGGAATAAAGGAATAAGAAAATATAATGATGAATAGTCAACAGAGATTTCACAAGGAAAAATCTTAATCAATCTCACAAATTCTTTGAGGAGGTAACAGGGAGGGTAGAAAAGGGTGGTAGATGCAACATATCTGGATTTCCAACTCTTTTAAGTTAACCAATTAAACTAAATAAAATAAACTGGGGGATAAAGCAATAAGGGCAACCCCTTAAAAAAGCAAATTACCAATGAAACTTTGAAAGTTTTGTTTCTAAAATTTATATATTAATGTCACAAGTAGGCTTACACTAACACTGCAATGAAGTTACTGTGAAAATCCCCTAGTTGCCATAGTCTGGCGCCTGTTCAGGTACACCGAGGGAGATTTTAGCATGGCCAATGCACCTAACCTGTACGTCTTTTGGACTGTGGGAGGAAACCGGAGCACCCGGAGGAAACCCACGCAGACACAGGGAGAACGTGCAAACTCCACAAAGACAGCGAACCAAGCCAGGAATCAAACCTGGGTCACTGGCGCTGTGAAGCAGCAGTGCTAACCACTGTGCCACTTTCAGCATTGATAAAGCAACCCAGTCCTTACGAACGTGGAAGGCCTCGATGGTGCCTTTGGACACTTCATGCTCCCTCTCCAGGGGCATACGGCTGCGAATGTGGCCACGGGTAGTGGGGCAAACAGTCTGATCGGACAACTCTCCCTTAATTGTCCACAGTCTGAACCTGTTGATGGCAAGCTTGGCCAGTCCTAGGGGCAGGTTCACAAGAAGGTCCTCCTCCTTCCCCGCCCCTCTCCATGCCGGGTGCCCGTAGGTCAGGAGCGTGGGGCTGAAATGCAATAAAACTGTAACAAAATGTTTTTTAAATAACTAAAAGGGTTGTCTTTAAAGGCCTTTGATAAGATACCACATGTAGCCGAACGAATAAAGTGATTGTATGTGTAGTCAGGAGACCAATAGCAGAATGATTGAATACAAGGCTGATTGAATACAAGGTTAAAATCAAGTAGTCACGATAGAGGATAACTATCAGATTGGCAGGTGGAAAGTGAGGCTCCACAAGAATCAGTACTGGAACGACCATTGCTCACAATTTGTATTTAAATTTAGAACCAAAAACCTCATTTTCAAATTTGTGGAGATTATGAAATTTGGATCAATAGTCAAGAGGGAGGGCTGCAACAAATCAGAAGTAGACAGCAATAAACATGAAGGATTGGCAAATGAATTTCAATAATTAGGTATTAATTGTATTCAAGTGGTGGGCATGAATTGGGGACTCGCTTGTGCTTGTGGGCAGAATTCTCCAGCCCTTCCAGCTGGTGGGATCTTCCGGTTCCGTCGAAGTCAGCCCCTGCCACAGGTCCCCCGGCGGTGGCTCGGGCGAACAGTGTAAATCACCATCGCCTTCGGCAGGGCAGGAAGATCCCGGTGACGGCCGATGGTGAGTCGCCTCTGCCGCGGTGGTGAGCTGGAGAATTCTGCCCTGCGTCTCTCTAAGTAAAAGCTAGTTGGTCGTGTTTTATTCCTCGCAAGCTGACTGTCACGAGTTTTTACATGAGGCATTACATTCTGGTAAGAAAAATAAAGGTCACAGATAACTTGGAAAGTAAGAATCGGAATAGGTCAGAAGAGCAAAGGGATGCAGGAGCACAAATACACAAATCACTAGCAGTTGCGATGGAGGTCAATGAGGTCATTAGAAAAGCAAATAAGTACTGGAGTTGACTTGGAGGGGAGGGGGAATTGAAAAGCAGAGGAGTCATGTTAAACTTGAATGAAACTTTGGTCAGACCACATTTGGCATATCGTGTACAGTCTAATCACTGGATTATAAAAAAGGATATAAAGGTGCTTCATGAGGTTACAAAAAAAGGTTTACAACAATGATACCAGAATTGAGAGGTTACATCTATCAGGAAGAACCACAGAATCCCTACAGTGCAGAAGGAGCCCATTTGGCCCATCGAGTATGCACCAACTCTCCGACAGAGCATCTTTCCCAGACCCTATCCCATGTATTTGCCCCTAACCCGCACATCTTTGGACTGTGGGAGGAAAGCGGAGCACCCGGAGGAAACCCACGCAGACATGGAGAGAACGTGCAGACTCCACACAGACAGTGACTGGGGTCCGGAACTGAACCCGGGTGTCTGTGGCAGTGAGGCAGTCGTGCTAACCACGTGAACCACAGTGCAGGTTCTTAAGAGATGGGTCTCTTTTCCTTTGAAAAATGAAAGGTGAGGAATGACCTAATAGAGGTCATTACAATTCTGAAAGGTTTTGAGAGACCGGATATAGAAAGATTGTTTCTACTTCTGGGGATGAGCAATATAAATATCACAGGGAAATCAACTTGAGTATTTTGAAGCAATTTCTCTGTCCAGAGAGCTGTGAGAAATTGGAACTGAGGTAAATGGTATAGATGCATTTAAGGAAAAGCTGGTGGAAGGGAATAGTGGGTGAAGCAGTTACGGTTAGATGAGGAAGAATGGGAGGAGGTTCAAGTGGAGCATAAACTTGATGGGCTGAATGGCCTCTTCCAGTGCTGTGTGTTCTATGCAATTAAAGGTTTCTTGCTTCAAACTTCAAATTTTATTTTTGATGGTGTAATTGCATTCTGGTTCCAGTGGGAGATGCTCTATTGTGACTGCAAGAGAGTGTAATGATAACGTGATTGTCAAGAGACCAAAGCCATTATTGTCCTGGACATTGAAAAACATAATGTGTAAATATAAAAATAAGCACTGAAACTAAGTCCCCAAACTTGGTGTCGTGGTTCAGTTTTATTCCACTATCTTCTAACTCTCAGTTCCTCAGGAGCAGTGACTTGAATTTCACTCTGTGTATAACATCATGGGAGATTAAAAATATTTTGGAGGCAGTTTTGCACCTGTGTTTGCTGTGAGCACAAAGGGCAACATGGGCACCAGATCTCGCCATATTCAGAAAATGCGATTCTTGCCAGCGAGATCTCACTTTCTGATTTTCCCTGCCCCTTGCCAGTGATGTAACAAGGTTCCCGCTTTTCATTTAAATGCATTGAACTGAATTTAAATGCACTTAAAGGGCCTCTCCACCATATGTTCCTTCCCCCCCCTCCACATAGAGAATTCCCCCCACGTTTTCAAGGTTTACAACTGCCTTTATAAAATGTGAAGCAGTCGAGGGGAACTCGCTAGGGGTACAGTGGGGGTGGGGGTGGGGGACATGCCCAGGTAGTACTGGAGGCAGTTCCAGGGAAAGCCCTCTGGAGAGCTCTATTTGAGGAGTGGGGGTGGTTGCCCCAGTGCTTGTGTGGGTGGCTTCCCTTTATGTTTGTGTGTGTGTGGAGTGAGGGATTCCCTTATCTGTTGGGAGGGGGCGGGCAGAGAAAGTATTTCATTAGCAGCCCTTTAAAAACGGTGCCCTGATCTCTGTGGAGCTGGCATTACCAGTTCTATCAAGCCCTGCCCTGTCAGCATGAGGTCAAAAGCTGCTCCCCCAGATTTCCTGTGCAGAGTGCCAGAGAATCTGGAGAGAAAGCTCAGCTGTGCAGCTGGAGAGCTGCACGCCGGTTTTCCCGCTTCAGCCAGCACTTTGTGCACAACAATGCAAAATTCCACCCTTTGCCTTAAACATCGGCCCTCTGCATTGCAAATAGCTGCTCCCAGAAGGCTAGTTTTACCAGCAGTTGGTCGTGCCAACTCACTCGGCTATCACTAGTGGCGGCAAAGTTGCACACCCCAGACACCTGCCTCATTCGGAATGCTGAACGGAGTGAGAGTAGCCAAGGACCAACGGTCAAACATTCAGCAAATTCCAGCACTCTGGAACCGATGTAAGGCCTGTTGTCACTACTGAATCCTAGCCATTGCTCATTTCTTCTCCAATGCACCTTGAAGGAAGTAGCTTGCACCTGGGCATCAAACCACAATGTCATCAACCTTCTTGTACCCACATATGTGTGAACCTATGAACTGAATGTTGGCCAGCTATCTGCTCTTAGACTGAGCTCTGTGCTGAAATCTAAAATAATCCTCCTTCAATAGCCGCACATGCACACCTGCTGGTAGGAATCATGGTATGTCAATGAGCAATAAATAAACCCCCATGTCACCTCCAATTGTTGTTACAGCTAAACTGATCTAACTCAGCATACACCAGTACTTAAAGCCTGGTAATTTAGTAAGTAGGGCTGATTTTTCCCCTCTCCTACACTGGCTAGCAGACTGATATTGCACATCTGAGTATGTTGCGGTTATGAAGACTTTATGTTGCCTGACTACTTCTGTTCTAGACCAGCAGTATGGGCCCCTAGACCTGTACCACAGGCTAAGTAGCACTGGCAAGGCTTACTGTTGGCAACTGAAGGAGCTGTTGGGGAGAAACAAGACTTGAACAGGGAAGAAGACATGGCCGGAATTTTCTGCCAGCGAGATATTCTGGTCCCGCCGAAGGCAACGGACTTTCGAATGGCTCGCTGCAATTCCCTATCCCTGATCCCACCACATTGGGGCCAGAAAGCTCCATCCATTATTTACTTGCCGATTAGTTACCTTTGGGTTGTTTCTGCGACCCCGTCAGACTTCCCAGTCTGTAAAAGGTCCAGACACAAACTACACAGACAGCTTTCTGTCCCATTTTGGCCACAGAGGAAATTTCAGCAAGTGGCTTGGGAACACCTGAGACTCACTGATTTCCATTCGAATGCTAAACCTGCATCTATTGCAGCACTTGCCCAGTTATATCTGTTGGTGGTCCACCCCAAAATCAGGAAGCAGTGTAGTGGGGATAGAGACTTGTTCCCTGTGCCTCTCTTTAGTGCCAAGGGATTAATGCTTCCCAGGGACCCTATACGCTTCCCACTGCCTCGGCAAAGCAGCCAGCATAATTAAGGACCCCATGCACCCCGGACATTCTCTCTTCTCTCTTTTTCCATCGAGAAAAGGATACAAAAGTCCAACCGACTCAAAAACAGCTTCTTCCCTGCTCCCATCAGACTTTTGAATGGACCTACCTCGCACTAAGGTTGATCTTTCTCTACACCCTAGCTGTGACTGTAACACTACATTCTGCACTCTCTCGTTTCCTTCTCTATGAACGGTATGCTTTGTCTGTACAGTGCCCAAGAAACAATACTTTTCACTGTATACTAATACATGTGATAACAATAAATCAAATCAAAGTATCATTGTGCAGTAACAATCCAGTAGATTCTTTGTGTGTCATTGAACAAGGTGGTGACTCTTGGGGTAGAATTAGACTTCAGGCCTCCATTTCATAATAGAGATAAGCTATTAGACCTCATCTCCAGCGGCAATTTATCCGATATAAGGATTCAAATTAGCAGCCCTCAAGTAAGCCTTTGGAGAAAGAACAGAGGAAACTATGGAGGTGCGGGAAGAAGGTGGCCACTGTGCCTTTCGTAATTCTGTGGAATAAGAAGGGTCACTCCTGCCCCTCTGTGCTCCACAGAAAGCATCTCTAAACAATTCTATGACCATTTCTTTGACAGTATTCCGTTCTTCCTTTAAGGATAGCTGTAAAACTGGAAAATCCCATCATACAGCACCTAGTTTCTCCACAGATTTTACAGAAGGGTCCTGAATCAAGCACAGGTCCCTTAATTCTTTGAATAACCAAAAGCAAGAAACATTGTGGACAAACATTCTTATTTCCCTGTTTGACTGGTGTTCTGTTTTAAAGTATACAAGACCAGCTCAGACTCGTATTAACTGTTTTTTCCTTCTGAGTATTGTAATTGGCCCAACATTGGCGCCAGGCATTTGCCAAGTACGCCTAAAATCAATGAAGAGCAATATGTAGGTGGCCATGCTGCTGATGCAAATTGGGGAAGTACCTCACACTCAGAGATTGGTAAATGATGCGTCCATTTTATGCCTGAAAGGTTTCTCCTACTCTAAGTGGACCAGCTGTATTGGAGCTTTAACCTGAGAGTCTATTATTCTTTTAAATCAATATTTAGTGACGTAGAGTCAGGAGGACTTGTGGGTCAGTCGGTGTGGGCGGCCTGGCCTCTAACCGAGAGGTCCCACTCCATGACTTGCTGGCCAGGGATGATGCGGTTCAGGAGGTTGATCATCTGCCTGTGACTCCTTCCCCTAAAAGGAATAAAGTGCGTGAAGATTCGAAACAACTAAACAGTATCAAGCCTCTGACTGAATGCCTCACTGATTAATTTTAATTATCATTCTGAGTAACCTTCAGCGTGTAAGTTAATGTTCCCTTACAGAATCATCTCAAACCATGTCGAGGAGAAGCGAAAAACACCCACTGTTCTCATTTTTAACTTCGTTTAACGAGTCTCTTAAATTAACAGCATCATATTTTCTCTGCAGTAAAACTCAGCTTGTGTGTGACTGCTGGGCTTTCGGCTTTGCACAGCAGTACAAAAAGGAATGAGAACGCACAGCTAGTTTGACACCTGCCCGACACAATGCAACTTTGCCTATAGTGTTAAAACAAACATATTTTTCCTCTGGTTATCATTTCCTGAGCTTATCCATCAGATTTTCATTGTGGTTTTTTTTCAATTCCCTTGGGTGTGGAGTTGCAGGGCAATTTGCAGGAAAGCACCGTTTACCAGTCACTCTCAAGTTGAAAGATGGGAATGGAAAGACTTGGCACGGGTTTAACAGTAAATTAGCATTGTCCATCAGATTCGTTCCATTTCAACTCATTTATTTTTTTTACAACTGGGACTAATATACCTGTCTTGTGGCCAAGCAGCACCAGAAACCACACAGGGTCCAGACAGAAGAGGGCGGAGGGAGGAGACGGGTGAATTCACCTCAAAGAAACAACCTTCAGAATCAATCTTGGGCAATGGTGTGCTGAAGGAATAAAGCTTTTCTCATTTTCTTTGGTGATTCTGTGCATTATCACATAGTCTGTTAATGTGCGGTCCTATTTGTCACATTCTATTCGCTTGACATGAAATCGTAAAGAAGTACGGTTCAAAAACAATTTTTTTCTCTCAATATAAATTGCATTGGAAACCTGTCTAAAAATGTAATCTATCTTATGGTGTTATTGCTCTTAACTCGGTGGATGGCTGGAATAACAGAAGCCATGAGCAAATGTTACAGAATATGACTGCAGTTCCAATGATAAACATCTGGGGAGAACTTCAACTGCTCAGTTCCCAAGAAGCAATCTGATTAGAGATTTGATGATTTCTTAAGGTCTTTTCTTTTGTCTTTCTGCACCCAAGAATGAGTCTAGGTTGCGAAATCGGCGTTGCTGCAAAGCAGTCTTGTTTTGAAACGTTGCTAAATTTGCAGGCCCTGACATAACTAGTTATCCACGGAACCAACTGTTCGTTCAACTATTTCAAGGACTAACTATCCATTGGAATTCTTTCCCCTTGCAGACTACAATTCTGCTTAATTTTCTCTCAATCTAAGCTAGCCTCCTTAGTTGGTAACATTAGATAGCACGCTCAAGTTTCCTGTTTATTTTGCTCTGGCCAGCACACCAGAACGTATACAAGAGTTGTACACGAATAGGTGACCTCCTCTCCCATCACTTCCCTCCTCCTTGACAATCACCAAGCTCTAATTCTTCATCCTTCTCCAGAGCCAGTTCCACTGAGCCAATGTTTGGGGAGCTGTCGCTGGCATTGTTGTATTGAACGCTGGAGGCTAGATCTGTAGGTTAGTGGCCATCATAAAATGCTACAGCCCAGGAGATGGCCATTCAGCCCTTCATTTAGTTGGTTTCTGATCTGACCCTGCTGCTGAGGGAGCTGTCAAGCACAGGGCATCCGGACTTCTTCTCACGCAGTCTCTCAGGATTGACAATGATGTGCTTGCATTCCAGCTCAATGGTCCAGAGGTAGCTGATAAGATCAATGAGGGGCAGGTGCTGCTTGAAGGGACGGGCAGATGGAGCATTTGAAGCTTTGTACAATCTCTCTGATGCCTCGACTTCACCCCTGCACGTTCCTCACAAAGTCTCACGATGAGTTTGATGTCTTCTTGAATGAATCCTCTCCATTTAGTCAGTCACAAGCCAGGGCTCCCATTATTCGGCACGGATGTTTGATCTCTTCAGCAATGCTTCAAAGTCTCTAAAGTCTCTCCGCAGTCAACCTGGGAGTCCCCTGCCACAACTGAGTTCCAAGAAGGGAAGCTTTTCCAGGACTACATGAGTCAACAATGGCAGTTACGTGGAACAAGTCTGAGCGATTTATTTCCCATCAGTCACAAATGTATTATTGCATGTGACATTCACTAAGCTCATATTTTTACTTTTCAAACTCCCTAGAAAAAGAGAATGCTAAAGGTATATGGAATTAAGAGATGAAGACAGCTGGGAGCTTCTTATCCATCTGTTGTTCTAAAGGGCGGGATTTTCTTCCGCCTTCGCGGAGTGTTTTGCACTGGTGGGAGGTAGCACGCCACTCACCGGCGGTGGAATATTATGGTCTCGCAGCTGTCAATGGAGTTTCCCATTGAACTCACCCTTGCTGCCAGGAAACCCATGACGGGAGTGTGCCGTCCGTAGGACTGTAAGATCCCGCTGCCATAAACAGCGGCAAGATTTCAGCCCAAGTGTTTTGACAGCACTGTGCTCTTTAGTTCAGCACTTTGTTCACTCTTGGTCCATGGTATATCAGTCTGCAGCCAACCTGCACAGATTGCTGGCAGTATCCATCTGAAGCTCATTTTAATCACCTTTGATCTCAGATATCCTTAGAAAGCACAACAAGGCACATTATCCTCATTCTTCTGCCAGCTTTAGGCTATTTATCCTTTCCCTTCTGCTCCCGTTACCGACAAAAGCACCCCCCAGCCCCCCACCCATCAACAAACATTCCACAACTAACTGTCTGGGTAGAAAGTCAACTGCCAACTCTCCCTCAATGCCAGTCAATCATTGGCAGCTGGTGGGCATGAAAGAGAGGGTCAGGCTGACGCACACACTTCTACGAGCCTCTTCTTTCTAAGGTTGGAATTTTGGTGCAAAGAGTCAACAGTCCATTTATTCATGTCGTGTTTTTAAAAATTAAGATGAATAAATGTTTACGGAGGTAGTAAGACGTTGTAAAAGACATCTTGTAAAACAGGATATATTTTGCACATTCTTTAAAATGTTTCTATCTACCATAAACATAATTTATTCGCTGAATTGTTTTTTTTTTGAAGTTGCCAGACCTATTTGTCAAAACGCAAAGCAGGCGAGTCCGTACATTGGATGGAGCTGCTCAAATTATCTCTGTTCGGCAGTCCAAACTGTTCTGTGAGCTCTGTAACTGATCTTGCAACTTGATCTTTGGGGGGAAAAAAACAACTCTAGCAGTGGCTCAACAGGACTGTAAAGCCAAAGACTGTAAACCAGTGCTGGTAGCCCTGTGCCTGGTAAAGCAAAACAGGTCTGAGCAGTTACACAGTCAAGCACTGCTGAAAAACATCATCAATCTATGATTGTATTGGTGGATACAGGACTCCAGACTTAGACTTTTATGGTATTGCATGCACCACCTACTGCTGTTGTTTGAAAGGTTGCATTTAAAAAAAATTTCTAGAATATTTTATTTCGCATATTCTCACGTAATGCTGGGAAGAGGCAGAAAACTGGAAAGACCACAGTACAAGTCACTCAATGCCATGCACCTTCAGATTATCATCATCCCTTTGTTTCCTTTTTCCCCTGTACAACTCCTATACTCTGTGTGACCACAGCGGCAGTTAAAATACTAACTTTAATTACACAAGCATTAAACTAGAATAATTGGCTTTGGGTCTCAAAATTCACTCAGTGAGTGGATTAACTTAATTCCTTAATGATACAATCAACTGAATTGTGGTTTTGCAGTTCAGTGAGCCATGGATTTGCCTCTATTGCCACTCTCCATCTAGTTTTATATATGCACTGTCTGTACCTGTGAAGACTTGATTACCTGTAAAGACTCGCATTCCAACCATTATCTTGCAATTGTGTCTTGGTCTATATATGCCGTGTTTGTGAAACCTATCTCTCCACTCACCTGATGAAGGAGCAACGCTCCAAAAGCTCATGATTCCAAATAAACCTGTTGGACTTCAACCTAGTGTTGTGAGACTTCTTACTATATATGCACAGTTCGGCACTGCAGGATTGATGAAAAATAACTGTATACAGGGGGCAGCAGACACGCACTTCCAAACCTATTTCTTGCATAATTTATTAACACAGTAGCCAGGTCTTGCCTTATCTACTTGCTGTGCGATCCAGTATTAAATGAACAATGCATGTTGCACGATGGACGATGATTTTGTACACAGAACTGGATTCTTATCTGAAGTTTGCTGCCTCGGAAAATCAGGAACCAGTGTTATTTTTGGACTTACACGGAAATTAGATCAGGGATGTAATCCAAATCGGAAGATAAGATGGCAATTTCCTGCAGGTTAGCTAATTCCAGACTTCGTTACAGCATCTAGAAGTACAGAAAACAATGGAAACCAAACAGAAAATCTATGGGTATGTCTGGAAGTAAGACCGTGCATTGCAAAATAGAGTTTGCTAAATAAGAGTGGTTAATGGTAACTCAGAAGATCGGATGTGTTGAAACATCATGCCTTAATGTTGACCTTTCATTCTCCTTCAGGTGCTGATTAATATAGCACCCATTTCCTCGACTTTATTCCTTCATCTCAACTTCAGGTTAATGAAATGGCTGGAGGTTTGGTGTCAACTGTCTGATTTTTAAGCCAAAAGAGAAAATGCTGGAAAACCTCAGCAGGTCTGGCAGCATCTGTAGGGAGAGAAAAGAGCTGAAGTTTTGAGTCCAGATGACTCTTTGTCAAAGCTTTGACCTACTGAGATTTTCCAGCATTTTCTCTTTTGGTTTCAGATTCCAGCATCCGCAATAATTTTCTTTTATCCTTTGTCTGATTTTTTTTAGATTGGTGCATAGATCTTTGTCTTGGTTGGTGTTGTGAAATGGGTGGTATGGTTCATCAACCTGATACTCAACTCAGTTGTCAATGGAGTTTAATATAGATATCGTGCATAATGTGGGGGTGATCTGCTACTACCTGTTTTGAATTTCTAACCTATAGGGCTTCCGCCAAGGTTCTCTCAATTGCCCGCTACAATTCTGACAAACAGTCCACAGAAGTGACGCAAATTTTTACCAGTTCTCTAGCACTGCCACAAATCTTTGGTTAAAATTATGGCAAAACAATTAAACCCCATGTTATTACTTTGTGCACAGTCTGCAGTTAACTAAAGCATCAATTGATGCCCAAATGGTGGTAACTCTTGGTTCGGTACAGATAACAAGCCTTATAAAGATATTCTGTCGACTGTACTAATATTCCGACGCCGAAAGGGAAGAGATTGTTAGTGATTTCTGGGCAACGACAATAACCTGCACTTTTCACTTTCAATGCTGTTTTAGCTTTGCACTTCATAATCTAATGACATATCGCACGGCACGGCAAGTTAGACAGAAAAAAATAAATTAATCCGTTTGAATATAAACTGGTAGAGCTCACTTATGTGAGGCGCAGACAAAATGACAAGTCAGCACATTCTACAGACAATATCCCATTTTCCTGCTGTAGGTGTACTTGAAATTAATCAAAAATGAAATCTACAGACTAGATTTTATAAATATACTGCACAATTCTAATAAAGTTTTGTTTAGATTCGATGAAAATTTTGATGTCTTTACAAGCTCTCCTTGTTACTGTTATGAACTTTATCATTTTAATTAAAGTTACCAAAATAACCAGAAGAAAAGTGACAGTACATCAAAGTAACTGCAACATGTTACTGAGTTAAGTCATACTTTCCCTTCAGATTGAAGGATATGATTGTGCAAGAGTGCACAAGCTCCCCGGAGAAAGTTACCGCTACTGAAAATGCAGCTAACTTGAGTCTCAACTGTCAGCCTCAATGATAAAATATAATTTAAAGGGGCAGATTCTTCGAAGATTTGCCAAATGACCCTCGACCCGAGAAATATCGGAGCTGGTCACTGCAAAACAAGGGCACCCGCAATACGATACTTAAAGGTGCAAATAATAGAATTATAGATGTTTGCAGTGCACCTATAGTGAACGTTTGATTTTTCCCGACAGAGAGAAAATAGGAAGCCTGCTGGACTTTTTTTTAATCGTCCTGGTTGATGGAGAGACTGCTGGTAAAGGCAGACCCAGGTATTTGTCAGAAAATCTCAGCAGGTCTGACAGCATCTGTGAAGAGAGAATAGAGCCAACGTTTCGAGTCTGGATGTCTCTTCGTCAGAGTTGAACAAGGGTCATCTAGACTCGAAATGTTGGCTCTATTCTCTCTCCACAAATGCTGACAGACCTGCTGAGATTTTTCAGCATTTTTCTGTTTTTGTTTTAGATTCCAGCATCGGCAGTATTTTGCATTTACCCAGGTAATTGTAGTTTTTTGCAAACTGCCAAAATCTCTATGCAATTCTTAGTTGCTTGTCAATTCTAGGAGGCAGGTCTAAGGTTGGCTTACTGTCGCTTTCTTTATAAACATTTGTTCTTGGGATTCATAAGCAAGTGTGACATTTGGAGCATGCCATCTGAAATATGTCTGGCATGAGTTAAATATGTATAAAATTTTAAATAGTTTCCTTTGTGCTTAGGGAGGTTTGCAGTGGGTAGTGTCCTTACCTCTGAGGCATAAGCTTCCTTGATGGCCAAGGAAGGTGCATTTGTAATGCAGTCAGACAGACTGGGTATCAACCAGCAATTCCCTCCAACACACGCCAATGGCCGGTGGCAAGAGTGAGAGAGATTTCTGGTCAGCCGTGTGATGGAAAGAACATTGGAGCCTTGACCATCACTGACCATACAACATGCATATAAAAGTGTAGGTTGCTACAGCAACTCTGGGAGGAATTTTCCAGCTGTTCACACTGGCGGAATTCTTTGGTCCTGCTGCAGTGAACCAAGATTTCACCAAATTCTCTATCCTCGCTTGCAGTGGGACATGAGTGGCCGGAAAATTCCAGCCTCGGACTCTGAATGATCTGTAACACACCACTGTCGATATATGTTTAAACTGTTCCCAGGCTCACAGTGTGTTAACTATCATACTCTGGCTGCATAATCTTTAATTTCCTCATTCCTTTTGTGAAAGAAGTTACAATGAACCATCTGTAGATAGATGACATCACACTACAGTGAAGTTGCAGTGTCACAGAGATTATACTTCATCCTATGGAGTATCAGGTGAGGTAACTTTACTTGAGTACTGCATTGATTCACCTTGTATTATCCAGTCCCATGCAGGTATTGAGTCTTTGTATTGTGTACAGATGTTCATAGATATTCAAGATTTATTTATTAATTAGTGTCATCATGAGGGTGCTAGACAGAGTAGATAGGGAAAAAGTGTTCACACTCGAATAAGGATCGAGAATGAGAGGGCAAAGATTTAAAGTGATTTGCAAAAAGAAACAAATGCGATGTGAGAAAAAACTTTCTCATACAGCAAGTGGTTTGGGTCTGGAATGCACTGCCTGGAAGTGTAGTGGAGGCAGGTTCAATCAAGGCGTTCGAGAGGGCCTTAGACGATTATTCAAATAGAAACAATGTGCAAGGGTATGGGGGAAAAGGTAGGGGAAAGGTACTAAATCATGATGCTCATTCAGAGAGCCAGTGCAGACACGATGGGCCAAATGGCCTCCTTCTGCACCTTAACAGTTCTGTGATTCTGTGATGTCTAGATTTCTGGATGTCCACATAACTGGATGATGATATCCACTGTGATTCAGTTGAAAGGTTGTGGGTTCAAGTCCTACTCTAGCAACTTATGCACAAAAATCTACACTGACACTCCAGCGCAGTACCGAGAGAGTAGTGCATTATCGGATGCGTCATCCTTTAGATGAGAAGTTAAGCCATCAGCCCTCTCAGGTGGGCATAAAAGATCCCATCGCACTATTTCCGAAGAAGAGCAGAGGAGTTACCCTGGTATCTTAGCCAATATTCATCCTTCAAACAACATCACTAAGACATTATCACATGGTGGGAGCTTGCTGTGCGTAAAATGGTGGCCATAGCAACAGTAACTTCACTTCAGCAATACTTCATTGACCAGAAAGCCCTTTGGGATGTCTTGAGGCTATGAAAGGTGCTAAATAAATGCAAGTCATTTGTCTCTTCGATTTACATGGAGAACCAGGAAGAATTATAATCTGTGCTCTATCTAATGGCAGCTAGTGGGAATTAAATCTATCAGACACGCTGCTGGAGTGGATAGTTTGCAGTTAGGGGCTACTTGAGATTGCTGCTGGACTAGGAAAACAAATAATATCTCCTGTATCAGCAGATATATTGTCAGTGTCTTTTCCTGAAGATTATGAGGGACATGGACAGAGTGCTTAAGGAACAGCTGTTGCCCTTAGTCGAAAGGTCAGTCACGAGGGGACATAGGTTCAAGGTGAGGGGCAGGAGATTTAGGGGGGGATGTGAGGAAAAACCTTTTTACCCAGAGGTGGTGATGGTCTGGAATGCGCTGCCTGGGAGGATGGTAGAGGCGAGTTGCCTCACATCCTTTAAAAAGTACCTACATGAGCACTTGGCACATCATAACATTCAGGGCTATGGGCCAAGTGCTGGCAGATGGGGTTAGGTGGGAGTTCAGATGTTTCTAGTGTGTTGGTGCAGCCTCAATGGGTCGAAGGGCCTCTTTTGCGATGTGTATGATTCTGTGATTCTTTCAGACTGCCCTTCAAAAAGAACTTTGCAAGGTAATTTCCTAGGGTAACATTCCCTTTGGATGTTGTGCAATTAATTGCTGCTCTTTGAGTGAACAGGGCAACACCATGTTCTGTGTAATCTAATCCAATATACAAGGCAGTCTGATATATATTCATTGCAAATGTCCACTGTTTTCTCCATTTTATAAACAGCAAGAGGATCTCCATTGAATGGCAGCACCAGTTCAGAGCTCTCAGGTTAACCACTATATTAAGACTGTGGCCCGTGACAAAAGATATTGGCTGGAATTCCCCAGTCCCACTGCTGTGAACGAAGATTTGGCTGAGCACTAAATTCTTCGTTCTCGCTGGCAGTGGTGCCCGTGACCAGAGAATTTCAGCCCTTCTTTGAATGTGTTGACTTCGGGTTTGAACAGATCATACTTAGAGCGATTGCCTTTCCATCAGGTCCTGGGTCATTATCAATCCTGGCATTTATTCACTGAATCAATGGGCATTTTAAAATGAGAGCTATACCTCTGGTTCTGAAAGAGGGAACATTTATTGGATGGCAAGCTAAGTCTCCTATTCTCTGTGTATGAGAGACTGATTTGGGAATGATTGCCAGAATTCTCTGATGTTGTTCACCCCGCCACTGCTGTCAGCGAGAATGGAGAATTTGGCGCACTGGCCAATCTCCATTCACAGCAGCGGGACTGGAGAATCCCAGCCGCGGGCGAGATCGGAGAATCCTGGCCAATATTTCCGGGTCTGATAGGGAGTTCACTGTTTTGGAGGAAAAATATATTTTTGGCATGAAATTCTCTGAGCCTTTTTGACAGAGTTTCAGAACTAGATGATTTGTGAACAATCCTTTTGAGACTACAGGAAATAATGAGACCAGAAACACTCAGAGAAAAGTCGGTCAGCAGCTTGTCAACTTTGAAAAGGGCTGACCCATGGCGATAACACAGTCAGGGTGGCCTCAACAAGTTGAGAATGGGACCTCTGCCCCTTAGGGACGGCAAGCCCCATCCTCGGGAGCTGCTGGCTGGTCTCATTGATCGGCAGCTGAGTGGTCCCAGCAGTGCCACGATTCAGTAGGGGCCAGTGCTGGCAGTACAAGTTGCCCCGAGAAGGAAAGGCATAGGGCATGATTTACCATCCCCCACCCCCAACCCCCCCCACCACACCCCCACCCCACAACATGTACTCCAGTGGCGGAGATAGCTCGCCATTGGTTGACGGCGGGATCCTCTGGTCCCGCTGATGTCTACGGTATCTTTTGTTGGCCATGCCTTCGGGGAACCCAGTGCGGGTATCGCTATCAGTGAGACTGGAAGATCCCGCCAGCAGGAAGGGCCAGAAAATTCTGCCAATGGATGAGGAGCAAGTCCAGCGTCTCTTGTCAAGGAGGGATTTGGGATGCTAGTGAGTGCAGGAGTGGGGAGGAGTGAGTGAGGGGGGGGGGGGGGGTAGTGGGAGTGAGGAGGGGTGTGGTCGGTCTGGTTCAAGAAGCTTGGGGAGAGGCACAAAGAGGGTGTAATCATCTTCGGGGTGGGGGGGAGGTGTGCTCCCGATGGGCACGGGAGATCCTCCGCCCCCGCACCCCCCCTCCCCCCCAAAATGAGGTACAACTGTTTCTTCACGCCTTTCATCCTGTTTTGGGTAGCAGACTGGCTACTGGTCAAAAATCATCCCACAAGAGATGAACAAGGAAGGAAATTGGAGCCATGTGAGAGTTGGTAGCTGTTGGCTGGACTTACAAAAGACCCACACAAGCTAAAGCACTGAAATGACAACCGGAAGTTGGAAGTATTAGCACATGAACGTTTAGTACATTGGTCTGAAATCCTTTAGTTTGCAATTCTACTGGTGGTGTTAAGCTATTTATATTAAATAAATTAAACCTGCTATTGAAATAATGAATGAAGGAATTTCAAACCACTCAAATGTTACCATTTCCTCAGCATAACGTCGAGGCCGATGTGTTAGAAGATTTAAAATAAGAGATTTCCAATCTACAGTACCAAGTGATTATCGTGAATGTCAAGGTGTAAGTATAGCAAGTGCGTGTCCAAATTTGTTCCTTTACCAATCTCCTAGAATTCTCTTCCTCAAACCATTCTGAACGTAAAGTTAAAGTTTCTTTATTGTCACAAGTAGGCTTACATTAACATTGCAATGAAGTTACTGTGAAAATCCCCTAGTCGCCATACTCCGGCGCCTGTTTGGGTACACTGAAGGAGAATGTAGCATGGCCAATGCATCTAACCCGCACATCTTTGGACTGTGGGAGGAAACCAGAGCATCCAAAGGAAACCCACGCAGACACGGGAAGAACGTGCAAACTCCACACAGACAGTGACCCAAAGCCGGGAATCGAACCTGGGTCTCTGGCGCTGTGAGGCAGCAGTGCTAACCACTGTGCCACCGTACCGCAAAGGAATTATCACAAAGACTGCAACAGTTCAAGTAGTTCTAACTATCCAAATCTCAGGGGAAGCAGGATAACAAATGAATTTGTCTACATTCCAAAATTGGAAGATTAGGAATAAAAATGAGGAAAAATATCAGACAAGGTTACCTTTTGGTTTTTGAGAAATTGGGCATTCATTTTTAATAGTTTAAGTTTACTATCACATTAATAAAGCTGCATAAATATCAAGAATATCTCAATGACATTCTTAGCGTTATTTTCCACATCTCCACATGAATTAAAGATTAAGAAAACTGCTCGATTTAAGAAGATGGACATTTCCCTCAATCAGCTGGCAGCTTAAGAGTTAAAATTAACATTCCAGTCAATGACCACACATGTTTACAACTTTAAGGTAAATGAGGCATGAGGCTATTTTTCGCCCCAGTAGCTAATTGCCTCTGTCTGACAGTTGATAAGATAAAACAGCTTCTTACACCTTTAGCTAACTATTTACCCAACCCCCCTTTGATAAAAGATAATTCACTCCATTTGTTCAGTTACAATTCGATTTTCAAGTGCTCCCCATCTTGGGACCAAGCTTCTGATATCCATTTGACAGGTGTCAGCTGTTTCTAGACATTCCATCAGGAGGTAATGTAGATTAGGGCCCAGCCATGTAAAACATCTGACAGATTGTTCAGGGACAATCCCAATTCGGGTGGATAAACACAGGTTAGTGTAACCTTACATTGTACAGGATAAACACCATAATCTGATATCTATCTAAAACAAAAAGTCTTTGAATCACCCATTCACAGACTAACTCTGCTGAGGAAATCTTAATCCATTCATTTAGAATGATCCTAAGGTCCTCTTATTGCTGCATCCAATTGTTTCTTAAATGATTCCAGGGTTTTTGCCTCCACTACCGGAGCTGGAAGTCCATTCTATGGTCAGAATTTGAGATCCACTCTGGAGGATGCGGTGGTCCAGCCAAAAGTCCACTGACTTTCCACTGGACTGGAAGAACCCGGTGGTGTCTGAGGCTAGAAAATTCCAGTCTACGTGTTGATGTGTGAAGAACTAATTTCTTAATGCCGTTCCTAAATTTCCCTTCTGCTAGTCCTGAGACTGAATGTTTTGGTTTCCACTGTAAATACCATTTGGATCTCTCCTCTGGTAATTTAGGGTAGCACAGTGGCACAATGGTCCGCATTACTGCTTCACTGCACCAGGGACCCCAGTTTGATCTCGGCCTGTGCGGAGTCTGCACGTTCTCCCTGTGTCTGCGTGGGTTTCCTCTGGGAGCTCTGGATTCTTCCCACAGTCCAAAGATGTGCAAGTTAGGTGGATTGGCCATGCTAAATTGGCTCCTTGGTGTCCAAAGATGTGTAGGTTAAGTGGATTAGTCATGGTAGATAGGTGGGGATAGCGCGGGGCAGTGGGCCGAGGTGGAGTGCTCTTTCGGAGGGTCAGCGCAGATTCAATGGGCCGAATAGCCTTCTTCTGCACTATAGGGATTCTATGGAGAATTTGTGGCCCATTCTGGATTGGGAAGATTTCCTACCACTTATGAGTGATTTATGCATAATTTGAACATGTTTTTTTGAAAAACTCCTGTATTTACACTCTAGGACATTCTAAACTTCAAGGTACAGATTATTCCATCTTTTTCCTCAGTCCTTTGCTATGATTGCTGATGCCAGTGTTACATCATGGTGCACACCACTATCACATTACCATAACTATTGACCCATTATTCCAGACATAATACTTCGCACTTGCCTGCTGTAAATTTAATTTGACATTGTTCTTCCCACATACACAGAGGCAAAGAATTTTCCAATTGGCCCAAAATCGGCCACATCAGCGCAAAACAAAGAGGAAATTCAAGTGCAAATTAGGTCCTGCACAAATCAAGGGGGCAATTCTCCCAGCCTGCTGCATTGCTCTAGCAGCGCAACGGGCCGGGAGACATCAGCAGAGGCTGTTTAGCGGGCTCCCCGCTGGGTGTCATGGCCTCCGCGAGTCTCCGGCTCCAGGTTTTTTGGAGTCATAAGCTTCGTGCCAGAAATTGGTGGATTAGCAATGGTCGATAGGTGGGGAAAGAGCAGGGATAGAGCGGGGATAGAGCGGGGATGGAGCGGGGATGGTCAGAAGTAATGGGGGGAGGGTGCCCCCTTGCCAGTGCCAGCCTGGCCCCCTGCCACTGACCAAGGGGCAAACTGGCAATGCCCCAGAGGCATCTTGGCACTGCTCACCGGGCATCGGGCAGTGCCAAGGGGAGGGGGCCAGGGGTGGGGGTGGATTCGAACCCGGGGCCCCATTGGGAATAATGCCTGGGTCTGTTTCTGGAGTTCAGGATGGTGTCCACCAGCAACTGACATGGGTGTCGCTGGCTGGCCAGCATTTATTGCCCATCCCTAGTTGTCTTTGGAAGGCAGCTGAGAATCAACCACACTGCTGTGGCTCTGGAGTCACATGTCAGCCAGACCAGGTAAGGACGGCAGATTTCCTTCCCTAAAGGACATTAGTGAACCAGATGGGTTTTTCCGATAACCGACAATGGTTTTATGGTCATCAGTAGATTCTTAATTCCAGATTTTTTTTATTGAATCCAAATTTCACCATCTGCCGTGGCGGGATTCGAACATGGGTCCCCAGAACATTAGCTGAGCTTCTGGATTAATAGTCTAGCGATAATACCACTAAGCCACTGCCTCCCCCATGACACAATTCCCTTCAAGTGATAGCATGATGCTATCCCTTAAAGGCATATTACATCAGAAGGTAAGAGGGGTGGCGCAGTTTCATATATCCCTGAACATAGGCATATATTTATCTTTTCAAGCAGTCCTGTTTTCAGAACCACTACAACATCAGAATTCATGTTTTGAGGCCATAACACAATTCATGTCGTATTTTTGGTTGACAGAGTCAGTACAGGTACAGGTTGAACAACAATACTATATTATCATTATTTTTAATCAGTGGAACTGGTACCAATTGATCTGCTGGGAGGTGAATGCTTGTTGCACCCACTGCCATATTGCTGTTATCTACTACTTCTGCTTTGATTGATAAGCAGATATTAGCAATATTCACTTTTTAGCTGCTGAGCTAAGCTGGGTGAGCTCTTGGTTACCGCATTCGCTCACATCAAAAGAGCCTTGTTATGTGCACTCACTGACTTTGCAGTGATATGAGGCAGATCTGAATACCAGCAAGTCACCAGAAATTTACAACGTTCAAAATAAGATCAAAACTGTATACATACTCTTAAAAAAAATACACAGCGAGGAGACAATTAAGACATGAAGCTGGAACGGGGGCCGAATTGTGAGAGACTTTTGTGCTGTGGAATGTGTCCACTGGAGAAAATAAGGGTTGAGACAGCTCAACGTTACAGCTTCCAACAGCTGTGGAGAATCAGTGCATCTCCTCTGTCTGGGCTAGATGGGAGGGATTGTCTCCAGAGATGAAGCAAGTGTATTGTAAACAGAGATTAACTACCCCTACTCCTCTGCTTTCTGGCAACTGCAGCACTGATGTTGTTTACTGGAGCATACATTGCCAAGCAAAACCATTCACATTTGGTTTGTGGTTTTGTCTGCTGATTGTGTGTACATTCCACCAGTACCATCCACACTGATGGGGTGGGGTGGCAGTGGGGGTGGGGGATTGTGATCCGTGGACGCATTGGGAGTGTATTTTGGGAGAAAACAACTTGACAACCCACTGAAATCGATGGAACAGAATTTGTATTAAAATTTTACTCCATTCTTAAAGTTACAAGCCAACCCGTAGAGTGGACAGGGCAAATCCTTGATCCATCTCCTTGCAAAATAGTTAGGATGTAAAATGGACAGTCAATTCAATATTATCTGTTTCCCCAAATCTGCCCAAGACTCATTTCATCCTCACAGCATGTTTCTGTGCTTTGGATAGTTAAATAATGCACGCTCTTCCTCAATTCTTTTAATGTGGATGAGGAGTCTTTGGCAGTGATTTCATCTAAAAAATCCAGGCTACTAATCCAAACCCCACCACAGCAGCTGGTACAATTTAAATACAATTAAAGAATAAATCTGGAATGATAAATCTGATCTCAGTAATGGTGACCATGGAAGCCATCACTGATTACAAAAACCCATCCTGATGTCCTTTTGGGGAGAAAATCTGTTATCCTTACCTGATTTGGCCTACATGTGACTCCAGACCCACAGCAATGTGAATAATTTTGAATTGCCCTATGCAATGGCTGAGGAAGCCACCCAGTGCAAGGGTAATTAGGGACGGGCAACAAATGTTGGCCTTGCCAGCGATGCCTACATCCTGTGAAAGAATAAAGGAAATATCCCATCTTCCTAGTATTAATGATAAGGCAGCGAGATATAAATCACAGAAATAAAGTACCAATAAACTACCTGGGGCAGCATGGTGGCACAACAGTTAGCACTGCTGCCTCACAGTGCCAGGGACCTGGGTTAGATTCCTGGTTCAGATGACTGTCTGCCTGGAGTCCGCACGCTCTCCCCGTGCCTGCGTGGGCTTCCTCACACAGTCCAAAAGAGGTGCTGGTTAGGTGCATTGGCCATACTAAATTCTCCCTCTGTGTACCCGAACGGAGTGTGGTGATGAGGAGATTTTCACAGTAACTTAATTGCAGTGTTAATGTAAGCCTACTTGCGCCACTAATGAATAAACTTTAAATTTGATGCAGTTTTTGAGCGGGCCTCAATTTAATAGGCCAGAGTTCCTGTGGAAAGAGGCAGAACCTGTAAAATATTCTTAAATCAGTCCCCAATGATATAAATATAACCCAGGATGCATGTGTGTGTAACACAATGCTGCCTTTACTGCTTCCTAAACTGGCACAGAAATTATGCCCCTCACCCCTCCTCACTACTCCTCTCCTGCCTCCATGCCAGGCTTGTACCCCATTTGGATAAGCCCCCAGCAAGGCACTGATGCTGCCTCTTACAAGGGAAAGGATTAGCAGTTAAGTAGCAACTCTTTACAGCACCAGGGAACCATGACGTGAGTGCGTTTGTGCATGTTGGAGGGTGAAGTGGAAAAGGGAAGGAAACAAGGGCCAGAACTCCGTCTCTCTTTGGCCTGCAGCCTCACCATTGCCAACGCTGCGTGCCCTTCATTCACCAAAGATGTTGCTTAGCAGTGCCCTATAGAAGAACAGTGATGGCTCTTCCACTTCCACGACTCAAGAACACCTTCTTCCCTGCTGCCATCAGACTTTTGAATGGATCTACCTCACATTAAGTTGATCTTCCCTAGCTATGACTGTAACACTATATTCTGCACTCTCTCCTTTCCTTCTCTATGGACGGTATGCTTTGTCTGTATAGTGCGCAAGAAACAATACTTTTCAATATATACCAATATATGTGACAATAATAAACCAAATCAAATCCAATATTTCTTCTATTGTGTGTCAGCTTGTTCTGCAAGAGGGATCTGGAGGTGGGGATTTGTGGGTAGGGAGTTGGGCATGGTGTGAGATGTGTGTCACTTTTGGCCTGTCAAAGGATTGTAAAGATGTGAAGCAGCAACGGGTGGACAACAAAAGCAGCAGCAAATATGTTAAAGAGGCATGTCGTTGGATGAAAGTGCTTACAATGTCAAGTATTAAAGAAATTAATTAACATGCAAGAATCATTCCAAGTTCAAACAAATTCAAGCTGCATGTTGCTTAGCAATCTGGAAGGCAGGAGTGCATGTTAGTGTGCAAATGTAAAAGCAGAAGGGGTTAAGTGAAATGTTCCATCGTGAATTGAGGAGATGGCTGGGCTGCAAGGGAGGTAAAGGTTAGTACTGCTGGGAGAAAATGTGGTGCTGCAGAGCTATATAGAGCCACAGAGTTTTACAGCACAGCAAGAGGCCCTTTGGCCCATCGTGTCTGCACTGGCCACCAAGCACCTATCCATTCTAATCCCATTTTCCAATTGGTCCAAAACCTTCAAAGACCTATGAAGAGAGTCTTTGGCAATCATGGTTCTGCAGTGCTCTGGTGATGTCCTAGAAATGATGCGGCTGGCATTGACGCGCCATGATCTCTCCCTCTATGCATGCTGATTCTTTGACATGGCACCCATTTTCGATCTGAGGGAAACACAATCTTCTTCTCACTCTTTACTTTTTCAATGAACAGCTTCATAAGTTTCCAAAAACTGTAGTTCCCTGGCCCTACTGAAGGAAACTCCCCCTTCTCCTTTAACAGAGGCAGGTTGACTTTAAGCACCAGCTCCACTGGATTTTCTGCCCTCCTAAATGGCAAACTAACTACAAGCAGTGTGTTTAGTGCTGGCGGCTCACCCAAATTTAAGTAAATTTGATCACAACAGTGAATTAAGGCCTCTCGCTGACATTATCAGGTGAGTGAAATGCCCCGTGCACTGCCTGCCTGATTTTGAAATGGATGTCTCATGCACTATGTCCCATTGTGAAATGAATGTACTATGTACTGCCTGCCCCTTTGCGAGTGCAGGTTAGATCACCATGAAAAATCAGAAATACCTCTTGGTAAAATGAGCATTTGACCACATCATATCAGGAGCATGATAGATAGCCGGATGTAGATTTTTCAACACAATTTATTGGACGATATGAATCCTGCCTATTTTTCAAACATTTTCTGTATTTCTATAAATATTAAAATCTCCCCAGACGTAGCTAACATTGCATGCAGCATGTTTATCACAATGTTCTCTTCAATACAATCAATAATTTCTCTCTCCACTTTTGAATATTAGTCAGATAATCAAGTAATATGAAGGAGAAAAAGAGAGCAAAAACTAGCATATATATTGTGCCTTATCACATCTCTTCGTACTTCCCAAAGCACTTCACACACAGTGAATTATTTTTTGAAATGTTATGTCTGAAGATATAAAAGCTGTCTACATTGTATAAGCATGATGTAAATACATCACTATTTGCTGTGCTTCTTTTTTTAAGATTCAGAGTAGTTTTGTGCATTAATTAGCCAGTGAGTACACTTCCTGATGAACGTGTCCCTTTTGGATGTTGGAATGGTTCACACATAGCTTCTTTGGGGACCCATTGGCACGTGGGTCAAGGCTCACACCGATGGGATTAGAATGGCTTCTTTTGCAGACAAAAGCTGTAGAAGTTGGACAGGTTCCAGCCTTGGGTTCTGACTCTTTTTTGCAAATCACAACATAGATTCTGTAATCTTCATTCAAAATGTAATGAGACGCAAAAGGTTGCTGGGTCCATTCACCACTTACACTGACAAGGACATCGTGAAACCCAGGGCTAAGCAAGTCCTTCTTCTCCTGCTCTCATCTATAGAGTTTCCACAACATACTTCACACCCATCTTGACGCCTTCAAAAGATTGATTTGTGCATCAGTCTTTTAATTGCCTAATGTCACATGCATTGAGCAGAAATGTAACAGTTGTCTTTGGGTTCACTTAAAATTAAGGAGGAATTACTTACAAAATAATTTCTATTTGGGTCTGAAATTCAAAACTGTTCAAACTCCATTGTTATTCAAACTGCGGTGCATTCAATGAGCTATATTGGATAGATATCCTTTGGCCCAGATTGATCTTCTGTTTAGCAAGACACATGTACAATGATGGTGATGCTCTGTTGTGTCAGCGGGCTTGTTGTTGATTTTTTTTGACTGTGCTTGCGATTTCCATGATTATCTTGATTACCAAAATGGCCATTTAAAAAAATTCATTTGTGGGACACGGGCGTCGCTGGCTGGCCAGCATTTATTGCCCATCCCTAGTTGCCTGAGGGAAGTTGAAACTCAACCACATTGCTGTGGTTCTGGAGTCACATGTAGGCCAGACCATGTAATGACAGCAGATTTCCTTCCCTAAAGGGCATTAATGAACCAGATGTTTTTTTCCCAACGGTTGACAAAGGTTTCATAGTCATCAGTAGATTCTTAATTACAGATATTTGTTATTGAATTCAAATTCCACCATTTGCCATGGCGGGATTTGAACCCGGGTCCCCAGAACATTAGTTGAGTTTCTGGATGAATAGTCCAGTGATAATACAACTAATGAGACTGGGACCTAATATCTCAGATTTCACAATCAAAGACAGTCACCAGTGATGAGGATCCCAGCATGTTGCTTATTCTAAACTCGTTTCCCTCCTGTTCTCCCTCAGCGTACAATAATAATGAACCAGATACTACAGTCAGTATACAGGAGAGAGGACAAAAGAAAATAACACTTCATGTCTTACATTTGAGAAAAGGACTATTATTTTAAAATTTCTCAGTCTGTAATATTTTACTCCACATTAATAGAACTTGGCTGAGATTCTTTCTTTTTTATATAGTTACTACATTTTCTTAAATACCATTTTAAACCACCTGCTCCGATGAAGAAAATAACCTGTGTTTATAACCTGTGGACATCTCAAAAGTGCTTTATAGCCAGTTAAGAGTTTTTCAAGTGTTTTCACTATTAAAACATAGGTAAACAATATGTACACAGCAAACATCAATTCAAAGCAATGTGACAATGACCCTGAAAAGTGAGAGGTGATGCATTTTGGCAGGACGAACAAGGCAAGGGACACCATGAACGATTGGACGCTAAGAAGTACAGAGAACCAGAGGGATCATGGAATGCATGTCCATAGGTCCCTAAAAGCAGCAGGACAGGTAGCTCAGGTAGTTAAAAAGGCATATGGTATACTTACTGTAATAATTGCGAGGAATTGATGAACAACAGATAAACGAACAGGAGGTTTATTTGGGAGAAAAACAACTACATACATAGGACAGCAATAAGAAAGCTTGTAAACGCAATGACTCCCGGACTCCAAGAATTAAATTTTACCATCTCACCCGCCACGGGAATCATAGTGGGCGAGACACGGACCATGCAAATGTCCATTTACATTGGGTGGGATTTTCCGGCCTTGGGGTGAGCATGGCCAGAAAACCCTGCCCCAACTGCCAATTCCAACTGTCAAACAATCGCCTCAGAGTGGGCCGATGGGTCATGTGACCCCCGATAATCCTTCCCCCCGTCCCACAAAGGGACACATCACCACATCCCTCCGCCTTCAATTTCTTAATTGTTTTACAATAACAAAACTATTTACAATATTAACAGCAAAAGGGGGAATAAACTTAACCCAGTCTATCTAGAGATTTTCTAATCTGTTGAGAGCATCGCAATTCTTCAACAGCTGCTTTGTCAGTCAATGTAGTTTCATCTGAAACAACACCAGGATGGCTTCCAGTTTGTATCGGTGCTCTAATGGCGGTAACCTCTCCAATTCCCACCGCAGTGTTACTCAGCTCCACCTCAGAGTTACTGGATTCGATTCCGTTTACAATTGCTGGAGCCACACTCACAGGCATAGCAAGGACAGACTGTTCAATTGGTAGTGTGTGTGGTTCTCTTCTCCTCAATTGGTCCACATGCTTCTTCATTCTCTTCCCTTGTACGTCAACCACCTACACTGGACCTGTCTTGGCCACGATCATCCCAGGGACCCAATTCAGACCAATCCTGAAATTTCTTATGTGAGCTAAATTGTTTACCTTAATAGTTCTCTCAACCTTGGTGGAGACATGGGCTCCGGTTTTCCAGCTGGGTTGCAGATTGTGCTAATCTGGGAAAGTCGCTGCAAGGGGGGATTTAGAAGGGCTGGCGATTGCTGGCGTCTCCAAGGTGGAAGGCCCTGTGATGGCCTCTAGCATTTCCTCCTCCCTCTGGGCACACATGGGCCCCTGAGATACCCCATTCGATGGAGGGGCACATGAAGTGAGCTCCAGAAGCCTCTGTGTCACCTGGCGTTGCCAGTCCTGGAGGCTCAATATTGTCCGCACCATGGTGTGCGAGTCCTCAGCAATGGACCTCAGCATCTGGACCAAGCTCTGGAGCCATTCCACAATTACCCGCTGTGTCTGCTTCCAAGGCCCTCAGCCATTGTGCTCAGAGACTCGGCCATATCTTGGACCCTGCCATCCAATGGCTACAAATTCCTGTCCCAGTCTTTCCACCGCAGTCGCCACTCTTGCAGTGTTGATCTGGGTACCACGTCTCTCCTCCACTGCATCCAGAAGCCTTCCCAGTAATGCCTCCATGAAGCATGGAGCTGTTCTCTGTGTTGTCATTCGCCTGGTGTGGTTGGCTGTGAGTGCAGAGGGATGTTTAAATGCAGCTCCCCCTTGTTAACAGTGCACAGCTGCGAGCCAGTTTGGGTGAGTCACATGCCTGGGGAATCCATACCGGCGTGTTTCATGTGAGGGTTCTTTCAATGCACTAAATGTGAGATGATTGCGATCTGATTCGTGCCGGACATACTAGAGTCATTTTCTTTTTTTGTTGACCCTTGGTAGACTTTGTTTGACTCTGTATTTAAACCTAATGTGCCCCCTCCTGTTACAAGACTTTAAATCTGACGATAGTCTGAGCCCGCAGGCTGTTAGAAGGGTTACCTTCTGCTTTTCTTACCTCACAAACACCCCCCGTACATTCATTGGGCCTAAAATAAAATCAGAGACGCTCCACATATTGGACTCACCGCTTTGTCTCAGGTTCAAATGGTTCCAACTTCCCAATTAAAGGCAATTTGACACTCACAAGTTGTAGTCGTGTTTCTGAAAAGGATTATGATTCAAGGACTTACAGCAGATGACAGAAAAATGTTCCGCTTTACTTTATTGCCAAATGTAATAGCTGCGAGAAATCGATGAACAGCAAGGCAGATAACTGAGGAGGAAGTTTATATGGGAAAAACAACTATAGTAAGAAGTTTAACAACACCAGGTTAAAGTCCAACAGGTTTATTTGGTAGCAAAAGCCACACAAGCTTTCGGAGCTCTAAGCCCCTTCTTCAGGTGAGTGGGAATTCTGTTCACAAACAGAGCTTATAAAGACACAGACTCAATTTACATGAATAATGGTTGGAATGCGAATACTTACAACTAATCAAGTCTTTAAGAAACAAAACAATGTGAGTGGAGAGAGCATCAAGACAGGCTAAAAAGATGTGTATTGTCTCCAGACATGACAGCCAGTGAAACTCTGCAGGTCCACGCAACTGTGGGAGTTACAAATAGTGTGACATGAACCCAATATCCCGGTTGAGGCCATCCTCGTGTGTGCGGAACTTGGCTATCAGTTTCTGCTCAGCGACTCTGCGCTGTCGTGTGTCGTGAAGGCCGCCTTGGAGAACACTTACCCGAATATCAGAGGCCGAATGCCCCTGACTGCTGAAGTGCTCCCCAACAGGAAGAGAACAGTCTTGCCTGGTGATTGTCGAGCGGTGTTCATTCATCCGTTGTCGCAGCGTCTGCATAGTTTCCCCAATGTACCATGCCTCGGGACATCCTTTCTTGCAGCGATTCAGGTAGACAACGTTGGCCGAATTGCAAGAGTATGTACCGTGTACCTGGTGGATGGTGTTCTCACGTGAGATGATGGCATCTGTGTCGATGATCCGGATCATCGACACAGATGCCATCATCTCACGTGAGAACACCATCCACCAGGTACACGGTACATACTCTTGCAATTCGGCCAACGTTGTCTACCTGAATCGCTGCAAGAAAGGATGTCCCGAGGCATGGTACATTGGGGAAACTATGCAGACGCTGCGACAACGGATGAATGAACACCGCTCGACAATCACCAGGCAAGACTGTTCTCTTCCTGTTGGGGAGCACTTCAGCGGTCACGGGCATTCGGCCTCTGATATTCGGGTAAGCGTTCTCCAAGGCGGCCTTCGCGACACACGACAGCGCAGAGTCGCTGAGCAGAAACTGATAGCCAAGTTCCGCACACACGAGGATGGCCTCAACCGGGATATTGGGTTCATGTCACACTATTTGTAACTCCCACAGTTGCGTGGACCTGCAGAGTTTCACTGGCTGTCATGTCTGGAGACAATACACATCTTTTTAGCCTGTCTTGATGCTCTCTCCACTCACATTGTTTTGTTTCTTAAAGGCTTGATTAGTTGTAAGTATTCGCATTCCAACCATTATTCATGTAAATTGAGTCTGTGTCTTTATAAGCTCTGTTTGTGAACAGAATTCCCACTCACCTGAAGAAGGGGCTTAGAGCTCCGAAAGCTTGTGTGGCTTTTGCTACCAAATAAACCTGGTGTTGTTAAACTTCTTACTGTGTTTACCCCAGTCCAACGCCGGCATCTCCACATCAAAAACAACTATACACACAGAACAGCATTAAGAAAGCTCACAAACTCAACGACTCCTGGACACCAACTGTCAACTCCAACCATTAATTCCAATTGTCAAACAATTGCTTCTCCTGCAGTTGGCCTGATGGGTCATGTGACCCCACCGGTAACTGTCACCCCCCCTCACCATACCACGCCCCCCCTACAAAGGGGCACTTCACTACATTTGCCTTTATTAGGCGAGGCATAGACTATAAGAGCAGGGAGGTCATGGTGGAGCTGTATAAAACGCTTGTTAGGCCACAGCTAGAGTACTGTGTGCAGATCTGGTCGCCGCACTATAGGAAGGATGTGATTGCACCAGGGAAGGTGCAGAGGAGATTCACCAGGATGTTACCTGGGTTGGAGCGTTGCAGCAAAGAAGAGAGGTTAGCTAGGCTGGGGTTGTTCTCCTTAGAGCAGAGGAGGCTGAGGGGGTTCTGACTGAGGTGTACAAAATTAGATGTAGATAGGAATAAATGTTTCCCCTTCATAGAAGGGCCAGTAACCAGAGGGTGTAGATTTAAGGTAAGTGGCAGGAGATTTAAAGGGGATTTAAGGAAAAACATTTTCACCCAAAGAGTGGTAGAGGTGGCAACCCTCACAACATTTAAGAAAGTTAGATGAGCACATGAAATGCTATAGTATACAAGGCTGCAGTTAGAATACTTAAGTGCTTGATGGCCAATGCAGACACAATAGGCCGAAGGGCCTCTTTCTGTGCTGTAAAACTTTATGGCCAGATCATCGGCTTTAGTGACGCTGGCTGAGGTACAAATATTGGCCAGAACACCAGGTACAACTTCCCTGCTCTTCCTCAAACTAGTGCTGTGGGATCTTTCAGGTCCATCTTGGCTTAACATCTCTCTGAAAGACGGCACTTGAACAGTGCAACCCGCCCTCAGTGCTGCCCTGGGGCGTCAGACTAGATCTTGTGCTGAAGTGGAATGTGATAAAGCTACCACTGAGCTCAGCTGAAAACATGTTCTGTTTCCCAGTGTGTTATCTAAAATACTATAAAATTCTTTTGATGAATATTTTAAATGAAATGCAGTATTATATCAAATGGAAAAAGTTTCACTACAATCTCCAAAGAGTAGTGAAGCACTTTCCATCTCATGGCAGCCAAGTTCCACATCATTGCGTCCCACATGTCATTCTAACAGCATTCTAAAAGAATGCAAGTCAAAATTTAAAAGAGTAATATTTTGCATGAATAAAAACTTATTTAGAAATAAAACCAGCCAGTTCAACTAGCTGTAATTGCAATAAAATTTGCTTGGTTTTCCTGACCATTAAATTATATTGTACAATCAAAGCGTTGTAGTTTCCTTCCTTATAAGAACATTATGTGTTTAACTGGGCAACATGTAAGGGTGGATTATAAGTGGAGTGGGTTTACGGTGGGCTAATGCTCGCTGCTAATGTCCTGCCCACCACAAACAGTAGGAGGCCACAGTGATTTAAGTGCCAACAATCCACTTCCCACCCAACTTGTCTTGTGGTAAAGGGCTTGGGGGATGAGAGTGAAGTCTTGGATGGGGAGACTGACCTCCTTTGTGGAGCCAAGAGGGGTAATCCTGCTGTTCCAGACCCCAGAAAGAAAATGTTTTGACTTATCAGGAGGGACTCCTTATATTCACTGTTTTATTCTTTCCCCCCATTCGTCCATGGGAGGTGAACCACGCTGGCTAGGCAAGCATTTATTTCCCATCCTTAATTGCCCTTAAGAAGGTGATGGTGATCCGCCTTCTTGAACCGCTGCAGTCCGTGTGGTGTAGCTGCACCCACAGTGCTATTAGGAACATGCAAGTGGGAATGTTCCCATGTGTCTGCTTGTCGTTGCTCTTCTCGGTAGTCGAGGTCACAGGTTTAGAAGATGCTGTTGAAGGAGCCAAAGATATGCGGGTTAGATGGATTGGCCATGCTAAATTGCCACTTACTCTCAAGGGAATTAGCAGGGTAAATGTGTGGGATTACAAGGAAAGGACCTGGGTGGGATTAGTGTCGGCACAGACTGAACGGCCTCCTTCTGCACTGTAGGGATTCTATGAGCCTTGGTGCATTACAGCAGTGCATCTTGTATATGCAGCCTCTGTGCATCGGTTGTGGGGGGAGTGAATGTTTAAGATGGTGGATGGGTTACCAATCAGCCAGGCTATAATTAAGTCAATGCTGAAGGTACAAAGAAATAAATTGCTTCATATTAGGAAAAGATGACAGAATTGATGGTAAATGTGGACATTCTGAAGGAAGGAAGGTGGATCGCCAGGTTCACTCTGTGGCTGGAAGATGTACCTCCTCGGTGATACTGAAGCTGGAAGATCCACCTGATAGATGCTTCTCCACCCACTACTGTGGTGTTCCAGGGTCCAGGGTTGTCGGTGGCCCCATCCCAAGTTCCAGAGGCAGCCCCAGGTATTCTTCAGGTAAATTAGTTAATTTCTTAGTGTCACAAGTAGGCTTACATTAACACTGCAATGAAGTTACTGTGAAAATTCCCTAGTTGCCATACTCTGGTCCCTCTGCTCTGAAACCCTCATGCGTGGCGTTGTAGACCTCCCACATGGCAATCTGATGCTGGCATTCCATCCTTCGTTTTCCATGGACCTCAACTCATTGCTAACTTTGCTGCACAACTCTTAACCCAGATCGAGTCCGATTTGCCTTAACACCCCTATCCTTCCTGATCAAGGTTGACTCCTAATTCCATTCTGGCACTTTGGGCTTGGAATTCCCTGTTTAAGCTTCTCCACCTTGGAGACCAAACAACCTCTTCAACCAAATTTTTGGTGACCCCCTCCCGTCTCCATTGTTGGAAACTTACTTTTGTGTCTCTGGACATTCTTCTATCTATATTGCACATAAATGCACAACATTGTTGCATTAATTGAAAGAAAAAAAACACCAAGGTTTGTGTGTACCTTGTAACATGCAACCTGAACTATGATATTTCCACTACTCAAACTCCATTTCGAATGCACACGCTGAAGTTATTGTGCTTATCAAGTGTACTTTTCAGCAATGCCGAAGACCCATCACAAGCTGCATACCAGCTGTTCCTTCCTCATTTTGTTTTTATACTTCGACTTCAACAGCTGAGAAACGAAGCAGTGATGTTTTGGTGCAAACGCAAAGGAGAACATTAAATAACAGGCTGGATTAACAGCAAGCACAGTGAAGTAGAGCTTAAGTGTGCACAGTGACCTTAAACTCGATCCACGGCACAGGCACTGGCATTGCTCAAAGACAAAGAAAAATGAAAATATAACAGCCTGGAATGAACTTTTGAAATGGTGGTTGGGGCTGATCACTGAAGGAAAGAAACCAGTTTTAGATTCATCTGGAAATCGCGGCTTGTTGGCAACTTAAATAAACATTGGCACAGAGAGGAGAGTTTCCAACTGCTGGCCATTCCGCTTCTTGCTTGGAAAATGAGCAACCATTGCAGCAAAATTGGGAGGGAGGGGATCCCAGTTAGGCACAGCTGATGCAATTTTCAGCTGGACCTGTAAATAGACAGGTTGCTCCATCGGAACCATGTCAGAGATTCTCCACAACTTGCAGGCCACATCTGAGCTGGAACTGGGCTGCACGGTGGCACAGTGGTCAGCACTGCTGCCTCACAGCGCGAGGGATCCGGGTTCAATTCCGGCCTCGGGTGACTGTTTGTGTGGAGTTGCACGTTCTCCCCGTGTCTGCGTGGGTTTTCAACGGGTGCTCCGGTTTCCTCCCACAGTCCAAAGATGTGCAGGCTAGGCATATGGCAGGATAGGCCATGGTAAATTGTCCTTTATTATCTCAAGCTGTGTAGGTTAGGGGGTTTAGTGGGGTAAATGCATGCGTGTTACGGGGTAGGCGGTGGGTGGGCCTGCGTTAGAGGCTCTGTCAGAGAGTCGATGCAGACTCGATGGGCCTTCTGCTACACTGTAGGGATTCTATGATTCTATAAAAAGGTGAGGAGGCAAGACAAAGGCAAAGGTCAGGCAACCCCAGCCCGCCTCTCCCCCCACCTGCACCCCCCCCCCCCCCCGCCCCCCCCCCCCAACCCTCCATGCAACTCTTACCCAACCCCCACCCTTGCCTGATCTTTGACAGGATGTTACCCTTCACTGTAATCATGAGTGTTTACATTCAGCTGCAATTTAACCCTTCGACCTGATCTTATCCAGAAAGCTATGTGAAGTGCAGAGTTAGAAAGGGGATGTAAGAACATTGCATGAGGCACTTTGCTGGACTGGAACATGTGAACCTTCACACTGACAAGAACGCAATGACATCTGACAGACAAGGAATTTATTCTGTCGTGTAAAATAAAAAAAAAACCTAATACTAATCCTTTCAGCAGGAACAACCATTTTAATTTGTAGAATAAAATGCAAGTCAGATGTTACAGCAGACCTCGGGGCATTATTGCCTCGTCATTAGCAGTCAGCACCAATACTGGATTTCCTGCACTTCCATTATCACCAACTGCCACATTTACAGCACAAATAACTACAGCCCGTCCGACAGTAATACAATATTTTCAACAGGTTGCACCTCTGGCTAAAAAGAGGGAAAACTATTTGAGAATTAGGATCCCTTGTTAGAAAATTCTCAGTTACAACAATTAGCATCTCCTATTTACTAAGATGACCAAAAGGTAGGAACATTAAGTCCAAAAGATGTATGGGTTAGGTTGGTTGGCCGTGCTAAATTGCCACTTAGTGTCAGGGGAATTAGCAGGGTAAATACGTGGGGCTACAGGGATAGGGGCTGAGTGGGATTGTGATCGGTGCAGATTCGATGGGCCAAATGGCCTCCTTCTGCACTGTAGGGATTCTATGATAAGTTGATACAGTGGGCAGCACTTTTGCAAGTTCTGTTAAAAGTGATTCTTTGATTTGATTTATTATTGCCATATGTATTAACATACAGTGAAAAGTGTTGTTTCTTGCGTGCTAAACAGACAAAGTATACCATTCATAGAGAAGGAAACGAGAGAGTGCAGAATGTAGTGTTACAGTCATAGCTAGGGTGTAGAGAAAGATCAACTTAATGCAAGGTAAGTCCATTCAAAAGTCTGACAGCAGCAGGGAAGAAGCTGTTCTTGAGTCGGTTGGTACGTGTCCTCAGACTTCTGTATCTTTTTCCTGACGGAAGAAGGTGAAAGAGAGAATGTCTGGGCTGTGTGGGGTCCTTAATTATGCTGCTGCTTTGCCGAGGCAGCGGGAAGTGTATACAGAGTCAATGGATGGGAGGCTGGTTTGCATGATGGATTGGACTACATTCACAACCTTTTGTAGTTCTTTGCGGTCTTGGGCAGAGCAGGAGCCATACCAAGCTGTGATACAACCAGAAAGAATGCTTTCTATGGTGCATCTGTAAAAGTTGGAGAGAGTCGTAGCTGACATGCCAAATTTCCTTGGTCTTCTGAGAAAATAGAGACATTGGTGGCTTTCTTAACTATAGTGTCGGCATGGGGGGACCAGGACAAGTTGTTGGTGATCTGAACACCTAAAAACGTGAAACTCTTGATCCTTTCTACTTTGTCCCCGTTGATGTAGACAGAGACATGTTCTCCTTTATACTTCCTGAAGTCAATGACAATCTCCTTCGTTTTGTTGACATTGAGGGAGAGATTATTGTTGCCGCAGCAGTTCACCAGATTCTCTATCTCATTCCTGTACTCTGCCTCATTATTGTTTGAGATCCGACCCACTATGGTGGTGTCATCAGCAAACTTGAAAATCGAACTGGAGGGGAATTTGGCCACACAGTCATAAGTGTATAAGGAATATAGTAGGGGGCTGAGAACACAGCCTTGTGGGGCACTGGTGTTGTGGATGATCGTGGAGGAGGTGTTGCTGCCTATCCTTACTGATTGTGGTCTGTGAGTTAGGAAGTTCAGGATCCAGTTGCAGAGGGAGGTGCCGAGGCCCAGGCTACGGAGTTTGGAGATGGGTTTCGTGGGAATAATAGTGTTGAAGACTGAGCTGTAGTCAATAAATAAGAGTCTGACGTAGGTGTCCTTGTTATCTAGGTGTTCTAGGATTGAGTGCAGGGCCAGGGAAATGGCGTTTACTGTGGACCTGTTGCGGCGGTAGGTCCGGGAGGCTGGAATTAATTCATGCCATGACTAACCTTTTGAAGCACATCATAATGATGGATGTCAGAGCCACCGGACGATAGTCATTAAGGCACGCTGCTTGGTTTTTCTTAGGTACCGGGATGATGGTCGTCTTCTTGAAGCAGATAGGGACTTCAGATTGTTGTAAAGAGAGGTTCGAGCTGTCTGCAAATACCCCCGCCAGCTGATCCGTGCAGGATCTGAGTGCACGTCCGGGTACCCCATCTGGGCCAGTCGCTTTCCGTGGGTTGACCTTCAAGAAAGCTGCCCTGACGTTTGCAATGGTGAGCCCAGATACAGGTTCATTCAGGGCTTCCAGGGTGGAGGGCATGCTGTTGCTGACCTCTTGCTCAAAACGAGCGTAGAATGCATTGAGCCCATCAGAGAGGGGATTCTCCTCAAAGGAGGCTAGACTATTAATCCAGAAACTCAGCTATTGTTCTGGGACTCAGATTCGAATCCCACCAAGGCAGATGGTGGAATTTGAATTCAATAAAAATATCTGGAATTAAGAATTTATTGATGACCATGAGATTGTCATAAAACCTACCTGGTTCACTAATGTCCTTTAGGGAAGGTAGTGTACTGTCCTTACCTGGTCTGACCTACATGTGACTCCAGAGCCATAGCAATATAGTTGACTCTCAGCTGCCCTCTGAAATAGCCTAGCATGCACTCAGTAAGGACAACGAGGGATGGGCAATAAATGATGGCCAGCCAGCGACACCCATGTCCCACGAATGAATAAAAAAGAAATGCCTCTATTTGTTTGCAACAAATGCAAGTTAATGTAACATAAATAATAGAAAAAGCGTAAACTTTTATCCCGTTTTCTGACAGATGCCATAATTTTTGCTACACTCCTCTATTCGCTATAAGCCATCTCTTTCTTGCTGTAACTCAAGTACAGATGGGAAGGGAACAGTGATTCCAGCTCCCTGACTGGTCTTTTGTCATACCTTCCGGCGTAGGTTTAAATGGTTGCCTGTATTACAGAGGGCGGGCAGACTGCAACCCGGAGCGAGTTCCTGGTGGGAAACCTTGCCCTCAAAATGCTTTTCCTCTCTGCATTTGCAGCAAGCGCCCATGGTGAGTCTGACCGATGGAAATTGGCGTGCATCAGCTGTCTCTAGGTTAGTGGTGGGGTAAAGGGTTCAGGAGGGCCTGGTGTGGAAGAGAGAGGGGGAAAACTTGGGCAGCAGAGGCCATGCCTTCTGAGGCACTTCTTGCTCCTTCTAACTCAGCGAAGGAATGTTTTATGCTTACCAGGCAGGTCTCTGTGGTAACAAATACAGAAAATGCTGGAAAACCTCAGCAGATCTGACAGCATCTATGGGGAGAGATGAGAGCCAACATTTCGAGTCCAGATAATCCTTCGTCAGAGCTGCGAATCCACCCAGGTCTCTGTGGTCTTCTGGCCAGCAGCAAACCTGCCTCTGTTGAGAGTGAAGTAGTTTCCCCACTTGGGGGCCCAGTTAAAATTGCAGCCGCCTGTAAATCCCTGCAGGTTAACATCATGGACAATTGGAATTAGCTGGAATCTGAGCGGGTAAGTAACCTGTTCATTGGTAACTGCTGGGTTTCTGCTGGGTGGGTACAGTTAAAATTGATCCTCAAGGTACCAGCTAAAGGAATGGAAAATATCAGATGTGGGGTGGCTTTGCCCAATAAAAAACAATGCACTCTGCATCATGTCCTGTCATTATTAAGTCACTGCATATTGGAAGTATCACCTCTGGAGACTGTGCATTGACTAAGTATTGATGTGCTGAAATCCAACAGTGGGGGCATTGCAATGGGGGAGCTCCCTGTACAAAGTATGTTGGAAGTGAAGCATGTGGCTGAATTAATCTGGCAATCAGGCACAGTGAGCGCTTATTTTACCAATGCAAAACAACACAGGGCAGGACTTTCAGCACAACCTGCCGTGTGTTTCGAGGTGATAGAGGCGGCCCGCCATTGGCAGGACCTCTGAGTCAATGGGGTTTCCCGTTTAATGTTCCTTTCGTCGCCGGGAAACCCATGGCGGAGATGCGCCATCGGCAGGACCAGAAGACCCGCCGGTGTGAACAGGCAGTAAATTCTAGCCTCTGTTCCTCTGTGGAGATCGTGACTTAAAAAGCTATTTATTATTTTATACCTTGGTGTAAACTTGCTGAGATTGTACAAGAGCAGGTGTTGTAACACAAGGGATAATTCTGAGTTTCCAGCAGGTAGTGCACAGGAAACCCATTGCCATGAGAGAATGGATATTCAGTCAGAGGTGTGACAGAATACCAGAGGTGATCGGAGGAGGGAAATGTGGCACCCCCATTTCACTTCGAAATAGAATGTGGACCTCAGGGACAACCTTTATCAATCAATGCATCATTTCTGCCAAACACAAATTAACTCTACCACATAAGAAACTGAAGCTAACTCTTCCATTCCTGCTGATTGTCACCACTCCCAGCATCTTGCAGACTCCACAGATGCCAAATTGTCTTACTCCCAAATGAAACATTTATATGTAGCTGACAAAGGCTGATTCAAATCTGCTTTGATATTGCAGTTTTGACAATCTCTCCCACTTGGCACAGTCAGTTGCTCAATTCGATCACAATTCTGCTGCATAAATTGCAAGGCTCACTGTCAAAATAGATGCAAAAACAGCCACAGATTTTTATCACTGAACGTAGTGTGCTAAAGCACTACATTTGCCAACCCCAGGCTTAATTGTTTTAGTTGCATGCCAGTTTATTTTCCTTCCCCCTTCCCCTCCTTTCCAAAGGTGTTGTTGGTATAGCAGTTAGCACTGCTGCCTCACAGCGCCAGGAACCCGGGTTCGATTCCCAGCTCGGATCACTGTGTGTGTGGAGTCTGCACGTTCTCCCCGTATCTGCTTGGGTTTCCTCCGGGTGCTCTGGTTTCCTACCACAGTCTGAAAGATGTGCTGGTTAGTTGGTTAGCCTTGCTAAATTCTCCCTCAGTGTTACCAAACAGGCAGATGTGACGACTAGGGGATTTTCACAGTAATTTCATTGCAGTGTTAATGTAAGCCTACTTGTGACACTAATAAATAAACTTTAAACTTTAAAATTTGATTTCACCTCTTTCGTTCCACAGGGTCATATCCACTCACTTATCCAATTGTCCACTATTTGCTGGAGTTGAGTGGGGAAGGAATATAAATCACCCAGAGTTCCTGCTTTTGGTCAGGGGCCCGCAAATCTTCAGTGAGTGTGCTTGTTAAGTGGACATCAGACCAGGCTGTGACAGCCACGTGAATTTATGGGGTCTGTAAAGGCTCAAACATGAATCCTAATGATATGTGCCATATCAGAAGATAACTAGGGACTGTGGAAGTCCACGGAACCAATAAGTTGACATTTTGTAAGAGGTGAGAACATTGGCAAAAAAATGTATCTCTGACAAATGCAAATAATATGGAAGAAACTTTAACAGAATATGTCAGCATAAGGGGGTGCTGTATCATATTTATGTAGCTTTTCACAACTTGAGAACATCCCAAAATACTTAACAGCCAATGTGGTGTAGCCACTCGTGTAATATAGAAAATGTGAGAGCCGATTTGTGCACAATCTCTTATCAACAACAACGTGATGATGACTTGGTTGTCGGTTTTAATGATATTTGTTGAGGGATAAACACAGTCTAGGATAGAGCTATCTTCAAAATAATTTGAGGGACCTTTTGTACGTCTTTGATGGGCTTTGAATGTCACTGACCAGGCAGCATGTTGCCATTCCTAATTGGCCTTGGCCTGCTAGGCCATTTCAGAGAGTAGTTAAGAGTCAGCCGCATTGCTGTGGTTCTGGAGTCACATGTAGGCCAATAGACCAGATAAGGGTGGCAGATATCCTCCCCTAAAGACATTAGTGAATCAGATTGGTTTTCTCAACAGCATCACTGAGACTAAATTTATATTCCAGATTTTATTAATTGAATTTAAATATCACCAGCTGCCCTGGTGAGATTTGAACCTGTGTCCCCTGAGCATTAGCCTGGGCCTCTGGAAGACTAGTCCAGTGATATTACCGTGACATGGCCATCTCCACTTGAGAGGGCAAGCTTGCTTTAAAGTCTCATCCAAAGGACTGCACCGCTGACTTTGCAGCACTCCCTCATTGTGCACTGGAGTATCGGCCTTGCTCAAGGCTCAGAAACTGGACGGCTTAAGAGTTGTGAATGCTGCTTCTGAGCCCTGTCTGGCACCCCAGCTGCAGTCCCACTTGAGATGTCAGAGGTCAGCACTGGTCAGGAGTTTCCTAACAAAAAGGATGGAAAGGTTTGACTATCTCAGCTCATTCCAACACACCCCCAACTAATGAGCAAAAGGGTCTGATTAACAGGAGCAGAAAGAAAGTTTGTAAATTGTTTAGGATGGTTCAAAAGAGGGAGAGAAAAATTAACTTCAAAATTAAATGGAGATGCAAATGCTTGATAAAGATTGCAACTATCTACTCCTTTTTCTTCGTTCAATATTCCAAGGTGGAGCATCAGACTTTTGTCTTTTTGATTGGTGGAGACTACATTTTTGCTTTCCCCTACATCTGAGTGGATGAAGTGAAACCAGATCTGATTCTTGACGTACTGGACATTAGCTATCATCTTACAATCACTTGTTCCCATTACAAGGCTCCTTGGAACCTGTACCAATGATCTGAGGTAACAGAAGACTCCTGATGACAGGTTTAACTCTGCTTCTTGAAGAAAATATGTACCAGAAAGTAACAGATTAGGATCTTTTTTTTTAATAAAGCAATTCCAGAATGTTCTTTTGATTGTGTAGCAACTATAAAAAAAACACTGGCAAAAGGGTGAATCTAATCCAATTAATGAGTAAGAAATTTGTTTAAGGTCACATCAGCTCCTGGCACAGAACAGCAGATGGCCTTTTGGTCTCCTATTTCACTGCTCATATTCAGTTACAGGTTGCCCTTGTGAGATCCCATTGCACTATTTATGAGTATTAGTCACTGCACAACACTGACTAGCATTTAAGTTGGGATAATCAGACTACAACTGGTTTCATTATTTCATTGCAGTTATCTTGTCCTCGTTTGCATTGAGACAGTGCCACCATTTCAATTACTATCAATGTGCAGAGAGCTTCATTCTGAAGGAGACACAAGTGTGCGGCTGCCTCATATACACTGAGGAATCAAAACATACTACCTCCTATTTACAGGAATGTTCAATTATGTTCTGTAGGCAGCTTGGAAGTTGGGGATTATTGAAGTAAACTGTTCTGAATATAGAGAATATCCCCAAAAGTAAGGGCTCATCCTCCAATTACTGGGTTAGTCAATCAAGTCAAAAACAATGGCTGGAATTTTCTGGCCATTCCTGCTGGCGGGATCTCCGGTTCCACCGACAGTGAACCACTGCCACGGGTTTCCTGGCTGCAGGGCGTGCATAAAATAGGAAACCTTGTTCACAGTGGCAGGACCAGAAGCGGACCACCTTCACCGCTGTGAAACACATGGCGGGATACGTGGAAAATCCCTTCCAATGGATAGAATTTCCACGGAGATCTTCTGATTTCCTGCTTCGATCCAAGTAGAACGTAAATAACCACTTGTCTGGGGCTTCAGTTGATTTTCCGCCAAATCCATTGGGTTTATTGGCAGTGCCTACGCCTGACCAAGAGATTTGTAGGGATGGATTTTATGGGGGAGGGGGCTGCTTACCTGCATCTTGACCAAAAAGTGCATTGGCATCTCAGATGCCTCACAACAATAATACAGCCTTAATAGGGTCCGCAGGGACAGGAAGTCCCACCAGCATCAGAGGAGCTGGGTTAGAAGTTGTGACTGCTGCCTCCGGAATGTGTGGAGGCTGAAGCTGAGTAGAAGACCTGCCTCTGTACATCAGTTATTTCAAAACTGAACAGAATTTAAAAATCCCTCCAGCCCCTACCCCTCACACCCCTAAACACTCTCCATACCCCATCCATGTCAATTCATGCCACTGCATGCCCCCCCCCCAATCCTCACTGCCCCCATACCTTCTATGCCACCCTCTATCCAACCCATGGCCCCTCATACCCCATATGCCTACCCATGCCCCCCACTCATCCCCATGGTCGTTTATAGCTCCAATGCCAATTTAGTGACAACTCATGTTAGCCCCAATCTTATCCCCTTACCCCCTTCATTCCAACGCAACCAATATTCTCCATGGGCAAACCTCAGAAGCCATGCTGAAATAAAATAAGGCTGTGTCTATTGATGACGTCTCTATTTTAAAAAAATTCTAAAAAAAGTACACATTGAATTTCCTTCGACTAAGCTTGTGTGAAATCAAACATTTCTATTAAAACCACTTGGATTAGTCAATCAAATTGCTCATTTAACAGACATGGCACTGTGGTAATATTAGGTTGTAAAATCAATTACATAGCACAAATCATATAATGACAACCCTCAGTCTTATGTCAACAGATAGAGTGAAACATCAAGCACTGATTTTCCATACCTTTTGAAAAATGTAAAGCCCAATAGAGTTAAATCCCTTGACAGCTTGGACAGTTCCAATGAGCTTTGACAGATCTGTCTGTGACAGCTTGGACAGTTCCAATGAGTTTATGCATTATAGGAAGGATATGAACGCATTGGAGAGAGTGCAGAAGAGGTTTACAAGGATTGTTCCAGGGATGAGAAACATTAGTTATGAGGATAGGTTGGAGAGGTTGGGACTGTTTTCCTTGCAGAGAAGAAGGCTAAGAGGAGATTTGATAGAGTTGTTCAAAATTTTGAGGGGACTGGACAGAATAGATTGGCAGAAATTGTTCCCACTGATAAAGGAATCAAGAGAGGGCACAGATCTAAAGTGATTTGAAAATAAGAAGCAAATGTGATGTGAGAAAAAAATTCTTTCACACAGCGAGTGGTTGGGAGAGTCAGTGCTGACTCGATGGACCGAATGGTCTCTTCTGCATTGTAGGGATTCTATAATTCTATGATTCTATTCTATGAAGGCAGGGGCATTGGTGATCTTGGTCTCTTCACCTCTTCCTGCTCCAGTGACTGGTTGTAATGATGCACGCTACAGACTTTGTCAGGAACACGAAGGTTATTTATTAATAAGGAAAAACTGTAGCCAGTCCTCTGGCTGCCTCAGTCCCTACATGTCTTCGAGATGCCTTCTGTGTAAGAGAAGACTCCATTCCCCTGGGGTGATTATCCATTCTCAGTCCCAATTGGTCACACAAGCCTGGTGACCCTCTTGTGCTGTCTTACCGTTAAAGGGACAATCACCACATCCCTCCGCCTTTAACACTGTTATACAATCTTGTTCATATTTTGTGGTTGCCATTTCATGGAGTTCAGCTTATTCTCCATTGTCTTATTGAGTTCTTCATCTTAACTTCATTTGCAACTATTTTCATGTTGGTTGTCAGTCATTTATTTTAATGTCTTCTCGAGAGCTTTAATTCTTTTTGCTGGTTCCTCTTAATGTTTCTGTTGAAGTTTTTAACTTTCCCATTTTTTCCAAGGAAAACCTATTACGTTCTTACTGGACATCTACATTTCACAAATGGACTCTTCATTTCTACTTGTCTTAGCTTCAGCTAAAACCCTTTTGGTTTCACTGTTGGGTGGATCTGTCTCTGATGAAGTTTTGATTTGTTTCCAATCTGCAATTCTCTCATTGCCATTCATTTGGTCATTCAGTGTCTTTTGGTGCCATCCTCCCGGGGTCTCCTATTGCCTCTCCTTGAGGTCTTCATTGCTATGGACCTTTTTTGAGAGTTGCCCTCTATCTGGGGTCTTTTCCGATTTTCTTGTCCACTGCCATTGGTTCTTCTTGTGGTTGCTGCTTTAAATGCATTGCCACATTAAATGTATTACCTCTTTAAATGCATCGCAGCTTTAAGACTGTCAATGTTTTTTTGTAAACTGTCAGCAGCTTCCAGTTCTTTCTATGTGCTTTTCCCGCAATTGTGAAGTTTTGGCGTGAACCTGGCAGGTCCTCCTTTGAACCTTTTTTAAACTTTTAAAACTTCTCTTTTTACTAATAGGAAGCTCTCTCAGTGACCTTGGCAGCTTTTTTTCCCTCTGGCCATTTGGAGAGTCCCCTTCTTTTCTTCCTTTGATGGGTGGGTTTAAAAAAAAATCAATTTCACTGCGAGATACAGCACTCTCGAGGTCCAAAGGTCCATTTTTAACCCTTTTCAATTCAAATAACAGTTTGAGGATTTTTCTCTAAAACTTTGGAACTTGTTGCCTGCAGCCTCTCAATGCAGGGATGGATCGCTACCCGGACCGAACCATCCCTCTGCTCCACACTGGTAGGCTATGCTCGGATTAGGAGCCCAGCAATCCCAGCCTCTTCACTTTCCTGCACTCTGGAGACCAAGCTACAACTGTTAGAACTCTTTGGGGGCACTTCTTATATCTTTCACTCAAAATATTGTTCCGTGTTCTCTTTGCTTTCTTTTTAAGAACAAAAAAAAGTTGCGGCGACTCGTTATCCTTTTTTTAAAATTTAAGTTCCACTTTTCCTTAAACACAATATCACAGCTCTTGATTCTGGAGGTTTATTTATTCTTCATTTTAAAGATATATTTCTGACTGCATCAGCCAATTCAGGTTTGCTCTGTGTCTGTCCCCCAGGATCTGACAATATCTCAACATCTCACTACTCACACATCTCGGGTCACAGACAGCGTCATCATAATCCATCCCATCCTCATTGTCAATGTAATGATGCCCGCCAGTAACTCAAAGGGTATTTATTCTTAAGGAAAAACTGTACAGAGGCTGGCAGCTGGCTGACCCAGTCAAGGGGCAACACGGTGGCACAGTGGTTAGCACTGCTGCCTCACAGCGCCAGGGACCCGGGTTCGATTCCCGGCTCGGGGTCACTGTCTGTGCGGAGTTTGCACGTTCTCCCCATGTCTGCATGAGTTTCCTCCGGGTACTCTGGTTTCATCCCACAGTCTGAAAGACGTGCTGGTTAGGTGCTAAATTCTCCCTCAGTGTACCCGTACAGGTGCCGGAGTGTGGCGACTAGGGGATTTTCACAGTAAATGTAAATCTACTTGTAACTAATAAATAAACTTTGACATGTCTTTTAGATGCCTTCAGACTGTTCTTGTATCAGGAAAATCTTATTCTAGTTAGACAAAATCAACTTTCCTGAATGATAATTGACCTCAAAATTAACCCAGTAGTTAACCAGCAGCATGAAGTAAGACTATAAGACCATAAGATATAGGAGCAGAATTAGGTCATTCGGCCCATCGAGTCTACTCTGCCATTCAATCATGGCTGATAAGTTTCTCAACCCCATTCTCCTGGCTTTTTCCCACGTAACCCTTGATCCCTTACCAATCAAGAACCTATCTATCTCTGTCTTAAATACACTCAATGACCTGGCCTCCACAGCCTTCCATAGCAATGGGTTCCATAGATTCACCACCCTCTGGCTGAAGAAACTCCTCATCTCAGTTCTAAAGGGTTGTCCCTTTTCTCTGAGGCTGTGACCTGGGATCCTAGTCTTGCCTACTAATGGAAACATCTTCCCATGTCCACTCTAGCCAGACCTTTCAGTATTCTGTAAGCTTTGATGAGATCCCCCCTTATCCTTCTAAACTCCATCGACTACAGACCCAGAGTCCTTAGACGCTCCTCAAACGTCAAGCATTTCATTCCCGGGATCATTCGCGTGAACCTCCTCCGGACCCTCTTCAGCGCCAGCACATCCTTCCTTAAGATACAGGTGAGGTTTCTTTCTGCTTCAGACATTGTGGTTCAAATCATTCATACTCTGTGCCTGAGCAGAAAACCAATCCTAATTTGCTGCAATGAAGTTAGAACATTTTTTCAACATTATAAATTAAAATTTCAAATCCACTGTGCTAATCAGCTGCTACAAATTTTAAATGCTGCTTAAATGCTGTTTTCTCTGCTGCTGCTGAGAGACTCCACAGACAACAAGGGATATGCAGATGGCATTGTGAATTATAACAAAATTAGAATTAGACAATGATTGGCAAGGTAATGAATATCCTCATGACATATTTACACCAATAAAGCATCTTTGTGGGGTATTTTGAGGGTGGAGAATGGGCAGGAAGAGGTAGAGGTGAAATTTAACATCTAACTTACTTGGCTATTGATTTGAAAAAACAGCGTGTTTTAATTAAAAAAAATACAGACACACTTCGGGCTATTGACCTTCAGAGTTAAAGGACAATTTTGCTGGTTTCCAAGTTGAGCAAGGTTTCAGATGGGAATCTGCTTCCATTTTTTCATAATCTGCTCCATATTGAATATGTTGATACACATACATACACACACCCACCCACACAACCACACACCACTCACGCACAACACATCCAATACACAAACACACTACTCATGCACACATAAGAACAACATATGCAACAGACACACACGACCACAACATGCACACACCAGTCATGCACATACAACCATAACACATGCAACACACACACAACCACAACACATGCAACACACACACAACCACAGCACATGCAACATACATACAACCACAACACGCATACGCATGCAACACACACACAACCACACCATGCACACATATGCAACACACACAACCACAACACATGCAACACACACACAACCACAACACACACATACATGCAACATGCACACGCAACACACACACACACATGCAACACACATACACAACACACACACACACATGCAACACACACACACACAACACACTCACATATGCAACACACACAACCACAACACATGCAACACACACACATAACCACAACATGCACACACATGCAACACACACACACTACAATGTGCACATACAACACATAACACATAGCACACACATACAACATACATGCGTTTGTACGTATAAATGTATCAAATACAATTGGAAGCTGAAATTTCCCAAGTCCATTAGACTCGGAATAGCTCCTGATTAAATACAAGGAAAGAAATATAGTTCTCATTGCAAAAATCCTCAGAAATGTAAATTAAAATGTGAAACAAAATGTGTTGGTTTGCGCAAACAACACCTTTGAGGATCTAATTTCTCATCTGAACCCTTCAACTTAAAAAAAAACAGTACAGATGGTTATCGTTAAAATAATTACTTGGAAATTTAAAAAGAGGCATAAAGCAGATGTACGTTTTCAAGAGATGCAAAATAAAAACAATAGGAGTGTAATGAAGTAAGAAAAGAAACAATTACTATAAAATCATAGGTCCAAGCAGATTCCAACGATGACATCAGCACAAGGAGAAAACTCAGGCTGGAGTGGAGGTATGAATATGGAAGGATAGTCAATACTTGAGCTGAGATTACCTTTCTTGACAAGTGAGATGAGGTTTGCTACACTACAGGTATTGTTGGTGGACTAACTGGAATGTCTTTCATGGAAGGCGCTCAGTAATCAGCAATCAGATTATACCAGTTCTTGACCACAATCTATGATTCTCAGCATCAGGGATATCTAAGTTAAAGCCTGGAGTCAAGTGAATGTATTTATAGGAGAAATTACAAGGTTACCCAAGTCAACTGCCTGTAGTGAATATAATTACAGGAGCAAGTATCTGGATCATAGATGGAAGGATTTGTCAGTGTACAGCAGCTCAGACATTAAGGAAAGGGTCTTTTAGTGCACATTGGAATATTTCTCTGATGTACATTTTTTCCATCTGCCTCAGAGGAAAGATGGGTCTCAGTTTAATGTCTCACCTGAGAGATGGCACCTCCCACAATGCAGCACTCCATCATTGGAATGTTTGGGCTTAGATGTCTGGGCTCAAGTCTCCGGAATAGGACTTGAACACGGAATCTTCTGACGAAGAGGTGTGAGTGCTACCAACTGAGGGCAGTGGCTTGAGGAGCTGCAGCTCAGAATTATTCCAGGTTGAATTTGAAAGTGACATACCCCAATCACAAACAGGACTCTTGAATTTAAACAAAGCCAATTACATAGGCATGATGGGAGAATTGGTTAAGGTTAACTGGGTAAACAGACAAAAGAGGTTTGGAGGGAAATGAACAATGGGAAAATTTTAAAGAGACAATTCAAAGTGTCCAACAAAAAATACATTCAATGGAAAAACAAATGCGCAGTGAGAAAGACCCATCCATGGCTCACTCAGGAAATTAGGAATTGTATTAGCTTAAAAGAGGAGAATTGCAATATTTTTAAAAAGAGTAACAAGCCTGAGGATTGGGAGTGATTCAGAAACCAGCAAAAGGAAACTAAAAAGTTGATAAAATGGGGAAAAAAAAGAATATGGGAGTAAACAGTATGTAAGCTTTTGCAATTATCTAAAACGGAAGAGAGTAGCTAAAGCTAACATAGATCATTTAGAGACAGAGATAGGAGAATTCATCATGGGGAATGAGGAAATGGCAGAGGCACTCAACAAATAATTTTGTGTCTGTCTTCACAGTCGAAGACATAAGTTTTATTCCTGGAAAAGATGGCAAACTACAGGCCAAAAACGAATGAGGACATTAGGGAAAGGAGTAACAACAGGGAAAATGTATTGGAGAAATTTAGGGGGCTAAAATGATGCAAAACTCCAGAGTCCCAACAACCTACATCCTCGGATTCTAAGGGAAACAGCTGCAGAGATAGTGGATGCACTGGCTGTGTTTTCCAGAATTCATTGATTTGGGAATGGTCCCATCAGGTAGGAAGTTGACAAATCTTACTCTCCTTTCCAGGAAAGGATGGAGAGAGAAAACAGAGAGCTACAGGCCAGTTAACCTAAGATGTTGTTAGGAAAATACTGAAATCTATTATTAAGGATTTGTTAACAATGCACTTAGAAAAGCATAGCATGATTAGAACAAATCAATATGGATTTACTAAAAGGAAATTCTGTTTAACAAATTTCTTAGGAGTTTTTGAGGATGTAACTAGTAGGATAGATAAAGGGGAACCAGAAGATGTACCATACCAAAATACTTTCAATAAGGTGCCAAGCAAAAGATTAATAGGCAAGATAAGTGTGCATGGAGTTGGAGATAATATATTAGCATGGATAGAGTATTGGTCAACAGATAGGAAGCACAGATTGGGCATAAGTGGGACATTTTCAAGTTGGCAGGCAGCAAATAGTGGAAAACCATAAGGGGCAGTGCTGGGGCCTCAGTTATTTGAAATCTGTATTAATGACTTAGATGAAGTGACAGGGAGTAATATATCTAAGTTTGCTGAGGAAACAAAACAAGGTGGAAAGGTAGCCCATCCCCCGCAACAACCCCCACCCCCCCACCCCTGCAAACCAGCATATCATCATAGCCAATCCACCTAACCTACTGACTAGGGGCAATTTAGCATGGCCCATCCATATAACCTGCATATCTTTGGACTGAGAGAGGAAACTGGAGCACCTGGAGGAAACCCACACTGACATGGGGAGAATGTGCAAACTCCACACAGTCACCCATGGCCGTAATTGAACCTAGGTCCCTGGTGCTGAGAGGCAGTTGTGCTAACCATGCCACCCTTATCACATAATTATCGCATGACCCTCAAAACACGTAGCACAGAAAATATGGAAAAGCTCATTTTTTTAGAAGCAGTGCAGCCTGTAGTCGTAGCTGTCTGCGTGAGGTGCTTAACTGTCAGACATCAAAATGTTTACTTTGTTCCTTTTTTAAAATATACAGTGTTTAACGAACTACTCCACTTAAGAGGACTGTTTACCTCCATGTACTTATTTTCAGTTTAATTCATAATGGCACATACAGCCCTGACAAGAGCATTTTACTTAACAGCACATCTTTTCCTCGTGAATCCTAGTTATTCGCAATCAAGCCTTCTGGATGGTGGATCTCCAGCCAGAATGTTGTGTCCATGTATGTGTGCTAAAATCCAAAGGGGGAGAGGGAAATTTGGCTATCGTCATTACTCTTCAGCAACATTTCTGCTTCGGTTTCACACTGTGCAACCAGAAAAGAATTAAAAATATCATTTCTGTGCTAAAAATAAAGCAATGAGGCATCTCCTAAATAAAGGCAAGTGACTGTAGTGCATAAAACATGTTTTTTATTAGCCCCGTGGATTAGAAAATATTCGAGTGTTCTTGTGTGCACAATAACAACTCAATTGTTAAATTGAAAGAATGTTCTTTACTCAACCAGACCAACACATCAGTGCATATTTTCTTGAAACGGTCCAGTAGAATGCAGAAAATGAAAGGAAACAGTTCAAGTATGAGAATTAATGTGCGGTCTCCCAGTAAAACATGGAATGGAATAACTGATAGTCCTAAGGAATGCAACAAGGGGGCAGTCTAACAATCAAATGCAGATGAGCTGATTTGTCTAACAATGAAAATGAACTAATTCTTATACGATCAAGTAATATTGCACACACAAAAATGGAAGAAATGCAAACCTGAACAAAAACAAAACTGAAATATGAGCTGGAGATGTATTAAAAATTGTTTGATCTCCATAAAGTTCTAAGCCAATTACTTCTTCATCCAAGTATCAGCATTACACATATGGAACTGTTTGTGGCTCAGCTATTTGGGTTCATAAACCTGGAACGCATTTTAACATTATGACTGCTGTATATTGATGGAACAGCTTCGTTGGACATGGGAGGGACTGGGAGATAATTAAAGCAGAACCAAAAGCTGATCCCAGTAGCTGCCCAGACACAGAATGGAAATTCAATTGTCAATAAGCTAGTGACAGGGATGCTGAGCGTCAGAAGATCACTCGGAATTGTAGTTCAGGGCTCTCACTGCCAGAAATTATGGGTTTCCTCCTAATTAAATATTCCTGCTTGGCTCCTGTTTTAACAGTGGGACCTCATCGTAGGAAGCAATGTAAATGCAGCTACGGCTGTTTAAAGGGCTGTAGCAACAAAGGGGAAATCATCTATATATTGCTGTTTGTCCTTATTGCTGAAAGGACAAGGGATGGTAGGTGTTGTGGGGGAGGGGCATGGATTGGTATGAGTTAGCACAAAGTTGGTATCAGCTATAATGGCCATGGGGGGGTTGGGCATATGTTGGCATGAAGGTTTTGAGGGACCATGTGGGGGGCAGGCTGCTCTCATAAGGTGGCAGGGGTTGGCATAGGTGGGCTTGGGGGAGTATGTGGGGGGGTGAGGGGTTGTAAAGGCTGAGTGTTGGAGGGTTGTTTTCCTTAAAGCTGGGATGAAATCCAGGATCACCAAGGCATCTCCACACCCAATGGGTGTCTTTGAACCCTTACCGCTGCTGGAGGGCCTGGCTCCAGTTAACACTTGCCCCTGCTGGCATGAAAATCCAACTGTGCAGGACATTTTCTCCCATCAGGTTTGCAGTGTTGGTATTGTTCCCAACTCTAAATTCAAGCCCTAGACTCTTCCTACCTATCTGAATGACTGAATGCTTTTAAAATTGCGAACAGCGAACTTTCAAGGTCCATATTAATGGCCGGATTTAACAATGGATAGGACATGGGAAAGATCCAGAGTTTCATGATGATATTGCCATTTGTATTGTATTCCAGCATCCAATAAAGCTTGTGCATTCTATGTAAATGTGGGCAAGTGGGAACAGACATGCGAAGTCACAAAGTTTGCAAATTGGAATGGGAGCCATTGAGTTCACTAATCAGCAGCCCCTGCACAACTCAGAGCAAGTGAGCGAGTAACAGGAGAGCAACTTAAATGGTATGAAGCATTTTGGTTTATGACAGGTTATTGCCTTTGGGAAGGCCAGAGATGGAGACTTGCTCCAGAGAAACAAGTGCTCAGGTCTAGCTCCACATGGTCTGTCTCTGGAGAGGCTCGAGACTGGCTGGGAAAAAACATCATGAGCTGAAATCAGGCTCGAAGGAGACACTCGTCTGAGAAGAAGTGAGGATTATATGTTTGGCATAATCTGGCAGTCACATTTTTGAGGAGGTTTGTTCATATTTTCGTTGGCGATGTACCTCAGAATAAAATAACATTTTATCTGAACAGATCAGAACACTAAAAAAGTCCAGCCAATGAAAAAAATTGTGGTCTGTCCTAATCCACCCTCTCTCTAACATCTCTGTTTTTTTCCGAGCCCTTTCTGCAGATCGCATAGCTGTGGGAGCACTAGGGGGTGGGGGGAAATTAAGTGTTTAGCCATGATGCTCCAGCCATCACGAGGTGTGGGATGGCTTTAAGTGGTAACAGGTCTTTGACTGTCAGTCAGGTTTGGATGATTATACACTATACTACTGCACAGTGACTATATATATAAAAAAGGGGGCAGCTAGTAACAATAAAATGAGTGAGTGAACCGGACAATTAAAAACAAAATTATCAACAAAGAATTATTCACCCATTTTTCCAGATGTCGTTTGTCTTTATTCACGTCTTCTGCCTCTCATAGTCAGTGAGTGAAGACAATTGTGTGAAATGTGTTGCCTACATGATTGGATCATTAAAGGAAGACAGATGTGCTGGAGTTGAAACAGACAGATGTGCTGAAAGGACGAAACTCTCGAAACAAAGCCAGATAGATTGCCATGCCAGACAATGGAAACTTTAAGGCGTATAACCTCAGTGACATAAAACGAATCCTCAAATTGCAATGCTACTTCTGTCAGTTTTATGTGGAAACAAGTGTCATGGGTCCAAAATAAATGACCAACTTATAGAATTTAGAAACAGATGCACGGTGGCACAGTGGTTAGCACTGCTGTCTCAAAGCTCAAGGAACCCGGATTTGATTCCCAACTTGGGTCACTGTCTGTGCGGAGTCTGCACATGTTTCCCGCGTCTGCGTGAGTTACCTCCGGGTGCTCTGGTTTCCTTCCACAGTCCGAAAGACATGCTGGTTAGGTGCATTGGCCATGCTAAATTCTCCCTCAGTGTACCCGAACAGACGCCAGAGTGTGGCGACTAAGGGAGTTTCACAGTAACTTCATTGCAGTGTTAATGTAAACCTACTTGTGACACTAATAAATAAATTTAAAACTTAAATCAGATATGTGAAATAAAAAATAGACAACTGATTCTTCCATGTCAGTTATATAGCATAATTACATTCAGTTTAAAATATGCTCGAGGTATGTATCTCAGTTCCAATTTCTTAAGAGCACCCTGACTGCGCCGGTTTGATTTTTCACCCAGTTTTGTACCCCAATCAAACTTACGTTTGTCTGCATGACACACAGTCAGATTAAGTAAAGGTAATTTTGTGCCGTGGAGTCAGGTTGGAAATGCCCAAAACTTAATTTACTTAGGATACTTAAAGCTAGTAAACAGAAAAGACTTTTATCCCAGCAGTTTGGCCTGTATCTGAACTCAGGTTCATGAGTTGAAAAGTCACTCCTTAAAGCAATGCGCAACTATCTAATTCTTCCTCTTTATGCACACACACACTAACAGACACACACATGTATAATGCAGCACACTAGTCCTTACTGGGAAACTCTTATAGTAAGAGTTTTAACAACACCAGGTTAAAGTCCAACAGGTTTATTTGGTAGCAAACTCTTATAGCACATACTAAATGCAACTTTCTTACTCAGATCATTATTACATTCTATTGGTACCTGCATAGACTGTGCCCATCCACAAATCGGACTCCACTTGCCTACATGAATGCTGGTTTCATTGTTATAAGAGACTAAATGAAGCCATTAACAACAAAAATATTAGAAACCAAGTCCAAACTATTCGTTGACTTTTTAAAATTTCACCATGCTGTGAAGCTGAACCCTTTGCAATAATGTATGCTGCCTAGTTTAACTGGCCAAGAATTTTTAAAAAATATATAAAAGTATGGATCATAAAGGGAGCGGCGAGGACACACTTTTTATATGGATTCTAAAGCAAAGCAGATAAAAGTTGATCCAGTGCAATTTTTTTCTTGCTAAAAGGGTTCGCAGACACTCCGAAGCACGGTACGTTAAGAATATGTGGCACTAAGACACTACACATGCCAGCATGTGTTTACATTCAAGCTGGAGAGGTTTAAATAAACATGGGTTTCCACCAAATACTTTGTGCCTGCAAGATGATTATTTAATAAACACTGGCCAGTCATTACAATATTTACCTAATAGTTCATGGTTCTTATTTTAAAATCTTTCATTTTCTGTTGCATTAATTTCCTGTTTCTGACATTTGCAACATTTTAAATGTTGCCAGGAAATATAGCTGGTACGTGGAAACCAAAACAAAACTCGTGTCTGTTTTGCCTCTTAACTTCAGCACCCACGATAGGAAACGTTTATTGTTAAGTGAAAGAATCGACTGTCTCAAACTCTCAGTAACAAAGAAAGTTACTGCACTGTCACATCAGTGTGGCATACAAAAGCAAAGCTTTTGTTTAAACAAAGGCAATTCATCTCATTTTGAATGCAAAAGGGCATTCTTATGGTTCTGAAGGTTATAAGCAATATTACAAGAGGCATTATGGTCACAATACACAGCGTATACACCTGTATACTTAATCCTGCTAGCTCAGAGGTGTGAAAAATTCCAACCATTATTATATGACAATGATGGATTCAACCAATTTTTTAAACTGAAAAACCTAAGTCAAAATCCATTCGAGAGAACATCGCCAAAACTGAAAGAAGAGAGAGAGATGTGAAGTTTTTTTTATTCATGTGTGGGACATGGACGTCGCTGGCTGGCCAGCATTTATTGCCCATCCCTAGTTGCCCGAGGGCAGTCGAGAGTCAACCACATTGCTGTGGCTCTGGAGTCACATTTAGGTCAGACCAGGTAAGGACGGCAGATTTCCTTCCCTGAAGGATATTAGTGAACCAGGTGGGTTTTTCTGACAATCGACAATGGTTTCATGGTCATCAGTAGATTCTTCATTCCGGATATTTTTTAATAGAATTCATATTCCATCATCTGCTGTGGCGGGATTCGAACCCGGGTCCCCAGAACATTAGCTGAGGTTCTGGATTAATAGTCTAGTGATAATACTACTAGGCCATCACCTTCTCTTTGCAGCGTTACTGCGTTGGAGGGACAACATTTGGGTTTAAAAGTATGTTAGAGGAAGTGATGTGTAAGGGAGGTCAGGAGTTTCATAGGTTTGACTGAGTCCTGGAAAGACACTAATTGGACAAGGAGATGGTGGACTACCTTGATTTTCAACACAATGAAGAATGAGGATGGTGGAAGAGGATGTTGCATTTGGATATGTGAAGGAGCAAGATAAATACATTCTCGAGATTTGTACCATAGAAAATTTGATTAACTGCTTTAAACTCTATGGTGGAAAGAGAGAGAATGGCGGATATTGATGTGCCATGGCTGAGAGGCAACCATTAGTGGAAAATGTTTTTCAGTATGTTTCTCAGTCCTCAATCACTTGAAAGTGAATGTACACTAACTGAATGAACAGATCCAAAGGTAAGAAAGATATTATCCAAAATTCGATTCTAATCCTAACCTTATTTCAATAAAGAAAAAAAGGAAAAGCTGCAATAAAATTCACTATGACAATGTTTTCTTCATTTATTCTTGGCATGTGGGTATCAAGAGCTTTCACTGTCCTGAATTGAGAGACTTGCTACACCATTTCAGAAGGCAGTTAAAGAGTCAATCACAGAACATCTGAAAGGTCCAACATGTTACACAATTTACAATATCAGATGTTGTGATGGCCATGGGGGATCATCAATAGATCTCGTTGAACATGAGTTCCCCTATTAGATGGGTGGAGGTTCGCCCGATAGGGAATAGTCGTCCAAAGATGTGCAGGTTAGGTGTATTGACCATGCTAAATCATCTCTTAGTGTCCCAAGATGTGTAGGTTAGAGAGATTAGTCATGGGAAACGTGTGGGGTTATGGAGATAGGGTGAGGGTTAAGGCCTGGGTAAGAAGCTCTGTCGGAGAGTCGGTGTGGACTCGATGGGTCAAATGTCCTCTTCTGCACTGTAGGGATTCTATGATTCAAAAGAACAGTGGGGGGCTTAAAACCAGCTGCCTCCACTCAGGCCAGGAGACGATAGACTCAGGACTCATCTGTACTTTGTAACAGCATTCAGGTATCACTGTAAATAAAAGGATGATTGGTGACGAAAGACTGGCCTCGGTAGACAAACAATATTATTTTTTCTGAAGGCAGTATATTTCAAACAAATACTTTTCAGAATTGCAGCATTGTACGGAACGTATTTTCAGTTGTGAATATCTTGGCTTCATGCGTGACGGTCTATGATATGTGAAGACAGAGTTGTGGTCCTTTCCATCCTTGTGGGAAAGAGAAGGATATGTTGGGGATGAAAGGAAAAATCCAGATGGCTCTAAGAAGAAAATGACTGGGATAGATTGAAAACAACATGTTGATGCAGTTGAAAAGTGTTGCGGAGATACAAGGAGGTTTAATCGAGGTTTTTGAAACGTTGACCTGTTTCAAAATTGTGAACAGGGAAAGTATATTTCTTCTCTTCGTAAAGTCAGTAGAGGGGCAACTTTTCAATTCCCACCGTCCTGGGGGCAGGGCTGGATAATGTAGCCAGACATTCAGAACTTTGTTGACTTCAGCAGGACCAGAAAATCCCACCGGTGGGAGGGCTGAAACATTCCACCCAAAGAGTTATCAATTTTAAAAATGTGATCAAGAGTGGGTAGTGAGGTTCGGAGAATTTCCTTCATGTATCAAATTGCTGGAGCATGAACTGCGATAAGAGGCATGGAAGATAAAGGAGAGTGAGAAGAGTGCAAAGTGATGAGATCAGTTTTGGATTGCATTAGCCAAGAGCTAGTACAGGTGCAAAGGGCAATGGCAATACAGCCGCAATGGCCAACATCTGTAATCATCACTACTTGTAAGTAAATGATTAAAGACATTTTATAGGATATGTGTGATAGCATATGCAATAACTCAAAACATTTACAATAAGAAGCACAGTCCCATGAACTTTTCTTCACTTATCAGGGTGTTTTTTGTAGTTTATTGAAAGCACTAGTTCCCTTCTGTTTGTATCCTTATCCCCGCCTACATCAATGGGGACGAAGTGGAAAGGGTCGAGAGCTTCAAGTTTTTAAGTGTCTAGATCACCAACAACCTGTCCTGGTCCCCCCATGCCAACACTATAGTTAAGAAAGCCCACCAACGCCTCTACTTTCTCGGAAGAGTAAGGAAATTAGGCATGTCAGCTACAACTCTCACCAACTTTTACAGATACATCATAGAAAGCATTCTTTCTGGTTGTATCACAGCTTGATGTGGCTCCTGCTCTGCCCAAGACTGCAAGAAACGACAAAAGGTCGTGACTGTAGCCCAATCCATCATGCAAACCAGCCTCCCATCCATTGACTCTGTCTACACTTCTCGCTGCCTCGGCAAAGCAGCCACGCACCCCTGACATTCTCTTTTCCACCTTCTTCCGTCGGGAAAAAGATACAAAAGTCTGAGGTCACATACCAACCGACTCAATAACAGCTCAGACTATTGAATGGACCTACCTTGCATTAAGTTGATCTTTCTCTACACCCCAGCTATGACTGTAACACTACATTCTGCACTCTCTCATTCCCTTCTCTATGAATGGTATGCTCTGTCTGTATAGCGCGTGAGAAATAATACTTTTCACTGTATGTTAATACATGTGACAATAATAAATCAAATCAAATTGAATTATATTAAAATAGACTTTAACTATTGTGTCACAGGCCGACTTTATAAAGGTTTACGAATGACCTTTTACTAATGTCTGGTCTTCATCACCATTTCCTGTCCCTGGGACTGGAAGCTCAAAACACTTAAGTTAGTGCCATCTAGAAACAGAGGGGGCGACCCTCCCAAAAAAATTCTAAGTGTCGAATTTGTGTAAAAACTGGAGTAAATCACACTGGTTTTTTTCACTGAGAGTTTCAGAATGAATCTCCCACACTCAGCGTGCCTCAGCGTGAATCACACTGAAAATCAATGGGCGAACCCTATTCCTGCTGGAGAGGCCGGCAGCATAGCACTGAGCGGACAACTGTGCATGCGCTGATCTGTCAGAGCTGACATTTGCATATGCGCAGAGACCTTGTACTGCCAGCCTCCCGATCGCTGGCCAGCCCGATTGCTGGCCAACCCGATCGCTAGCCAGCCCCGCGACCTCCCTCATCGTCAGCCCTCCAAGCCCCCCACAGCCCGATCGCTTGCCCCACGAACATGTCCCAGCCAGCCTCCCCTTCCCCCACCACCCCCACCCATCCCCTGGAGCTCCAATTTCCTGATTACCCTCTCAGATCCCCTTCACCCACAGTCCTGACCCCTCTTGCAGCCCCGGCACCCCCACCCAAAGCAGGCTGATCACCCTGCCCCACCTCCCCCACCCTCCTACTCGGATGGCCAGCTCTGATCACTGGTCTCCCACCCTCTGTCACCCAGCACAAATGCAGAGTGGCAGTGAGACCTCCGACCCTCACTGATCACCCCTGACCCACACATCAGGGCCTGTCCCCATTAGGCCCCGCCCTCTTGACACTGCCTACGCCCGATGGGCAGTGCCAAGGTGCCCCCTGGGCATTGGCACTTTTCCCCTTGGGCAGTGCGCCAAGGGACTCAGGCTGGAACTGCCAAGGTGGCAATGCCCAGGGCGCTTAGGCGCCTGACCCTACTTGATTGCCCCCCATTCACTCCAGCGGGGCTGGGCCACCAGCTCCCCGCAAGTGGGGAACTATATTAAACCCCACTGGAGTGAACCACTCCTGGCAGATGTGGAGGTGGGAATGGACGTGGAGAGGGGCGGGGAAAGACTAGTATGCCCAGAGATTTCAGTCCTGGGCCCTCTAATAAGATTAAAAACAGATTCAAATGTTTCTTAAAATAAATTATCCATCTCCGCACCAAGCTGACGGTACCGGAAATCCGACTGCCAGGGCAGGAGGCCGTGGCGCCCAGCGGGGAGCCCCCAAGACAGCCTCCGATTGCGTCTCTGGGCCCACTGTGCCTCAGAAACAGCGGCTGGGAGAATCGCCATAATGTATGAAACAAATTGTAATAAGAGTTCAAAAAATAACTGCATTTGGATCATATTCCCAAAATCACAATAATTGTGTGCTGAAGTAAACGTGTTTCAATGAACTTGCCCTAAGAAATAAACTGAGCTTCTGTGTTCCTATTTCAAGGGCGGCATGGTAGCACAGTGGTTAGCACTGCTGCCTCACAGCGCCAGGGACCCGGGTTCGATTCCCGGCTTGGGTCACTGTCTGCGCAGAGTCTGCACGTTCTCCCCGTGTCTGCGTGGGTTTCCTCCGGGTGCTCCGGTTTCCTCCCACAGTCCTGAAGGCGTGCTGGTTAGGGTGCATTGGCCGTGCTAAATTCTCCCTCAATGTATCCAAACAGGCGCCGGAGTGTGACGACTGGGGAATTTTCACAGTAACTTCATTGCAGTGTTAATGTAAGCCCACTTGTGACACTAATAAAAAAAAAACTAAACTAAGTTGCGCTGCAAATCTTTGGTGGACCATGGCAGAATGGGAGAAGAGTAACTTAGTCTTCAGCTATCATCATGTTAATTCTATTCTGCTCTGGGTCTGTCAAACAGAGCAGTAAGGAATCTAACAACACCAGGTTAAAGTCCAACAGGTTTATTTGGTCGCAAACGCCACTAGCTTTCGGAGCGCTGCTCCTTCGTCAGGTGAGTGGGAGTTCTGTTCACAAACAGAGCAGTAACAGACTGTTGAGGAAAATATTGGGCCGAGCATTACAAATCGAGGGCGACTCGATGTAGCTCAGAGTATAAAAGGGTTTATTGCCGACAATAAATAATTATTTACAAACAAGGATCCAACAGAACTAACATTGCAAATATTCTCCACTCCATCCTGGCTCTAACTGAGAATCCTCTCCAAACCAGGATACACCCCTATGAACCCAATTGGCTTGGCTTCCTGCCTCCACACTCTATAGTGTCTAGCCTGATCATGTAGCCCTTGAGAATCGCTCCCTTAAAGGGGCCACGCTACCACACTGACTTCTGAGGAGCGGCAATCGCCATCGGATTATCACTTCACTCTTTTTTTTGCATTCGGACCCAGACTTTAACCCGGACCTTTCCAGAAATATGGAACGCACCTCTTGAGGGAGCCCTTCTTCACAGGTTCATCATGGTAAACCAGACCATGCCCCCTTTTTATGGCACTAGCCGTAGGTAATAGGGTGGCAGGCAAGTGGGGGAGAAACTAGGGTGGGTTGGGGGCTTTAGGATCTGGGTGGGGAAGAGGGGGGTGAACCTGGTGGTCAGAGGACGTGGTCGGGTTGGAGGTTTATTGGGGGGAATTAGTCATGAGGTTGGGGGGGGGGGGGGGGAGGTAGTCGGGTGGGCTGGAAGAGTCAGGTGGCTGCAGAGGTAGGTCAGGATGGGTGAGATGTAGTCAGGGGTCCATCTGGGAGTCATCACCAGTCAGATCGGGAGGGGATAACTGGGTGGTTGGGGGGATAGTGAGGGGTCCAAGGGAAGGAAGTACTTTAGTTATCCAGGAGTTAGAACTGGTTTTAATCCTTCTAACTTTTCCTGGGTAGCTCATCCGTTCAGTGACACAGAACCATCTGAAGTCTCCGACTTCAACTCAGAGTTTTGGAGGCTTCCAATGGGAACTGCTCATCCAAAGTCCAAAGTTATTGCACAATTATTGTGTAGTCAGTGTGTCAGGACATCCACGGGTTCCCCTTGGAGGTGGGGGATAGCTCCAGGGTACAACCATCAAGAGATCAGAAGTCCTGGGCCTTTATTTAAAACAACTATAAAGAAAAGAACTGTGTCTATGTGGTGCTTTTCACATCCAAAGAACATTTCAAAGTACTTTACAGCCAATTAATTACATTTGAAATGTAGGAATTGTTGCTATACAGGCAAATATGGCCACCAACATGCAGACAGTCAAGTCTCAATTGGAGGTAATTACCCTTTAACCTATCTTTTGGTGTTGGCCAGGACACCAGAAGAACCCTCCTGTTTTTCTTCAGATAGGGACATTGGATATTTATACATCTGGACAGATAGAATATGGTTTGACATCGCAGTTGAGATTTGACACACCTGATAACGCAGCTCTCCCTGGGTTCTGCACTGAAGGGTCAGTCTAGATTAAATGCTAAACTTCCTGGAGTGAGGCTTGATGGTATAACTTCCGATTCAGAGGCCGAAGTGTGATCGTTGAGCCAAAGTGGCACTTAAAATCAAATCAGCCCAAAACATACTTCACTGGAGTGAAAAAAAAACCGAGCCCTTGGGAATAAATAGCCCTTGCAAAACTTCTGGGTCACTTTTACTCTTAGTTGTTCCAAAGTTCTGACAAGCAAGCAAGGAAAGCGCATTGGAAATTTATTTTAGATTGAAGCATGAATTATTTACTTGCACCGCAAAATAACATAGTTGAAACAGTGCCTTTTGCTATGGATTTTGGCCCAATATACGGTAATAGAAAATACTTTCATCCTAATACTGCTTTGGGGCACAGCTTCACAGCACAACAAAGCCTGGCGCTTTCTATTCAATTTATTTTTAACAAAATACTTCGTGAAGCAGTAATATGGATAAAGCAAAAGTTCAGTAAGAATCTAAGGGCGCATCTCATGCACAAGTCTATCAACTTCATAGGAAGTCGGAATTGAGAAACATTTACGAGAAGCCTCCGTGAAAGAGCATTGACAGAGGCTCTGCTGGAACTCATTCAAGAGTAGTCCAAATATGATGAGATGATAAGTGTATACAGGCATGCAAGTATCATTGTCAATTCAAAATATATCACTAAAGCTTTACTCAGAGGTACGTCTGGTTAGAGGTGGCTTTGGAAATTGTTCAAAAAATAGTCATGATGTGATAAGGGAAAGAAATACACAGAGACATGCAAATCCCACTGTAAATTCAAAATCCATTATAGTGAATTAATTGGGCTCAAAGCTTTATTTTGATTGAATGCAAAATGCATACTTAAATAAACAAGGCCTGACCAAAATACATTCAACCTTCTGCAATCAATGGAAGTTTTATCAGCTCTGAAGCCTTAATTGGAAATTTGGTGAAGTTAGGTAAAAATCACTTGTGAAACGGTATCTTGTAGCTAACTTCTTAGGTGGCGAGTTGCTGCAATGGGTTTGATTTCACAAATTAAAGAGTCATGGAGGTTTACAGCATGGAAACAGGCCCTTTAGCTCAACTTGTCCATGCCGTCCAGTTTTTACCATTAAGCTTGTCCCAATTGCCCGCATTTGGCTCTATACCCATCCCATCCATGTAACTGTCTAAATGTTTTTTAAAAGACAAAATTGTACCCGCCTCTGCTACTACCTCTGGCAGCTCGTTCCAGACAGTCGCCACCTTCTGTGTGAAAAAATTGCCCCTCTGGACCCTTTTGCATCTCTCCCCTCTCACCTTAAACCTATGCCTTCTAGTTTCAGACTTCCCTACTGTTGGGAAAAAATGTTGACTATCTAATCCACCTTATCTGTGCCCCTCATTATTTTACAGATCTCTGATAGATCACCCTTGAGCATAGGAGGCTCAGGGATCCTAAGCTCTGTTCCCTGGAGCACAGGACCCTTAAGCCTCCTATGCTCCAGGGAAAAAAGTCCCAGCCTTTATAACTCAAACCATCAAGTCCTGGCAGCATCCTAGTAAATCTTCTCTGCACTCTTTCTAGTTTAATAACATCCTTTTGATAGTGTGACCAAATCCGTACACAGTATTCCAAGTGTGTCCTTACCAATGTCTTGTACAACTTCAACAAGACGTCCCAACTCCTGTATTCAATGTTCTGACTAATGAAACCAAGCATGCCAAATGCCTTCTTCACCACCCTGTCCACCTGTGACTCCACTTTCAAGGAGCTATGAACTTGTACCCCTAGATCTCTTTGTTCTATAACATTCCCCAATGTCCTACCATTAACTGAGTAAGTCCTGCCCTGGTTCGATCTACCAAAATGCATCACCTCGTATTTACCTAAATTAAACTCCATCTGCCATTCATCAGCCTTCTGGCTCAATTGAGCAAGATAAATTGTGCAGTTAATGTCCAGAAAATAATAGCTCTTAAGAGGCCAAGACATCCGGGTGCCTGAAATGTTACTGGCAATAGAACGGCACCTGGAAACAGGCCACTGCCAGCATTGGAGATTATAATTTGTGACATTTACAGCTGATGTTATAAAGCAGGTTGCTGGGGCTGTCAATGAAAGCCTGATTAAAGTGAATAACTGGAAGGGTAGATTCAATTAAAGTAGGGTTGGGGCATATTTAAGGGACCTCGGAAGAGGCAGCTATAAATCCAGTTTAGATCTGATGCCAACAAGAGGAATTCAAACTAGAATTCTGGCCTAATGTGGCTGCCATCATTCTGCTCAGGGGGGGTGTTTTAAGGTGGAAAGTGTGCAACTCCCCGACAGGTACTGGTGTGGGTCAGGTGTCTGTCACTGCTGCGCACTCAGATACATATCTGGACGCGATGGTAGAGACTTGTCATGGTGTTCAAATTCCATGGATCTTGGGTCTTTTGAAATTGAAATCAAACATGCCTTAATTTTGTTATGTGGAATTTACAGGTTACAGAATGTCACTTTTCAACAGAGTTTTAGAAGCTAACTTCTGAGATTTCCTGCTTTTAAAAAGAGCCAATAATTAATGAAAGAAAGAAGTTACTCATGGTCCATGACTAACGAACATTCATAATATCGATAGAAATCAAAGTTGGCAGAGGGAAACAATTTTTGACATTTGGTTATGGACATTCAAACATGGTTAAAATAGGTTGAGTTCTTAAGGGCATCATCATAACACTGCACCCCACCACCACCTGCAACACCCCCCTCTCCTTCGCCTGCACCCCCTACCTCATCCCCCGTCAACCCCCCTTCAAGGTGATGAAAACATCCGTACGAGTCTGCATCTCTCATTTTCTTTCCAATGCATTCTAAATTAATCATCAAATAACTGTTTTCAGATGTCTGGAGGAAAATGCGATGGGGATGTTGGTGGTGGGGGAGGATGAACTTTATTAGTGATATGCATCTGAGCAGCTTGAATAAGAATTTTAAGGGAATGAAGACTATTCTACTCTAGTCCAACTCTGACTCTACAAAGGCCCACGTAGACAATTGGCTGAACCTCAAACACTTTTAACTTTAATAATAATGACTGTTTTTTTTAAGCAATATTGAAACCAGATTAGTTGCAGTGGGTTGGCACTGATAACCAAAAACACTGCATATTAACAAACTTACATGATTAACTGCATTACTGATAACAACCTGCTTATATCGGAAGACTGCGAACAATTTATTAATTCTATTTCAGGGATTTGTGGAGCTGGAAATTTTTTGCTAAAGGAAAACAGTTTTAAGATTTATATTTCTGGATGATGAAGCAACCAGAATTTCCTTTTTAGAACAGTGCAATTTTGAGCGTGTAGTTATGAATCAAGTAGCTACATGCTTTACTGTATCTAGAAGAAGTATCTAGGCTGTCTCTCTGTAACATCTGGCATTACAACATTAAGGAATGCACTTATTTATTTCCATTAACTTTCTTGATCTGATCATGAACTCAAGTGATCAAAATTCGGTTGTGGGAACTGATTGAGTAAACTTTTTCTTGAATGACTAAAAATAAGTATTCCCGAGCTGGCAGCTTTCCAGTTACCTGTACATGTTTCGCAATTACTTTATGCAAACAATTCTCTGTAGTTTAAATGCTAACACTTGTGCTTTCAAACATCTAAATTGCACTTGTTATTTTATAAAGTTATATTTCATCCCTGCCTAGGATTCGAAACTTTCTTCATTGTGTGTGTGTGTGTGTTTGTGTCCCCATGCATGCGTGTTGTGTGTGCATGTGTGTATGTGCACATGTGTGTGTATGTATGTGCGCGTGCAAGTATGTGCACATGCATGTATGTGTGTGCTTTTATGCATGTATGTGTATACATGTGTGCATGTATGCGCATGTGTGTGAATGCGCATGTTCGTGTGCATGCATGTGCGTGCACGTACATGTGTGTGCACGTGCATGTGCGCGCGCACATGTGCATGTGTGTACGCGCATGTGCACTGTGTGTGTGCAGGCATGTATGTGTGTGTGCATATGTGTGTGTGTGTATGTGTGTGTGTGTATACGTGTGTGTGTACGTGTGTGTGTACGTGTGTGTGTGGTGGGCCAAGATTCCGAAAGGTTTTCACCTGTAAATGTTTTTGTACATGTTCAGAGTTCTCCACTTCTCAGGATTCGACATTCATTTGCTTTCTCACAAGGATCTCAAAACCCTATTTATTTCAAAAGTTTGATTTGACTGATCACTCAATTAATCAGAGATACAACTTAACTTTCATTCCTTTCAGAGAAGTCAAAGTACCGCACCCAGGTTGAACCACAGATGCTCAACTTAATAGTTTGGAAAATTAAAATATACGCAGGCCCTAATCTCGCTCCTCAATCACGAATGTAGTTAGTCATACGGTGAGCAGGTTTATCTAAATACAGATTATTTTTGGCGAACCTGACCAACAAACTGCAATAAACAGGGCTGCTGATCCATAAAGACTAACCACACATGCTAAATTTAAGACATTGCTTGTTGATGGAATTTGGTCAACTGGATCCCCCTGTAATGATTCTATGAATGTCCAGAAGAATGGAATCACTGGTTCAATTTGGGACAGAGGGTTGCTGTCATCTCTCTTTGCCGTCTTTCAAAGAAATAGGAGCTCTCGTTCACCATTATCAGCAATACTCCGGAGATTGAAAAGTTCAGGTTCAAACCTGCTGCGGCTCCACAATGCAGCCTGAAGGTATATGCTGATCATGAAATGTTCAGTCAGCCCCCATCTGCTCCGAATTCCTGGATTCCACACCTGGCCCTCAGATGGAGAACACCACATCTGCCAATGGATGCAGGAGGTCGCATGGTCTTATCCACAATCAGACAATGTCGGCCAGATGTTTGATTCAAATGGGAAGTGAGTCGAGGGTTCTGGGGGCAGGTAGGAAAGTGGAGTTGAAGCTGTAATCAGATCGGCCATGATCTTACAAAATGGAGCAAGGGTGAGGAGCTGAACACACTAACCCTGCTCCTATTTCTTATGATTGTACAACTAATTTCTATAGGGCTAAGACAAGTATTCCAGTATTGCCTTTCTCTGTAACAAAAAGCTTTGGTATTCTTAGGTGCACCTGCTTAATGAACTAAAAGTGGTCTGATGAAATTCATCACACTTGAAAAGCTGACTGCTTTGTGCTGCAGATGTAAGAATCTTTCTGGGATTCCATTGAGCAACCACACAAGGCAGTGAAACTAGTTAACGGGTCTCCAATAAGAGTTTGAACTAACCTTCTGTGAACTTCAGTGGCAAGAAGTGGCCACAATAAAAAGCACTTTCGCTTCTCACTCAATTCGAGAACATTTAAAAGAGCACTTTGAACAAACCTCCCACCCAGAAACTCCATTGAGGTGAAACTGGTTCTGGAGCCAGCAATGCGTAAGCAGCTCAGAGTGAATTGGTCGCCAAGCTTTTGTTCTGTTCAATCTTCTTTCCACTGAAGCTCTCGGAATGACAGCTCAAACTCTTGTTGGAAATTTACTTCACTGGGGTTTGAAATGAAAAATCTTGTCAATATTTCCCAAGTCAACGGAAAATAAAAACTGGCGCCATGAAAAATCACCATTCACTTCGCTTCAGACCGGTTTTATACTCTTGGCACGGATCGATTGCACACCACACAGATGTACAGTTGCTAAAGCCCCATAAATTCTTATAGAAAGAAGCCCTGTACAGCGGTGACCCTGCAGCTGGTTTGACACCTGAGGGAAAAATTTACTCTTTATATAGGATGGACAAACATTTAATGTTTTTTCTGAAAATTTACTTTGATTGAGGTTTCCCTCCTCAGGCACAAGTAATTTGGTGGGTGGAAGATCTGGAGGAAAGCGGATGGACTGCGTAAACATCTTCTCTGCAGTTATTTGACTAAAAGTACAGTCAATGATTGGGGAAGACGCTGGGGATATTCCTGGTGCAAGTCTCCCACAAACGGAAATCTCCAGCTTTATGCCTGCTGGGACTGGGACAGAATGAGGGAATCATAGAATCCCTACAGTGTAGAAGGAGGCCGTTTGGCCCATCGAGTCTGCACCGACCACAATCCCACCCAGGCCCTATCGCTGTAACCCCACATATTTACCCTAGCTAATCCCCTGACACTAAGGGGCAATTTAGCATGGCCAATCAACATAACCCACACATCTTTGGAGTGTAGGAGGAAACTAGAGCATCTAGAGGAAACCCATGCAGACACGGGGAGAACGTGCAAACTCCGCACAGACACCGAGGCTGGAATTGAATCATAAATCATAGAATCCCTACAGTGCAGGAGGCCGCCATTTGGTTCATTGAGTCCACACTGACCACAATCCCACCTAGACACTATCCCCTTAACCCCACCAATGTATCCTGACATTGAGGGGCAATTTGGCATGGCCAATCAACCTAACCCACACATCTTTGGAACCCAGGTCCCTGGCGCTGTGTGGCAGCAGTGCTAACCACTGTGCCACCATGTCGCCCACAAGATTTGATTCTTCAGCTATTTCTTTGGTGTTATGAGTGCCGATTTGACTCCAAAATGGCATCAGCACATGTTGGAGAAATAGCACTGGGTATCATTTTGTTGGGGATATTGATTGCGCACGCATAAATATGCATAAATGCCTGATTGGGATATCAATCAGTGTGCAACACCAATCTGACACAAGCACTGCAACTATTTTTCATCAACAAGCCATCTAATGCTATGTCTTAAATATGTACAACTGTAAAAACCTTCAACAGCAGGAAGGAGCCCCAGCCAGTGATCTTTAAAGGATCATCAGCTCCTTACAGATTCAATGCTGACTGATTTCCAGTGGCTGTAACTGCAATGGTGTTTGCTGGTTTCCAGAGTTCTTTAAACCTGCGAAAGTCCACAGGGAATGACGTGACTCTTGCTGAATGACTTTGTCCCGAGTTCAAGGATTCTGCACAACTACGTGCTCCCACACATGGGTGCAATAATGCCTATTCCACTTGTACTACTGCAATACAGGGAGAACGAGAAGAGATGACGCTGAGCAGGACAAGCTGCTGGAAGGGGGAGGAGGAGGAGAAAGAGGAGGGTGGAGGGCTCTAAGCAGGGGTCCAAATCCACCCAGGGTGTCAGGAATTCTGCTATCTCAATTGCAATGAGGAACAGTGAGTGGAAGTTAATGAAGTCTGCCAGAGTGGGTATAATGGTGGTGATGGGGGGGTGGTGGTGGCTGGGAGAATTGGATTATCAAACTGGGCACATTAGTGAGCCATGTGAGGGCAATTGCTGTGTACAAAGCTATGGCACTAGCTACCCTCTCACATGCCTGAGAGATATGGTCTATTTGCTGCAGCTATATAAAGCTTTGGGCAGCTAGGCTCTTCATATGATGCATTTGGGACATCTCTGGCTTCAAATGGGAGGACCGAGTGCCTAACACTGAGTTACTTCAAAGAGCAGAAACGTCTGGAACTGAACATTCATCATCAGTACCCAGCTCAGATGGCGTGTACATGAAGTTACATGAGTAACTTCATTGCAGTGTGAATGTAAGCCTACTTGTGACTAATAAATAAACTTTAACTTTAATGTACATTTGACTGACAATAAAATCCCTAAGATGGTCACATATTCACACTTTAAACTTGGACATGGCTTGCAAGGCAGGCAGAGGTCAAGGTTCAGGGCTCCCATAAGGTGAACCTCGGGAAATGTGACATGCCTACCACAGAATAGGAGTAAAATGCAAAGCAACGAACTACCTGGGAGAAATCTCATGTTGTGGCTTCATTTCCTTTGAACAGCAAAATGTACAGACAGCAAAGGACAAAAGGTGAGTTAGAAAGACTGAGTCCTCCCAACAAAATCCTACAATTCATTTTTGCCCGCACTCTTCTGTCCACCACCTGTTTCCCCCACCCATTCTCCCCACACACTCCTCTGGTGATTCCCTCCCTGTGGCCCCCATTCCGCCTCACTTACCTGTATCCAGGGATCCAGTGGCAATCCTTGGGCTGGGTCTTGAAGCATTACCGGTGGCGCTGCCTGCCATGGAGAGCTGCCAGTCTCTAATTGGCTGGCAGCTGTTGTGGGTGGGATCTCCACCACACTGGGGGCTTGATTGCGAGGAAGGCCCATCGCTGGCCTGTAAACCATCCGGCCAACCCCATGGAAGAAATGCCGGGCCACCCCTGGTTCTCCAAATGATGAGGCAGGGGGACCACCCCCCACCATCACTTGAACAAAATCCTGGCCAGCATGTCAGACTTCAGCAAGGGCATTCTCACTACAATCTGCCACTTACTGCAGCTGGAACTGCAACCTCCAAGTAGACAGAGGATGACACTGCTGAGAGGTTTTAAAAGCGACCATGGCCAGGAACTTTCATGTGTTGGGTACTTCATTGCAGTATAACGGAGGTTACCCGGCCTGAAAGAGAACAACTGATTGATGTTCCATGGAGCTGTTGCCACTGTCCCAGGATGTGACCTCAGCAATCCTAGTCATCGGTGGGAAGACAGATTGTTGAACTGCTGTTACCCCACAACAAACCCCTTTGAACACTGGTATCTGCAGCCATGTTGGCAGCAGTCTGACCTGTCATGAAGTTCAGGTTGTGTGGAAGCAACTTGAGCTTCCATTGCAGCATGTTGACCTTGTATGGCCTCAGTCTGAGTTTTTATGGCAGCATTCAGACTTTGGGTAGCTTCTTTTAGTGCTGTAATGGAAGCAGATACATTTTTAGCTTATTTGTTAGTGTCACAAGTAGTGTGGCGACTAGGGGATTTTCACAGTAACTTCATTGCAGTGTTAATGTAAGCCTACTTGTGACACTGATAAATAGATAAACTTAACTCAACTTAACTTATTGGGTGTAGCGGTTGGAGACAGAAAGTCAGATGGCAAAATCTCCAGGAATCCATGCAGCCAGAGTTGGCAACGCTACTTCTAGGGCTTCTGCCCTGCTGCACCTTCAGCAATGGTTATTCACACGCTGCTGACCACTGCCCCCTCCAATAGGATCAGGACTTGCAGCCATGCCTGCCCCCTGCCGGTTAGTTCCTGCCGCCTCTGGTTATACAACAATTTGTCCTACAGGAGAGAGAAGTAGAAAACTGTGTCCATTAGTGTGCCGTAATCTATTTGGGTGATATATCTATCTTGGTTGAATAGCTGTCAGTTTGTGCAAGGTATGAGATGTAGGTGTGAAACTTGAAGCAGTGCTAAATATGTAAGGATGAGGTGAGGCTACGAATGTGAGGTATGAGTCGTGATTGACAGAGAATATTAGTCAGTGATACAATTGGAGTGTGATGTGTTGAGGGAAATGTGAGGCGAGTGTTACAGTGAGTGGGACATGATGCTTGAAGGTGAATTCTCTGATCTTGACCATTAAGTCAGATCATTGAATGTCTTACAGCCTTGCATCAGGTCCTTTGGGGTTCAACCTCTGAGACTGTCTGCCATGGCTAAATGTCCCAACTGTCTTCACTCTTTATCTGGAGAGCATCCTGGACCCCTGTAAGAAGTCTCACAACACCAGGTTAAAATCCAACAGGTTTATTTGGTATCACAAGCCTGTTGGACTTCAACCTGGTGTTGTGAGACTTCTTACTGTGCCCACCTCAGTCCAACGCCGGCATCTTCACATCCTGGACCCTTGTGGACAGGGGACCTCTACTCTCCCTCTTCAACCTCTTCCACCAAGGCCTCCAATGCAGCCTCAAAGAATCTTGGAGCTTGTGCTTTCCTCTGCTGTGCCATGGTTCACTCTTCTTCCTGCAGGGACTCTTCTACAAATAGTGTCAGCACCTTCTCCAACCAGAATGCGCCTCCTTTTCAGGGCACTTTGAGTAATGTTGGCTAGTTTTTACATGGTGCCAGCCCTGTGCAATCCCGAGTTCTTGCTGAGGTGTGCAGTAGTCATCGAAGAACGAGTTTAACACTATTCAAACTAGCACACAATCGTTCTGTCTGTGTTGGAATCAACAGGCATGAGTTTGTGGGTCTGTTTCTGGGGGCTGTTGAATTTATCACCAAGTGATTTGTAATTATGCCACAGACTTGGGACTCTCATTAAACCACCTCCACCGCCTGTTTCATATTTGGGCGGGGGGGGGGGGGGGTGAATACCAAAATGCCTGACCATAACCTTCAAGCTTAAACTGATACCAAGATTTTATTCATATTTACAGTAATTATGCACAAAAACACGACAAGCTACTGATGGTGTGTTTTCAACAGAATAGTGATCAGTTTAAAAATAGCTATTTATGCCGTTGCATTTAGAATGCATGTGATTCCCAAACTGGATGTCCCTTCCTGATGCTTTCACAATTCCAGGCATAAACAAGAAAATTAAGTGTTGAAAATTTAAACACACAAAGAATGCAGTTCACACCAGCCATGCAATATAACTGTGGTGGTGATGGCAGCTACAGAAGGTGGGCAATACGCCCATACCATCTGCTGGCAATAAAATATTATCCACAGTTTATTGGTACCATCTTGAACAGGACCACATGAAAATCTAAATGCACAGACAAAATCATGAACATTGGGGGAAAACAGAAACGACGAGGCGCGTAGATTTTAATCGTCTGCAGACTTTAGTGCCAACAAATTAAACCAGAATGCTAAGTAATTACAGAAGATTTAACACCTCGAGTATGAGGCTGGAGACAATGGCCAAAATGTTGCCCCCTTGCCCATCCGATTCCAGAGCGGGCGAGGCCCACAGAATGGAAATTTTCATTGGCCTCGGGCAGGATTTTACGATCTTGCCCAAGCGAGGTCGTAAAATCCCGCCCAATGTGAATAATCCTTTATTAGACAGCATGTGCTACGAGCAAGACATTTTATGTTCTATTAATTACATGGTGAAGGTAGGAACTTCCATTCTCTTGCGTGGTTTACTCATCTATTTCTTCTCGAACATTGAGTGGCAATTTGATATTTGCTTTTTAGTCATAGATTTATTTAATGAATGACTTTATATTGTGGGCAGCACAGTGGTTAGCACTGCTGCCTCACAGTGCCAATGACCTGGGTTCAATTCTGGCCTCGGGTGACATTGTGGAGTTTGCACATTCACCCCGTGTCTGCGTGAGTTTCCTCTGGGTGCTCCAAGTTTCTCCCACACTCCAAATATGTGTGGGTTAGGTGGATTGGCCATGTTAAATTGCCCCTAAGTGTCAGGGGGATTATTAGGGTAAATACGTGAGGTTACAGGGATAGGGCCTGGGTGGGATTGTTGTCGGTGCAGACTCGATGAGCCGAATAACCTCCTTCTGCACTGTCGTGACTCTTTGATCCTATGATGAATTCCTTCAATAAGATTTACAACACCAGGTTAAAGTCCAACAGGTTTATTCGGCAGCACAAGCTTTTGGAGCGCCGCTCCTTCATCAGGTGAGTTAAGAATTAGGTTCACAAACAGGGCATATATAGGGCACATATATGCTCTGTTTGCGAACCCAACTCTCCACTCACCTGATGAAGGAGCAGCGCTCCGAAAGCCCGTGCTACCAAATAAACCTGTTGGACTTTAACCTGGTGAGACTTCTGACTGTGCTTACCCCAGTCCAACGCCGGCATCTCCACTTCAATAAGATTGAGGAATGTCAAAGGAGGTATCCAGTGTGGAGGAGAAACTTCCTATTTCCACTGTATTAGCATCAATGACACCACTCCTTTGACATCATTACTTGCACGTTAAGCCACAGCTTGAGTTTCAAACCTTAGATATCCCTGTAATTTTTCCTGTACAATCTAGGGTCAATTTTCAATGAAGGCATCTTTTCCGAAAGCAGTTATCCATTCTTTATATTGAGATATAGAACATAGAACATAGAACAGTACAGCACAGAACAGGCCCACGATGTTGTGCCGAGCTTTATCTGAAACCAAGATCAAGCTATCCCACTCCCTATCATCCTGGTGCGCTCCATGTGCCTATCCAATAGCCGCTTAAATGTTCCTAAAGTGTCTGACTCCACTATCACTGCAGGCAGTCCATTCCACACTCCAACCACTCTCTGCGTAAAGAACCTACCTCTGATATCCTTCCTATATCTCCCACCACGAACCCTATAGTTATGCCCCCTCGTAATAGCTCCATCCACCCGAGGAAATAGTCTTTGAACGTTCACTCTATCTATCCCCTTCATCATTTTATAAACCTCTATTAAGTCTCCCCTCAGCCTCCTCCGCTCCAGAGAGAACAGCCCTAGCTCCCTCAACCTTTCCTCATAAGACCTACCCTCCAAACCAGGCAGCATCCTGGTAAATCTCCTCTGCACTCTTTCCAGCGCTTCCACATCCTTCTTATAGTGAGGTGACCAGAACTGCACACAATATTCCAAATGTGGTCGCACCAAGGTCCTGTACAGTTGCAGCATAACCCCTCGGCTCTTAAACTCCAACCCCCTGTTAATAAAAGCTAACACACTATAGGCCTTCTTCACAGCTCTATCCACTTCAGTGGCAACCTTTAGAGATCTGTGGATATGGACCCCAAGATCTCTCTGTTCCTCCACAGTCTTCAGAACCCTACCTTTGACCCTGTAATCCACATTTAAATTAGTCCTACCAAAATGAATCACCTCACATTTATCAGGGTTAAACTCCATTTGCCATTTTTCAGCCCAGCTTTGCATCCTATCTATGTCTCTTTGCAGCCTACAACAGCCCTCCACCTCATCCACTACTCCACCAATCTTGGTGTCATCAGCAAATTTACTGATCCACCCTTCAGCCCCCTCCTCTAAGTCATTAATAAAAATCACAAAGAGCAGAGGACCAAGCACTGATCCCTGCGGCACTCCGCTAGCAACCTGCCTCCAATCCGAAAATTTTCCATCGACCACCACCCTCTGTCTTCGATCAGACAGCCAGTTACCTATCCAATCGGCCAACTTTCCCTCTATCCCACACCTCCTCACTTTCATCATAAGCCGACCATGGGGGACCTTATCAAACGCCTTACTAAAATCCATGTATATGACATCAACTGCCCTCCCTTCATCAACACACTTAGTTACCTCCTCAAAAAATTCTATCAAATTTGTGAGGCACGACTTGCCCTTCACGAATCCGTGCTGACTATCCCGGATTAATCCGCATCTTTCTAAATGGTCGTAAATCCCATCTCTAAGGACCTTTTCCATCAATTTACCAACCACCGAAGTAAGACTAACCGGTCTATAATTACCAGGGTCATTTCTATTCCCTTTCTTAAACAGAGGAACAACATTCGCCATTCTCCAGTCCTCTGGCACCATCCCCGTGGACAGCGAGGACCCAAAGATCAAAGCCAAAGGCTCTGCAATCTCATCCCTTGCCTCCCAAAGAATCCTAGGATACATTTCATCAGGCCCAGGGGACTTATCGACCTTCAGTTTATTCAAAACTGCCAGGACATCCTCCCTCCGAACATCTATTTCCTCCAGCCTATTAGCCTGTAACACCTTCTCTTCCTCAAAAACATGGCCCCTCTCCTTGGTGAACACTGAAGAAATGAGATGTGTCAATACTGCAACAACAATGAAGAACTATGTGCCATTTTGTTTATAATATTCAGATTACCATAGGTGAGTATTCCAACTTTAAAAGCTCCGAAACAGGGTGCTATTACTATTGTTATGGTGGATTTCAATGCAACACATTGCATTTCTGTAGGTTTTCCTTTTAATTGTGGTTTCAGTCAATAACAGCAACTTACTTTGTCAAAGCTTGCAAAAGCACCTGTCACTGCAGCACCAACCTTCAACAATGTATTGTTAGCCGGGTGCCATATTTGCTTTTATCTGACCTTATCCACTTCAGGGTCAGTACGGCCAACTGCAAACCAAATGCACACTCTCAGCTTCCACAGCTGCTATCCCCGTCTATAAATATCTGATTGCACTTTCGTGATTCCAAGTTTTTTTTCCAAAGGACTGCAGCCCAGTATTTGGAAAAAGGTCATAATTGACAGCCCCGAGCAACTGTTCTACAATAACTCTGACTGCTCTGATGCAAGAGCAGTGGGATGCCAACGAGCAGGGCAGAAAAATTCAAGGGCTTTGAAAAATGTGTCCGGGTGACGTTAACGCTGACCGTGGTGCAAGAACAGGAACTTATTCCTCTGTCTGAGGAAATGGTATTACAGCAGGATGAATGACATAAACCAGAAATGAATGAGTGGGCACCTAACGTTGAACCAAAATGGACAAGATCCATGTGAGCTCCTGTATACATCTTCTGTAGGCATTTGACAGCCGGTGGGACACCAAGAGTAAAGTGGAACCATGTTATAGTATGGTAATGAAATAAAGATTTGAGTCCTCCGTTAGAGGTCCAAAAAGAAATAAGATATTTTTAAATCATCGCTTCTAAGTACTGAAGAGTAGCCCCATACCTGAGAAATTGGGGAAGGGCGAACAATGGGCGAGATCTTCGGGCTGTTCACGGCGACGGGGTCTCTTGGTCCCGCCGATGGCACACCCCCGCCATGGGTTTCCCGGCGGCACTGTGGGTGGATTCAATGGGAAACCCAACTGACAGCAATGAGACCAGGAGACCCTACTGCTGACCAAATCTCTGAGATTCTGAGACAGGATCTAACAGAAACCCCAGGGAGTTGGTATCAATCACCGTCAACATTATCTCTCTTAGTGTTCTGGCAATCTTCTTTCATAGAGATGGTGGGAACTCAGGAGAATCCAACAGAAATATTACTCCTCGTAGTCTATTCAAAATCTCCAGTCCCAAACTCTAACACTGGATTCAAGGAGTTAAACTGATGGAAAAAAAATCCAGTTTTCTTTTGCCTACAAACAAGATGCTTTGCAAATAGCCGATGATCTAATATCTGTTAAATGAGCTGGTGTTGATACTGTAGGTATATGGGTGTCTATAATATTGTTTGGAACCCTATTGGCTCACTGAACCAACAAAAGGAAAACAATTTTGAAACTGTTGGCAACTAACTTTTCTACACTGCTGTTTCGGGTTACATTATCACCTGCACTTCATTCAATGTCTGCATCAAAGTAAGATGAACTTTGAAAGAGCAGACTCTAGAAGCTCTGCAGGTTTGATGGGGGAGACTGGAAATTTGCGATGAGGATGGTTGCCTGTGGATGCATTTCAATGAAGTGGGAATGGTCGAGAGCTTCAGGTTTCTAGGTGTCCAAATCATCAACCACCTGTCCTGATCCCTCCACGCTAACACTATAGTGAAGAAAGCCCATCAACACCTCTACTTTCTCAGGAGTCTAAGGACATTTGGTATACGACTCTCACCAAGTTTTACAGATGCACCATAGAAAGCATTCTTTCTGGTTGTATCACAGCTTGGTATGGCTCCTGCTCTAGCCAAGACCACAAGAAACTACAAGGGGTCATGAATGTAGTTTAATCCATCACGCAAACCAGCTTCCCATCCATCGGCTCTGTCTACACTTCCTGCTGCCTCGGAAAAGCAGTAATGCATAATTTAGGACCCCACGCACCCCGGATATACTCTCTTCCACCTTCTTCTGTCGGGAAAAAGATACAAAAATCTGAGGTCACGTACCAAACGACTCAAGAACAGCTTCTTCCCTGCTGCCATCAGACTTTTGAATGGACCTACCTCGCACTAAGTTGATCTTTCTCTACACCCTAGCTATGACTGTAACATGACATTCTGCACTTTCTCCTTCTCCATGAACGGTATGCTTTGTCTATATAGCGCGTAAGAAACAATACTTTTCACTGTATGTTAATACATGTGACAATAATAAATCAAATCTTTATTCGCTGTATGTTAGATATTTCAAAAGGCGTGACCTACATTAAAAAAAGCTTCCACCCTTGGCGCTGTCTCTCGCTTGAACCTAGCTACCTTTAGTTGACTGCAGGTTTTATCAGCTCTCAAACCGCTTGCAATGAAAGGGTAGAAGATTCCAGCTGGCAGGCAGTGCAGAGGAACAGCGCATGAGGCAACTGTTTGAATTGCCCCTCCTGCTGGCCATCAATAGGACAGCGGACATTAGTGAGCACTGCGGGACATCTGATCCCCAGGGACAGCAGCAAATAGAAATGGAGCTAAAAATACAAATGTCCGATCTGCCCCACATCGTTCGATAGCCATCACACCTCGTCACTGAAGTATGTATATAAATTGCCTGGAAGGGATTACGGCAGTGAATTACAGCTTTTGGCTTTAATATAAAGTTCAATGTAACTGTTTAAATAAATAAAACAATGTTTTTGGCAGCAAAGTAGTGCACTTAAGCCTTTATAGGTGTACCTGATACTCTAACAGAATGCCAGTTTAGTTCTTCCAGCATGTGTTCCATACAGAACAGCCAAGATTAAACCCAAAGCTTCATTACCTTCTTCAATTAATCTGCATGAGAGGCAGGTCCTGCTACAGTACAGTACTCATTTCAGTTTACTAAACTCCCTTATGTAACACATTACTCAGTCCATATTAATCCGTCGTTTGACTGTGGAAGATCTATTTAAGGATATAATAAAGTGATGCTTATGAATGCCTTTGAAAATGAGAAAACTTGACCGGTATCAAATGCCCATTTACCAAAGCAGTGACATCCAACTGTGATATAACTAGCACTGTGTTAATTCATAACTGTGGTGATTGCCCCTTTAAGGGCAACACAGCAGGTTAAGGGTCACCAGGCCTGGGGGACCAATTGGAACTCAGAGGGAGAGATCTAGTGTCCCCATTCGCCACAGGTGTGAATGCCGTAACGAATGCTAAATCTCAGGAGAGGGCCAAAACGGGATTTGGTCTGTGAGATCTCGGTTTGAGATCTTCCCCGCTGGTGACATGAAAGGGCAAGAACCTGATTTCTATTAATTTGAATAAATGTAGCCCAATCCATCACACAAACCAGTCTCTCATCCATCTGCTCTGTCTACACTTCCCGCTGCCTCGGAAAAGCATCCAGCATAACTAAGGATCCCACGCACCCCGGACATTCTCTCTTTCACGTTCTTCCATTGGGAAAAAGATACAGAAGTCTGAGGTCACGTACCAACCCACTCAAGAACAGCTTCTTCCCTGTTGCAGTCAGACTTTTGAATGGACTTACCTTGCATTAAATTGATCTTTCTCTACACCCTAGCTATGACTGTAACACTATATTCTGCACCCTCTCCTTTTCTTCTCAAAGAACGGAATGCTTTGTCTGTTTAGCGCGCAATGAACAATACTTTTCACTGTATACTAGTACATGTGACAATAATAAATCAAATCTATAAAAAAAATAATGAGGGGCATAGATCAGCTAGATAGTCAATATCTTTTCCTAAAGATAGGGGAGTCTAAAACTAGAGGGCATAGGTTTAAGGTGAGAGGGGAGAGATACAAAAGTGCCCAGAGGGGCAATTTTTTCACAGAGGGTGGTGAGTGTCTGGAACAAGCTGCCAGAGGTACTAGTAAGGCGGGTACAATTTTGTCTTTTAAAAAGCATTTAGACAGTTACATGGGTACGATGGGTATAGAGGGGTATGGGCCAAATGCGGGCAATTGGGATTAGCTTAGGGGTTTTAAAACAAAAGGGCGGCATGGCCAAGTTGGGCCAAAGGGCCTGTTTCCATGCTGTAAACCTCTATGACTCTATATCAAATCAAATAAATTTAAATGCACTTAAACAGCCTTTTAGGATAGTGTCCGCCCACTGGCGGTACGACGGCACACTGATGCAAATCACCACTGCTTGCGAGGGGACTGTGGTAAACCACTGTTATCTGTGGTGGTTAACCACTGTAGTTAGTATTTCTCATTACCTGTATATGTGGCACATCCCTGTCGGTTCCGCCCAAGTCTCCTCCCCCTGGTCTGGGTATAAAGGCGGTGGCTCTACCCCCCTTGCTCTCAGTTCAGACCCGATCACCGACAGGGATGGCTCCAAGTTCTTGCCAATAAAAGCCTGCTTGTCTTGCTCTCAACTAGTCTCGGCTTGATTGATAGTGCATCAGGGACAATGTCCCCTGATACTTCCTTTGGGAGGAGAGGGTGGGGGGTGGGGGGCAACACTTGTGAGGGGTCATGACCCCTCTGTGAGGGGTCATGATTGGGGAACTTATTTTAAATGCAGATTATGGTGCTCTTTAAAGATGGCAGTGGTCTGATCTTTGTGGTGCCGACCTTGCCTTTCAGTCTCCGTCAGAGTGACGCTGTGAATCACACCATCAGATTGTCTGTGCACTAAATAGACTAAGTGCCAGAAAGTCTGGTTTGAAAACTCAGCTGTGTTTCGAGACCTGGCTTCGATTCCCAGCCTTGGATGACTGTCTGGATGGAGTTTGCACGTTCTCCCCGTGTCTGCGTGGGTTTCCTCCGGATGCTCCGGTTTCCTCCCACAGTCCAAAGATGTGCGGGTTAGGTGGATTGACCATGCTATATTGCCCTTAGTGTCCCAAACTATGTAAGTTCGTGGGATTAGCGGGGTAAATATGTGGGGTTGCGTGGTGGGCTTGGATAAGATGCTCTATCAGAGAGTTGGTTGAGACTCGATGAGCCAAACGATCTTCTTCTGCACTGAAGGGATTCTATGATACTTAGTTTTATATTTAAGACAGTAGATTTCCCAGTTTTTGTTGGTGGGATGGTTTGGCAACAGTCTTGAATTGGTGTCGTCAGCATTTACTGACTGATAACATCCCTTTCTGACGTGCCAACCCTGCCAAACTCAAAATGACCAATTGAATAAAATAACTTGAAGCTACAGTTTGGTTACAGGAGTCTCATTTCCATACTGTTAATTCCATTCAACTCAAAGAGAAAAATGCGGTGGCACAAAAATATAATGAGATACAAATTTAATGGACTATTTGATCAGGTTTAATTTCATTAGTGGCTCTCACAGCTCTTAGCAGTACAATGCTGATAGATACATTTACTGGCTTTTGTTCTGCGTATGGTCTGTGAGCTATACCTTGGGGTTGCAGAATTTGCAGGATTTTTATTCAGGGTTTATACGCCAAGCTTACCATTATCTAATCACAACTTGCTCCATTTTCTCTCAACACTGGTGGTACCCTGCTCTGTGGAGCTTGTCTCTTTAGTTACACTTCTCAGTAACAATTTACACCAGTCCAGCATTTTTCATCAATATTTCAAATTATTACAGCCGACCTTTTTTAAAAATAGGAAACCCAAGCTTCAATTTTTCTCAACAAAGTTCAAGAGGAACACCAGCTGTTAACTGCCCCAGGCCCAACCATGAATGTCTGGAATGGGGGGGCGGGGGGGAAGGAATGCAACATGTCAAAATAAAGAGACAGCATGTAATTTTTTTTCTTGGCTCACCTAACCTAGTTGTAAACCACTAAAAACTATTTTTCTTCTCAATTGGCCACTTTGTTTAAAATTCTCCAAACTGGTCAAAAAAGCTACATGTTTCCAAGCGTTTATTTTTTTTTATTCATTCAAGGGATGTGGGTGACACTGGCTCGGCCAGCATTTATTGCCCATCCCTAATTGCCCTTGAGAAGGTGGTGGTGACCTGCCTTCTTGAACTGCTGCAATCCATGGAGTGTGGGTACATCCACAGCACTGCTCTTGACTTGTTCCAGGATTTTGACGCAGTGACAGTGAATGAACGGCAATATGGTTCCAAGTCAGGATGTGAGTGTCTTGGAGGGGAAATTCCAGGTGGTGGTGTTCCCATGTATCAGCTGCCCTTCTAAATGGAAGTGGTCGTGGGTTTGGAAGGTGTAGTTTAAGGAGCCTTGGTGAGTTCCTGCACTGCATCTTGTAGATGATGCACCCTGCTACTAATGTGAGTTGGTGGTGGAGGTAGTGAAGATTTGTGGATGGGGTGCCAATCAAGTGGGCTGCTTTGTCCTGGATGGTGTTGAGCTTCTTGAGGGTTTTTTGAGCTCCGGGCAAGTGGGGAATAATACATCGCACTCCTGACTTGCGCCCTATAGATGGTGGGCAGGCTTTGGGGAGTCAGGAAGTGAGTTACTTGCCACAGGATTCCTGGCCTCTGACCTGCTCTTGTAGCCACAGCATGTATATGGCAAGTCCAGTTGTTTCTTGTTACTGATAACCCCCAGGATATTGATAGTGGGAGATTCAGCGATTATAATTTAAATATTGTAATGATACTTTAACCAAATTTGTTTTAGCTAAATGTTTCTGAAATGTTCAATTTCTCAATTAGGTTGGAGAAGTGAATGGTGTCAGATTTGTAGTAAAAATCTTCATTCACTATATAGTAACTGTTATATGCAGTAATTGATGTTATTTTGCAATTTCTTTGGACTGTCTGGAAACAACTGTGGTAAAACCTATCTGTCATACAGTTTTCATAAACTTCCTACTCTACCTTAGTTTTACAATCACAAAGCATGATTATGTTGAAAGTTCAGAGTTATCAGTGTATTTATAATAAGTTACCTAGATTTAATAAAGTCTAAATAGTACTGGCATATGGAGTTTGATTCATCTGCCAATCTGTGACGCATGTCTTTCCCAGAGCACAACCAACATTCCAAAAACCACCACCAAGCATGATGAGAACTCATAGCGAGGTGAAGGAAGATGTGGTTTGAGCATTAAGTATTTTGGACCCCTTCCAAGAAGTCTGACCAGCTTTTAAAACACACATCCTGGCAGCTACTTGAGAGACCTGGATGGGGAATGCAAATCGTTCAATTTTTGACAAGAGCAGCATGTCCACTTGAGTTCAACACAACATGTGAGTGCTGATGGGACACAGCATGGCACTGGTGCCATCTCCTGGTTCTCTGCTTCATGCTCAGTAGCACGGGCTCTAAGAATCAGCAGAACAATGTTGTGTTGGCTGCTTCATCAGATCAAAAGCTGCACTCAAAGTTCAATTTAATAAAAATTGTCGACATGGAAAATTTCAGTGAAATTATTGTTCCCCACTATCTCTAGACAAATGGCATTTGTCTACAATAGTCTGTCGGCCCTATCGCCTGGAACTGCGATAGAAATGTCAAGAAACAAAGGAACCATGTGAAGGTGAGGGAGGGATGGAAATGGGAAGCAAAGTTGCTGGAATTTTCCAGTTCGGGTTGAGAGCAGGAGACGGCACCAATACAATCATTGAAAAACAGTGAAGGAGCAGAACTGGGTAGGGCTGTAACAAAGAATGTTCCACCTTTCCCAAATAAAGGTAGTCAAAGCTGGAATCATTGTTTTATGTGTCTCCCTGTTCTTTTGATTACCAAAGTTGTCCCTATTCACAAAAGCATCAGCTTGTTGTGGAACTGCAGCTAGGAATCTGTTCTTACAAACGCACTGCTCGTGAATCCGATGCTTCTACACAATGCTTCGCCAAGCTGTCCGTCAATCCCAGAGGCACTGTTGATGACACCTCCACTTCCATCTTGTCAGTGGTGGGAAGGGTGGCAGACGTCCCATCCTGAGGCCAATTGAGCCACAAAAGGCCAATTAAGGGTGTCTTCCTACTGCGCCATTTATTGTTGGGGGAGCTGGGGGGGGAGGAAGAGAAGTCCTCTGCCACACTAGGTGACCTCTAGGTGAACACCAGCAGAATCCCAGGGGGACACCTCTCATTTCGACATTCTTCAGCTCATGAAGGAATGCCCGCTGGCAAAGGTGTCACCTGCTCACACTAATACCCACCCCTCCTGTTGGCCTGCTTGAGAGACCCCAGCGCTGCCAGACTCTATATTCCTAGTTGTGAAGGCACCATCCATCCATGGTGTCCTCTTCCAAGTGCAGTCCCAGCAGTGGCCACTGCTCCTTGTGGCGCAGCTGAGACTATTGAGCTGCTGGTGGTCCAGTTATCCGGTAGCACCTGAAGGCAGTCTTGTGTTCCATTGACCGCCAAGGAGGGTCATCCACCCCACATCCCACCCTGCCCGCCACGCCCGTTACTTTCAGGCCCACTGTGTAACTCTGACATACAGGTCTTATACCCCAATGTCTCGACTCCTACAGCAGGATCACACCCTGTGGCCCCCAAAAGATCTTGGAATCTCAGTTCGAGTCTCAGCTATGAATGATCTTGAAGCCCTTTACAATGACTGTGTAAGGTAAGAGTGCTTCATTGGAGAAGTAATGATACTTACGGTCTTAGAACTTAGATATGGGTGGCACGGTGGCACAGTGGTTAGCAATGCTGCCTCACAGCGCCAGTGACACTGGTTTGATTCCTGGCTTGGGTCACTATCTGTGCAGAGTCTGCAATTCTCCCCGTGTCTGCGTGGGTTTCCTCCGGGTGCTCCGGTTTCCTCCCACAGTCTGAAGGACATGCTGCTTAGGTGCATTGGCCTTGCTAAATTCTCCCTCAGTGTACCCGAACAGGTGTCAGAGTTTGGTGACTAGAGGATTTTCACAGTAACTTCATTGCAGTGTTAACCTAAGCCTACTTGTGAGACTAATAAATAAACTATTATTTGCACTCATTTTTAGTTGAGGCACTGATGTTATTTTTTCCATGAATTATTAAGGGAAACAAAGAAAATTATAATCAAATGAAAATGCTCTCAAAAGAACATTTTAAAATTCGAATGCTTTTTAAACAAATATACTATTTTATTCATGAGCTTTGATATTTAGATAGCAACGTAGCTTCAAATCAGATGGAACAAACATGAATAATGGAGAAACACCAATTCAAGGATGAAAGGGGACAGTCAAAGTGATGGCCAGTTTTTGCGATTAACTACAGGAAATCAGCTCAGACTTCTACAAATAAACGAGCCTCGAAAAGGGCCATTTCCACTCTCAGGAGTGTGATTGGGGGTTGTCAGCAGAATGGTTTCTGGTTCCTGAGACACACTTCTTACAGTAACATTTGTAGCTGTGGTTTTCTCCTGTGATTAACTGTCTTTGTGATGGGTCTCATTCACCCAAATCATCACCCGTGCTGCCTTCAACATTCTTTGACTCAGAATTTAGGATCGTGCTTCGTATCTATTTTCACTGGACAAAAGCTACGCATTGAACGGAGATATTGATGTTGTTAGTGCAGCCTTTAACCGTCATAATTCATGACTGTACACAGCTTTCTGGATTCCCGGTTAATAGAGAGATGGGGCATGTCAGAAAAACTGTAAAGCCTTGAAAATTACTACCAGCAGACAAATCTCTTACGCATTCCTTTATCTGATTTAAGATGATTAAGTAATGCCTGTATTAAAACTGTGGATAAGGGAATTCATCCAAATTCATTCAGTGTTAATCTGCTCTTATTGCTGATGGTAATTCATAGGTTTATGTTTATAGCTTTTTAAAAATTCTAATATTTGAACAAAATGTGCTAAGTTACATGCCCAGATTTTCTTAAAGGGTGCAGTCCCCACTGCAAGTGTGACATGGTGAGACTTCCATCTATCTAACTGCACTAGTGCCGAACTCATCCTATTTTTACCCTGGTAACACTGATTACTAAAATAAATAAATAGTGGGATGTTTACAATAGAGGCCAACACCGTCACTGTGACTGCATCCCTTCTTTCAGAGTGCTGAGGGTGATTTTTTTAGCATGTGCTTCAAATTTATTTGCATGGTTGGAAAAATTATCATTTCAAAATGCGGCAAGGTCACCAGCCAAAATGGAATAAATCCAAGAGGTAGTTCACCAAATATATCTCACGAAATGCTGCTAAATTTTCGAGAATTATGAAGGTAATTTAAAGCATATTTTCCAATATGTGTTCCACTTATTTGACACAGTTTCAGTCATGTTTAAAATGATTGTGTGAGGATGTCGATAATAGAAATCAAATCAAATAGACAACTTACAATGTCCAATTTGGTTATGCTTACAATGATTTACTCTGATGACCCACAAATCATAATCCAGCAGCCAGACACTATGAGGACATTTATGGGGGATTATTTGTCAAACACACCCCTCAATACCCATGTGAAGGAGACAATTATCAAATTTTAAAAATGCTTACTCGTGAAGCTCCATGCTACTTCCCAGACCCGACACCACCATTTCCCTCCCTCCACCCTTTGCCTTCACAGGACATCCTTTCCACATTCACCTTGTCAGGACTATTCAGGATCTTGTATGTTTCAATCAAGTGACCCCTCGCTCTTCGAAACTCCAGTGGAAACAAGCTCAACTTGTCCAACCTATCCTAGGAACATAGGAACATTGGAATTAGGAGCAGGAGTAGGCAATGCAACCCTCTGAACCTCCTCTGTCATTCAATTAGATCATCCTCCGAAGACAAACTGCTCATTCCAGGTATCAACCTAGTAAACTTCCTCTGAACTACCTCCAATGCATTTGCATCTTTCCTTAATTAAGGAGACCAAAACTACACACAGTATTTGTCTGTGGTCTTATTAATGCTCTGTATAACAGAAGCAGAGCATCCTTACTTCTACCTATCTTTCTGTCACTTGCAAATTTAGCTACCATGCCTTCACTGCCCGCATCAATATCATTGATGTAAATTATAAAATATCCCAGTATAGACCCCCTGCAGGACTCCACTCATCACATCCTGCCAATCAAACAATGACCCATTTATGCATACTCAATTTTCTGTCAGCCACCCAATCTTCTATACATGCTAACACGTTACCCTATACACCATGAGCTTAATTTTCCACAATAATCTTTGATGTGGCATCTTGTCAAATACATTCTGAAAATCCAAGGTCAGTACATCTACAGGCTCCCCTTCATCCACAATACATGTTGCTCCTTCAAAGAACTCTAATAAATTGGTTAAACATGATTTCTCTTTCACAAAACCATGCTGACCCTTCCCGATTACTTTCAGCTTTTAAGTGCCCAGCTATAACCTCTTTAATGGTTGATTCTAACACCTTCCCTATGACATACATCAAAGCTAACTGGCCTATAGCTTCCTGTTCTCTGTCTACCTTCTTGAATAGAGGGGTTTGATTTGCTACTTTTCACTCTGATTCTTTCTAGAATCTAAAGAACTTTGGAAAAATAACACCAACGCATCAACTACCTTAGGAGTCACCTCTTTTAGGACCCTAAAATGAAGTCCATCGGGACCTGGGGACTTGTCAGCCCACAGCTCTATCAGTTTGCTCAGTATTGCTTCCCTAGCGATTGCAATTTTAACATGTTCCTCTCTCCCTTCCACCTCCTGATTTACAGCTATTACTGCAATGTACTTTGTATCCTTTATCATAAAAACAAAATATTTGTTCATTTCATCCGCCATTTCCTTATTATCTACTGTTAACTCCCATTCTCACTCTCTAAAGGACTAACACTCACTTTACTTACCCTAGTCCCTTTTAAATAGAAACTCTTGGGCTTAAAGCTTCCAGTCCCACCTGTCATGGGAATCATCGTGGGCGGGTGGATAATTTGATGAACAAACAAAAGGTCCGCTGACCTCTGGCAGGAATTTCCCATCATGGGGCAGGTGGAACTGGAACATGCCGCTCTTAGAAACGGTTGCATTTTTACATTTCAAAAACTCAGCTAAAGTTCTGGGGACCTGGGTTCAAATCCCATCATGGTAGATGGTGTAATTTGAACTCAATAAAAAATATCTGGAATTAAGAATCTAGCGATGACCATCAAACCATTGCCCATTGTCAGAAAAGCCGATCTGGTTCACTAATGTCCTTCAGTGAAGGAAATCTGCCGTCTTTACTTGGCCTGCATGTGACTCCAGAATCACTGCAATGTGGTTGGCTTTCAACTGTCCTTTGAAATGGCCTAACAAGCCACTCAAGGGCAATAGGGAAGGGCAATAAATGGTGACCAGACAGCGATGCCCATGTCCCATGAGTGAATAAAAAAGTATAAATTAAGAGAAAAATCAAAGTTTTCTTCTTCACAGCGGTCTCTATTCAGCGGATCCACCCATAAAACTTCAGAGTGTTCACTTCTATAAAGGAATCAGTCTGTGACTACACAGGCCTCATGACAATGCTCACACGTTGTGGCTTCACAATGTCACACAGAATTACAGGAAAGGAAAGTAACATCCAGAACTAAAGATAACGCGATTCATTTTACTCTCACCATGTACCTTGCGATGGTTCAGTCAAGAAAGATGGTGCAACACCAGAAATTCAATTATATGCAGGTTAAAAGGACAAATATTTCTTGGGAAGTTATTAAACTGTTCATTGTTATTCTGACAATGTCCAAAATACATAATGGAGTTTTCAGGTTTTGGATGGTTGCAAAATTAATTTTGACACTTAAACTGAAAGATAAACAAATATGATTCCACGCTGCAAGAGAGATTATACTTGCATATAAATTCAATAAACACTCAATTCAGACAAACCTTTACATAAAACTCATGATGAATCATTGAGCAACTTTTTAATCGGATAGTCATTCTTTTTCGAAAACTGTTTTATTATGCAATGCTAACAGAGTAAGTTGGAGAATATAAGGAAAGGAAATTTAAAAAGACCTTTTCATCGAATGGGGTGGCATGGTGGCACAGTGAGTAGCACTGCTGCCTTACAGCACCAGGGACCCAGGTTCGATTCCCAGCTTGGGAAGCAATAAACCCCGGTGGCTTTAAGTAGTTCTCATTGCCTATTCACATTCATGTATTAAATGTAAAGTCACAATTTTCTGCTTCAACCATTGTGGGGTCTTGTGTAGTGTTGTCTAAATTTATATAAATTAACCTCACTAACAGAAACATTCAGTAACCTAGGAACAGTTGTATAAACAGTTCCATCTCGTTTCAAAAATAATCTGCAATCACAACCAGATGTATGTAATCTCTTAACTTTAGCTACCAGAAATTCAGGCAGGAATTTTCTTTAAATCACCTTCCAGAAATGCTAGCAATTTGTGGCACTCTTAACTCTTTAACGTTACTCTTTAATGCTTCACTGACTCACTTTATTGCCGTTATGCTCACAGATGTCTAATTATTGCCAAATAATGCAGAAGTGTACTTTGAGTTTTAGTAATCATAACTTATGTAGCCCAATTTTAATAATTTACATTATTAAGTCTTTCAGCTGCACTTGGATTTTGCACAGATGAAATGTAAAAATGTTGCCACCTAGAAGGACAAGGACAGCAGATGCATGGAGGTACCACCACTTGCAGGTTCCCCTCTAAGTCACTCACCACCTTGACTTGGAAATATATCACCATTCCTTCGCTGTCGCTGGGTCAAAATCCTAGAACTCCCACCCTAACAGCACTGTGGCTGTAGCTACAACACATGGACTGCAGCAGTTGAAGGCAGCGACTCACCATCACCTTCCTAAGGGCAATTAGGGATGGACAATAAATCCCATGAATTAATAAATTAACAAAAATTATAGGCTGCTTAAAGGAACCAATTCTGTTTGAAATACTGTATGATTGTGCTAAGAATAAGTATTGTGAGAAAGAGAAAATAGTTTAATCTGCAGTGAAGGCATTGAGCATAATGTATTAAGTGTCTTTCTAACTTTTTCTGAAGGCTCTTGTGTATCAAAGGTTGAAATTGTGGCCCTCTAAGAAATGTTACATGAAAAAACTTCCCTTCGGGGGCAGGATTTCTCTCTCAGGACGCAACATGAAGTCTCTGCAACACTGGGTGATATTTAATGAAGGTGATGGGGGTTTTACCCGCCTGCCGTAGAGCCAATAAAAGCCCTGCCTTACATCCTGTAGGGAAGGCCTGCTGAATTAATTGCCATTCAAGCACTTAACTGGCCAGTGGGGGACCTTCCCTGGGATAAAGGGCCTCAGGGTGGAAGTCCAGCCTGCTGAGAGCTATTTCTCTCTTCTCTCCTCAGCAATTTATCAGGACCAAGGATAACTTTCTTCCACTCTGAGGTTGTGGGTCCTGAGGAGGCTAAAATGTCCAATGCGGGATCTGCTCACTCTGCCACAGGTGGGGCCGGAAGTGTTTGATGAGGTGGGTTGATTGGGTGCTCGGAATTTGGTATGCTCCTTCTGTTGTTTGCACTTGGCCTCCCCCTGGGCCTGTTGGAGGCATTCAAAATGGTCAGCACCTTCTTCTCCAGTTTGGGTGGTCTCGAGTAAGAGGATCCCACAAATCGGTGGGAAGGTTGCATTTTTTCAGGGGGGCTTTGAGGACATCCCTGAAACGTTTCCTCTGCCCTCCTGGTGACCTTTTACTGTGACAAAGCTCGGAGTGGAAAGCTCGTGTTGGGAATCTTGTGTCAGGCATGCAGGTGATGTGGCCCGTTAGAAGTAGCTTATAGCCATAACCGGTGCATCGAAACTGGGTATGCAATCAAAGGCTGGCAGCTCTCAGTGCTCATCAGTGCCAAGGAGTTGTAGTGGCTGCTGACGGTATTGCACTGAAGAGGGCAAGGATAGATCCCAGCCCAGCAGCTGAGTAAGGGCAGGATGGGAGTCGCAGGGAGGGGTTTCTGGCTGGGGAGAGGGTTGGCAGAAAATGCGGGATTTGGCTCTTAGCAGGCCCCCAATTCCCAACGACAGGTCCCTTGATTAGGCACCAAGTTTCTGACAATGAGAGAATACCACCCCCTACGACCGCACCCCCCCCACCCCACCCCCACCCCACCCCCACCCCCCAAGAAGCCTAAAAGCAGTCAGCCAATGTTTGCTATTGAGGCACCCTGCATGATGACAGGCCCACCCGCCATAGGTTTAAAAACAGTGGCAGCAGGATGAGGCTCTTATTAATTGTCCATGGAAGGGCCTTAACTTGCGACGGGTTCCAAAGGGTCCAGAAGGCGTTCCCATCTTGGACTTCATTTTGGTGCAGGTGGGAAGAAGCCCAACCCCCATCAAATTAAATTCCCTCCACGTGAGCTAACATGCCATGGGGTAGGGCATTAAATCCACCCACCAGAAAGTGTGAGACCTTTGCAATGTCTCTTTTCTAGACCCACCTTGCTGCAAGCAGCCTTCTGCTGGGGCTGACAGGCAGCCTCTGCACAGTGGGCCTCCTGAATTTAATCCATCTCTGCTGGCCAGGTGCCACTCTCTGTCGGAAATGGCCAAGCAGATTGTCCTGCAGCAGGGAAATGAATCCCACTGATTAAAACGTGCCGGGTCCCATTGCTGTGCTCTCCTGCAGGAGTTAAAGTTAAATCTATTGGCCTTGACCAGCTTACTATTTTCTTAATTTTGAGCTGATTGAACCTGACACCTTACATTGAGTCAATAAATTAAATGCCCCTGAAACTGAAGCAGTGAAATTAACTAGTCAGAAAAGCATGCTCACTGTGAAAATGAAACAGTAAGAATTATATTTTTCCAATTATTTTCCCTTCACCCATTGAACCTCGTTGGTGCATGATTGAAAGCTCTGTAAAACTTTTTTAAAAATAGCTGTCACAGTTAGTGACAGTTAAACAAAACACCTATGCTGGACTGCTTTAAATGACAGAAAAGAATAGCATCTGGTCGTGTAGTTTCAATCGAACTCCTTGTTGACCTTCCCCCAAGGGCTATCATTATGAAGGCTTGGCTGAGTTTCAAAAAGTTAAATTACCTCAGCAGGGGTTCTGAGTTCAGAATTTGATTGACAGCTTAAAGAGGCTATTAAAAGATTATCCATCTTTGATTTGGCTATTGAATAGACGTTTGCTTGTTTTTAATATGGGAGACTAACCATTGAGGAGAATTAAATGGATATTGTGAATGGATGTTTCTTTGTCCATGATCGAGAGTGCAGGGGTGAGAGCTGTGGTAGATTGTTAGAAGTTTATTTTTTCCATTGCTTTGAGGCACCTGCAATCTGTCCATTGTAGTTATGGGTGAGTGGCTATGGCAGTGGAATGCAGGATATGAGTGGTCAACGGGTTGTGTGGGGTTGGAAGGGATGAGGGCAAGAGGGCCTAAAAATTTCTAAAACTACTGGGATGAAGTCCCAGAGAATTGAAGCCTCCCAGCCAGCCCACCTTGGCATTCAGCCTGCTTCAGTGGCTGCCTGTGTTTTGCTTCCAAGGTTGGGACGCCTGACTCTATCGCATTTTGCAGTATTTTTAACCAAGACTGGTTTGACTCTGGCTCAAGGAGTGGTGCTTGAATTCATGTCTGAATCAAGATAGTTTGACACAACCCACTCTCCGCAAACATAACTTATGCAATGTGCAAAATAAGTTCTTACAATGTGTGCAAAATGTTATAAAACATGTTAACCAGCCCAAGTTTCCAATTGAAAATATCATACACTCATACATAAAAGCCTTTATAGGACTGCAGAAATTAAGCTTCAAAAAGTGACCTTTAACTTCTTTGCGTATCTATCACTTGTCATGGAAAATTCACTTGTACCATTACTTTAACCAAAATGAATCTCCACAACAAGTAAATCTAGATATTCTAAAAATAAATCTAACGTGAAATATCTGGAATTCCTTCGACTATTGCTCTCAGATTTAAGTGGCATTTAAACACATACGATTAGGTAGTGAAGTGAAATACTAACCGTCAAGTGATGAATTCTTCAGTCTGCACGAACGTTGAGTGGTTTGCATTACAAATTTTTGAATATCATTTTGTTTCTGGAGCGCAAAGCCTTCAGCACCTTTTGTTATTGACTGCCACTCAGCCTTTCATACCAACAAGTGGTTTCAAAACCCACGTCTTTAATGTTTCACATGGGGTATTTATATTCTAATCTTGAACATTATGGTTCTTTTTGTTAGCTTTTCTTACACATTTCCATTCGGAATGCCAAAAAAAGTTCAGTGCAGTCATCCCTAATTCTGCAAAACTTGAAATATATGGACTCATTCAACAACGCCGTAAATGATGAAGAGTTACTTTATCATTTGGATGGTGAAGTATGAAATAAAGAAAGATTAGGGTTTTCAGCTCCATTTTGCAAATTAATTGCGTTTTAAATGCTTGCCTCCACCTACACACACACTTTCCAGAAGATAATCTTGAGCTATCCCAGAACTAGTTATTCCAAATTCTATGTAATCCCATTAGATTTATTTGTTGAGGTAAAACTCAAATTGAATGATACAATGGGTGAAGATTTAGATGTATTCAAAATCCTGAAGGTGTTTCGAGAAGGTGAATAGAAATAGAGTAAATATTTCCTCTGGTGGGACAGTTAGGGATTAGGGACTCATCGATTTAAATTTGTCACCAAGAAAGTGAACAGAGAGATCAGATGGAATTTTGTTACATGGAGAGTGGTTGGAATGGGGAATATCTGACACGTAGACAAATGTATCTTTTTAGCGAAATGCAGATAAGCAAATAGATTAGTGGTAGCGATATGGATAGAGCAGGGCAGTGGGATTAAGTTTTGGATGGCTGACTGGCCTTCAGTGTTAGAAGTTTTTATGGTTAAATCAGGAACTGGTTTTGAAAGTCTAAATCTCACAGTCTTAGAATTTGAAAGTAGAGGGAACAGACAGACTGGGAGCTTGCTTACTATATCACTTAGAGGCCTGAACATGTACTAAAATCAGGAATTGAACACCTGGAAACTCAGCAGGACTGTTAAACAACAGGGGAAGTTAGGAAGCAAGTCAGGATACTCAAGAATGAAAGCAGCGAAGAAATTGAGGATTCAGGGAAATATGTAAAACGCTTAATGAATGTTTTTGGAAGTATTGGATGGGATTCTCTGGCCATTCACACTAGGGGGATTCTCCTGTCCCGCTGCAGTGAATGGAGATTTGGCGGGTCACCAAATTCTCTGTCCTCTCTGGAAGTGCGGCGGGGCGTGAACGGCCGGAGAATTCCACAGTCACTGTCTTGCAACTGAATTTCTGTGGCACAATAAAAATTGTACATTGCTTTGAGATCAGTGAGGCAGAGAAACTTAGACTCCAGTCTTTTTTTAATACTCTTTTTCTTCTCTCTTTTCTTCCAACTGCTTTTCTCATTTGTCAAGTCTTCCCCAGCACACACACAGCTGGAGAACTGTTGATGGTTCTTCAAAAAGACACTGGATACATGCACAAAAGTCAGAAAGGACGACGGATTTTTTTGACTTCTTTCCTTCAGTGTGTGGCTGGGAAGTTGATCTGATTGGGAATCATAGTTCTAAAGGTCTGTGTCCTGATTGCTGCTCTGATACTCTGCTTCCGTCTTGTCTGAATTCAAGCGCCAGTTTGCACTCATTTCTAACATCAGTGCAGATGTTTAATGCTTTTGAGCAAAAATATTCACGGTAGCACAGTGGTTAGCACTGTTGCTTCACAGCTCCAGGGACCTGGGTTCGATTCCCGGCTTGGGTCACTGTCTGTGTGGAGTTTGCACATTCTCCTCGTGTCTGCGTGGGTTTCCTCCGGGTGCTCCAGTTTCCTCCCACAGTCCAAAGATGTGCGGGTTAGGTTGATTGGCTATGTTAAAATTGCCCCTTAGTGTCCTGGGATGCGAAGATGAGAGGGATTAGCGGGTAAAATATGTAGGGATATGGGGGTAGGACCTGGGTGGGATTGTGGTCGGTGCAGACTCGATGGGCCGAATGGCCTCTTTCTGTACTGTAGGGTTTCTATGATTTCTATAACTGCATGGACTAAACTTATTTTGTTGAATTGTTCTATTCACCCTTAGCATGACAGCTGGATGATTAAAGTTCTTAAAATCTACATACAGAGTTGTGATGATATTAGAGTCTTCCTGTACCATTAATTGTCTCTATTCTTATACATACTGGAATTATAAGGAAAACAAACTTTTTAAAGCAAACTAAATCAAATGTCCAGCAAACGTATTATTGACTCATTTAAGAATGTACTGAAGTATAATCATGAGTTTAATATTGAGATGTGCTTCAAATGAAGTTCCAAATTAACCAACAGTTAATGCTAGTGACACACATTAGCAGGAAAAACTTAAGTAATTAAACCATTCTGATGAGATAAAGCCTGAGTCGTTACAACAATAACTTCCCCTGCAAGTCCTATAGCTGTAATTAAAACCTTCAAAATGTTTCCAGTGAGCCCTTCGCCAGGTGATGCGTTGTAATTTTCCTTCCTGTCCAGATCGAGGCAGTCAAGTTCAGTCTAAAAGTAAAACCATTCCTATACTTCCGACTCGTCTTATTCACTACTTAGGGAACCTGAGGTCCTTAAGAAAACCAGATGTCAGTCTATCAAAACTTTATAGGCACTTTTGACTTCAAAGGAGACTAAATTCAAATGGGCTGTGAAAAGAGCATCAGGTGGGGTAGGCTAAAAGCAGGGCTTTCATACGCGCTATGAATAATTTCTCAATCTCCGTGACCAAAATTTTACTTTCGATTCACCCTTGTTCAGACTGATCACTTTTCTCCTATTAAAATTGCAAGTGTTAAGACTTGGCTTCTTGTAGGTATAAGGAAGTGATGCAAATTGAGTGCCCCTATATTTCTGGATGGGGATGAGAGATGTGCCGAGGTCTCTTCACTCCGTGGCCTTCTGGAGATCAACAACTCCTCATTTGAGGATTAGGTGCCAACATGATTAGGTGTCAGCCTTGGCTCGGAGGTAGCATTCCCACCTCGGAGTCAGGAGGTAGTGTGTCAAGGTTCTACTCCAGGTATGAGTGCACATAATCAAGGCTGGGACTTCTAAGTTGTACTGCCAGAGATGTTGCCTTCTGGATGAGGGATTAATCTAAGCCACATGACCTCTCAGTTGGACAAAATGATACTATCAAGCAGGGGAGTCCTCCTGATTTCTGCATTTATCTTTAAAGAACACCACCAAAACAGATTACGTGATCATTTATCTCATTGCTGTTTGTGGAACCGTGCTGTCTGTAAATTGGTCGCCACATGTCCGTGCAATTCAGCAGTGATTATACTTCAAATCCACTTTATTCCTGATCTTCTCCGTCTCCAATGGTCTTATCACAGAATTACCAAACTCTGGTTCACTAATGCACTGAGCACTTTGTCAGAACTTTAACAGGTACTGCAAAAGGGTAACATTATCACCATACAAACTGGAGTCTCTGGAGATAAAGGGGTACAGGCTAGAGTTTAATCTGCAACACTCCATAACATCCTTTATATCCACTAGATTTATTACATCTGCCAAACATCAATGGTAAAATAACAGTTTGAAGATAACCTAATTATACACGAAGGGGTCTTAAGCAACAAGCACTAAGACTTGAGGAAGACATTCACACGAATTAACAAAAGGAAAAAGTCGTGATCCACAAGATTTCCTAATCAACTCGGTAAGGTAGGTCCAATTAGTAGCAAATGTAGTACATCAGATATTTATTCTGACAGGGGAACTAACAGTTTGTAACTTAGCACAGAAAAGAAAACTGACAACTTTTAATTTCAGTAATGAAAACAAATAAGCATTGCAAAGGACTGTGTCAGGGTGAGCACTGCTGTTTTAGCCCAAACTATCCTGAAACTGAAGGGGGTTCCAGTTTCTTTGGGTTGGTGCTACTGAAAATGATGCTTCACGAGCTCTGCTGGGTGTGTGGTGGATGTTTTGGAGCATAGGAACCTTCAATTTCACAGAAACTTTAGGGTGAGGTAATTACTTGGTGTACACTATTGTTGCTTGGATTATTAAATACTATTTCACTCTACATTGAAAAATTTTAAGTGCAGCTTATTCGCTCATTGGCTAACAACTGTAATGTCTTTTATGCCTTTCTCTATACAACAAAAAGCGTGTCCTACCATTCTTCCGTTCAGTGAGAGGTGGCAGTGGTTGATCTGTCTGCAGAGATAGGTCTTTCATCTCCGTGGTCACACAGTCACTCCTGGGGTTGCGGATTTCAGTGTTCTGATGACCTGGATCAGCATTCTGGTCCACACCCTCATCTCTGGTCACCCCATTCAACTTGCCAGGAGTGGGGTTCAGTTCTTTTGGTTGCTCCACTTTGAATTATTCCGTTCAACAAAATTCATTAAAATTAAACCGACCTGCAAAGTAAAATGTAGAGAAAAAAAATTATTGTGCAGTTCAGCATTTCCTGGTGGAAAGTACACCATCTCTTCCTCGTATGAAGTAAACATTTTTGCCCGGTTTGATTGATATGACAACATTTTGTGTTCCCCTCACTGCTCCCCCATCTCAGAAACAGATTCTTACCCCACAGCGTGGAATGAGTGGACTAAAATGTGGCCTGATTATGTAAGACAATGTTCCAAATGTCAGTTAGACAATGGAAAGTCAGACTGCCAGGTCGACAGATAGAGAACTGGTAGAATAGAGGCAATGCAGGAGGTGGGACTGCATATTGACTCTGTTGTTTGCTTTGCTGCAGGTTGAAATTCATTCATTATAAACAAGTATCTCCGTCTCGGAAGGCACATAAAGTACACTTTGCAACCCCATAATCCCTACGTTGGGGTTTGGTGCTGGGTGAAGCTATGCAGGTGGAGGATAATTCTGCCTCCCCACAATTCTGTCGATGCGGTGGGCTTTTAGATACCTTGGTGTTTATTTTCAGCTTTTCAATCTTGCGACTAAATGCTTAAAGAGGGTCAAAATAACATGTCGATGTTAAGTTTACAAAATGTTACATTTCTCAGAATGCTATCAGTATCAGGCTTTGTGCACCTCTGAAGATTGAGGCAAAAGTCATGGTGCATTCTGCGATGTCTAAGGCTTATGTAACATTTGCGATTCACAGCAAATGAACATCTCCTGGGATTGTTTACTCCCTTCACTGGTGGACGTATTGTTACCTAAAGTTATTTTTGCTGAAGCACGGTAGTAAAAAAGGAAGCATGTTTTTCACAGCTGACGTTATTCCAATAGTCACAAATTAATCAAACAAAACAATCTCAAATTAATATTTTACAGCCCCGTCTTTCCTCTTGCTGCTCGGAGGACTGTGCTGCGCAGTTTCTCCGCTGCTCAGAACTAAATTAAAGCCCGAATTTCAACTTCAAGCCCGCTGACTTTGTCGGCTTAGTTACTGAGCGCAGAGTCAATTTACAATTTCCACATAGCTTGATTGCATTTGATTTGAAATGCCTGAACACATTTAAGAGGAGAGGAACGTGCCTGGCTTCAAGGTTTGTTGCCAAAATATTAATTTACAGACTGTTCCAAGAGCAGGTCTTGTGCAGTCTCCAGCTAACCATAAATATTAACGACGCTGCATTCTCCATTTCTGTGCGCTTTCTAGGGCTCCAGCCTCAGTACAGAAAACATATCATTCACGTTTCTCTTCCCACTGATCTTATCTATTGTTTCGCACTGATTAATTTATTGCAATGTTTTGTTTTAACCTTTACCTCACCAATTCTCTCTGCTTACCTCCTGCCAAACACCGTTCCATTGAAGCATGTGTCTGCAGAGTTTTATAAAGTGAATTGCATGTTATACGTGTCAGTTTATGTGAATTCTTTTTAACTAGTGATAAACTGTAGATGGAACGGCAACATTAAACACGCAAACACTTCTTTCAATTCACCCTTCTTTTCTTGAAAAACAAGCCATTATGGGTGTAGTGTTTTGTGGACAACAGGTTTCCCAGGGATGTGCCAATCAGAACAAAAACATTAGAAGCTTCTATTCTACCAAAGGGTCAACATTTACAGGCTTGACTTAGCTCATAAGAGTATGATGAAATCATAGAATCATTACAGTGCAGAAGGAGGCCATTCAGCCCGCTGAACCTGCCCTGACAACAATCCCACTCTGGCCCTATATGTCCCCATGATTATTCTCAACACTGGTGCCCCGCTATGTCCTCAGCCCCTTACTATACTCCTTATATACCTAAGACTGTATGGCCAAATTCCCCTCCAACTTGATTTTCAAGTCTGCTGATGACACCACCGTAGTGGGTTGGATCCGAGAATCTGGTGAACTGGTGCGATGACAATAATCTCTTCCTCGATGTCAGTAAAATAAAGGAGATAGTCCTCGACTTCAGGAAGTGTAATGGAGGACAGGCCCCTGTCTACATAAACAGGGATGAAGTGGTCATTGAGAGCTTCAAGTTTCCAGGTGTCCAGATCACTAACAACCTGTCCCGGTCCCCTATGCCAATGCTATCGTTAAGACAGCCCACCAATGCCTCTACTTTCTCAGGAAGCTAAGAAAATTCAGCATGTCTGCTACGACTCTCACCAACCTTTACAGATGTACCATAGAAAGCTTTCCTTCTGGTTGTATGACAGCTTGGTATGGCTCCTGCTCTGTCCAAGACCACAAGAAACTACAGAGGATCGTGAAGAAAGCCCAATCCATCACGCAAACTGGCCTCCCATCCATTGACTCTGTCTACACTTCCTGCTGCCTTGGAAAAGCAGCCAGCATAATCAAGGACCCCACGCACCCCGGACATACTCTCTTCCACCTTCTTCCATTGGAAAAAGGATACAAAAGTCTGAGGTCGCGTACCAACCGACTCAGTAACAGCTTCTTTGCTGTCAGACTTTTGAATGGACCTACCTCATAGTAAGTTGATCTTTCTCTACACCCTCGCTATGACTATAATACTACATTCTGCACTCTCCCCTTTCCTTCTCTATGGTATGCTTTGTCCGTATAGTGCACAAAAAACAATACTTTTCACTGTATATTAATACATGTGACAATAATGAATCAAATCAAATCCCCATAACACCACATATTTACCCTGCTAATCCCGCTGACACTAAGGAGCGATTTAACATGGCCAATCAACCTAACCTGCACATCTTTGACTGTGGGAGGAAACTGGAGCATCTGCAGGAAACCCAAGCAGATACGAGGAGAATGTGCAAATTCCATACGGACAGTGACCCGAGGCAGGAATTGAACCTGAGTTCCTGCGAGGTGAGGCAGCAGTGCTAAGCATTGCTGAACAGTTAAACAAGAAGGTTAAATAGCATTATTGCAGTGGAACCATCACTTCTTGGCCTTTTGGCTAAGATTAAGCATCAGATCATGCCCAAGATGGCATACAATACCTTTTCTTGTCAGCTTGGATCTTGTATGTCTCTCTTGTGGAGACTATGAATTGGGTTCAATTTAAATTGATTTTTGGAGTAAGCAAGGAGATGGATTTAGGGCTTGCCCTGTCCACTCTGCACATCGGCTTTGTAACTTTAAGAATGGGGTAAAATTTTAAAAAGCCTCTGCAGATTTGTGTTTCCAATGAAGTTCATGATATAAAAGCAGAATTAGGCCATTTGGGTCCGCTCCGCCATTAATCATGGCTGATATGGTCCTCATCCCCATTTTCCTGCCTTCTCCCCATAACCTTTCAACCCATTACCAATTAAAAATCTGTCTCACTCCTCCTTAAATTTACTCACTGTCTCAGCATTCACTGCATTTTGGGGTAGCGAATTCCACAGATTCACAACCCTTTGGGAGAAGTAGTTTCTCCTCAACTTTGTTCTAAATTTGCTACCCCTTATCCTATACTATGACCTCTCATCCTAGAATGCCCCACCAGCGGAAGCATCCACTCCACATCTACTTTATCCATACCTTTTATCATCTTGAATACCTCAATTTGATCTCCCCTCATTCTTCTAAACTCTGGAGAGTATAGGCCTAAACTGTTCAATCTCTCTTCATACGACAAATCCCTCATCTCTGGAATCAATCTAGTGAACCTCCTCTGAACTGCCTCCAATGCCACTACATCTTTCCTCAAATACGGGAACCAAAACTGTACAATACTCCAAGTGTGGCCTCACCTATGCCTTGTATGAAGAAGTTAAAGAAGAAACTCCACTGAAGAGCTGTACGTTGCTCGTATGCTATCAGTTGGTCACATGTTATCAATAACATTGTAATCTCTTGCCATTATGTATGCCTGTAAATCTAGAATTTTAATTTAAATGAGTCTAAAGGTAGGATTTTAAGGATGGTGAATGATTGGTGCTCGCCATCCCGAGAGTCAATGCCTAACGTGCACCGCCAATTATTTAACACCCACTGCCATTTAACGCTCACTTGAGTGTTGATTGACAAGGGGTGGAAGTCCCACCATTGAGAGTTGCCACCAAATCAGATTGGCTGACAGCTCTTCAACCCAGTCAGGCACAGCACTGCAGTGAAGTTTCTTCTTTAACAGAAGTGGAACTGCAGTGCTCTGCCTGGAACTAAGTACTGGGACCGTTGGAACGGTAAGTTCCAGGAGTCCCGGGGGTAGATAGGAAGTTAAGGAATGCCTTGGGGATTGGGACGAGGGTGATCACGGCAACAGGGTTAAGACAGTTGGGGAGGGTGTCCCAGAGCTCCAATGTCCTGGAGGGGAGGGCATCCCAACTCTGAGAGGGGACTTCAGAGCGAGGCGTTCCCTTCCCATCTTCCCGCCCGAGGTGGAAAGAAAGTTTTCTGTCAGCCTCCCACCCTACAAGCAGCCTAAAAATGGAGGCTGGCCGAGATAGGGCCCTTAGGTGACCACTAAGTGGCTACTAAGGGGCCTTAATTGGTGAAAGGATGGGATTCCTGCCTGAGACCTTGCCCCTCCAAGCGTAGAATTGTGCTGGGGATTGGACAGGCGGGTTCCCGGGAGGTGGGGGGATTCATGTTAATTCACCCCCATCTGAGGACCCGCCTTGGGGAGCATAAAATTCAGACATAGACACTTAAGTAGCATCCATCTTAATCTTATTTGCTATTTATCTCGCACCATAGTAATAATAAAACTTTAGCCAAAAGCTCATGTGTTGAACGGTCAACCTCTGGCACAGAGATTTCCCTCTTCTTAATCCACCCTCTTAATCACGTATCCGATGTAATGCTAAACTCTCGTACATTTGGCCAGTACAGGTATAATAAATCAAATCTGTGATAAGACAAGATCATGTTTTATCATTTAAGAATGTTGTAACTGAACACTGACAATTAGTTCTCAAGGGCCAACTATTTTCACCAGTGCTGCTGAAAAAGGAAAACACTGCATAGTTACATAGTGAGAAAAGTAATCCTCGTTGAAGATGATTACAAGTCTTGCTAATCCAAAATCTTCCTTTATCCTAATGTACGGTTTGATCCGTTAATATAAATTTCAGCCTGATTCACAATGTCATCCCACCAATTAATCATAACTCCAAGAGGCAATCCCAACAGATTCAAACAAAAACCTCATGGCCTATATAATAACAAACACATGGGCTTTCCACAATTTAGTTACTTGTTTTATTTGTTTTCAGCTAGCAAGTGGAGCAAATATTCAATTACTTTGAATTATTGTCTCAATCAACTCTCACATGCATGACAATCATCTTGAGACTTCTTGTTTTTACTGGTTGAGAAGGTATGGTAGAGATGACAGATAGGAGGCTTAATGGATCAGAGGTGGAAATTGTTCAAGAATTTCTCAGCGTAAAGGTAACTTCAAAAACTTTGATTAAGTGAGCGCCTGAAAAAAAAGGCACGATTAGGCGAGGCAATTATAGAATGCTCATCTTTTCAGTCACCTGATGTGGGTGTAACATTAGTTTTTCACTTCTTTGACCATGGTTTAAAATGAGCTCCAATTGATGGGATGAACATGCTCTGTCTGTTGGTGAAATGCATTTGAATAGTCTCAATGCAAGGGCACAGGTTCACAACAAAGGTTGCCCTTAATTTGGCCAACTTGTTCAGGGCAACCACATGATGATGGCTGCCGCTGGAAAAGCAAAAATGTCACCCAGTTGTCAAATTAAGAGAAGTTTATTTACTTTTGACGCATGCCTAGAAACGTCTTTAATAGTGCATTAGAAATGTTCTTAGTAGGGTGGGACTGAGATATCTTCCAAGGGCACATTAGAGAAAGCATGATATATTTGGCCTGAAAGTGCTTGATGCAGATATAAGTCTGAAATAAAAAAAGTTCCATTCCTGAGTGTTACCAATCTTCAGGCAACACGTAATTGTAAAAAATTGTAAAAGAAAAATCCATATATTTTTAATTAACTTAAAAAAAAACCAAGTGTGGTACTACTGCATCCCAACCATGGCTGGGTAAGTGGCCCAGTCAGTTCTTCAGTTTTTGAGAATTCATTATGGTTTGGCAGTAGCCCAGTCAACTATCGTAAAGAACATCACCAGAACTGGTGGACAATAGTGTGCATTCATAATTATCAAGACATTTGTAAGCATTTTTTTGGTTCTTCCCAATGTTAGTCACTTTATCCCATGCGGCTATTCAGATGCACAAATCTTATTTCGAGAGGATATTGTAAGTACCACAGATTTTATCTGTCCAAATTCTTTCTTTAGTGATTACCACAAAACTTTATAGAAACATAATTGAAAAACAGTACTGACAAATAAAAAATACCTGTATATTTTTATTAACATTGAGCTGCTCAAAGAATGTGAGCAAGCAATCATGAAGGCTAGATCTTGTCCATCGAGTTTTATCACATGTTTAGAGGTGCTCACTGGCATAGCAGATAGGTGAGAGTCTATGAATGTTGCCTGTATAGATTTCCAGATGCCATTTAATACAGTTCAGCACAAGAGATTATTAGCAAAAATGAAAGTGTACCAAATTGAGATAACCTTGCAGCATAGAGTTTATTTAATAGTCACAAATAGGGTTACATTAACACTGCAATGAAATTACTGTGAAAATCTCCTAGTCGCCACACTCCGGCACCTGTTCGGGTACACTGAGGGAGAATTCAGCATGGTCAATGCACCTAACCAGCACGTCTTTTGGACTGTGGGAGGAAACCGGAGCACCTGGAGGAAACCCACAAAACATGGGGAGAACGTGCAGACTCCTCACAGACTTTCACCCATGATGGGAATCGAACCCGGGTTCCTGGGGCTGTGAGGCAGCAGTGCTATGCCACCGTGCCGCCAATCATGGATTGATAGTTGGTTGGGAGGCAAGAGAGAGAGTAAGAGATCTTCCTTCCACCATAAGGTCAGAAGCGCCGATGTTCGCTGATGATTGCGCAATGTTCAGCATCATTCATGACTTCTCAGATACTGAAGCAGTTCATGTCCAAATGCAACAAGACCTGGACAATATCCAGGTTTGGGCTGACAAGTAACACTCACACCATACAAGTGCCAGGCTCAGACCATTTCCTACAAGAGAGGATCTAACATCACCCCTCGACATTCAATGGCATAACCATCGCTGAATCCCCCACTATCAACATCCTGGGAGTTACCATTGACAAGACACTGAACTGGATTAGCCACATAAATTCTGTAGCAGGTAAAAGGCTAGGAATCATGTGGAAACTAACTCACCTCCTGATTCCCCCAAAACATGTCCACCATCTACAAGGCACAAATCATCAGGAATATAATGGAATACTCGCCACTTGCCTGGATGAATGCAACCCCAACAACACTAAAAAGCTTGATACCATCCAGGACAAAGCAACCCGCTTGATTGCAACTCCTTCCACAAACATTCAATCCGTCCACCACCGATGAACAGTGGCAGCCGTGTGTACCATTTTCAAGTTGCATTGCAGGAACTCGCCAAAGTTCCTTAGGCAGCACCTTCCAAACCCACAACCACTACCATCTAGAAGGACAAGGAGAGCAGCAGATACTTAGGAACACCACCACCACCTGAAGGTTTCCCTCCAAGTCACTCACCATCCTGACTTTGAAGTATATCATTGCTCCTTCGCTGTTGCTGGCTCAAATTCCTGGAATTCCCACTCTAACAGCACTGTGGCCATACCTACACCTCAGGACCTGCAGCGGTTCAAGAAAGCAGCTCGCCACCACCTTCTAAAGGGCAATTAGTCAGCAACACCCATATCCCATAAATGGATAAAAATATAAAGGAAACCTTCTTGATTGACAGGATGTGACAAGTGATGTTCTGCAAAGGTCTGCACTGGGTCCTTAGCATTTCACCCCATATATCAGAGACTTAAATGAATAAAGAGAGAGTTGTATATGCAAGGAATGATATCTTACCAGGGTCCCCAATTAAGGCCAAATGGTTGGAACTTAAAAGCAAAAAGGGGGGCAATCCCATTGCTGGAGTGTACTAAAGGCCCCCAAAGAGTCAGGGAGAGATGGAAGAGCAGATATGTAGACAAATCTCAGAGAAGCATAGAAATAACAGGGTAATAATTCAACTTCTCCGACATTAATAGACAATTGTGTCTATTTTAATGGTAAACAAATGGCCACATTTAATTTAAAATACACCAAATGGCCTACCAATTAAAGCTATCTGGGAGAAGACATTTTTTCTCTAATTGAGAACTGTTGAAGTTTCTCTTTCATTTTAAAAGATTCCTGCACATTTAAGTCACGATGTGGAGATGCCGGTGTTGGACTGGGGTGAACACAGTAAGGAGTCTCACAACACCAGGTTAAAGTCCAACAGGTTTATTTGGTAGCAAAAGCCACTAGCTTTCGGAGCGCTGCCCCTTCGTCAGGTGACTCACCTGACAAAGGGGCAGTGCTCCGAAAGCTAGTGGCTTTTGCTACCAAATAAACCTGTTGGACTTTAACCTGGTGTTGTGAGACTTCTTACTGCATTTAAGTCACTACAGATTATTACACCAGAAATCGCAGTCACCGCAATAAAAACACAGCTAATTTACAATATTGAATCTAATGAAAGAATTCCAGAAGTAAGTAACTTTATTTTATGGTTTGCCCTGATGGATTGGGGTTCCCCCTGTTCATGACTCTTCTGAGAGGCCATAATTCATGTCTACTTACTAAAGAGGTCTAACTCCACTGCAATTGTCGGGGGTTTAAATTAGCAAATTAACAATGAAACGAGTAATGGCAGGAGTGTGGAATGTGCAAACATTGCTGTAAGCAGAAATGGGAATGAAAATCCTGAAATTGAGTCCCGTCCACCATTTTAAAAGGCTTCTGGGGAAGGCCTGATTCCCTGAAAATTCAGGTCCAATGTGAAAGGGACAGTAAGTTATAGGTGCGGTGTGGTGGACCTCAGTTGTGCCTTTGTCCTATATGGACCACCGTTGTGTGTTTGTCATACCTGGACACATCCCCTCCCGGTTTGGTTCCTCCTCTTGGCACCTAGTATAAAGGTGGCTGTCTCCTCCCCCCTTGTTCAGCCCAGGTCGGTTAGTTGTTGGGATGTGCTCCTGATTCTGTTGCGAATAAAAGCCTACACTTGTATTGGCACACAGGTAGTCTTTTGCCTTATTGATAGCGCATCAATTTTATTCACAACAGTTGACCAACATGGAGCAGTTTCTAAAACCCGACAAGTTAACATTAGACCTTCAAGAGGTCGGAGCCTCTGATAAATTTGATCATTGGCTGGACTGCTTCGAAGCATTCGTCGACACCGCTATGGCCATCGACACTGACGACGCTAAACTCCACGTGCTCCGTGCCCGGGTAAGCGAAGCTGTCTACGGTATCTTCCGGGACGCTGCTACATACGCGGACGCTATCGAACTCCTAAAAGGGCAGTTTCGAAAGAGCCCTAACGTGGTCTACGCCAGACATCTCCTAACTACCCGCAAGCAGCAGCCAGGAGAATTGTGCGCCCAATTTCTGCGCGCCCTGTGGGTCCTAGCTCGTGCTTGCGACTGTAAGGCTGTTACAGTAGCTCAGAACACGGAGGACCTGATCCGCGATGCCTACGTTGCGGGCATTGAGTCTACATACATTCGGCAGCGTCTGCTTGAACAAGATGGCCTGGATCTCCAAATAACGGCCACGATGGCTGAAACGTTAGAAGCGGCCTCTCACAACCTCGGGTCCTACCCTGCATCCCGTTCTATCGACGGCTCCACCGCGACGGCTGTTCCGGCAGGGCCCAAATGTTACTTTTGTGGCCTATCCAAGCACCCTCGGCGTCGCTGCCCGGCGAAGGATGCGATTTGCTCCGGATGCGGTAAGCTAGGCCACTTCGTTAAAGTCTGCCGGGCGAAGCCGCTTCCGAAGCCTCGTGGCGCCACGTGTGTTCCGCGGGCGCAGCCATCTTTAATGCAGGCGGCTGCGCGCGAATCGCCATCTTTAATGCGGACACCGGAAGTGCAGGAATCGCCATCTTTGATGCGGTCACCGGATGCGCGGGAATCGCCATCTTTGAGACTGGCATCAAGACACGCCGAGCAGGAAGCTTTATCCGTGACATCATCAGACGCGGACGAAGATGGATTCTTCCTGGATTCGACGGTGGCATCGATTTGCCTGGACCAGTCGCAGCCTCATCAACTCTCCAAGTCAATAATGGAGATCAAGGTAAATGGTCATGCAGAAAACTGCCTGTTCAACTGCGGGAGCACAGAAAGTTTTATACACCCTCGCACAGTGCGTCAATATGCCCTTCCCGTGCGATCCTGGAGCCAGACCATCTCCATGGCCTCGAATTCCCACTCTGTGGAGGTCCTCGGGTACTGCTTGGTGACGCTGACGGTACAGGGCACAGTCTACGAGCGTTTTCGGCTCCTCGTGCTGCCGTGACTCTGCGCAGCTGTACTGCTGGGGTTAGATTTCCTCAGCCATCATAGGAGCTTCACCCTGCAGTATGATGGCCCTTATCCCCCGCTCTCCGTCTGCAAGGCGCCGTCATTACAGCACCCCTCGCACACCACTTGCAGTCTCTCGACCCTCAAGATCACCCCCCCCCCCTTATTTGATAACCTCACCCCGGATTGTAGGCCTATAGCCACCAAAAGTAGGCGCTATAGTGCGGATGACTGGGCCTTCATTCGGTCCGAAGTACAACGTTTGCTCAGGGAAGGGATTATCCAGGCCAGCACCAGCCCCTGGAGGGCGCAAGTGGTCGTAGTTAAATCGGGGGAGAAACACCGCATGGTGATTGACTATAGCCAGACCATAAACAGGTATACACAACTAGATGCGTATCCTCTTCCCCGCATCGCGGACATAATCAACTGCATCGCGCACTATAGGGTTTTCTCTACGATCGATTTAAAATCGGCTTACCACCAGCTCCCTATCCGCTCGGAGGATCGCCCATATACCGCCTTTGAGGCGGATGGCCGCCTCTACCAGTTCCTCCGAGTCCCCTTTGGTGTCACCAATGGGGTCTCAGTCTTCCAGCGGGCCATGGATCAAATGGTGGACCAGCACGGGCTACGGGCCACTTTCCCGTATCTGGATAACGTCACCATCTGCGGCCATGACCTGCAGGACCATGATGCCAACCTATAAAAATTCCTCCGTACGGCCACTCTCCTGAACCTCACATATAATGAGGCGAAGTGTGTTTTTCGGACACGCCATCTCGCCATCCTTGGGTACGTGATAGAAAATGGTGTCCTTGGTCCCGACCCAGCCCGTATGCATCCCCTTATGCAGCTTCCCCTCCCTACTACCCTCAAAGCACTGAGGAGATGCCTGGGCTTCTTCTCCTACTATGCCCAGTGGGTTCCCCGTTACGCGGATAAAGCCCGTCCGCTTCTAAAATCGACCTCTTTTCCCCTGGCGGAGGAGGCCCATCGGGCCTTCGACGACATCAAAGCGGACATCGCGAAGGCCGCGATGCACGCTGTGGACGAATCCATCCCATTCCAAGTGGAAAGTGATGCGTCTCACTTTGCCCTAGTCGCCACCCTTAACCAGAGGGGCCGTCCGGTGGCCTTCTTTTCCCGGACCTTACAAGGCCCTGAGATTCGACACTCCTCCGTCGAGAAGGAGGCCCAGGCCATCGTGGAAGCCGTCCAGCACTGGCGCCATTATCTTGCGGGCCAACGATTCACCTTGATTACGGACCAGCGGTCAGTTGCCTTCCTGTTTAACACCAGGCAAAAGGGCAAGATTAAGAATGACAAGATCTTGCGGTGGAGGATTGAGCTCTCCACCTACAGATACGACATCATGTACCAGCCTCGGAAGCTCAATGAGCCCCCAGATGCCCTGTCCCGTGGATCATGTGCCAGCGCCCAACTAGACCAGCTACAGACCCTCCATAACGACCTCTGTCACCCGGGTGTCACCAGATTTTTCCACTTTGTCAAAGCCCGTAACCTGCCTTACTCCCTCGAGGAAGTCCAGACGATTACCAGGCAATGCAGGGTCTGCGCAGAGTGCAAACCGCAGTTCTACCGGCCAGGTAGGGCGCACCTGGTGAAGGCCACTCGTGCGTTTGAGCGTCTTAGCATTGATTTTAAAGGCCCCCTCCCCTCCTCTAACCGCAATGTTTATTTCCTGAATATCATTGATGAATACTCACGTTTCCCTTTTACCTTCCCCTGCCCGGACATGACCACGGCTACAGTGATTCGGACCCTGAACACGCTTTTCACCCTGTTCGGCTTCCCAGCCTATGTTCATAGCGACCGTAGGTCCTCTTTCATGAGTGATGAGCTGAGGCAGTACCTGCTCGCCAAAGGCGTTGCCTCCAGCTGCACCACTAGCTATAACCCCAGGGGCAATGGTCAAGTAGAGCGGGAGAACGCAACCGTCTGGAAGGCCGTTCTATTAGCGCTATGGTCTAGGGGCCTTCCAGTCAGCCGTTGGCAAGATGTCCTTCCGGACGCATTACATTCCATTAGGTTACTCTTGTGCACAGCGACCAATACGACCCCTCACGAGCGGATGTTTTCGTTTCCCAGGAAGTCCTCTTCGGGTACTTCGCTCCCGGATTGGCTGATGTCCCCGGGGCCCGTTCTGCTTCGGAAGCATGTCCGGACCCATAAGGCAGATCCTTTGGTCGAGGAGTTCCAATTGCTCCACGCTAATCCTCAATACGCTTATGTAGCGTACCCTAATGGGCGGGAGGACACGGTTTCTGTCCGTGACTTGGCACCCACGGGTGCCCCTGAGACCACCACGTCCTTCCGCCCCACGGTTCCCGGTGTTGTCCACTCGGAGACTGCTACGCCTCTCTCTCCTTCAGTCCCTGTCTCCAATGTAGTGCGTCCAGAGCCTGTTGCGGCCCCCCACCTCCCAGCTCCGATTCCCACTGTTCTCCATACGCCACCAGGCCACTGCTCACTCCTCTCGCCCCTATGTACAGCTCGCTTGAGTCGCCGGAGCCGTCGCCACGCAGTACCCGACGACTGGACGGGACGAGGGATCGGTCCGCTTCACACCACCTGGCGCCTTCTCTCGACGCTCACTGTACGGAGCCTGGGCCGACATCGCTCCCTGCTCGGACGACTCTGCGACCTGCACTACGACGATCGCGACGGCGGATCAAGCCACCGGTTCGTCTGGACTTGTAATATTGTTTCCGCTTCACCCCCGTGTTGTTTTTTAAAGGAAGGGGTGAATGTGGTGGACCTCAGTTGTGCCTTTGTCCTATATGGACCACCGTTGTGTGTTTGTCATACCTGGACACATCCCCTCCCGCTTTGGTTCCTCCCCTCGGCACCTAGTATAAAGGTGGCTGTCTCCTCCCCCCTTGTTCAGTCCAGGTCGGTTATTTGTTGGGATCTGCTCCTGATTCTGTTGTGAATAAAAGCCTACACTTGTATTGGCACACAGGTAGTCTTTCGCCTTATTGATAGCGCATCATGCGGTAAGTTAAAAAGAGAAATAGACTGAATAAGCGAATGTGCAAAACTATGGCAGGTGAAGTCCAGTGTGTGGAAGTGTGACATCATCCACTTCAGATTCAAGAGAGGCAACTGAGAATATTTTATCCGTGAGAGACTAGGTGAATGGTGAAAGAGCGAAGCATTTTGGGAGTCCAGGAACACAAACGCACGCAGGTATAAAATATCACGAAAAAGACAAACCGAATTTTGGAATTCTTGGAATCACAAGAGAGCTGAAATGCAAAGGCAAGGAGTAGAGCTCAGATTCACCAGAATTCTGTTAGGGATCGAAGAGTTCAATTGTGAGGATCTGTTGTACAAGCTTGGCTTGTGTTCCCTCGGATTTGGAAGGTTGAGATGGAATTTAATTGAGGTGTCTAAAATGATAAAGGGATCTCATAAGGTAGACAAAGGGAAAATGTCTCCTCTGGTGAGAGAATCTACAACAAGGGGCCACAATCAAGAATCTCAGCCCATTCAGGGCTGAAGTCAGGAATCATTTTCTTTAGACATAAGCTGGTGGAAATCTGGCACTCTCTTCCCTGAGAAGATTTGGTTGCTGGGCTAATCAACATGTTCAGCTGTGTTATCAAAAGTATTTTATTTGGTGAGGAAATCAAGAGATAAGGCTCAAGAGTAGATAAAGTGTGCAGACGCTGGACACCATCCAGGACAAAGCAGCCTGCTTGATTGGCATCCCATCCACAAACATTAACTCCATCCACCACAGGTGCAGAGTGGCAGCGGTGTGTACCATCTATAAGATGCACTGCAGGAACTCATCAAGGTTCCTTAGGCAGCACCTTCCAAACCCAGGACTGTCACCATCTAAAAGAATAAGGGCAGCAGATACCTGAGAACGCCACCTGCAAGTTCCCCTCCAAGCCACTTATCATCCTGACTTGGAAATATATCACCGTTCCTTCACCATCACTGGGTCAAAATCCTGGAACTCCCTCCCTGACAGCACTGCAGGTATACCTACACCATATGGACAGCAGCAGTTCAAGGAAGCAGCTCATCACCACGTTCTCAAAGGCAATTAGAAATTGGCAATAAATGATGGCCTAGCCAGCGACATCCATATCGCTTGAATGAATAATAAAAGATGCCATGACTGAATAGAATGGCAGAGCAATCCATTCAGGGCGAGGAATGGCCTATTGTTCCTATATCTAACATATCTATTGTATTATTTCTTTGTACTACCTCATTTCAAAGTCTTTGTGCATTTTATGACATTGATAAATTGTTTTTTTTAGCAAGAGTTAATTATAACATACCTTTCTGTATTTACCTGGCACATACTATTCAATTAGGTGGGTCCATTTCGCAACATAAAGCCATTGCGACTGTCAATTCATCATTATGACCATTCATTTTTTTTTCAATTCTCTTGTCTTCAGGACTACACTTTCAATTGTTTCTTTACAACTCTGCAGAAAGTACAATTTAACTTCCAAAGTAATTCAAGCAGAAATTTATGGCAATGACATTTCATTGACTATCTGCGGTCCAGGAGGTAGCCATTTGGCCCATCGAGTCTGCACAGACTCTCCAACAGAACAACCCACCCAGGCTCTATCCGCATAGCCCCACATATTTACCCCGCTAATTCCCCTAACCTACACATCTTGGGACATTAAGGGACAATTTTAGCATGGCCAACCCATATAACCCTCATGTCCTTGGAGTGTGGGAGGAAACCCACTTAGACACGGGGAGAACATGCAAACTCCACACAGTCACCCAAGGCCAGTATTGAACCCAGGTCCTTCCAATCACCTGATAGGCAAGAAAATAAATCATAGAATCTACAGTGCAGAAGGAGGCCATTTGGCCCATTGAGCTCGCACCGACAATAATCCCATCCAGGTCCTGTCCTATCTTCATAACCCCACATATTTACCCTCCTAATTCCACCTGACATTAAGGGTCAACTTAGCATGGCCAATCAACCTAACCTTCACATCTTTGGACTGTGGTAGGAAACCAGAGCACCCGGAGGAAACCCATGCAGACAGAGGGAGAATGGGCAAGCTCCATACAGACAGTCACCCAAGGCCGGAATTGAACCTGGGTCCCTGACGCTGTGAGGCAGCAGTGCTAACCACTGTGCCACCGTGCCACCCCAACAATTAATTTCTAGATCATCACTAGATTTTTTAAAATTCCAGATTTTTATTGAATTCACACTTCACCATCTGCCGTGATGGGATTCGAACCCAGGTCCCTGAGCATTACCCTAGGTCTCTGGATTACTAGTCCAGCAATAATACCACTATGCCATCTCCTCCCAAGAAATGCTGAGACAAACTGACAAAGTACACTGGCTAAATTGGTGCATTTCCCAAAGCTTAATATAATTGAGACAATTCTATAAATTGTTTCGCCTCGAAAATACAAGTGGGTCAGGAAAGTTGCATTTATATAATGCCTTTTGCATGGGCAGAACATTTCAAAAGTACTTCAGAGACAATTAAACACTTCCGGGAAGCAATCACTGATGTCATATAGATATGCACATTTGCCAATTTGCACACAGCAAACACAAAGGAATATCGATAAAGGTGAATGCCCAATTAATGTGATTTTGTGTGGTTGGTTGAAGGATGAATATTGGAAAGGGCATTGGGTGAACCTGCTGCTCCTCTTCAAAAGAAGTTGTAGGATCGTTTATATCCACCTTAACAGTTAGATAGGGGCATCAGTTTGAAATGGCACTGAAAATATGGCACCTTACCAATTCAACTTTCCTTCATCACTGCAGTTGAGCCTAGATTATGCGGAACAGTCCTGTCATGGGTTTGAATTCATAACATTGTGACTCAGGTGAGGTGGCAATCAATGAACCAAGTTGACACTTCAAATAATGATTTACAACTCACTTGGCAAAGAAATGGCAGCTGTAGAAAAGTACATATTCAGATAAGAATTAAGTGTAAACAAGTGGATAAAAGATCCGCATTTAGCAAAATAAGTTTTATGTAACAGGTTAAGTGAGTCTAGACAGGTAACTTCCTTTTGACTGAAACAATAAAATACACTAAGGGTTTCCAAGTTTATTTCATAAACCTCTGATAAGAACTATCGGCATGCTGATAGCCTACAAAACTTTGCATTTTCTTCTCCTCTCGACATGTGCAAATTGTTTGGGATGTAAAATCGTCTAGACAAGTTTCACCTGGCTAATTCGTCGAAGAATTCCAAAGAGATCTTTGAGCGCACATCCCACGGGCGATCTTGCAGCACCTGTTGTATATCAAGGAGACAACGTTCCAATCCCAAAAGCTTCTTACTTCAATGCCAAGCGTTGCATCAACAGACTTTAGCGCAGGAGAGCCAGGGCATCTTGTTTTAAACTGCAGAACCTGCCAATTAAGAGTTTTCTTACCTAAATGAATTGGAATTGAAACATTTTGAATCAAATGTTTTCTTTTCTTGGATGTGTACTTCTCATATTCCACTTTTGTTTTCTCAATTTCTACACTTCTCTCCAACTCCTCCACCTGCCGCCCAAAAGATAAGCTTCTTGAAGTTGTACAATGTTGGCACAAATAACTCCGTTCTAATGTGTGTCCAAGTCTGCATGAAAGCCCACGTATGCATTATAGAAGTGACGCAGGTTAAAAATATAAACCTTTTCCCCCTGTTCTTTGACATTTATTATGACATTAGACAGTGTGCAATACAACATTCACAGCTCACTGGTAAAAGTGGTCGGGACAATCTGGATAATTGCAAAGTAACCTTTAAAGTAAATTCTTGAAACACTTTATTGTGGTAATTCATTATTTTCTGAGCTTCCAATGAGTTGAATAACTGCTGACAGCATGGAAACGTTGACTACAATAGGAAAAATATTGCAGGCACAAGAGTTAGAGTGAAGATGAATTCTTTCCACCATGCCCGTCATTTTTGTTAATACTTTATCAAGGTACAGATACCAAATATAATTTTGTAGAAGGCATCAGCTGTGGTATATAAGACACAATCAATTTTTCTAATATTCAGGGAGTTCTTTAATTATACCACATTCTTGCTTCCATTTTTTCATTCCTTATTGACCTCTTGTTTCCTTATTTTTTCTTTACTCTGCCTATTTTCCTTGTCAATAAATCAAATCAAAGTAACATTCAAGGTTACAATCTGAAGTAGGCTCCTTTAATACTAGAGATTTATAGCTTCGTTACTACCCTTCAATTCAGTATAATCAATTATCAAATCACAAAAAATGCATTTGGTTATTAATGCTATGGAGTCAAGAGAGAAATTTGGCTGGTTCTTCTGTTTTGAAAAACTTAAAATTCCACTTGAAGTAAGCTGCAAAGGTTTTTCTTTGACCTTTTTTGGCCGTATTGAGAGGGAAGTGCACGCCTCAAGGTTGTTGGAATCCCCCACGACGCGTCTTCCAGTAGGGTGATAAGCAACGGAAATGGGTGTGTCGCACTCTGCCCTGCTGGGATTGAACAGACACCTGCCACAGAAATGACAGGCACTGGACACAAAGCCATTACTGACTCCAGCAAGAGCCACCAGATGCGTTGCCTTGGCCAAGAGGTGTTTTCTCTCTGCGCCCAGTGATGTGATAATGGGAGCACAGAAAATCCTCTTGTATTATTTTTTCAGTTGTTTTATTACTTTCCTTTTTAAGGTGAAAGAATTTATAGATTCTGAACATTCTGAAATAATCCAATCAGTTTTTTGCTCATTGCTTTCATCTCAGCTTTCGTTCCGAATGATTATATATTTAAGGAAACGTAAAATAATTTTGATCCGATTTGGTTTATATTGTCACATGTATTGGGGTACAGTGAAAAGTATTGTTGCTTGAGTGCTATAGACACAAAACATGCTGTTCATAGAGTGCATAGGGGAGAAGGGAAGGAGAGGGTGCAGGGTATAGTGTTGCAGCTACAGGTAGGGTGAAGAGAAAGACCAGCTTAATATATGATAGGACCATTCAAAACAAAATTATTAACCCAATTTACATGATAGTTCAATTTCTGAACTGCGATTAAAAGAAAAGTTTTCAGTTTCAAAAGTCAAGCATTAGCTTTACGTAGGAGGTCTTGTGGCACAGTGGGTAGTGTTCCTGCCTCTGAGCCAGAAACTCCAAGCTTGAGTCCCACAGCAGGACTTGATGGCTAAGGAAAATGCGTTCATAACGCGGCCTAACAGGTTGAGTGTCAACCTGTAAATCCTTCCAACACGCCATTGGCTGATGGTAAGAGAGAGAGAGAGTGTCCCTGGTCAGCCCCGCTGATGTGGAGCAGTGCCCCTCAAGCTGTAAGCCTGTGGCGATAGACTAGCGACCTGTTCTGGGAATTACTAGCTGGGAAACAGATTGCCTTAATGCACCACTGGGTGCGGAAAGAGAATTAGAATGGAATTAGTATTACATGGAACATATTTTGTGTCTCTATTTAAAATTTACCAAACTGTCCAGTCTTGAGGCAGAACACTCAAGAAAATGATCAGACCGAGGTAGTGGAACTGGGGAAATAGTGAGGAGGGAAGAAAAATCAACGGGAACCAATGAACACCAAAGTCAGGAGAGCTAAAATGGAATGGGTTTGACAAATAGGAAAGAAGGGGCATAAGAAGAGTTTTGTAGAGAAATCTTCATTCGATATAATTGCATATTGAAAAGAAACACGTTAAATTCAGATTTCCTAGAAAAACTACTATACTTTAGAAGCAATTATGTTAAATTCTTTTTATTTATGACATAAAATAGATTAGAACATGAGTAGAAAATGTTTTAAGAATTATTTGCTAACTTCTTAACAATTTCAAATGGCTGTCTAATTTCAATGCATTGGGGTTTTCAAGGGTATTAACGTTTGTTTAATTTTTTAAACATTGGGTTGGAACAAGTGTTCCAGACATTGCATTATTTTACATTTCTGCTGGAATGTAAGACCATAAGACTATAAGATATAGCAGCAGAATTGGGCCATTGAATTCCGCCATTCAACCATGGCTGATAGGTTTCTCAATCCCATTTTCCTGCCTTTTCCCTGTATCCTTTGATCCCCTTACCAATCAAGAACCTATCTATCTCTGTCTTAAGTACACTCAATGAGCTGGCCTCATCAGCCTTCTGTGGCTATGAATTCCATAGATTCACATCCTCTGGCTGAAGAAATTCAGTGACATCTGTAACGGTCTAATGTGAAACAAGTTTGGACAGTAGCAATCCAGGCTGACTTGGGCTTGGGCCTACATCAATCACTAAACAATCTCTAATTCAGCATCAAATGGTAATTTTATTAAAAATCAAACAGGTTGAGAAGACCTAGTATGAACAGTGATAAAATGTCACTCTGACATAGGAGCAAGTGCTTCTCTGAGTCTGGGTCTCATGTACAATTTTTGGAAGGACAGAAAAAGTTTTATAAATGCAAAATACGGCAGATGCTGGAACCTGAAACAAAAACAGAAAAATGTTGGAAAATCTCAGCAGGTCTGACAACATCTGTTGAGAAAGAATAGAGCCAATGTCCCAAGTCTAGAAGGGTCATCTGGACATGAAACGTTGGCTCAAAAAATTTTTTAGTTTGCATTTAATTGTTCTCTCTCTGAATTGGTCGGGACAGGTCGGTGCTGACAGTGGATTCTGGAAGGGAAATTCCCCGATTGTTATCCATGAACCAACTCCATTTACCTGCTTTGGCTTCATTTCCTTTGACACCTTTATTTTCACCAACCTGTCCCAGCCAATTCAGAGAGAGAACAATTAAATGCAAACTAAAGCTTTTTCTGTCCTTCACCTGTCTTGGCGTTATATCCTTTGACACCCTTAACTCATTTTTAAAAAATAATGGTGTGCCATTTGTAATTTTCCAACCCAAGGGCAAAGTTTTTAAATCCAAAAAATCAAAAGGGTTCATGGGCTCCTTAGTTATTAAGAATGAGACCATGTGATCAGCTGCCTCTGCCACTCCTCTCTTTTCCCCTAACCCACTTGGCCACGCGTCCTCTAAGATTCCCCCCCCACTCCCCACATTTTCTGAGCACCAAGCTCACATTTTTCTCAAGTTTACCTCCTGTCTTTCCTCATGACCGAGTCTATCTTGTCCACAAGGTTCATCACCTGCTCCCTCGATCCTATTCTCACCAAAATGCTGACTGCCCAACTTGCCAATTCCATCATGAGGTCATCAACCTGAAAGGTTAACTCTGTTTCTCTCCCTACGGATGCTGCTTTACATGCTGAGTATTCCCAGATTTTATGTTTTTGTTTCAGATTTCCTGTACTTTTAGTATCCAATTACCTTTCCTGGGCATCCTGATGAGATGTTATTGCTAACAGTTCTCTCTCCTCAGATACTGTCCTTCTTTCCTGCAAATCTACCGTTATCAGCTCTCTCCTCAAAAAACGCCCTCGACCCCACCTTCCGTGCAAACCACTGCTCCGGTTCCAATCTGAAAACCAGAATTACCAACAGATTTGCTTATTTTAAGGGCAGCACAGTGGCTAGCACTGCTACCTCACAGTGCCACGGACCTGGGTTCAATTCCGGCCTTGGTTGACTATGTGGAGTTAGCATGTTCTCCCCGTGTCTGCGTGGGTTTCCACCGGGTGCTCCAGTTTACTTTCACAGTCCAAAAATGTGCACGTTAGGTGGTTTGGCCATGTTAAATTGTTCCTTAGTGCCCAAAAGATGCATAGGTTAGATAGATTAGCCATGTTAAATGTGTGGGGTATATGGGGATGGGGCAGGGGAGAGGGCCTGGGTAAGATGGTCTGTCAGAGAGTCGGTGCAGACTGGATGGGCCGAATGCCCTCCTTCTCCACGGTACACAATGGAAAGTCTTATTATATGATTCATTACAATTTTTACACTTATTACGTCCACTAAGCTTCTTTTCTTGACTTATTTTGAAGTTCCCTTGAATCATTAGTATTTTATTATTGTTCTCTGTGTAATCAGATGCATAGGGCAGAATTTTCCCAAAATTTGTCAGAGTGTCAGGCTCAGACTGAACACCAGTGTCTCTCTCTCCAGATTCACAGCCGAGTTTTCACTCCACTTTTTCTGGCACCGGTGCACAGAGAATCGGGAGAGGGTGGTTTGCGGCATCACTCTGGCAACCTGATAGAGCCAGCAAGACCAACACCACAGAGTTTGGAGTGCTATCTTTTAAGGGCGCCCTGATCTGCACTGGAAACTCCCTCCACCCCCCCACAGTGGTCAGTGACAGGGCACTGCGTGGCCATGTCCCGCACCACTGCGGGGGAGGGGGGGTGGGAAGGTAGCTATACTTGTGTGCATCTCCAGCATGGTCATCCCAATTGGTTTTCGTAGTTGAAAACCCGTCGTGATTCGCACGGGCATGACATCACATTGGCTGGGTGGGATCATTTGTTGAGGGTGGAATTAGCGGCATTAAGCCCAATAATGAAATTCTAATTGATTTCAGAATATGCTAATTAGGCTTGTGCCCTTCCTGCACGGTGGCACAGTGGTTAGCACAGCTGTCTCACAGTGCCTAGCACAGCTGTCTCACAGTGCCAGGGACCCGGGTTCGATTCTCAGCTTGGGTCACTATCTGTGAGGAGTCTGCACGTTCTCCCCGTTTCTGCGTGGGTTTCCTCCAGATGTTCCAGTTTCCTTCCAAAGTCCGAAAGACGTGCTGGTTAGGTGCATTGGCCATGCTAATTTCTCCCTCAGTGTACCTGAACAGACGCCGGAGTGTGGTGACTAGGGAATTTTCATAGTAACTTCATTGCAGTATTAATGTGAGCCTACTTGTGACACTAATAAATAAACTTTAAAAAACATTTAAAATTGCTGAAAACTTTTTTTTACGGCTCCTATTTGCCTCTAAATTTCCAGAGATCTATTAATGATCAAACTTCTGAACCAATTTGAGAAAATATTCAAAAATGGTGCCTGTCTTAATAGGATCCACCGGAGATGTGCAAAGGATATTATTGTGCCTTCAGTTGGCCCTTGTATTGCACATTGGCCAGAGTTATTCTGCGCTCCTGAAGATGATACTCTCAAAATCCACATCATAATATTGCTAACTTTGTCAGTTATCGGGAACTCAGCCAACACATGCAGCTTTGTAACAAAATCCATATGTATCTGTCTTGACTTCATGTAGCTGGAAAGTTATCTTGACCAATGTGAAATAGTATCAAAATTTCTATCCCAAAGTCTGCCTGCCAGAAACGCAGGAGGTTGCCAATTGGTGTTCTGGAGACATGACATGACGCACACGATTCACCAAAGAATGGATCTGTTCAGGAAAAAGTGGTGACTTCTTCTCTGGATTGGACTCAAGAAATTCAAAGGGCAGATCGTAGGATTCCTCAAGGTTGTTACAAGAAATGGCAGGCACAGTAATAAGTTTCACAACATCAGGTGACTCACCTGATGAAGGGTCAGTGCTCCAAAAGCTCGTGCTACCAAATAAACCTGTTGGACTTTAACCTAGTGTTGTGAGACTTCTTACTGTGCCCCCCCGCCCCCAGTCCAATGCTGGCATCTCCACAGGAAGAAGTGGCAGGGCAGGACTTCTGCCTGCCCACATTAACCAGTCAGAAGCCTGTGACAATTGGCATGGGGAAACATAATAATCTGTACCAGGGTGGGTTTGAAGCAACATCAGCCCTCCCAATAACACTACCCGTCACTGGGACAGTGGCAAATGCTCTGGTACTGCAAAAAATAGAAAATACTCCAGCTTGAAAAGGTACATGCTTTGTGAGATTTTGGAAGTGAAGTGAAAGCTTGAAGATTGAAGGAAAACCAATCCTGGGTGCTTCGGGGAGGGCAAGGAGAACAGGTTAATGTAGTGACAGACAGAACTCTCAGGTTTTGCAATGCATCACTGGCTGCCTTGAAAGGAAGTGAAGTCCTCCGGGACTGTGGAAAGTTGCCCTGGGAATGAGTGCTGTAATGTTATAGTGGAAGGCAGCAGAGGCAATCAATTCTACCTACATCTTTCCAAACACTGACACACAGGGCGGAATTCTCCATGGTGGGGACAGGGATGGGGAGTGTTTCTGTTGCGGAGGCCGATGGGAAGCCATACCTTCCCGTACCGATGTAATTATACATCCCGGTGAATTGTGCCATCATGCACAATGTCAGATCGAAAACAGAGAGCCGTCCGCAAGGTCATCTGCTGGCTCATCTCTGAAATTCAGTGGTGCATCCCTGCATGTCCTCCTTAACCATGTTAAGGTGCGCAGGAATATGCTCTGCCCGCCTGATGGGAGGAGGAAGCCAAGTAGAGAAAAGCAATGCTGCATGAGCACAGGTGGCCAATGCCGTCAGTGCCCATGGAGTTCACAAGAGGTGGATGACACAGTATCAGAAAAAGATGAATGACCTTATTTGTCCCACTAGGGTAAGTCTCATTGATGGTCGCATGAACCACAAAGGCTCCAAAATGTCAGGGTCCAAGGTCCAGTGGCAATGATGTGTTCTGCCTCACAGCCCCACTTCAGTACATCCACACTTCAGTGGAGTGACCACTGTGCCCCCTTCACTCTTCACCAGACATGGGACACTACATGGACAAGGGGTGGGGGTGTTGGGGGAGGGGGGGATGGCGTTGGGGGGAGAACTGGCATAAGCACGGAGGGAACCAGCAAATCACATGCCAGTTTGAGCTTTCTCCTTGCGTGTGGATGTGCTGAGCGCTCTGGAGGGGGCTGGTCCACAAATCTTCTGCCCAATTTGCACCAGTGACGATCTTCCATTTCTCAGGTCTCTGACTGAATTCAAGGAGAGGATCCTAGGAGCAGAGTGGGGCAGAGCCATTGGTGATGGGAAGCTTGGCATTGCGAGTCCACCCTAGTAAGGATTCATCCATTCAATGCAAACCTGAGGGTTGAATGTGCCTCCATGTTAGTAACAGCTGATGCTGTCATTGGACTCTCTTCTCTTACTTACAGGTGCCTCGAGGAGGAGGAGGACTGTCACCAGCTCAGGTACACGCACCTCAGCGAGTATTAGTGCTAGTTCAGGAAGGCTCTCACAGTCAAAACATGGACATGCATCCACTTCAGCTCCCTGGCTCTTGGAGGACAGCTGGGAAAGTGGCATATCTGAAGTCCAAGTCTGATAACAAGCCTCTGAAATTGGCTTGAAAATCAGGGTGGAGAGTGAGGAAGAAGTGGGGAAGCATAAGGCAAAGCTGTTGGAAGCTCTCATTGGAGTGGCATACGGAAGAGTCTGTCCGACTGCCCTCCAATGAGGTGGTGCCGACATGTGCTACCTCAAGGTCTCCATGTAGGGCGTGGCGGACGCCATGGAGACCCTAGTCCAGCGGAATGTCCAGTTTCCACTGGAGATGCATGCCAACCTGCACTTCATCACTGTTGCCATAGGTGTGTTCAGGCAGTGGCAATGCGCGAGGGAAACAGGGCACCTCAATGTTCCTCCAGGTGCCCATTCCCCTCAAGGAGTCAGGCCAGTGCCCTCGGGCACTCGAAGGGAGGAGCAGCAGCAACTGGACACCCCTGGGTCACCCAGTCCGCTCCCTCTGAATCCCCTCGGCCTGTGACACCTTCAGCCTTGCCCTCTGTCACCAGGCAGGGAGTGGTTGACCCGAGGGGGAGGCCAAAGTCTCTAGAGGGCAGCTGCTGGAGTTATCAAAGGCAACAGGATGGACAACCCCACAGGCTGCCTCTACCCCTTGTGTGGATGTCCAGGCAGTACTTAGAAGAAATAGTAAGCCATGTAAGATGAAGAAATTCTGGACACCAGTTGTTGCACAGGTGAACACTGTCACTGTGTTATTCACAAATATATTCACTCTTACAAAAGAATGTCTGTTATGTTTCAGAGTCATTATAGGATTCAGAAGGTGCAAATGCCCCTCCAGATGGACATGTAAAGAACCCTGCCCTGACAAAACCTTAAATAGATGTATTCTCAAATTTTTATGATGTGGAGTTGCCGGCGTTGGACTGGGGTAAGCACAATAAGTAGTCTCACAACACCAGGTTAAAGTCCAACAGGTTTATTTGGTAGCACTACCAAAGTGCTACCAAATAAACCTGTTGGACTTTAACCTGGCGTTGTGAGACGACTTATTGTACTCAAATTTTTATGTTCACAAGCAAGCTCTGGAACTACCTGTGCATCTCTTTTTCACCATATCACAGTGCATTCTCTCAGGCAGAGTGCAGTGGCGAGCTGTTTAAAAGGTCTGCCTGGTGCTCCAGGACCGGGTAAAATAAAAGTAATTAGGCCCTCTACCCTCACTCCACCTCAGCCTCCAAAAAATCCCCATTGTAAGAAACGGACCTTACTCCAGCAATACTGTGGTCTGTTTGAACTCAGCGCTGGGTCCAAAGGGCCTTGCCGGTTATGGGTTTTCTCCATGTCTGAACTGAACCCCGCCCCCTTATCCTCCTCAGTGAAAAGAGGATCTATTGGAAATGAGGGCAGGACTTCCGCAACGGGGCTCCTGGCACCGTTTCACCCAAGCACGGAGTCTTCAAAATGCCGCGAAAACCCAGACTGCAAGAGTCTGAGGCAAGAATTGCACTGGGTCTGATTTCAATCTATGCAAAATTTAACTGAGTTAAAATGGGGCCGGTAGTGTGTGTGTTAAAAAAGGTGTGATTAAATTAACTCCGTTCTCAACTTGGATTGCTTCATGCACAGCAAAAAGATGCCCAAACTGGTATCAAAGAATGGCCAGAGTGGGGCGGAACAGACATAGTAAGAACATTGTGTGCCCATCTACAGAGACAGCAGAGCGACTGTGCCACCTGCTCAAAGCTGGCATCATAGAATCATAGAATTTCTACAGTGCAGAAGGAGGCCATTCGACCCATCGGGTCTGCACCAACCATAATCCCACCCAGGCCCTATTCCCGTAACCCCACATATTTACCCTGCTAATCCACCTGACACTAGGATCAATGTAGCATGGCCAATCCACCTAACCCTCACCTCTTTGGACTATGGGAGGAAACCGGAGCACCCAGAGGAAACCCACGTAGACACAAGGAGAATGTGCAAACTCCACACAGTCACCCAAAGCTGGAATTGAACCGGGGTCCCTGGCATTGTGAGGCAGCTCACCACTGTGCCGTCCTGGCCAAACTACTTTTCGGCTCAGGCTTCCTTTGAATGAGGCCAGGAAATTGGCAGTGCCAAATGAGTGTCGCTTGCCTGTTTTCTCTCCGAGGATGGGTAAGCAGCCAGCTCCTGTAATGGATTGACCAGCGGGTTGGGCTCTGAGTTGGGGATCAAGACATCGAAGGATGAGGGACAGCAGGGTGCTGCTCTAGCTTTAAGTCTCCACAGGCATTTTCAAGAACTCCCTTTATACAACAGGAAGACCTGGATTTTATACAGCGGCCAGGATTATCCAGTCCCACCACCATCGCAGGAAGGACAGGAAGTTTTGAGGGTCAGCCAAAGGTCCACAGACTGTATGTGGAATTCCAGTCCTACCATGGACAGGCTAGAATTTCCCAGCCACTCTTTCTCTGAACAATCTCAGGGGATTCCAAAGCACTTTTGAAGTGTAGTCTTTGCTGTTATGTTGGAAACACAGCAGCAAGTTTATACAAAGAAAGCTCCTAGAAATAGCAATGAGATCATATAGAAACATAAAAACTAGAAGCAGGAGGAGGCCATTCAGCCCATCGTGCCTGCCCCGCCATTCATTTTGATCATGGCTGATCATCAAATTCAATATCCTGATCCCCCTTCCTCCAATGTCCCTTGATCCCTTTAGCACCAAGAAAATATCTAATTTCTTCTTGAAATCAGACAACATTTTGGCCCATTCTATGGCAGTGGATTCCAGACATTCACCACCCTCTGGGTGAAGAAATGTCTCCTTCACCTCAGTTCTAAAAGTTCTTATTCTCAAACTATGACCCCGAGTTCTGGATTCTCCCACCATTGGGAACATTAGAATAGAATAGAATCCCTACAATACAGAAGGAGGCCATTTGGCCCATCGAGTCTGTACCAACCACTGGGGTCAATTTAGCATGGCCAATCAACCTAACCCGCACATCTTTGGACTGTGGGAGGAAACCGGAGCACCCGGAGGAAACCCATGCAGACACGGGGAGACACTCCACACAGACAGTGACCTGGGGCCGGAATTGAACCTGGATCCCTGGCAATGTGAGGCAGCATTGATAACCACCGTGCCTAACCCTGTTAGAATTTTATAAGTTTTATAATGATCATCATGTTCAAAATTACAGTATCATGGAAGGTTACAGCACAGAAGGAATCCATTCAGCCCATCATATCGGTGCAGTCATGCTTTACCTCACATCATCATGTTTTGTCCATAACCCAGTAAATTCCTCATATTCAAATACTTGTCCACCTTTTTTTTAAAAATTGTTTGTGCAGTCAGCTTCTTCCACCTTTCCTGATAACTGTGTGTGTGCCAACATTTTCCCTTCAACTCCCCTTTAACTCCTTTGCCAATTATTTTGAATCTATTGCCGACTCATCAGAGGGAATAGTTTTTCTTGCTCTGCTCTCTCAAACCCTCTCATCATTTGGACGGAGATGAGGAGGAATTTCTTCTCTCAGAGATTTATTCATCTTTGGGATGATTTTCCATGGACAGCAGTGGGGGCTGGGTCATTTAATATATTCATGGCTGAATTAGACGGATTTTTGATTGACCAGGGAGTCAAGGCGTATGGGGAAAGGTGCAGTTAAGGTCACAATCAGATCCACCATGATTTTATTGAATGGTGGAGCAGGCTCGAGGCCCAAATAACCCACTGCTGCTCCTATTTCTTATATTATGTCCTTGTTAGGTCACTTTGTAAACTTAACTTTTTAAAGACTCTTTCATAAGATGCCGGCATTGCCAGCAAGGCTAGCATTTGTTGCCCATCTCTAGTTGTCCTGAACTGAGTGGCTTGCTGGGCCATTTCAGAGGATAGTTGAGAGTCAACCATATTGCTGTGGCCCTGGAGTCACATGTAGGTCAGACCAGGTAAGGACGGCAGATTTCCTTCCCTGAAGGACATTAGTGAACCAGATGGGTTTTTAAGATAAGCGCTGATAGTTTCATGGTCATCATTACTGTGACTAGCTTTTCAACGCCATCTTGTCTCTGTCAATCTGAAGCATGCCATTCACGGTTCACAACTTTGCCAAGTTTCATATCACTTGCCAACTTAACATGCCGCTCCCTACATCTGGGTTCCGGTGATTTATAAAAAATTCTCAGTATCATGGGATTGTTCTTGTTCATCTGAGATGACAGATCGGGTCTTGGTCCCCATCTTGGTCTCCAGCAGATCCCATCCATTTGTACCTGAAAGTTCCTACCAGAATCTTAGACCTGGTGGAGGAACAAAATTTGTATATGCAAGCAATCTCTTGCCTGAAACAGAAAGGCAGAGTTGCTTTCCTTTTTTGATTTGATTTGATTTATTATTGTCACATGTATACAGTGAAAAGTATTGTTTCTTGTACACTATACAGACAAAGCATAGTGTACTATAGGGAAGGAAAGGAGAGAGTACAGAATGTAGTGTTACAGTCATAGCTAGGATGGAGAGAAAGATCAACTTAGTGCGAGGTAGGTCCATTCAAAAGTCTGATGTAGCAGGGAAGAAGCTGTTCTTGAGTCGGTTGGTACATGTCCTCAGACTTTTGTATCTTTTTCCTGATTTATCCTATTTTCCCTATTTACGTACCCACTCGAAAATTATATGAGGTAGGCCTTGAGCTTCAAGGCATTGGGTGAGGTGTCCCCCCCACACCCCCACCATGGTCTTCCATTGTTGACCACCCGTTCTTCAAGTGAGCTAATACAGTAGCACAGTGATTAGCACTGCTGCCTCACAGTGCTAGGGACCCGGGTTCAATTCCAGCCTTGAGTGACTGAGATATGGTCGGGGGGGGGGGGGGGGGGGGGGGGGGGGGGGGTGCGGGGTGGTGGGATTTCTCCTATCCTGCCTGCCATGGGAATCGTAGCAGGCGGTGGGTGGACCACACAAAGGTCCATTGACCTCAGGCGGGGTTCTCTGGTTTATGCGCGAGCGTAGCCGGACAATCTCACCCATGGAGTTTGCACGTTCTTCCCTTGTCTGCATGGGTTTCCTCCAGGTGCTCCGGTTTCCTCCCACAGTCCAAAGATGTGCAGGTTAGGTGGATTGGCCATGCTACATTGCCCCTTAGTGTCCCAATATGTGTCGGTTACGGGGATTAGCAGGATAAATGCAGGGAATGCTCTGTCGGAGAGTCGGTGCAGACCCGATGGGCTGAATGGCTTCCTTCTGCTCCGTAGGGATTCTATGATTCTAAGGTAACAACACTTCGGTTTACAAACATTCAAATTATTTGACCAGAAAACCAAGGCTCGAATTTTCAGGATGGTTGGGGTTTAGCTGACTCCAGTAGGCGCCATGTCATTTCACATCTAGTGAGTGTCAATTGCCTGGAGTCAGGACTTCTGCCCATTACCAGGAGGAAGTCCTGCCATGAAGAACTGCTACCAGTCAGATTGGCTGGTAAACTTCCGGTCACTCCAGGAAGGGTGCTGCACTAGCAAGAAGAGACACTGCAGCTGGCTACCTGGAACTAAGTGCCAGAGGAAAGGTAGGTAGCAGGGGCGTGTGTGGAAGGGCGTGTGTGGAAGGCCGAAGGTTTTGCAAGGGGGGAGATTGGAATCTTGGGGGACAGGTCGGGGAGGGGATGGAATGTCCTGGGATTACTGGGCCCTGAGGGAAAGGCACTCCTAGTCAGAAGGGGGCTTATGTAGGAGGTACCGCTCATGCCCGAGATCGAACCTTGTGTTCAATTTTAGACTCCCCCTCCTGATCTATCATCTGTCTGCCAGCAATAAAATTAATTCTGGGTGGGGAAAGACCCTTAAGTTGCCATTAAGTGGCCACTTAAGGGTGTTAATTGGGGCAAGGGCAGGCTTGCCGTGCAAGGCCCTGCTCATCTCATCTTGCGACTAAGTCGTGGCAGGCAAGATCCCAGAGGGAATCCTGTCCATGCAATTTCAGGCCCCCCCACGTCAAACTCCGCCCAGACCTGGCCCAATATTCTATGAATAAAATAGTAAGATGGCAACATCTCACAATCAGTGCCAAACTTTGGAATGACAATCTCTGTTGTGATTAGTTCAGTATTGAAGATGTGGCTATGATTATTAGAAGAAATGCACTGTCACAGGCTTTAATCACACACATTGTTTAGGAAACCAGAAGTTTCCAAAGTGGTGGCCGTGAATCAACCCTACTTGCAGTAAGTCTGCCGACACATTTGATTTACTTTTAAACATTTAGATTAATAAACTAACATTAACAGGCCTGTTAAATTTTGGCCCAAATAGTGAAACCGACTCGTATGTGGTTTTGAAAAGGTGTGTTCTAACAGTTGGACATAAGCATTAGACTGCTTCTCAAAACGAGGCAGAATCTTCGCAATTTCACAAGATGATGGGGGTCATGTACCAAAAGCTAGTGCTGGAATTTTCTACCTCTCCACTCGCCAGCCTGAAATCATCTGTGTTTCAATTTTTTAACAGGAAGAAAACCATAGACCGGCAGGTGCAGAAGTGCAAAATCACAATCCAAATCTTTGCCTCAGCTCAGCATTGAGATCCAGTGAAGTACAGGCTGCAGGCTGCAGGCTTTGGTTTGCAGCATTGACAGGCCAATTTCCTACTCCCAATCCCAGGTACAGTCAGATACAATGGGACACAAGTGCAAGGTGAGGGCCAGGAGAATGTGAGGAAAAACTTTCTTACCCAGAGGGTGGTGACAGTCTGGAATGCGCTGCCTGGGAGGGTGGTTGAGGCGAGTTGCCTCACATCCTTTAAAAAAAAGTACTTGGATGAGCATTTGGCACGACATAACATTCAAGGCTATGGGCCAAGTGCTGGTAGATGGGATTAGGTGCGAGGTCAGGTGTTTTATACATGTTGGTGCAGTCTCGATGGGCCTCTTCTGCACAGTATGATTCTGTGATTCTAAGAAGAGCACCCTTAATTTAAGTATAGACTGTCTAGTGTTTAATCCTTTCCCAGCTACCGGTATACGGTACGGTTGAGAATAGACTCAATAGAAGCATTCAGGATCCTGAGGGGTATGGACAAATAATGGGAAACCATTCCCACTCAAGACAGCATCAAGAATTATTGGGCACCGATTCAAGATAATTGGCAAGAGGAATAGAAGTGATATGAGAAAACATTCTTTCACCCAGAGGGTGGTTGGAGTCTGGAACAAATTTCCTGAAAGGGTGGTGGAGGCAGGTCCGATCGTGGTATTCAAAGAGGCATTTGATTTGATTTATTATTGTCACATGTACCGAGATAGTGAAGATTATTGTTTTGTGTGCTATCCATACAAATCATACCGTACATTGGTCGCAAAGAGTCGCCACGCTCCAGCGCTATCTTGAAACATGGATATGGTCAATCCACACATCCCCACTCTCCCGCCATCCCCTGCATCATGGGGACCGGTCGCAAGCATTCCAGAACCCCATGTTGAGGCCAGGCTCTGCAAATCAACGGAACATGACCAACAGGAGAAAGAAACAAAGCTCCAAAATGAACCAAAAGTACAAAGACAGTAACTTGCGCAATGGACCGCTGCCCGGCATCAATAGAGAGACAGAGACTGCAAACATACTAGAAACCCAGGGGGTGGAGCGTGCACACAACCCACCCAGGACGACCTGGAGCCCGAGAATTGGATTGCTATTTGAAAAGAAAGAATGTGCAAGCTTACAGGATCTAAGGCAGGGGAATGGGATGAGGTAGAACATTCTTTCAGAGAGCCAGTGCTGACTTGATGGCCCAAATGGTCTCCCTTCTGCAACTGTAAAGGTTCTGTAATTCTGTGATGTGAGTAATGTTATTAGCTAGCTGCGTGTGATAACAGAGCTGATTAATCGTTTGTAACCAAAGTCGATATTCCACTCAGTCAACAACAAACTCTTAACATGTTTCCTATCATGATCTGGACAATACAATCAGATCTTAAGGTGAAGCAGCTAGGTGGAGTACAAAGTATCAGGGCCAAGCTGAGCATAGCCAGCATGTCTCAATGTCAAATGATTTCACTTATAAACACTTTGAAGGCTTTGGGTTTTATAGGTGGAGCTCCACATTGTACCAATCATCCGTGTAAAGGAAAGTGTAGGCAGCAAAAAGTGAGGTGAGGTCAGCATTAGAATTTTCTCAGACACTGGCACGTTCTTAACGCTGCCAATTGCTTTGAAATTTAAATTCTTGTTTGCGGTTGCATCGTGATACTCAAGGCAGAAATGTTCGAAAGAACAGCTTTACGGAGTATTAAGCTATCAGTTTTCTGAAGCAAAATTGGCTGAGAGCTTGCATTTTTCTTGTAACTTCACACACTTTAGCACAGACATAAGTAAACCAGTTCCACCTGTTGAGACCCCGAGTACATTAATTCTTGGGATAAATCTGAGTCAAAAGAGGTCAGAACAATACTGAGATAAAATCGGTGTTGGGCTAATACACCGACAGTTGTATCAAAGTTGGCATCATCAGCCCAGTTAATCATGGAGGGCAGCAAATCCTACAACAACAAGACCAGCACATATTTATATAACACCTTTAATGCAGTAAATCATCCCAAGGTGCTTCACAGGAGAATTATCAAACAATGACATTAAGCTACATAAGAAGATACGAAATAAAAACAGAAAATGCTGGAAAATCTCAGCAGGTCTGAGAGCTTCAAGTTTTTAGGTGTCCAGATCACCAACAACCTGTCCTGGTCACCCCATGCCAATACTATAGCTAAGAAAGCCCACCAATGCCCACAACTTTCTCAGAAGACGAAGGAAATTTGGCATGTCCACTACGACTCTCACCAACTTTTACAGATGCACCAGAGAAAGCATTCTTTCTGGTTGTATCACAGCTTGATATGGCTCCTGTTCTGTCCAAGACCTCAAGAAACTACAAAGGGTCATGAATGAAGCCTGGTCCATCACACAAACCATATAATCAAAGCAAATTACTGCGGATGCTGGTTTCTGAAACCAAAAGAGAAAGTGCTGGAAAATCTCAGCAGGTCTGGCAGCATCTGTGGAGAGAGAAACAAAGTTAACTTTTCGAGTGCATTTGACCCTTCTACGGAACTGAAGAGGGATAGAAATGCAATTAATGATAATGGTTGAATTGTGGGTGGGGCAGAATGGAAGGTCAAGGATAGGTCGGAGCTAAGTAGAGATGGACACAGACAAAGGGGGTATTAATGGTGGCAATAGGGACTGAGGAGGTGCTAATAGTGGCCTCTTCAGTTCTGCAGAAGGATCATGTGGACTCAAAACATTAACTCTGGGTGGGATTCTCTGGCCTCCCCTCTGCGTGTTTGTGAGCAGTGGGAAGTTGGCAGCAGGATCCTCCAGTCCTACAGCTGTCAATGGAAATTCCTATTGAAGCCACCCCAAGCCGCCGGGAAACCCGCGATGGTGGCGTGCCACTGGCTGGATCAGAGAATCCCGTCGCCGTGAATGGCCAGAGAATTCCAGCCTCTGTCTCTCTCTCCCCAGATACTGCCAGACCTGCTGAGTTTACCTAGCATTTCCTGTTTTTATTTCAAGTTTCCAGCAAATGCAATAATTTGCTTTTATTTTAAGGAGATATTAAGACAGGGGACCAAAATCTTGGTCAAAGATGTAGGCTTTAAGAAGTGTCTTAAAGGAGGAGAGATAAGTAGAGAAGTTCAGGCAGCCAATTCCAGTAGGTCTTATGTAGCTGTACATTTTGTCTGAGGTTACGGAGGCAAAAAAGAATTGAAAACAAAATGACCCTGTGGTGAGAGGGGAGGGATACAAAAGGGCCCAGAAGGGCAATTTTTTCACACAGAGGGTGGTGAGTGTCTGGAATGAGCTGCCAGAGGTAGTAGTAGAGGTTGTGGTGAACCATAGATGGTTACCACTATGGGTACTTGTACATATGTTACTCTTGTTACTGTTGGGGTTAGGGTTTGGGTGTTCCACCTGTTATTATGGTTTATGTGGTACACTCCGTTCGGCTCCGCCTTCTTACAGGGGTATAAAGGTCACTGCTACTTCCTAGCAGTCTTTAGTCTGGGATAATATTGTTAAGTAGTGTGCTCCTATTTGTCGTGAATAAAAGCCTTTATTCCCGGGTACGTTCTAGCCTCCCGTGTGAATTAATCGCGCATCAGAGGTGGATACAATTTTGTCTTTTAAAAAGAATTTAGACAGTTACATGGGTAAGATGGGTATAGAGGGATATGGGCCAAACATGGGCAATTGGGACAAGCTCAGTGGTTAAAAAAAAAGGGGTGGCATGGACAAGTTGGGCCAAAGGACCTGTTTCCATGCTGCAAACCTCTATGACTCTAAGCACATCATTGAGTGAATAGAACTGCTATATTCACACTCAGTAAAACGGACACACATTTCTCGAACAGGTACTCCAATCGAACAGCTTCAGACTAATTAGGAACATGCTCATTTCCATCTAACAATGTCAACATTATATCATTAAGTCTGCTGCAGTTTCAATTAGATTTTATAATTCTTGCCACGAATACAAGAAAAAAAAACATCCAACGTGTTGGGAGCAATAAAGTACAATTTCCTCACAGAGTTTTGAGAAGCCTGACTGCAAATTGGGGGAAGATTTCTGACAAGCAATTTTATGCATTGGTGTATGATGCTTCATGGTGAGAATGAAAGACCTGCATCAACAGGAAAGATGACATATTGTGATTACTTACTCCTTAAGTACACTTGCCAACTCATGTACTTGAGTCGTTCTGCAATTACACTACCGTCCAATCAGAATATTATCAACTCTCCAATTTCTGGTACGAACTTTGCTAAGAATTTATAAATTGAAAAAGACTTGGCTTATAAATATAAACACAAAGTAGACTGAACAAGGATCAAATATTATAACTTGTGTACTGTTGGTCATTGGAGGTTATAGAGCCTTAGGTCATTCAGAAATTAGAAATTTCCACATTATTCCTTTTGATTCTGAGTTTAAATAAACACATAGGGCCCGATTTTACCAAAACTTCGCGCCTGAAAGGGTAAAGTCGGGCGTCGGGCCTTGAACGCGATCTGCACCCGAATCCGAGCAGATCGTGGCTTTACCGACACCCGATTTGGGCACGTGTCCGGTCCGCATCCATATTTTGGAATATTTTCCCAAATTTTTGACTGTCAGGTTTTTAGTTCCTGCAATTATAATTTTGACATTATCTTCCAAAGGGAATTCCTCTAATTCTGTGCAATGTTCAGATGAAAACAAGATGAAAGAAAGGATCCAAGGCTGCTCCAGAGGCAGATTAGCTGCAACCAACTTTGCCCATGCAAATCACGTTCATAAGTAGGGGCACATCTGCCATGGAATGTGAGAGAAGAGTTGCCAATACAAACTTCTTTTCACTCTGGTTGATTTCCCAGATTTAGTAATCTCCTTGAATCTTATTTCCAACCAAGTTCCACCACGGGGACAATTCTTCCAAGTTCACCACATGACTCTGAATATTTCAGCACCTGGCTCATGGCTACAGGAACATCAACAATCCAGTTACAGATCACAAATGTATTATACAGGTCACTAATTGCTCACTAGGACACAGTAGTTTAATTACCTTTCCCATAGATAATTAGGCAGCACAAAGAAGATGCTACATTATTTTCAGTTTGCAAGATTCTCCCAAGTCCATCCTCCCCCCTCTCTGCTCTCTCTGCTGTTTTTTTCTTTTGCATCCGGGCGCGCTGCTTCAGATTTCTTTCGAACTGTGCATGTGCAGTTCAGAGCTCCGACCGTTCTGGCAGCGCTAAGCCCCACCCACTGCGCGGATCGGACTGGAGCCGGCAAAAAGCATATGGGGCGCGCTGCAAAGAGGATTCCGGGCTCGGATCTGCATTACGCCTGGATCTGGCCCTTAGACTCCAAATGGTAAAGTCGAGCCCATAGACTTTGACTCAACATTGTCCCTTCTCACCCTGGTTCCCTGTGTACTCATTCACCATCTCTGGTGTGTTGTTACAGAAAAACATTGCACCCAAATCTGCAAAACGGAGTAAGGAGAAAATAGAGGACAAGTCATGCCTTGCGACATACATGTACAGACTAACCAGTACAGAGGTAACATACTAAGGGCACAGTGAAGCAGGCCCTGCTGATTGTAAGCCGAGGAGCAATTCATTACACAAGGAGAACCAAAGATGAAGAGAACATAAAACAATAAAAGTGGCAAAATAAAAGTTCATGAGGGACCTTGGGTAAGCAACCTTTAATATTGCAACAAAAACAGAAAATGCTGGAAAATCTCAGCAGGTCTGACAGCATCTGTGGGGAGAAAATAGAGCCAATGTTTGGAGTCTGGCTGACCCTTCATCAGAGCTAAGAGCAAAGAGAATCAGCAGAGATTAATACTGTTGGGGTGGGGGGAGGTGTAGAATTGGACAAAGGGAATGTCAATGAGGATACAGAAGGCTGAGGAGGTGCTAATAGTGTCCATTACGTTATCAGAATCGAGAATGGCGGAACAGAGGTACAGATTGTTAAAGGACTGCCTGAGGAGTGTGGCAGTTGCACTGAAGGAGGGTGGCGGGAGTGGAAAGAAGGGGAGCTGGAATGGAGAAGTGGAAAAATAGAAGTGAAAAAGAAGGCTGATAAAATGGATGAATGAGATGAAATGAAATGGAATAAAATAAATGGAAATGGGGTGAAGGTGGAGGAGAGAGTTCATGCTCTGAAGTTGTTGAACTCAATGTTTAGTCTGGAAGGCTGTAAAATGCCCAATCGGAAGATGAGGTTCCCTAGAACATTGCAAAAGGCCAAGGACGGACATGTGGACAGGAGAGCAGGGTGGTGTGTTGAAGTGGCAAGCGACAGGGAGGTCTGGGGGTCCTGCTGGTGGACAGACCGAAGGTGTTCAACAAAGCTTTAATACTGCAATATGAAGTCAGTAGCCAGAATTATCAGACTAATTTAATGGTCTCATTCTTGACTCGTTTATTCTCCCAGGTTTCACCAATTCCTTTTCTATCACCTAAAGAACTACTTCATCCTAGCATTTCCTATAAGGCCAGATGAATTATTTTTCTCTCGTACCACCAGGGTATCAGATACACCCTCGCCACCGCAAATTATTCGCTTCATTAACAGTTGTCTGAATTGTTTGTTTAACTGCTTCCAGGCAGTTGAGAATTTGCTCTACAATATCACAAAAGTGAGTTTTCAAATCCCCTCGTCTAGGTTTCTATCAACAAGTGATTTATTTTCCTCTCCGAAAGCTGGAGACAATAAAACTGCAGTTTTTGTGTGAACTTTATTGCCTTCCTTTTCTGTTTTTGGTTTGGTTTCAAGTTTCATACTTTCCATCCTCATGTTCAAGTGTAACTGGAATTTCCCACTCTTTCCTTTGGTACATGCTGGATTTCAGTAGGTAATAGTGTAAATTGCTTTAGCTTCCACTGAAGCAGTACGTATATATGTCCCAGTAATGTTCTGGCTATGGAAGTGTTCTTCATTAATCAGGTATGGCACAGTTTCTGCTCAATGACCTTGCTGAACTGGCTTCAAGTCTCTATCAGTTTTCAACTAAATTATGGGATTTTGCTTTTCCTCGATTTTCAAAAGGTCGTGAATGTAGCCCAGTCCATCACGCAAACCAGCCTCCCATCCATTGACTCTGTCTACACTTCCCGCTGCCTCGGAAAAAGCAGCCAGCACAACCACGCACCCCGGACATTCTCTCTTCCATGTTCTTCTGTCGAGAAAGAGATACAAAATTCTGAGGTCAATTCCCAACCGACTCAAGAACAGCTTCTTCCCTGCTGCCATTAGACTTTCGAATGGACCTACCTTGCATTAAGTTGATCTTTCTCTACACCCTAGCTATGACTGTAACACTACATTCTGAACTCTCTCCTTTCCTTCTCCATGAACGGTATGCTTTGTCTGTATAGCATGCAAGAAACAATACTTTTCATAGTATACTCATACACGTGACAATAATAAATCAAATCAAATCAAAAGATTTGTTTTTATTCACATCCAAGATAGGGCACAGCAGCAAGTGGTTAACGCTTACTGATCCTCATTATTTCTGTGCTTCAGCCATAACTCATATGCTCAATTGGATGATACTGTGGGCATATCAACTGTTGAGTGTGGTGCTGAGCACAAAATGGAAGACCGGTCCCCTCCACACACCACACACCGCACCACCATCCTCCCCTTGCCCTCCCCCCGACAGTGAGTTTGGTGATTTCAGACAGTGAGACAGAGATGTGCGGGTTAGGTTGATTGGCCATGCTAAATTGCCCCTTAGTGTCACAGGGATTAGCAGGGTAAATACGTGGGGTTACAGGGATAACCTGCGTGGGATTTTTGTCGGTGCAGGCTCGATGGGCCGAGTGGCCTCCTTCTGCACTGTAGGGATTCTACGAGCATTGTATGAGATTAGCACAACTGCCCCTCAGATGCAGAGGTGGAAATATATTACAATCCAATTAGCCTGGGTCTCTGTTCTTGCTCACTGCTCAATGATTTATGAAATTCGCAGAAGATGTACAAGAGTGAACACTGACAGGGCACAGTGCCAGGTAAAAAGTCTCAGCTGAACCAGGGTGTTCACAACCTCAGCATCCTATTTGACCTTGAGCTGTGCCAAAGACCTCATTGTCCCATCTATAAAAAAGCTACCTACTTCCACAGCTGTAGCATCTCTTATCTGAGCTCATCTGAAAGAGGAATCCTCCTTCACACTTTTATTAACTCCAGAGTTGACTAATACAAGCCTCCCTTGGCTGACATCCCAAATTCAACTCTCCAAAATTGTGCAATCACTCCTGTATCTTAAACGTCACCAAATGCTTGCTCCACCCAATACTTGCTCACACACACTGTTTCCTGTTCCATGAACACTCAATTTTAAAATTCTCATCCTCATGAACTAATCTCTCCCTGGTCTCATGCATCCACGCACCTCTTCCACAATCTCTGAAACCTTCTCTGGCTCTCCAACTCTCCAAGACTGCTATATCTCTCCAATTCTGTTATTTTCTGCATCCCCCCATTTACTGCTTCTGCCCCACTATTGCCTTCAATCATTTGGGTTCTAAACCCTGATATTTATTCTGTAATCTCCTCATCCAAGCATTCCTTTCTCCACCTTTAAGACACTCATTGAAACATCTTTGATGAGGAAAATGTCTCAAAGCACTTTACATGAATAAAATCAATCAATAATTGATACAAACTGAAAGAAGAACATATTGGAATAGGTGATTCCAATATCAAGCTCTAATATTACGTTTTTTCTGCAATTTCCTCTGCCCATTTAATTTCCATGAAACATCAGTGGCATGGTTAATAGATGGAACATACCTATTCTTCGATCTTTGTTTCCAACTCAAGTACTCTGGAAAATATTCCATTGAAGCTACTTCAAAAAATGTTGCCATTTCTCCTTGGGTTTTTGACACAATTACTCACGGTAATGGCAACATTGAGAAAGGATGTCTAAAGTTTGCTGCAGTCCTGTTTACTATGAGGTCTCGGACAATTATTCTGCCGGTGCTCACTGACTTTTGGTGACTGTTTCCCATGTTAGGAGATCCCTAACTGCACACATGTTGCTGCTATTTCTTGAGTGCTGCGTTGCTAGCGAGAAATGGCAATCCCCAAACTGATAGAGAAAATGAACCAACACAAATTTGACAACAGCCGATTGCATTGTTAATAAAAAAGAAATACTCACATTTCTTTTGCACCTTTCACAATGTCAGGACATCACAAAGCTTGGGACAGTGGCACAGTGGTTAGCATTGCTGCCTCAGAACACCAGGGACTGAGTTTGATTCCCAGCTTGGGTCACTCTCTGAGCGGAATCTGCGCATTCTCCCCGTGTCTGCGTGGGTTTCCTCCGGGTGCTCCAGTTTCCTCCCACAGTCCGAAAGACGTGCAGGTTTGGTGCATTGGCTGTGCTAAATTCTCCCTCAGTGTACCCGAACAGGTGCCGGAGTGTGGCGACTAGGGGATTTTCACACTAACTTCATTGCAGTGTTAATGTAAGCCTACTTGTGATGCTGAAAAATAAACTTAATGTCAAGACATCACAAAGCACTTTAAGACCAATCAAGTCCTTCTGAAGTGTAGACACGATTTGGTATAGAAGATAATCAAAATATATCGAGTAAGCTGTTGCTTCAAACATAATTAGTTCCAGGGGATTTTTTGCTCAGGTTACTGATTATTTTTTCCTTCTTTGTGTTGCTCATGGTTCTAAACTCATGTACCACAGCAGGAAGATTCAGTGGTGAGGATTTTAGGTGAGGCAAGGATTGGACTGGGCTATGAAGCTTTCTTGTGGTTAAGCAGTCTATAGACAATCAAGGTTGAACCTCACACATGAGGAACCACCGCTGCCTGAGTGAGATACCAGAGGACCTGCCAGTGCATCTGTAACCGTACACCAGCATCCATCACTGCCTTCAGACTTCCAAGTGTTTTCAGTGTTATTTTTGGAAAAAGAGAGAGAAATCACCTTATGTTTTCCCCAGCAATTTGGGTCCTGTTTGCATTGGGATTACTCGGTGGTATTGGGTATAATTTATAATGTATAACCTTTCAAGTTCCATCTGTGTGTTTCTCTCCTTTTGGTCTTGCATTTTGCTGGCACGGCAAACTTCCATGTCCTTGTTGTGTGACGCGTTTCCCTATAAAGGATTAATGATTAGGACGTCATGACTGTAAGTTTATCTGGAATATTATGCAGTTGGTGACTGGTAAATGGTGCAGAATTTATTAGATGTCATAAACCCAATGCTTTATGACACCACACATTCGCCCATCTGTCTGCAGGCCTTCTATGTTTACAGATAGGTTTCTGTAGCATCTGTGTCTTTAACCCTCTGACTCCTTACACAAATAAAACTGGCACTTGCGACTACTAATATGCTGAATGCATTGTATTTCTGCCATTGAAAATAGTTGGAACACGCAACAGCAGTGTGCTTGCATGCTGCCCTACAATTATTTTCTCTATCCTGTGCTCCCATCTGAAAGGGAAGAAAGTAAACTGCTGGTGGAGTGTGGTACTCACTGGGTTCATTTTATAGGCAATAAAGCGGCATTAGAGAACACAGAACTATTTCAATAAAATTAATAAATGCTTCTGGAAGCTGAGGGACTAAGGTGGTAGTGGCAATCGAGGGGTTGAGGAGTACTGGGTCGGGGGTAGGCATTGATTATTTGTGACTAATCTGGCCATAGGTTTAAGAATTGAATTCACCATCATTGGCCCACTTTTCCTCCATAGATTCAGGATGGTGCATTGGCATGCTGTTGATGGATTCAAGATGATGCAGTGGGGGAGTAAGAAGTTTAAGAAGCTGAAGAGGAAAATGGACAGATATCAGGTATTTATCTGCTTTGTGCCACTGAAGTTTGCTGCAATTTAAGTGTAATCTGTAATAGAGGCTGTCGTTTTCGAAGCGCGGATTTTTCCTTGATTGCAGGCCATTGGCTGCAGTTTGCTGCCCGTTGAATTTGTACAATTCGAGGGAAAGCTGGACTGCGCAGAAGAAGGTGGCTTTCAACAAGAAAGAATGAAAAAACGTTTTCACTGAATCAGCCAGGTCTGATGTCAAGTCTCTGGAGATTAAATCGAAGGTTCGAAGCCCCTGATGAAGCTGATTGTACATAACCACTGAGAAAGAGAGGCCCTGATGGGACTTTATTATTACACTGAAATTCTAAAATCTTCCATTGCATCTCCAGTGACTTCGTTTTGAGAAAGAAGGGTTGCCAGTTCTATTTGACGTGAAGAAATTCCATCAATAGGTCTACAGTCGACAGTTTTTTATATTTACCAACCATAAACACTGACTTGGCCTCTTCAAAGAGGACCAAACAATTTCCCCTCACAATGCCTCCATTTGGATCCAGCACTGGGCCTTGCTATTGGGAGCCTACGAACATATTTTGGAACACCGCCACAGGCCCTGGCTAGCTAATGTGGATGGACTGAGTTGCCTCCTGTTGCCCACAGACCTGGCTCCTTTACCAGAAGATATTATGATGACCCTGAACCTTTTGGAAACCTTGCCAGTGTCAGCAAGGTAGATCAAAGCCAAAAAAGACCAAACCTTATTCAAAACAAGGCACATGATACTACATGGGACATTCCAAGGACAACCCTCAGAAGCAATGAAACCCCACCTCAACCTCATTAAGGTCTCTGAATGTAGCATTAAAGACGGGATCATTCTTTGGGGGTCCCAAGACATTGTTTCGTCCCCAAGACCATACCCAATATTAACAGAGCCATATAATGCTCACCAATGGTATCTCACATGTCTAAACTGCACCTCATCACCCATCTTCAGATGGACTTCAGAATGAGCAGTTCAAACCTTCAGTAACAACTGGCAGCAATCATGGAGACTAACCTGTTCAATTACAGGACCACACCGCACACCACAACAGGTGTTGCTCCATCAGAGCTGTTGATGGGATGATGGCTTCATATCAGATTGAGCCTATTATTCCCAAACTTGGCAGGGAAGGTGGAGCCCCAATGACAAAACCAAAAAAAGAAACTTTAACTCCATGTGTGGCTTGAATTACTATGGTTATCCTTTGCAACAGGCCTGCAGACTCATTTGGCAGGAAGAACTTTTGCGACAGGTGATCTGGTTCATGTAAGGAGCTGCAGGGATGGTCTCATTATGATCGTTATGGAGAAAACAGGATCAGTATCTTACAAGGTTGAAGTTCAGGGTAAAACCCTAAAAATTGATTGGGTATGCTTAAATAGCCCTTAGTTTCCTGGGATGCATAGGTTAGAGGGATTAGTGGTTAAATATGTTGGGATGTGGGGATAGGGCTTGGGTGGGATTGTGGTCGGTGCAGACTCGATGGGCCGAATGGCCTCTTTCTGTGCTGTAGGGTTTCTAAGATAAGCACATCGACCACCTCAGGGCCAGGGTGACCTTGCCCGAGCTGCCCCACCACCAGCCATGGAGATAGCTGCTGCCAGTGCTAGCCCTCAGTGTGAATTTCAGGCAACGGTAGTGACATTGTGTTGGCCCCTCTGGATAACGAAGATACGGACTCGGGGATGGAGGGTGAAGCAGATCCTGAGGAGGAACCTGCTTTGGTAATTCTGCAATTCTCTCTCTGAAAAAGGTGCCCTGTTTGGTATATGCCGCCTGATCCAGCCCCGCCTTTGATGGACTCCCGCTTGAATGCCAAGTGCCAAAAGGGACATTCTTGCACCAGAGGTGTTGGGGGAGACATGGACTAAAGGGGGAAGACTATTATGATGATCACAAAGGCCATAAGGTGTCATCAATAAATCTACCCATGGGCTTCGTGGAGTACGAGCTGCCTTATTGAGCAAGCTTGTAACTTTATCCAGACCGGGGTTTTAAGAGCGAAGTGAAGACTACCTGATTGTAAGCCGCAGGAGCGATCTTTTTCCTTGGTTCACAACAAAGGGTGTTGGTGATGGGAAACCGGTGTGTGGCTGAGTTACTACGGTTATCTTGTGCAAAAGGCCAGCAGACTCACTTGGAAGAAAACCATATGTGGAAGATTGTTTTTAGGGTCTAGACAGGGCTCCTCCCCAAGTGATTGGTGTTGCTCCAACATTCTGAATGGAAGGCCTGAGTGACCTGGAGACAGGCAGCCCCATCCCAGTAATGCAAATGACCCCATTCCTACAAACTGGGCTCAGATGCTCAGATGCATGGCTTCGAATGGTTGGGCTGAGGAATCACTGCACCAAATGTGTATTAGTGGTGCAGACTGTCAGTAACTAACAGGTGACAGAGAAGTGTCAAATGCAGTTTTGGTGATGTATTAAGCATTATACAGCTGTAGAGTTACAGAATTAGATGCTGGTGCAACATAGCAATTTAACATTGAGGACCCTATTTTACCATTTTGATTCTAAGTGCTGGATGGACTTGAAACTGGGAGTGTTTCAGATCCGACTTTTAGACCCGTTCTCAGGCGCCCCCATACGCACTCTGCCTGAAAAAATATCAGCGATTCCGAATTGCGCTGCAGACGCCTGTGGGCGGGGCTTAATGTGCCCGAAACCCTGCAGCTCCAATCGGCCCCTCCATCTGCGCATGCGCAGAAAAAAAATGATAGAATGTTGCTCCCCTGCCACATCGTTCCCAGGCCGGATAATGCCTCCCCTTGGCCCCCCCCACGGACATTGCCCCACCCCCACAACATTACTGACCCCCTTATCCCCCCACCCGCCCGCCACCCAGACCGATTGCGGCCCCCTTCCCCTCCCCCTACCAATCTCAGGCAGAGTGGCAGCGGACCTCCCCTTACCCCGCTCAACCGATCTCAAGCAGAGAGCCGTCGGATGCTCGGCACTTACCTCGTCGCTAACTGGAGAACCCAAATTGGACTTTTGTGGAACATGTCTGCTTCGCGCTGATTCTGGATGGGCGAACGCGGTGGTAAAGGGGGAAGTGCCGGTAAGGTTGGGTGTGCATCCCATTAAGTCAATTCAAATGCACGCATTTCGGGCGCAGTCTCGATTGCGGCCATTTTCGGGCCTTGGTAAAGGGGGAACCAGCGCAGAGGCGGGCATGGATCGTACTACTCACCTCACACCTGACTTTATCAAGTCTTCGCGCCTGAAAATGGGTGCAACTTCAAGGTAAAATCAGGCCCTGAGTCTCCGACAAGAACTCAAACTATTACAATATTCAACACTTGGAAAAAGATCTTTATTTCAAATCAGTACAAAGTTAAAATATGAGTCAGAATTTTTAGCTAGCATTTCAGGTAATGGTCACAGCAGATTTTTGCTGTTTCTGACCAAGTGATTCTAATTTGGGAAATGTTTAAACCTCTTATCCGACGTTCTGGAACTGACAAAGTGTTTTGGAACTAATCATTCAAATTACTAATGGAAAAGTTGTAAATCCTAGAAGATTCCAACTTTTTTTTTTAATTGGACGTATTCAGAAATGTAATGGAACTTTTGTTAAAGACTGGTACAGTTTTATGGACCATGTATTACACATTGCCAGCAGTTTGATTATCCTTGAAAGCAAGTACCCTGCACTGTAATAATAAACAGGTGGATGTATCTATCCTTATACAGTATCTGCTCACAATCACTGTGTGGTAGTTAAGATACACATGCATATTTGACAAGTCTCCTCATGATCTATAAAAACAAACACAATACAGCCTCAAAACAATCTAATCGGTCTTCCAATAAAGGTATTGAAATGGAAACTGTGTTCATGTAAAACACCAGTGGCCAACATGTCACGTTCCAGCACCTTTATTCAGCTTTTGAAGCTTCACTCTGGGTGGTTCCTACTGGCAAATACAAGTGCTTTCCATTTGCTTCAACTTTTTGAACTTTCCAGGTTAGGGTGTTTGGGAAATACAATTCCTTCATCCAATCCCAAATCCATCAATTAAGAATCTACTGATGACCATTGTCGGTTGTCGGAAAAAAACCCATCTGGTTCACTAATGTCCTTTAGGGAAGGAAATTTGCCGTTCTTACCCGGTCTGGCCTACATGTGACTCCAGAGCCACAGCAATGTGGTTGACTCTCAACTGCCCTTCAAGGGCAACTAGGGATGGGCAATAAATGCTGGCCAGCCAGTGATGCCAGTGTCCCACAAATGAATTTTTAAAAAATGACGGGGAAGCCTCCATCCAGTCAGGGAGCAAAGTTTTGGCTGTTGCCCCTATACTGAAACCAACAATGGAAGTAACGTCAGTGTGGTAATCTTATCGAGGCCAGTCTTCCATCACCAATCACTTTTATTTACAGTGATAGCTGAATGGCTTTCAACGGCTACGAAGCGCAGATCGGTCCCGAGTCTATTGTCTCCTCGCCTGAATGGAGCCAGCTGGTTTAAAACCCCCCGCTGCTCCTACCCAGAAGGACCGGCATGGGGTCAACTTCCATTCGAGACTTGACGCTGGCAGTGGTTGTCCACATGGTTGGTAATGAGGCCTGCACTGGCACAGGCTCCCTACTTCTGACACGGTCCAGGTGTTACTTGACAATTTTGCCCTGCACTTGGACCTAAAAGGACGCAGGTCCCGTTTTCTCCATCATAATCCCTGGGCCTCAGGCCATCCCGGAAGTTCCTCATGCGGAATGGGTCACCCATTCTGTCTGTGCTTACAGAATCATGGTTCTTCCACTGGGTCTCTTGTTGGGACTCCACCATCCCAGCCAGGTTTATGGAAAGGAAACTTAATCTGAAGCTTGCATAATGCCAGCTAGGGGATGGGGGGAGTTTTTGATTCTCTTGGCATGATGTCTGCGTCAAGGCCGTGCCACCATACTTAGCACCTGGCGAGCATTTTCATCTTTGAACTTTGAACTCCCATGGTGGCTAAGGTGTAATTCCATACGTATCGGATGTCGCCCTTTTGAACTAACTGTTTTTGAACTGTCACCCTTTTGAACTAACTGTTTTTGAACTGTCACCTCATTAATTCCACAGACCAGCCTATCTTGCAACATGGGTGGCACAAATTCAGTGCTCTGCCAACTTTTGTAGCCAGGTCAAAAACTCTGACAGATTCCCCAGGGCTTTGCTCTGCCATGTTAAAGTGACATCACTAGAGCATTATGGAAGGTTTTGGGTCATAATAGCTTTTAACCAAGTCCAACAATTCAGTAAAGGTTTTGGAGTCAGAGGCATCGAGGTAGATCAGGATAAGTCAGAAAGGTTGGGACCCCGCATGCTGCCAACAGAATCGTTTTTTGCTTCTCGTCCCCCACAATATTGTTGGTCCAAAAACAGAATCACATGCGCTCTGCATACTGGGCCCAGACTTCTATGCTTGCATCGTAGGTTTTAAGTTTCCCGAAAAGAGACATATTTCTCATCGGAGGATTACTTGTCTTGATAGTAAAGATGGTCTGGAGGGGAGAAAAAATTCACTTTACTCCTTGTAGCCAGTGTAATAATCTTACCGAGGCCAATCGTCTGTCACCAATCACACTTTTAGTTAGTGATATCGGAGCAGCGTTCAATGACTGCAGAGTGCTGGTCAGTCCTGAGTCTATTGACTGCCGGCCTGAGTGGAGCCAGATAGATTTAAACCCCTTGTTGCTCCTTCCCTACTGGGTGAGCCTCCACTCATCTAATAGGGGAGCACATATTCCATGAAGCCCATGGGGAGATCTATCCACAATTCCCCTGTGGTCATCATAACACAGTAAGAAGTTTAACAACACCAGGTTAAAGTCCAACAGGTTTATTTGGTAGCAAAAGCCACACAAGCTTTCGGAGCTCTAAGCACTGTGAAAAGGGGCTTAGAGCTCCGAAAGCTTGTGTGGCTTTTGCTACCAAATAAACCTGTTGGACTTTAACCTGGTGTTGTTAAACTTCTTACTGTGTTTACCCCAGTCCAACGCCGGCATCTCCACATCATGGTCATCATAACAGCCAGGGATCCAGCTTCACAAAATCAATTGAAGAGGTACAATCGATCTTCACTGATATTATCAAAGAAAAGATGAAGGCAGCATGCAGAACAAGTGAGATTGTGCATTGCAGGAATGGGGGCAGCAGTAAAACCATTTGGGTAGGATGAGAAACAGGTGCTACCATATCTGCAGCTAGTTCTATGTTCTGCCTGATATTTGGTTCCATTGAAGTCAGTGTGTGGGAGAAGGGTCTCCAATAAATGTGAAAGTATGTTATTTCAAAAGAACATAAATGTCTATGTGAATGCCTAATTAGGATTCTTCTTTGAAGATTCCTCACTGTGCTTGGCCACAACTAAGTTTCCAACACGCTCTCAGCTACCTGTATCAAAGGATTCAAGTACGGTTATTAAAAAGTGATAGCAACTGCTGTATGGATTGAAGATGCACCATTGAAATATAGCGGAGAACTTAAAAGACACATCAAACAACTAAATTATATTCCAGCTTTTGACTCTGGAATGCTGCGTACATTTTTTGCTGCCCCTTCCATTTGAAGCTTCGCTCATTCAATTTTGCCGGATAGCAACAGACAGACTTAGAAATATTCACATTCAGAGATAAACAGAAGACATTTCTGTAATTGTACATGAAGCAGTTCTGCACATTCTGTGAAAATGGATTCGATTAATTCTGGAATACTAAATGTAATAACTCCACAGAGGCGAAAGTCCTGTCACCAAGTTACTTTATTTACACCATACATCTGTACACAGCCAGCTCTCCACTATCTCCCTGCTGAATGCAGGCTGGGAGTCTGACACACCTGCTTTAAATAGGGAGCATGAGGCTCCCTGATTTAATCATCAATTAGGACTCATCAGGTATTTCTTTCGATACCAATCAAGTAAACAAACTCAAACTAACTTAGGGACAAATTAAAAGGGGCAGCTCCCCAAAAAGAAGGGGGGAACAGCCCGAACCAAAAACAAAGTCGAAAGGAAACTTAAAACATCAAACCAAAAGGTGATTATCGGGGTCGATAATACACCCCAGCCCCTGCGGCACCCAGCGGTCACGGAAGGCGTCAACCGTGCCCGTGGACACCGCATGCTCCCTCTCCAGAGACACCTGGCCGCGAATGTAGCCGCAGTAGAGGGGCAGACAGTCGGGATGGACGGCCCCGTCGATCGCCCGCTGCCTGGACCTATTGATGGTGCGTCTCGCCAGGCCCAGGAGCAGGTTCACGAGGAGGTCGGCATCCCGACCCACCCCTCTCCGCACCAGGTGCCCGTAGATCAGGAGCGTGGGACTGAAGTGCAAACAAAACATCAATAAGAGGTGTTTCAGGAAACCAAAAAGGGTGTGCAGCCTAAAACACAGAACGTAGACATGGTCCACGGACTCCACAAGGCCACAGAAAGGGCAGTCTTGGGAGCCCGTGAACCGGAAAAACCTACGGTTGTACGGCACTGCTGCGTGCAGCACCCTTCACCCCAGGTCCCCAAGATAATTGGGGGAGATCCCTCCGTAGAGGGACCTCCACTGGGGACTTCCGCCGCCCGGCAGCAACAAGGCCCGCCAAGGTGTATCCGGGCGACAGGCGAGGACGCGGTAGTGAAAGGTGTGCTGCAGCAGCCCGTACAGGAAACGCCTCCACGCGGTGGAAAAGGGCACGGAGGACATTTCTGTGAGGCGGCACATGCAGTGGGGTACCTGACCCCGGGGGGGCGGGGGAGGTCTAGGCTTTGGGCCAATGTGAAATTCCGTCCGAGCAGGGGAACGCTCGGGCGGGATCCCACCGCACGCCTGTGCCGCCTCCAGACCGCGTGCGGGGGACTCATCAGGTACTTCATACTCTAGCAAGCCAAGCTCATTAGCCTGGCTGAAGTCATCACACTAAAAAACATTCAAAGTAAAAACAAAGGCAAGCGTTGCTGTTGGAGTGGGGAGGCGATGGCCTTGTGGTATCATCGCTGGACCATTAATCCAGAAACTCAGTTAATATTCTGGGGATCTGGATTCGAATCCCACCAAAGCAGATGGTGGAATTTGAATTCAAATAAAAAAATCTGGAATTAAGAATCGACCAATGACCACGAAACCATTGTCAATTGTCGGAACAACGTATCTGGAAAACTAATCTCCATTAAAAAAGGAAATCTGCTGTCCTTACCTGGTCTGGCCTACATGTGATTCCAAAGCCACAGCAATGTGGTTGACTCTCAACTGCCCTCCAAGGGCAACTAGTGTGGTATCAGGGAGACCCAGCAAAACTGATGTCCAAAGAATCATAGAAACCATAGAAAAGTTACAGCACAGGAGGAGGCCATTTGGCATCTCTTGCCCATGCCAGCCCAAGGACACCCAGGTGCCCTCCTAATCAATGGGAATTAGGGGGGAAACCCTCCACCGGTTGAAGTCATACCCAGCACTAAGGAAGAGGTTATGTTGACTAGATGTCAATCATCTCAGCCCTGGGACTTCACTGCAGGAGTCTCTCAGGGTAGGGTCCTTGGCCCAAAGAGCTTCAGCTGCTCCATCAATGATCTTCCCTCCATCATAAGGTTAGAAGTGGGGATGTTTGTTGATGACTGCACAATGTTCAGCACCATTTGCGACTCCTCAGATACTGAAGCAGTCCATGTCCAAATGCAACAAGACCTGGACAATATTCAAGTTTAGGCTGATGAGTAGCAAGTAACATTTATGCCACAAGACTGCCATGCAATAACAATCTTCAAAAAAGAGAGAACCTAACCATCACCCCTTGATACTCAATGACATTACTATCACTGATCTCCCACTATCAACACTCTGGGGCTGTAGGATCAACACCTCTGCAGTTTATGCTTTCAATCACTCCACGTCTCTGCCTTCTGCCAGTTTTTCAGCTTCCTGCTGTGCCTGTTCTGCTTGGCTTCTTGCATTTTGTATTTCCTCTTTTAAATGTTCCAGTATTTCTCGCTGTTTGCTATGGGTCTCCAGTAAATCATCCTCTGGCTGTGATACAGTGTTAAGCTACATCTGCACTTCACTAATTTGCTGTCTGAACTCATTCCTTTCTCGTTCAGGCTCTTCCATTTGAACACGCGCTGTTGCAGTTTTGAGCGAAGGTTTAGGATCTCCCTCTGGGATATGTCCTCTGGGATAAATGTGCAACATATGCTCCTTTTCAGCATGTCACACTCCAGGCTGCAGCATTTCCAGGTCTGTGACTTTATTCGCCAGCCCTAACTTTACATCTTCAAGTGCTATAAGCTTCTGGAAATCATCTTTCTTTGCCTCAACTTTTCAAATGAGCTCTCTTTCCTCTCCTGTCAAAAGCCATTCGACTTTCAATATTGACCTCAAAGATTTCAGTATTTGACTGCAAGCCTTTGCATGTTCTCCATCACGATGATGGAACTGACCTACTCTGTAGGCTCTGTGACTCTGGTAATCACTTTCTTGTTTCTGATTGGAGGGCATTTTTCAATGGGTGGATCACCTTCAGACAGTGACATCTCCTTCACCTCAGCTGTGATTTGCTGCGGCTCTTCACAACTGCTCAACCCCAGGATAGCAGGAACGTCTGTTTCTGTGATGTGGAACATGCAGCTGGTGTCTTTTCCATCATCTGTCCCTCTGATTTGGCTCATTCCTAGCTATCCCAGCATATACTGTCAGCCTGACATGGTTTGATGTCAGCGCATCCTTCTTTGGGTACACACTTCCAGTCAGGTTTTCAGTCAAGACCTAGCCTTGTCTCTTACTCAGTACTCCTGTACAAAGCTTCGACTACAGACTTATCGTTGTGGGCTTATTTCTCACCCTCTTCCTGATCTGAATGGTTGTGTGAATCTCTTTTCTCTCGGAGGTGTAACATCCAGGCATATCATGGTTCCTATGTCGACTGTGTTTCCAAATTCATCAACATAGAATAGAATCCCGACAGCACAGAAGGCCATTCAGTCCATCAAGTCTGCATTAACGTTCTGAAAGAACATCTCATCCAGACCCACTCACCTGCCCGACCCCCACAAGAAGGTCCCATTCGAGGGCACTTCCTCCCGAGGCAGGTGGGCCCAGACAGGAATTTTCCTGACTCTTACTGCCTACCTCAAGAATCAATATCCAGCCCCTACTTCCGAAATTATGTTGAAATGATAGAACAATATCAATATTTCAGCTCACCTTTGGAAAGAATAACTGAGAGAACATAATAAGAACATAAGAACTAGGAGCAGGAGTAGGAGTAGGCCATCTGGCTCCTCGAGCCTGCTTCACCATTCAGTAAGATCACGGCTGATCATTTCGTGGACTCAGCTCCTCTTACCCGCCCGCTCACCATAACCCTTAATTCCTTTACTGTTCAAAGATTTATCTATCCTTGCCTTAAAAACATTCAATGTGGTAGCCTCAACTGCTTTACTGGGCAGGGAATTCCACAAGTTCACAACCCTTTGGATGAAGAAGTTCCTCCTCAACACAGTTCTAAATCTGCTCCCCCTTATTTTGAGGTCATACCCCCTAATTCTAGTTTCACCTGCCTGTGGAAACAACTTCCCTGCTTCTATCTTGTCTATTCCCTTCATAATCTTATATGTTTCTAAAAGATCTCCCCTCATTCTTCTGAATTCCAATGAGTATAGTCCCAGTCTACTCAGTCTCTCCTCATAAGCCAACCCTCTTAACTCTGGAATCAATCTTGTGAATCTCCTCTGCAGCCCCTCCAGTACCAGTATATCCTTTCTCAAGTAAGGAGACCAAAACTGTACACAATACTCCAGGTGTGGCCTCACCAGCACCTTATACAGCTGCAACATAAACTCCCTGTTTTTAAACTCCATCCCAAGAGAGGGCTTCTCTTACAACAGCAAAACTATTACATTCATCCGTCCGATCCGATAAACATAGCAAATCACAACTTTCCAAATCTGTCACTTTTTAAGCGCAGAATGACAGTGATTGATTGGCAGTCGCAATTCTACAGCAGGTAAGTATGGATCTTCTCTGGTTTCTCTTTCGTTTAGAAACTTTGGGCAGGATTTTCCAATCCTTGCTGCCGGAACCTCGTGGTGGGTTCCCTGCCGGTGGGACAGTTGAGCCACGCAAAATGCCACAGATCTTGGTGGGACCAGAAGATTCCACCAGAGGACAATGGCGAGCTGCCTCTGCTGCTGGAAAACACACTTCAAAGAATCATAGAATTCCTACAGTGCAGAAGGAGGCCATTTGGCCCATCGAGTCTGCACCGACCACAATCCAACCCAGGTCCTTTTCCCTTAACCCCATATAGTTAGCCTTGCTAATCCTCTGACACTAGGCTCAATTTAGCATGGCCAATCAGCCTAACCTGCACATCTTTGGTCTGTGAGAGGAAACTGGAGCACCCGGAGGAAATCCACGCAGACATGGGGAGAATATGCAAACTCCACACAGACAGTGATCCGAGGCCGGAATTGAACTCACGTCCTTGGCGCTGTGAGGCACTGTGCCGCCCTATGCATCTTTCAGTTTTTCCTCATTTTTATCCATCCTATCGAGGCTCCATGACCTTTTGAGTGAAGGAGTCAGGAAGAGAAGCCGCACCACTTGCCTTGAGGAGCTGCTGTAATTTTGCACTCCATGTCCTCAAAAAGGCAGTCAACTGTGCCACCCCAGGCTAAAACACCAGGTGCCATTAATCAAGCTGTCTGGCTGAGAAAAGACTGAGGCTGGAATTTTCCGACCATCCACGTTAGTGGGATTTTCCCTTCCCACTGCAGTGAACGGAGATTTGGCTTGTTGCCAAATTCTCCATCTTCACTGCAGTGGGAGCGTGGCATGAACGTGTGGTAAGATCATGCCCTAAATTATATTTCCACGTGGCTGGTCTCATTCAAAATAGATGTTGAGCAACTAATTACAGCAGTGAGTAGAAAACATCTTAACCACTGTCTTAGAGTGAGTTATCCCTGGTGTGAATTTTGACTATATTGATCTCCTTAATTTCTATGCAGAATAATTAGGATACACAATTAAAGGAATTTTTTTTAATGGTGGAAATTAGAGTATATTATCAATTGTATTTCAAGACTAATGCAAAATAAATAGGGGAATTTTCCAGGCCTCCCCTATGACATGATTTCTGGCGATAGAGACAGTTCGTCATTGGCCGCTGGTGGGATCGTCTGGTCCAGCCATTGTCTGTGGTGGTTTGTGTGGCTTGACCATTCTGCCACTGGGGAATCTGCCATGAGAGTGTCCTTTGGTGGGACTGGAAGATTCTACCAGCGGGAAGGGCTGGGAAATTTCACCCAAGGATCTCAAGTAGGGGGGAAGCAGTGGTGTAGCGGTATTATCACGGGACTAGTAATCCAGAAACCCAGGGTAATGATCTGGGAACCCAGTTTCAAATCCCTCCATGGCAGATGGTGAAATTTGAATTCAATAAAATCTGGTATTAAAAGTCTAATGATGACAATGAAACCATTGTTGATTGTTGGAAAAACCCATCTGGTTCACTAATGTCATTTAGAGAAGGAAATCTGCCATCCTTACCTGGTCAGCCTACATGTTGCTCCAGGGGTCACAGCAATGTGATTGACTCTTAGGGCTGGGTAATAAATACTAGCCGAGCAGCAATGCCCACATCCCATGACAAATAAAACAAAATGCTTCTTCTGCCCCCAGGATAGTGAAAACCATCATATCCCGTGAAATCAATTTCCAATTGGAACCGAAGATGAAAACGGAAAAGAAAAAAACTCATAAGACAAGTTATGGACCTCCTTCAGGAGACGGACAAACCTACAATCGCTGTCACGCCATGTGATTAATTCTGTGCTCACCTGGAAACCACATCCAGTATGTACATCTTTAAACATTCTTTGTTTTGAAAGGGAAACAGAGACAGTTTCAGATGTGTGAAATAGTGAAGATCTGGGTGGTATAACCAACAAGTATGAAGTCACTCGACTTGGTTCACTCAGACGGGGATTCCCAAAGTGCATATATGCCCTGCATTTACCAGAGGACAGAGTTAGTCTGCATCATTCAGCACTCAATGATTAGAACAGTAGTCATTTTAAATCCTTAATACGCAGAGAACACAAGAGTAAATTCCTCAAAACAGAACTATGCTCGGAGCTCTGCCTTTTACGTCATAAGCGAAAGCAGATGTGAGAAATGGCCACGACAGAACAGTAGAAACTGTGCTACCTCACCACTAGTAATAACTTCCCTGGGGTAATAGCAGCTGAACATTAAACAGCAGCTGACTCCACCAGAAGAATTCGGAGCTACCGGGAAAAAAAAAGTCTTTCAAGATCAAAGCATACTTGCCAACTTTGCTGATTTAGGTAGCAGATTAGCGTTATTTCTTTTTATCTTGCATATATCATTCTTTGTTTCTATTCTGCTGCTTGCAATTCCTCCTGTCAATGCTCATTAACTGCCGTGAAAAATGAGAGCTGACAGCTTTCAAACTGTAAGGACCACATTACTGGATCTCTAATGAGCAAAAACCTCTTTCCTATTGGAATCCCAAGAGCTGTGTAAAAAATACCGCCTTTTATCTTGCCTTGAAACAGCTCTTTTGCAAAAATTTATTTTCTCCTCATCCATCCTGCAACAAAAAAGGCAGCTGGACTGACAATCACATCTCTTTCAAACTAGTTGGAAAATACATATCTTTATACTGATGGAGTGCTGTCAATGGCAGGCCCATGAGGATTCCACTATTAATGATTCTCGCTCATATAAATAATTCAACACCTGGAATCTCAGTGTCACTGGGTGTGGAAAGTAAATGGGTCAGCGTTACGTGAAGATCATGGGTTCTCCACTTGGTACCATGCTATCATGACCACATTCAAAATCATGTTCAAAGGATTTACACCAACTTGACATTTTTATCCTTTATTACCCGGTTACTGTTGAATAGAGTTTGTTTCTCCTTTTGAAACAAGTCAGAAGGCACATCCTATGATAAAAGCAAAATACTGCGGATGCTGGAATCTGAAACAACAACAGAAAATGCTGGGCAATCTCAGCAGGTCTGACTGCATCTGTGGAAAGAGAATAAAGCCAACAATTCGAGTCTGGATGACCCTTGGGGCAGCACGGTGGCACAGTGGTTAGCACTGCTGTCGCACAGTGGTTAGCTCTGCTGTCTCACAACGCCAGGGACCTGGGTTCGATTCCCAGATTGGGTCACTGTCTGTGTGGAGTTTGCATATTCTCCCCGTGTCTGCGTGGGTTTCCTCCTGTGCTCCGGTTTCTTCCCACACTCCAAAGAAGTGCAGGTTAGATTGATTGGCCATGTTAAATTGCCCCTTAGTGTCTGGGGACTAGCTAGGGTAAGTGCATGGAGTTATGGGGATAGGACCTAGGTGGGATTGTGGTCGGTGCAGACTTGATGGCTGAGTAAGATTCTATGATTCTACGATTCAGAGGGTCAAACCAGATGATGTTCAGTTTGAAAATTATTAGAATCATAGAATGATACAGTACAGGAAGTGGCCATTCAGCCCACTGCACTGTGCCAATGCCTTGTTAGAACTGGCCAATTAATCTCAATTGTGCTTTCCCTATCGCCCTGTTTTTGTTTCCTTTTAAGTATTTGTCCAGTTATCTTGTGAATGTCACAGTGGTGGCACAGTGCTACTGGTCACGAAACTGATATATCTAGAGACCCAGGGTAATGCTTTGTGGACCCAGGTTAGTATTCACCATTGCAGGTGATGAATTTCATTTTCATTAAAAATCTGGAATTAAAATGGTGACCATTTTTAATATCCTAAAGGGAAGGAAATCTGCCATCCTTATCCGGTATGGCCTACATGTGACTTCAGATCCAGATTCACAGCAATGTAGTTGACTCTTAAATGCCTAGCAAGCCACGCTCTCAAGGGATGACCTGGGCTGGGAAATAAATGCTTGCCCAGCCAGCAATGCCCACAATTCCATGAATGTGTTTTTAAAAAACTATTCACTCTGTAAAAATACATTCCTCTCATGTTGCCGATTATTGAAGAAATTTGTCTATGTGAGCTTTCTAAAAGAAAGGCAAACTAAATTGAATTTTTCATGTATATATGGCCTGGAAATCATAGTGTGCAATTCAGAGCAGTATACAGGGAACATTAATACCTCAGTTACGTCACTGGACCAGTAATCCAGAGACCTGGAAGAACGATCTGGAGGCATCAGTTCAAATCCCAAAATGGCAGTTGAGGCATTTAATTTCAGATACTTAAATAAATCTGGAATAGAAAGCTGGTCTTAGTAATGATGGCCATGTAAGGACCAGCGGACTGAAAAATACCCTATCTGGTTCACTAATGTATTTTGGGGAAGGAAATCTTGTTCTGGCCCGTTTGTGACTCCAGATCCACGGCAATGTGGTTGACTCTGAACTGTCCTGGCAAGACACTCATTTGTACAAACTGCTAAAGAATAAAACTCGACCAACGGGCATCCAACTAGGCACTGGAATCAGATATGACAAAGGCACACAGAGAACAATACAACACGGGAACAGGCCCTTCACCTCACCAAGCCTGCCCTGACACATGACGCCTTTCTAAACTAAAGACTTTTTGCCACTACGTGGTCCATGTCCCTCTATTTCCTGCCTATTCATATATCTGTCAAGATGCTTCTTAAACATTGCTATTGTATCTGCTTCCACCGCCTCCTCAGCAACTCAGTCCAGGTACTCTCTACCCTCTTACCACACTTCCAAATTTTGCAAAGTCCAACTGAATACCATCTGGGCATTTGTGCCAAAATTGGGGGTTGGCTCAGAAATGTGCTGGTTAGGTGCATTGACCAGAACAGGCGCCGGACTGTAGCGACTAGGGGAATTTCACAGTAACTTCATTGCAGTATTAATGTAAGCCTTACTTGTGACTAATAAATAAACTTTAACTTTAGTCAGACAATTTAAGTCATGCTCACAGAATCATACCTTTCAGCCAACATCCCAGACTCATTCATCATTATCACAAGTTAGGTCCTGTCCCGCCAGATGTGGTGTGGCATTGGTATAAAGTCAGGAGGGTGTGACCCTGGGCATTCTCAAATTTGACTCTTGACCCCATGAAGTCTCATGGTATTAAATCAAATACAGCCAAGGAAAGATCCTGCTGGTTCCCACCTGCTCTCCACTTCCTCCACCGTCCCTCGGCTGATGATTTCCTGCTGCACATCATTTTCAGCAAGAACTGAAGCACACAAGGTTTTTCAATATCCTTAAAGTGGCTGAGTAATATCATTACTGACTGAGCTGGCTGGGTCCTCAAGACCTGACTGGGTTTGTGGTCAGAGAAGCAACATGAGGGCAAAACCTATTTGACCCCCACCTCACCAATCCGTTGTCATAGTTGCATTGGTCCATAACAGCATTGGTGAATGAATAGCCATGGCACTGTCTCTATTTTGAAACCCTTTCATATTCTGTGACACTATCATTGTGCTAAATGGATTTGATTCTGTACAGATCTGAATCAGCTCAAAACTGGGCATCCATGAGGTGCTGTGGACCATCAGGAGCAGCACCTTATATTCCATCTCTTGGCCTCTCACTCTGCCATCAACTCAGCTGACCAACCCTGGTTCACTGAGGATGTAGGACAGCATGCCAGGTGCATTATTTTGGACACATGAACATGAAGTGGTCTATTCCCACATGCAGCAAGACCTGGACATCCAGGCTTGGGCTGACAACATTCACACTAAGCTAATGTTGGACAAGGACCACCTCCATCATTAGATTATTCCACTGCAATCAATGGCATTACCATCATTGAATTCCCCATCATTGACATCCTGAGGATCCCCATTGATTGGACGCCCTAATCGAACCAGCCACTAAATACCGCGGCTATAAAAGCATGTCAGTAATTGGGAATTCTACAATGAGTGACTCATTTTCTGACGCGCTAAAGCCTTTCCACCACCTATACACCACAAATAAGGAGTGCGATGGAATACGCTTCAGTTGCCTGGAATAATGCAGCTCCCACAACAATCATCCAGGACATGGCAGCCTCTTTGCTTGCCACCCATCCACCATTTTAAACTTTAATTCCCTCCATCAATGGCACACCATAGCATCAGTCTTTACCATCTACACTGCTGCATTCATTAAGGTGTCTTCAAAAGCCTTTCTCAAATGCATAACTTTTACCGTCTTGAAGGACATGGGCAGCAGGCATATGGGGAACATCACCACCTGCAAATTCCTCTCCAAGTCACACACCATCCTGACATGGGAATATATTGGCATCCCTTCAACATAGCTGGGGAAAAATCCTGGAAATCCCTAAGAGCACTGTATGAGCTACCTTTATCAATCAGATTGCTGCGGTTCAAAGAGGAAACACAACACCGTCTTCTCAAGGGCAATGAGGGATGGGTATTAAATGCTGACATCCACGTCCTGTGAATGAACAAATAAAAAATAACTGCAGGGTGACAGTGATGGTTGGGTTTTTTAGGAATGAGGATGTCAAAGATAGAAACAAGGGAGCATTTAAGCAGGTTAATGGTGGCTAAAGAGCCGTGCTGGGGAAGGCCAGAGTTTGAGAGAATTAATATACCATAGCAACAGAATGTAAAGTTTATTCATTAATCACAAGCAGGCTTACATTAACACTGCAATGAAGTTATTGTGGAAATCCCCTAGTCGCCACATTCCGGCACCTGTTCGGGTACACTGAGGGAGAATTTAGCATGGCCAATGTACCGAACTAGCACGTCTTTCAAACTGTGGAAGGAAACCAGAGCACCCAGAGGAAACCCACGCAGACACAAGTAGAACGTGCAAACTCTGCAGACAAGTGACCCAAGCCGGGAATCGAACCTGGATCCATGGCGTTGTGAGGCAGCAGTGCTAACCACTGTGCAGCCCACATATCTGGACAAAAGAAAGTGAACTTCAACTTCAGATATTTTTCTGTGGTATTTACATATATCTTGAGAACAAAACTAAGTTAAGGGTTTACTTCACCATTGTTTTTTCTGGATTTACTATGGATGAAAAGATGTTAATTAGTATATAAGAAGCATAGAATGGGGTCATAAAAGTGGAACAGTACTTCCAAAGCATTGACTGCTGGCAATGTCAGAGACCACACTCGAAATGGCCAGACAATCTGCTCAAACCAAAGATTTAAGAGTTCAGTGTTGCTGAAATAATGTACAGAAAGACATTTTCCAGTCTGATCCTCATCACATCGTATCACAAAGGCTTAGTGCGACTCAACCCAGCATACATAATAGAACAACGACCAAGTTTATATATTCACTGAATTAATGTAACCATGTTGTAAACTGACTTTTTAACCCAAGATTTTTGGCAAGTCTTGGGATTTTGCCATCCTTCAATAAATAATGGCATAGCGATATAAAAATATTTACTTAATGCACTGAAGTGACTTATGGCAAGAGTAGCTACAAAACAAAATGTCATGAGTGTTATGGCGTCAGGTGCCACAGACAGTATAAATATTCACTGTGCACTTGTTTATAGGAAAACCCCATCTGCACTTTGCTTAAACAGCAGACACGCTTATGACCCTACTTTCTGGAAAATAAAACTGGAACGAGCGCAGCAGTCCAACATGCTCACATAATCACCAAGTGACAGATGAAAGACAATTGGCTATTATCAAATGGCTACAGACATATCAATGTGGAGGGTTGAGTACTAAACGATAGCCACTGTTTATAAATGGCTTTCCAGGATTTGGCAGTGTCAAGAGTCCAGTGCATTTCTTTAGTTGTTTAGATTTTTTTTATTAAACAAGTAACTTTTCTTCAGCGTGGTGCTTTAACTGTGAAATGAAATGGTTACCTTAAAACAAAGTTTTTAGCTGTTAAACCGTAACAACTGCTTGCGTTACACCACTGCTGGAGCCTGCAAAGTGAGTACAGATCACTAACAGTGTTTATTTTTGTACACAATGCTGAACAAGGGAAGGGGACAAAATTATATTCTATTCTCATTGTGTATTGGGGCGGCACGGTGGCACAGTGGTTAGCGCTGCTGCTTCACAGCGCCAGGAACCTGGGTTCGATTCCCAGCTTGGATCACTGTCTGTGTGTAGTTTGTACGTTCTCCCCATGTCTGCGTGGGTTTCCTCCGGGTGCTCTGGTTTCCTCTCTCAGTCTGAAAGACATGCTGGTTAGGTCTATTGACCCGAAAACACCAGAATGAGGTGATTAGGGGAATTTCATAGTAACTTCATTGCAGTGTTAACGCAAGCCTTACTTGTGAATAATAAATAAACTTTAAACTTTATTTTCCCGAAAATAGGAACTGCTGTAGCAAAGTGCAATAAACTGTCGCAAGCGGCCTACAGAACAGGTCTTTGAATTGCTGACAAGCTGAAACAAAAGGCTGTGGCCATACCTCAGTTTAGGAATTTGCCAGTAAGGCAATTTGAATGACAGTCCCGATTGCTGGGATGGCAGGAATGTCGTACGAGGAGAGATTGGGTTGAGTGGGCCTATGTTCACTGGAATTTAGGAGAGGGGATCTCATTGAAATGTATACATTTCTCTCAGGGCTAGACAGATTCAATACAAGGATGTTGTTGTTCCCTCTGGGGAGACGGGGAGGGGGTGGGGGGGGTGGGGGAAGGGGGGGGGGGTGTCTAGAACCAGGGGTCACAGTTTCAGGGTAGGGGATAGGCCATTTAGGACTGAGGTGAGGAGAAACTTCTTCACTCAGAGGGTGGTGAACCTGTGGAATTCTCTACCACAGAAGACTGTAGGAAGCAACTCAGCGAGTATATTTGTGAAGGGAGTAGATAGATTTTTAGACTCTGAAGGTTTCAAGGGGTATGGAGAAAGCATGGAAGTACAGTGTTGAGATAGAAAATCCGCCATGATTATGTTGCATGGTGGAGCAAGCTGGAAGGGCCAAATGGCCTACTCTTGCACCTATTTTCTATGTTTCTATGATAATCAGTTATTCCTCTAAAAGAAAAATCAGATAGAAACCAATCAGAAACATGATTTTGCTTTTCTTTCTGTATATTTAAACTGCTTATTTGTCCAAATCAGTTTTGTATCATAGAATGGGAGAAGCACAGGAGGAGGTTATTCAGCCGGTTGCATCCTTGCTAACTCTCTGTCAGGGCAACTTTGCTCATCCCAGCCTTCTCCAGGTAGCCCTGATTTTTTTTCTTCCTTCAAGTGCTTATCCCATTCCCTTTTAGAAGCCACAAACTTAACCTACGGCCACACTACACTTTCAGACAGTACAGTTCAGATCCAAACCACTCACTACATAAAGAAGTTCTTCCTCACTTTTGCTTTTGTCGTAATCATTTTAGATTCACATCCTCTGGTTCTTGACCCTTACACCGATGGGAACTGTTCTTTCCTATCCACTCTGCCAAGAAGCCTCATGATTTTGAACGCCTCTATCAAAACGCCTCTCTGGCTTCCCTTCTCCACGGACACCCACTCCAACTTCTCCAATCCATGCAGGTAACTGAAATCGCTCACACTCTGCCTAAAGCCTTCACATCTTTCTTAAAATGTGGTGTCCAGGATTAGACACTTTAACCAGTCGAGGCCGAAGCAATGAGGTTCATCATAACTTCCTTGCTTTTCTATGCCCCTATTCATAAAGCCCAGGATTTTACATGCCTTTCTAGCCACTTTCTCAATCTTTACTGGCACCTTCAATGATCCTTGCACATGAAGCCCAAGGTCTCTCTGTTCCTGTGCCCTCTATTTAAACTGTGCCATTTGTTTTATATTGCCTCTCCACCAGAATGTCTTTCACCAGAATGATGTGGAGATGCAGGCGTTGGACTCGGGTGGGCACAGTAAGAAGTTTCGCAACACTAGGTTAAAGTCCAGCAGGTTTATTTGGAATCACGAGCTGCTCCTTCATCAGGTGAGTGGAGAGGTAGAAATCATAGAAACCCTACAGTGCAGAAAGAGGCCATTTGGCCCATCGAGTCCACCCAGGCCCTACCCCCATATCCCTACACATTTACCCGCTAATCCCTCTAACCTACGCATCTCAGGACACTAAGGGGCAATTTTAGCATGGCCAATCAACCTAACCTGCACATCTTTGGACTGTGGAAGGAAACCGGAGTACCCGAAGGAAACCCACGCAGACACGAGGAGAATGTGCAAACTCCACACAGACAGTGACCCAAGCCGGAATTGAACCCAGGTTCCTGAAGCTGTGAAGCAGCAGTGCTAACCACTGTGCTACCGTGCCACCCAAAGGTAGGTTCACAAATATGGCATATATAGGCAAAGACACAATTGCAAGATAATTGCAGATTGGAATGTGACGAATGGTTAGAATGCAAGTCTTTACAGGTAATCAAGTCTTTGCAGGTGCAGACAGGTTAAAGAGATGCGAGTTGTCTCAAGCCAGGACAGTTAATAGGATTTTACAAACCCTGGCCAAATGGTGGGGGTTACACATAGTGTGACATGAACCCAAGATCCCGGTTGAGGCCGTCCTCATGTGTACGGAACTTGTCTATCAGTTTCACCAGAATGTATCACTTCACACTTCCCTGTATTAAATTTCAATGGAGTTTATTCTCCTGAGAGTCTGTCCTTCGCACATTTTGAATTTGTGCCCTGCACACCCAAGTCAAGGTCATTAACATGGATCAAGAAAAGCAGCGGTCTGACACTGAACTCTGTGTAACCCCATTGCAACCTTCCTCTGGTCTGAAGAACAATCATTCACCATTACTCTCTGAGGCCTGTCATGCCGCCAACTTCACATCCATGTTGCCAGTGTCCTTTTTATCCATGCACCTCATCTTCGCTGGCACTTTATCAAACATCTTTTGGAAGTTTTCCAGTTAAAACACAAAGAAGATGCTGGCCTGAATTGTTTGCACCAGTTTGGTTTTTAAAGAGGCACTGATGATAAACCTTCTCCCTTCAATTGTTCCCAAAATGTGCATATATTTACTTTAATATTAGTCATCACAATTAAACCCTTTTATTAATTATAAGCCAATTGCAACATGACCAAATTGGGGTGGAATTTAGTCTTTGCTGCCTGAACAATAATCTGGCCCACTCTTCTCAAATACTGGCCAACCTTTACTCAGCTGATTACAAGAGAATGAAAACTGGATGGTTTCATGATTAAGAGAATAATCCTTTCTCCTGCTTTGTAAACTGGAGGTTTTCACTTCTTAGTGTGCATTGTTAACTATGATAAACTTTGAACATACTCAGTGGCAGAATTACGCAGCATGTTTCCATCAATCACTTTCTTTAAGGATCTGGGCACAAAGAACATTAACACCTCAAGAACAGCAGGAGGTCATACAGTCTCTCAAGTTTGTTCACCATTCAAGATGATCATGGCTGATGTTCAACCTCAGGTTCATTTTCCACTCCGATCTTCATGTTTGATTCCTTCAGAGTCCGAAAATCCATCAATCTCTCCCTTAAATAGACTCAACCATTGGAGCGTTCACAGCCCTCTGGGAGAGAGAATTCCAACAACAAACCTGAGTAAAGAAATTTCTCCTTAGCTATCGGAAATGTCCGGGATTCCTTTATCCAGAGATTATTACCCCTAATTCTAACTCTAGACCATCCATCCAAAAGAAACAAAGAGCGGGATTTTCCTCCCCCTCCGCAGTTTGCTTCACGGTGGCGGGAGGTGGTGTACCACTCGTGGGTGGTAGGGTCTTATGGTCCTGCCACTGTCAATGGGGTTTCCTCCTGAACGCACCCCGAGCCGCTGGGAAACCCACGACATGGTGCACCATCAGTTGGACCATAAGATCTTGCTGGCGTAAACGCCAGCAAGATTTCAGTGCACTTCTCAGCATTTTTCCTGTCAAGCTCTTTTAGAATCATATACATTTCAATGAGATCACCTTCCCTCTTAGTGTAGGCCCATTCTACTTAATCGCTCCCTATAGGATAACTGTCTCATCTCAGGGATCAAGGTACTGATCCGTAATTGCAATGCCTCTAAGGCAAGTATAGCACTATCAATTATTTCCAGAAGATCATTTCAGGGAATTATACAATATGAGGCCAATAATATGACTGACAGTGTGCCAAGTATTAACATGCATTGGTTACCTGTTCCCACACTGTTGGGCATTGAAGTCTGCGATGTACAGCATGCCTGATGCACTGAGTGCTTGACAATGCAGTTAACAATGCTCATGTTAAGAGAAGTTTGATTTTAAAATTGCACCCTGGCTGGCCTTTTCTCTAATACGGCTACCCAATGTTTCTACTCATGAATTTGTGAAGGGTAGTTCATGCCTGATGAATCTGATTGAATTTTTTGAAGAGGTGCCTAAAGCAGTGGACAAGGCAATGCCTCTGGATGCTATTTATTTCCAAAAAGTATTTGGTAATATCGCTCACCTCAGACTGTCAGCTGAAATTGAAAGTCATGGAATTGAATGTAAATTGTAGAGCTGGTTAGTGAATCGGCTGAGCCACAGGAAACAGGGATAATGAGGGATTGTTTAATTGGCAGAATGATGTCCCACAAGAATCGGTGTTTGGGCTTTAATCATTCACTATTAATAGCTAAGATGATGCAATAGAAACCCACATATCCGAATTTGCCAGTGACACAAAGATAGGTGGCATGATAAGCAGTGTGGATGGAAGAGTAATGTTACAAAGAAATATTGATAGGTTAAGTGAATTGGTAAATTGTGGTCTATGGATTTCAGTGTCGGCAAATGCGAGTTCATCCACTTTGGGAATTATACAACACAATTATACAAAAAGGAATGGAACAGGGGACTTTCTAAATAGTGGAAAGCTAGACACAATGGAGATCCACATAAATTTATGGGTTCAAATAAGTAAATCATTAAAATAATCAAAAAAGCTCATGGAATGCTGGCCTATATATATCTCAAGGACACAAACACAAGAGGGTAGGAGCTGTGCCTCAGCTACTCAAAGCCCTGGTTAGACCACACCTGCAGTACGGTGAGCAGTAGTGGGTGCCAAACCACGGGAAGGTTTTATTAAGCCAAAAGAGAATGCAGTGTGATGTACCAACATGATGCTTGGACTCCAAGGATTAAATTATGATGAGAGATTACATAAACGAGGGTTGTACTCCCTGAAATTGAAATTTAAGGAGTGATTTGAATGCAAATTTCATGATGTTAAGAGGAACAGAGAAGGTAATTAGAGAGAAGCTATTTCTGTTGTTTGGAGAATCTAGGAATAAGAGGGCATAGTCTACATATTAGAGCCAGGCTTTTCACGAGCGAAATCAGTAATCTTTTCTACACACAAATGATATTAGAAGTTTGGAACTCTCTTCCCCAAATGGCAAATGATACCATGGCTAATTGTTAAATGTAAAACTGAGACTGAGAGTTTGATACAAAGGGGAGCGGGGCAAAGGTGGGCATATCTGGTTAGGTCACAGTGAATAGCAAAAATGGCTTGAGGAGATAAGTCACTCCTGTTCCTATGTCCTTATACCCTAGGCCTGCTGAAGGTGAATTTTTCAAAGACTTGCTTATGTCTTGGGGATTTTGTGCAGGGGGAAGATCCCATCATACTAGTCTGAGAATTTGAAATTTGTCTCAAAATTCAGAAATAAAAAGCTGTGTACGTGAAGCTGTTGGATTGTTCTATGTACCAACTGGTTCACAATTGCCTTTTGGTGAAGAAAAATTGCTGTCCTTACTCATGCTAGCGTCAAGGTGTGGTGATGACCCATTTGCTTTGGGAAGCATTTGTCCCTTTGAGAACAAAGTAGACTAGAGGGTATGAAAAAGGGCCAACTTCCTGATTATGGCATTATTAGGAAATGCCAATGTGAATTGGGTTGCCATGGGGATAAACAGCCAAGCTGTAACGGGTAAATAGAAAGATAATTGGAGTGGACTTGGGTCAGCCTGTGTTTTATGCTGGGCAATTCAAAACAACCAAAGATGAAACAAGCAAGGTTCTCTCCCAATGTGACAGTTTTCTGCTTGGCTGTTTGCAAACAAATCCTGGTGTTGAAGCTGGTCTCTGAGAATAAAGCAGTGACTGTGTTCCTGTGAGCATCTTAAATCCATTTGTCACTCCTCATCTTCTCTTCCTGTCAACTTCAAACTTCTCAGATTCCATGTTATACAGTGGGAAAGGGTAGAGAGCTGAAGATAGGAAGACCAATCGATTGAATAAGACCCACTGTCATTGTTTCAATGTTGCCAGAGCTCAGACTGTTTAAAGGGATGGGCAACTCTGGGGATTCTGTACCATCAGAATTGTTGTGATGCAAGTGAGAGAGGCTTGCTGGTGGTAACCACATCCAGGGGTTTCAGATGGAACATGGCTACTGGTCAATACGACTCAAAGACCAAAGCAATCGAGTGGGAAATGAGAGCTCCTGCCCAGCAAAGGCCGAGTTGGAAAGACTGTGAGATCGCATGGGGTCTCACATTTATGCGGGAAATAATGTGAGTGCTTGTAACTACATGAAATGCATCTTTACTGTTGTGGATTTCTGAGCTGGTGCACGGTAGGTATGAGCGCTGGAACGCAGTTATTCATTGAAAGCGATATTAGAAAATATTGGGGATTTTAGCAAAGAAATGTGACCATTTAAAGTGAAATTTACCTCTGTTTGAAATATCCTTCATCTGTTAATATTTGAATTATGTTGATATTAATTGGTTTGTTACAGTAAAAGTTTTCAAAAGTGAAAACTTGTCCATCGATTTTCTTTCTGTCGGCTTTGTAGGGATTTCTTTCTTTTAAAAGTTACTGGCCTCTATGGAATTTGCAATTCCACACCAGTTTTTGGTCCTACATCAATATAATTGATGCGAAGTGCCCCCTGAAGATGCTTCAGGAAGGCAAAGTTTGAATCAAATTGCAACAAGAATAACAAGATGTAATTACATTCACCATGTAATTTGCAATGGCTCAAGCAGAAAGGTGCACCACCAGTTCAATGGCACAATGACAGTAAATGTCATACATCCTCATTTTCATATTTTGTATTCTAACATAAAAGCATTCAAATATAATCCTTTCTAATGGCCACTAAGAGCAGCACGGTGGCACAATGGTTAGCACTGCTGCCTCACAGCGCCAGGGACCTGGGTTCGATTCCCGGCTTGGCTTACTGTCTGCGCAGAGTCCGCACGTCCTCCCAGCATCTGCATGGGTTTCCTCCGGGTGCTCCGATTTCCTCCCACAGTCCAAAGATGTGTGGGTTAGGTAGATTGGCCATGATAAATTGCCCCTTAGTGTCAGTGGGATTAGCTAGGATATATGCATGGGGTTATGGGGATAGGGTCTGGGTGGGATTGTGGTCAGTACAGACTCGATGGGCCGAACGGTCTCCTTCTGCACTGTAGGATTCTATAATACTCCAATATTTTCTAATAGAAAATGTCATTAGATAGTTCCCTTTCAAATAATACATGCCTTAAAGGTTTAATCTGCAATAGGTAAAAAGAAAACTCATGTAAAGTATTCAGATGATTGGAATTTTTAAATTCACTAAAACACAGGCTCCAATATGAACTCAGACGCATGTTGAGTGTGTGTGTCTGGTAGGATTTCGAGCGGTAAACTCGGAGATCTGCCGACAGCTAATTTTCATTTTACTTCCAGTGCCTCAATTGATTGTGCAGCAACAGACATGGTGGAAACCTATGAGCCATTATCACAACTCCAGTATTGAAAGGGCCGTCCAAAGATGGAATTTGGAGAAGTTTGGAGTTGACAGGAAGAAAAGACAGGAAGTGACAAGTGGATTTAGGATGCACAAAGGCTGTGACCTACTTCAGTGATGTCTCCCTTGATGTACTGAAGACACGATGAGAATTCCAAGAAGGAGATATTCTTCCCTAGCAATGGGAGCAAGAAACCTGCTGCTTACACAATGGCTGGATGTTGACTAAGGATTTCAGTAGCAAGAACATTGTATCACGCTCCCAGATTCATTACAGGAAGCACCTATCCAAATCAGGAAAAGTGAGTATATTTCACATTCACCTACCCCATCCCCTCATTCTGCCCTCTCAACCTTACTCCATCATATCGCTTCTCACACCCATTCACTTTGCAGATGCAACCATCCTCTTTCTCTCTGCACTTCCTCACATTCCCATCTCATCCTCCACCGTTCCACTCACTCGTGTCCTTATGCCATTCATCTGAAGATTGGCCTCACCAACTGCACTCCATCCACTGGGTGAACATGTGCCATTAGTCTCAGTGATAGGTCTGGTCTTTCCCATGTTACAGGGGAACTGAGCACAGAACATGAATGGGAGGAAGAGAACTGGAGGTGGTCCTGAAGAGATTGTCTAGCCACCAACTGCAGAAGAGGAAGTTTGGGAGACCAGAGGTTTATTAACATCCCTGGTTGGAGATGGGGTGTTGGGACCACCCAGTTAGCAGGTGACACAATTAAATATCAGTGATTCGGATACGCAAATGTTGCTGAGACCAGTTAGACAGATAGCTGGGTTTTCACTGGGTGACTCACACTTCACAAGTGAGCCACAGCAGCTGTTGGTGGCAGGGACAGCTGTGGAACGTTTACATAGGGAGGAACAGACATCTTCAAGCTCTGTTGGACATAGAGGCTGTACCATTGATGAAAAGGAGAATCATTAAGCGGTTGCAGAGATTTTATCAGCCCCCACAATTGTCTGTGTGTTCTCATCTTGCTTTCAATGACAGGTTCCAGGAAGCCCAGGAAACCCATGGATGTGAAAATAAGCTTAACAATGTATTGAAGTAGCACCCTAATTTAGCGACTTGTATATATGTTTTGAAGGAACCTGGCTCACCCAAGCAGGTTGCAGCAACCAGCTTAAGGCCTGTGTTAAACGCGTGAACTAAGTGGGCCGAGTTTTCCCTTCCCGCCTGTCACGAGAATCGTAGTGGGCGGGACATGGACCATGCAAAAATCCATTGATCTCGACGGGATTTTCCAGTCTTGGGGTGAGTGCGGCCGAAAAAACCCGTCCAGTGTGTTGGAACTTGCTTCTCAATGTGTTTGTATTTTTGTCGGATTTAACCCCCACTCACAGCCAAACCCACGGGTTCCTCCAGCTTAAAATTCCTCCCAAAGTTTCTGTAAAATAGTGTGATTTTTACCTATTCATATTGCGGGTGTGTGAATTACTTTCTCTATAGGGTTGAATAAACATAAATTGTAGCATGGAGAAATCTGAAAACTTTGAGTTTACGTGGCAACTTAACTCACCCTTTTCTCATGCCAACGGTATTCACATAAACATGGGGAAAAAGGCACATGATTATACCATTCTCTTCCTACCAACCTGTTGACAAGATATTATACTGTAAAGGTAGCATATATAGTGCATTCGGCAACAATGATTGGTAATAATGCCAAAGGATATACTGGATGTGGAGTATTAAAACAATGCAGTTCCGTAAAGCGCTCCAGCGCTGGACTATAAATCATACTGGTTCCATACCAGACTATTAAATATTCGTCAAGAGTCTAGATAATGTCATTTTTCATCAGCCTTTCAGCTGGAGGAAATAAAGTTAAAACTATACTCTCAAATATCATAACAATACACAGACTCAGACTCAATTTAACCCTTTAACCTTTCCATTAAAAATGTCATTAAATCTTTGAATACAGACTTAAAGAACAGGGCCAACTGGGCAGAAGGAATAAAACAGATTTTGTTAACTTCAGTAGAACAAGTTCTAATGCTATAACAGTGCATGGCATGCATTCATTTATAACTTTTATGGGGTGTCCCGGACTACATTTATTTAGAAAAATGACAAGGTAAATGAAAGATCAAACAAACAGTATTCTTTCTGCAGGCTCTGGATGGATTAAAATGCCTAATAATCTGTCATGCGTGAAATTTTGTAATATATCTGACAGGTTCATTACATTTGAGGTATTCCTGCTCTAAAAGAGAGACAGCACTCCCTTGTTATTGTCACTTTCTCTGAGCCAAGACCGAGCATGCTGCTGAGACCCAAGTGGCAGAATGAAAAGTCTCTATATTGGCACATGATGCCCTCTGCTTGGAAGTGCCCAAGCCTCTGGTTCAGGTCAAAATACGACCTGAAAGTAAGCCGCTCTTTGCTGATTTCCTGGCAAGATTGATTGTATTGTGATCGCCTCTCCAATCTTTTTTAACATTTCCTCCTGCTGGCAGGCCACCAGCACATTACTCAAGTGGACATTCTTCCTGTATCTGCCCAGACACTGTTTGCTGGCAGCCATCTGACTGTGGGGTTGGCAGGGAGAAAACTAAGGTCAGCCCTGTCCTTACTGGACATCCACCAGCTTCTAATAAGGGGTCGTGGGACCACGATCAAAGGCAGGAACGCTGGCCAGGATTTTCCCTCCGCAGCCGAGTGGGTTTTGAGGCCTCCTGTGGCACCTCACTGCCTGAAATCAAGTCAACTTCATCCTAGGCCAGAGACATGAAAAAACACATTAGACAATCTGCCGTAAACTTTTCCATTGCCAATGTTTTTAAAGGGAAAATAAAAGTCATAACTGGAGTAAAATACATTGGATTTATTCAAGCAATTCAGGAGAGGGGGGACAGAGGACAATCAGCCAGAAGGAACAAAGGTTGAGAAGATTCTTCATAGGAGGGAACCCACTTTTCCATTGATGAATTCACACGGGTTCAGAATGACAATCCCTGAAAGGAGGATTATTGAATTCCAATGGGAAATGTCCAGGTTTATTCCTCAACCTATGTGGACACTTGAACTCAATAGGTCTTTACAGAAAAGCCTCTGTAGCTTCCTAGTTCCTAGGGGCTGTTGCCTCATGGCGCCAGGGACCTGGGTTCAATTCCTGGCTTCGGTCACTGTCTGTGAGGAGTCTGCACGTTCTCCCCGTGTCTGTGTGGGTTTCCTCCAGGTGCTCCGGTTTCCTCCCAGTCTGAAAGATGTGCTGGTTAGATGCATTGGCCATGCTAAATTCTCCTTCTGTGTATCCGAACAGGTGCCGGAGTGTGGCGAGTAGAGGACTTCCACAGTAACTTCATTGCAGTGTTAATGTAAGCCTACTTGTGACACTAATAAATAAACTTTTTTTAAAAGTCCTAGGTTTTTCTACTATGTTCATTGGGGAATTATCACATCTTCATGCAACTGTATATGTTTGAACGTTGAAAGGTACCAGTGTAACAACGCTTCTTAAGGAACATCCTGATTTCCACATTTCAAGTAGGGATGTTAGAGGCTGTTGACTGCTTTGCTGCTTAGAACCAGTTAGTGCTGCTGGCCTCACTGTCATTCCGATCGGAAATTCTGGGTTTAAGTTTCTTCGAGATTAAGTGTGTAGGTAATTTTGCCCCAATGTTGTGAATAATTCTACTGCATTGCAGATAGGCCATGGGATGCATTCTGAACACACAGGAAATGAATGGAGAATGGTCCTGCACCCTCAGAAATTCATCCCCAAACCACTGATAATGAATCCCAGGAAAATAAAAATGCAACGTAAAGTATGGCAAAATATGTCGACAGAGACATAGTGATTGATGTGCGAGTAGCCCAAATGATTACTTTATAAATAGCGACCAATACATTCAGAAGGCAGCAAGCCATGATTTGTACTACTTATCTCAGGGCCCAAGTCTGTAAACAGCTCATTAAACATCCCCCACCATTCCCATGTGTTGCTCAGAGCGTTAATGTTATCAAGAATGTCAACATTTTCATTTTCTTCCATCGTCCTGCAATTCTGAGTGCAGCATTGCTTGCCTATCCGAAATGTTGGCGAGTGCTCAGCAGCACCGCTCAGCCATTCTCCTTGACATCCTTTGGCCAGTTCAGAACAACTCTCACCCCGAACAGCTGCTCCACCCGACTGATCAATAATGTTTACAACTGAACCTTTCCAGCAGTGAGGAACGACTACAGCTGTGATCACTACAATTGAACTCTGCTAATGTCTACCAGCAACAGCCGTGACAGTATCAGGCTGCTTGTAGGTTTGCAGAAATGTATCTTGACCATTCATTTCGAACGAGCCATCACTGTAAATGGTGAGCAGTTCATTGAAACATCACAAATATTTACCGTTCCCTTACATTTTACTAAGGAACAATATTGCTCTGATTATAGTTCTTACAGCAAATACTTAGAAGGTAAAAGTTTCTGACAAACTCTGCATTATGATGTCAGAATTGTATCTTGAGGTTAAGGGTACTTACTACAGAGATACCTTATTCTAAGTAGATGACCGGTGATAAAATCAATTGGAACCTATTCTTACCAAGATAACTTTGATTGAACTGGTGCCTGTAGATGATATAATGTACTCTGCAGACAATTTTCTTTCATAGCATATAAAAATGGATAGCGGCTGCATGATGAAGTAATTTGCAGTGAAGTACACCAGCAGGTTCCAAAAGACAAACAGTTGTATGACAAATGGCAAATTTGTTACAAAAAGGCCTTCAAGAAACAATTTGACGAGATCCATATGTAGAAATTTGAGTTAGATTCTGCATCCAAGGCTATGAATAGCTAAAGTGAGCAAAACCTATAACCCCAAGCGGTGCCAAAAGGAAAGCAGTCCAATGAACACTGAAGACGTATAGTAATTACCTCAAAAGAAATGGCTCCATACACACTGCGCTAACCTCAGATAAGGGAAGATAAGTGTCTTAGAAGTTCTTGCACAAAACATTTACGACTGCAAAATAGCTGAAGCACTATTCATTTTTTCCAAGGTTTTTTCTTCCCCCCCTCTCCTTGCTCAGAAGCTTTGGTCCACCAGTGTTGGAGACTACAGTGCGTTTACCCTCCTTTTATCCTCAACTAGTTATAGTACTACAGGTACAGTATGTTCCAGACAATAATTCCAGGCATTTCCCCAATACGCACAGAATTTTAAAAAAATGCCTGGAAGTTATTAAAAGGCAGTAATTTTAAGCAAACGGTTCAGTTCCAGGGGGTTAGAATTGACATTTGAACCCTGTGATTAGTTTTAGGCTTTGAAATTATCCTCTGGCATCCAGTGACATTTATAGCACGGACACATTCAACTTTGTGTCCTGATTATGCTGGTTTATGTTCCTACTGTGTTTTTGTGTGGGCAGTCGACGTTCAGCGTATTTCACATTGCTGACATGCAGTCTCCAAATGAATGGACTAATGATTGCTGTATTGTTAATGGAAGAATCATGTCATACATCAAGCTCCAGTCTGAAGTCAAATCTGTGAAACTATAACTCTTTGCGTCATGTGGACACACAGGAATGCTCAAAAGGGGATGTGCAGCTGTAAGGGAAAATAGAAATTCTGATAAATGCAAAATGGGAATAGCTTTATAAAGTACACAATATTTTAAACCTGGACGTCTATCAGAAAGACCGCTATAGATAGATGTGCAATATCTGTAACATATTAAAATGTTTCACAAAGCGCATATCTTCTGTGCATAGTTACATGCTGTAACGCTACGCTGGCTGCAGTTAAAGTAAAAGAACAATAAATCAGATCCGAAGAGGTAGGAAGAAGGCCAACCAATAGTAAGAACATCAACTGGAAAAGCTTCAGTCAGAAATTACTATCAATCGGTGAAAATAACCAATCTTCCGTGATCAGTCAGGAGATTAAAAATAATGGGAAAACCAATTAAATCACTCAGTAAGCTTGAAGAAATAAGATGCTTTGCCCTTTTCAGCAAATGTAATTTTTAAAGTCCATAAGAATGCAATCAATAATCATGTAATTAATAACATGCTAAGACTTAGAGTCATAGAGGTTTACAGCATGGAAACAGGCCCTTTGGCCCAACTTGTCCATGCCGCCCTATTTTTAAAAAAACCCCTAAGCTAACCCCAATTGCCCGCAATTGGCCCATATCCCTCTATACCCTTCGTACCCATGTAACTATCTAAATGCTTTTTAAAAGACAAAATTGTACCCACCTCTACTACTACCTCTGGCAGCTTGTTCCAGACACTCATCACCATCTGTGTGAAATAATTGCCCCTCTGGACACTTTTGTATCTCTCCCTTCTCACCTTAAACCTATGCCCTCTAGACTCCCTTACCTTTCGGAAAATATGTTGACTGTCTAGCTGATTTGTGCCCCTCATTATTTTATAGACCTCTATAAGATCACCCATCAGCCTCTTACGCTCCAGAGAAAAAAGTCCCAGTCTATCCAGCCTCTCCTTATAACTCAATCCATCAAGTCCCGGTAGCATCCCAGTAAATCCTTTCTGCACTCTTTCTAGTTTAATCATATCCTTTCTATAATAGGATGACCAGAATTGCACACAGTATTCCAAGTGTAGCCTTACCAATGTCTTGTACAACAAAGAACAAAGAACAAAGAACAGTACAGCACAGGAAACAGGCCCTTCGGCCCTCCAAGCCTGTGCCGCTCCTTTGTCCAACTAGACCAATCGTTTGTATCCCTCCATTCCCAGGCTGCTCATGTGACTATCCAGGTAAGTCTTAAACGACGTCAGCGTGCCTGCCTCCATCACCCTACTTGGCAGCGCATTCCAGGCCCCCACCACCCTCTGTGTAAAAAACGTCACTCTGATGTCTGAGTTATACTTCGCCCCTCTCAGCTTGAGCCCGTGACCCCTCGTGATCGTCACCTCCGACCTGGGAAAAAGCTTCCCACTGTTCACCCTATCTATACCCTTCATAATCTTGTATACCTCTATTAGATCTCCCCTCATTCTCCGTCTTTCCAAGGAGAACAACCCCAGTCTACCCAATCTCTCCTCATAGCTAAGACCCTCCATACCAGGCAACATCCTGGTAAACCTTCTCTGCACTCTCTCCAATGCCTCCACGTCCTTCTGGTAGTGCGGCGACCAGAACTGGACGCAGTACTCCAAATGTGGCCTAACCAGCGTTCTATACAGCTGCATCATCAGACTCCAGCTTTTATACTCTATACCCCGTCCTATAAAGGCAAGCATACCATATGCCTTCTTCACCACCTTCTCCACCTGTGTTGCCACCTTCAAGGATTTGTGGACTTGCACACCTAGGTCCCTCTGTGTTTCTATACTCCTGATGACTCTGCCATTTATTGTATAACTCCTCCCTACATTATTTCTTCCAAAATGCATCACTTCGCATTTATCCGGATTAAACTCCATCTGCCACCTCTCCGCCCAATTTTCCAGCCTATCTATATCCTGCTGTATTGCCCGACAATGCTCTTCGCTATCTGCAATTCCAGCCATCTTCGTGTCATCCGCAAACTTGCTGATTACACCAGTTACACCTTCTTCCAAATCATTTATATATATCACAAATAGCAGAGGTCCCAGTACAGAGCCCTGCGGAACACCACTGGTCACAGACCTCCAGCCGGAAAAAGACCCTTCGACCACTACCCTCTGTCTCCTATGGCCAAGCCAGTTCTCCACCCATCTAGCCACTTCTCCTTGTATCCCATGAGCCTTAACCTTCTTAACCAACCTGCCATGTGGGACTTTGTCAAATGCCTTACTGAAATCCATATAGACGACATCCATGGCCCTTCCTTCATCAACCGTTTTTGTCACTTCCTCAAAAAACTCCACCAAATTTGTAAGGCACGACCTCCCTCTTACAAAACCATGCTGTCTGTCACTAATGAGATTGTTTCGTTCTAAATGTACATACATCCTGTCTCTAAGAATCCTCTCCAAGAACTTCCCTACCACGGACGTCAAGCTCACCGGCCTATAATTTCCTGGGTTATCCCTGCTACCCTTCTTAAACAACGGGACCACACAACTTCAACAAGACATTCCAACTCCTGTATTCAATGTTCTGACCGATGAAACCAAGCATGCCGAATGCCTTCTTCATCACTCTGTCCACCTGTGACTCCACTTTCAAGGAGCTATGAACATGTACCCCTAGATCTCTTTGTTCTGTAATTCTCCCCAGCGGCCTACCATTAACTGAGTAAGTCCTGCCCTGGTTCAATCTACCAAAATGCATCACCTCGCCTTTGTCTAAATTAAACTTAATTCATTTGTCTTTTGTTTCAATTACATTCTGACCTAATGACCTCAGCTGCTCTCAAAAGCCTGGACTTAAGTTTAAATATTCTTCCTCAGAACTCTGACTCTCATAGCTGAAGGCTCATCCTACAGTGTGAGCCTGTACAGTGTGCACTATTTCACAAGAGGCTTCAGTGTTGTCAATCAAACTGTCTTGTTAGTAGTCTACATATTAGATTGTTCACCTTATTTCAGCTGAAAACGTTTGTGTGTTGCATTTGTTCATTGTACTGGCAAAACCCTGTGTCCTTTGGAAAATTTTAGGAGCCAAGCTCATTCCCAGGATCCGGTCCCACACACATTTAGAAGTGCGTCCTGCAGCACCATCTTATGGGAGGAGGCCAATTAAGAGGCTGCCTCCATGTTTGTCGTTCAGTTAAAGATAGTGGATGGGTTCCCAAAGTTGGAGGTCCAATCAGACGACTCAAAGCTGTGCAGTCCCACAGGGAGACATGGACACTCAACGCAGTCAGGAAAGTGTCAGCACCCCAAAATGGAGGTGCTGAGCAAAGTTAAAAATGAAGAGTGGCTGCAACTGTTACATAATTACATAATTGAAGCAAACACTTCAATTTCAGTGAGACATGAGCTAGGTTGTGCCTTTGCTGTTGTGGAGACAATACACATCTTTTTAGCCTGTCTTGATGCTCTCTCCACTCCCATTGTTTTGTTTCTTAAAGACTGGATTAGTTGTAAGTATTCGCATTCCAACCATTATTCATGTAAATTGAGTCTGTGTCTTATAAGTTCTGTTTGTGAACAGAATTCCCACTCACCTGAAGAAGGGGCTCAGAGCCTCGAAAGCTTGTGTGGCTTTTGCTACCAAATAAACCTGTTGGACTTTAACCTGGTGTTGTTAAACTTCTTACTGTGTCCCTTTAGCGCCAGAGTTGCATTGTTTTTTTAAGCAGTGTCGTATTCCAGTTCCACCGGTCCACATGATGATCATGAAATAAAGTTAACTTTCGATGAATCAAATTCCAAGAATCATTGTTAAGCAGGTTAAGCAGATCTTTATCATAGTTGCGGGGGCCAGTGAAAGTCTAACTGTTTGATGTACTTCTTATTTTTCTTAAGAGCTGTCTCGAACCATAACAGAAGAACTTCTTCAGCATCAGGATAGGCAGCCATTCTCAGCTTCTTCCTTGCTGGATAGAATGTCTGTTTGCTGAACTATTAGAATGAGTGACATTTTCAGCCTGGTGTGGGCCAGGATTCTTCGATCTTATTCACTCCACCACCGCTACCAGAAAAATCTGAGAATTCGGCGCTTAGCCAAATCTCCATTCACTGCAGTGGAACCGGAGAATCCCTGCCGCAGGTGAATAGCAAAAGGCACAGAATAATAACCTTGATTAGCCAAAATTCCATTGTGGTTGATCCGATTTACTCCGATTTATTCGGAGCATCCTGGCCATCTGACAGAGGAGGCGGCTCACCATTGACCGCTGGCAGAATCTTCTGGCCCTGCTGATGTCTGCAGCATTGTGCATGGTTCATCGGTCCAGTTGCCGGGGAACCCGCTTTGGGGAATGGGTGTTCGCCTTCAGCGGGACTGGAAGATGGAAGATCCCGCCAGCAGGAAGGGCTGGAAAATCCCAGCCAATATATTCTCTTTGATTTTCAGAATAGTGGACAAACTTGGTGGTGGAGTCTCCCACTCTTTCGTGAAGCCCACTTTCTGCTTCCCGCCAGAGTTTTCTACTTGCTCTATCAACCTCACCTTTGCTCTGATTGACAACACTCTCAGCTTCCTCATGGGTATCGCCATTCTCATATCCTTAGCACGTCACTTTACACAGAAATGATGGCTTGGCTAGTGTGCCATATTAGGTGCTCTTGGGTCGAACCACTCCACTCTGATTGGTTGGTGCGGTTGGTGCAGTCACACGCACCCTGGCAGAAGAAGCGGGCTTGCGTGTCTGCTGTGGAAGTACCTCTTGTCCAAGGGATTTTGATATTATTTTTCTTGCCAGTGACAAACAAAAGTTTGGGTAAATCGGATCAACCACAATGGAATTTTGGCTAATCAAGGGTATTATTCTATGCCTTTTGCTATTCTGCCAGTGGGAATGGTTGATATCTTTGACAAAATTGGAAATTTGTGTAATTCGAGTTTGACCTATCTAGATTTCATTGCAATGGGGTTAAGTTCCCACTGAAAAGTCCAAGCTGTGGCTCATGTCGAGTTAAACAGCAATGGAACTAAGCGGTGGCCATCTTTCAGTTTGAATATTGAGAAATCCAAGTGAAAGTCCAAAATCCAGGACATTCTTTCTCCATGTTACGTTTTGGGTATCTCAGGGCTGTGCATCATGGCTCACCACATGTTTCCATCTCGAGCAGTCTTTCCATGAGATCACAGTGGCACAAGGACTGAACCCATATCATCGGCATTGTTAAACAGCACACTCTTAACAATCTGAGCTAACCAGCCCCACATTGTCCAGCTTACAAGGGGCAAAAATGACGCTGAGGTCAATCAGGAATTACTAATCAGACGAACTCATGCATGGGTTCACAAATTATGAACATCTTAAGGGAATGGAAGATTGAAGGATTACAGATTTGATGTCCTGGAAAAGAATGAGTTAAACGTAGATGATGATCATGTTGAAATCAAATTGATTGCACAAAGATGTAGGAAGAAGAAATATTTGGACAGTTCAAAAGAACAAGCAAAGAACCCTCAGAAGAAGAAGAAAATACAGACAAAATACGCCAGCTAATCTACCAGGCATGCCCCACACTGGTGATGGCTGGAGCATCCTGCCAAAATACTTCCTGGCTACCCCCATGTAATCTCGATTATAACTTTATTAACAAAATGGAGAAAAATTTAAGAAGCCTATGGCAATCAAGAATGTGGAGACAAGAGGTCTATTAGAGAAAACACCTTTTGCTTGTATCTGTTCAAAGGTGTGATGTCCAAGAGAGTGACAGGGAGGTGTCAGAAGAATGTCTTGAGATGGAGTACATGGACAAGTCTTAACCTCAGCTTTACAGGGTGAAGAGCTGTTGAATTGGCAACAGATGTTTGGAAATATCTTCAGCAACGGAGGAGCTGCAGAAATGTCACTGGAGGTCAGAGGAAGTACTGAAGCTACAACTGTTAGCCACAAGGGAGTTGGTGGCGAGGAAACATGGTTAATACTCAGTCACCATCACACAGGCATGTCTCCAAGTACAGACTAAGAAGGTAAGAGGTACAGATAGGCAGGGGGCAGCTAGATCAGGAAGCAGTTAATGAAAATGGTTGGTGAGGGTTTTGAATGAAGCCCAAAGTCAAGATGGCATTCACTGTTTCTTATCTGCTCATTGAGTCCGCTTGTGTTGTATCTCAAACAATTTCATTGTGTCTTCTGCCAGAAGTTTTGTTCCTCCAGACTGCAATAAAATAAATCTGAAGCAGCCCAATGGATAAAATTCCAATGGAAAAATTAGGTGAGGCTGAATAGTAGAAAGGCAACAGTCTAATCATGGTATCTCTCACAGCATGACCATAGCTATGAAGTTGTCATGCCAGGAAAACTGTTCTGAATTATGTGATTCATGTGGATAACATGCTGCTGTTTTGATATGAAAGCTCTAGGAGGCTTCAAATAAAATCATTGGTAACACACTGCACAATGGCATTGGCCCATGGTTCAATATTCAATTGGTAGATATATGAGCCTGAGAGAGGAAACATTACTGAAATGCTTTTTCTTTTGTATAAATTAAAACCTGTCCACCATACATTACCTTCTCAGAGAGCACAGCAGCGTCAACTCCACTTGTCAGGGAATAGTTTAGATGCACTGGAAATATTTTTGAGTGCAAAATAATTTCAACTGTTGCCAAGATAGGGCAGCAGTGCTGAGTTTGCAAGGCATGGATTATAAGACACGATAAGCTAGATCAGAAGACACTGGAACTTTATCGCACTTGTATCAGTTACTTTATCTTCATGAAGAAGATAACAGGTTGAACAGACTAAAGATCTGAAGCATAACATTTTTCATATTTTGGTTACAACATCTTGAGTTACAAATTGCAAATGGATGCCTTGTCTCAACTACAACATCAAGTCATGTTCACATGTGTAAATAGCTAAAATATTCTCAAAGCACCAGAAATATCCCGCACGTAAATTCTACAGGAAATACCATGTTATCAACATCCTGTACAGACATACACACAGGAGTAGGATTATCTTTCTGAACTTCTTAAAAACACTTCTTTCACTTGAAATGACACCTTTGGCTCACCTTTAGCAACACTATCTCCATTAGGAGCATGGCCAGGCTTTGTACCTCTTCGGCTTCGACTTGGCAAAGAAAGACTTCATGCTGTCATTAAAGCTACATGTGAAAATGAAATATATTGTGTGAAGCCCATGCCAATCTGTTATGTTGGATGAATTTTCTGGAAACAGGAAAACACTATTAAAAAAAGTTATACTGTCTGCTCAGCCTGGAGAAGACAGAAATTAATCTGATCCATCTCCAGGTGTAAGCTGGCATAGGTTTTCGGAAGTGTGGAGAATCACAGTATTTATTGTTGTAATCACTGCTTTCCAACCTTTTCTTATCTTGATTGGTAAGGGGATCAAAGGTAATGGGGAAAAGGCAGGAGAATAGAACATAGAACAGTATAGCACTGAACAGGCCCTTCGGCCCACGTTGTTGTGCCGAGCTTTGAGGTTGAATGAGGTTGAGAAACTTATCAGTCATGATTGAATGGTGTAGACGACTCGATGGGCCAAATGACCTAATTCTTCTCCTATATTTGTGGTCTTATGGTCACAGAATGGTCGCGTACTTGAATTATGGTGTTATTAATTGCACTACTCAATAAACAGATTGGTATATTCCAGTTGTTCCAGTGATTGATTTACGTGCAAGAGAAGCAGCAAATAATGACTGCCGATCTACATTGCAGCAACTCAGTCTCTGGTAAACACAGGAAATACTTCACAGTAGGCATGGCAGTTGGGCTAAAAACCTAAAATTTACCTGTGACAAATTTATCAAGAATTACAGATGAGCAGTATATGCGTAGCTTGTAGAACGGCAATTTCAGTTTGTAAATTGACTTGTGCATGTGCTTTTAATGAATGGCCAAGCCAGGGAATTCACTTTGCACTCTGTATCCGCCTGAAGTCCTCCCCTGAATGTAATTTACATAGATTTGAAAATCTTCCTAAGGTTCCCTTGATGTCTTAGGCTGTGAATTACAAAGTCATAGAATACATGCCCTACGAATGGGATGCGGAGATGTGGCTCATTCAAACGTCTTCTCAGGTGATTTGGGTTCCTGTGGACAGATTGGCTGTACTTAGTGGCTTTGGAATTTGCCACGTCCAGTGATGCAAATATACAGCCATCTCAGAAGCTGCAGTTTCAAGTAACTGAAATGTTGCCTCAGTCTTTTTAGACTTCAGTCAGTGGTTTTCAGCCCATCGAGTCTGCTCCACCATTCAATCATGGCTGATATGTTCTCAACCCCATTCTTCCGTAACCCCGTAACCTTTGATCGCCTTACCAATCAAGATAAGAAAAGTTTGGATAGCTGTGATGCCCCACACTTCTGAAAACCTATGCCAGTTTCAACCTGGGAATGGATCAAATTAATTTCTCTTTTCTTCAAGCTGAGCAGAGAGTATAACTGTATTTTTCTTTTAATAGTGTTTTCCTGTTTCCAGAAAATTCATCCAACGTAACACACTGGCATGGGCTTCACACAATATATTTCATTTTCACATGTAGAGCCTTTTGACATCAACTCAAACAGCAGTCTAATGTGTGTGTGTCCAATACACATCTGGTGACAGTAATTGATGCCCTCACTCGTCTGCCCCCACTGAGTCAAATTCCCACTGACTCTCAGTTTGAAATGTAATTTTGATTGAGGTGTTGGAGAGACTGCCGTCCATGGAACGTTACCACAGCAGTGCTAATTACGCTCAACTCGAAGCAGTTTTGGATGAGAAAGTACATCCATTGCACACTGGAAACATTTGGCCTCAATTCACCAACAGCATATTAAACAGTCAGACAAAGTATATTAGAGTTTCATTCAGGTCCCAAACCAGAAGATCAAAAGGCAGTTGTTGCAAATACATACTTTATATCAGAAAAAACATTACAAATTTACCAGCTGAAAACCACTGAGTAAATTTTAAAAAGTTCGAGACAACATTTCAGTTCCTTAAAACTGCAGCTTCTAAGATGGCTAACATTTGCATCACTGCACATGACATTAAGTGCAGCCAACCTATCTACAGGAACTCAAATCACCTGAGAAGTGTGAATGAGCGACATCTCCTAACCCATTCACAGGACATCCAGACAATCCCTGGGTAGGGAAGAAGCATTAGACAGAATCACTCCAGACAAAGCATCTGGTTGAGAGAGGAATTTGTTCTCAACTAATTGAGTTGAAATTATACAGTTTGAACTCACTAACCATGACCATATTTGCATCACTGGTCAGTTGATAATAGAGGACCACGAGATATGCCGGTTAGCCTATTTTTTTGTTTGAAGGAACTGTTTTCTCCACCTTAGACTGATGCAGAAAGAACATCAATTGGAAAGAACACTGTGTGATCCTCCCCCTCTCTCTCCCCATCCAACTTGTACGTTTGAGCCCTGTCTGTTGTTTGAATGATGGCATCAAATATTAAAGCCCATGTTGAGGGCCTATAGTCAGGATTATTCAGAGGATTGGGATAAAATAATTCAATTTCTACACTCTGCAATTAGGGATGTACCAAATGAATCAACTAAATTCAGTCCATTCGAATTGATTTTTGGTCATGAGGTAAGAGAACCACTTAAATTGATCAAAGAGGAATTGGTGAGTCAGTGTTCTGAGCCTACATTGTTGGACTGTGTGTCAAACTTTAGGGAGAGATTAACTAGGCTGGTGAGTTGGCCAGACAGCATTTAAAAGTGGCACATCATATGATGAAAAAAAGTGGATAAGGGATCAAACATTTGTAGTTTTGATGGTGTGGAGAATGTATTAGTTTTATTACTATTGGTCGGTGGACTATTAAAAGCAAGATTTAGTGGGCCTTATCAAATCAAAAGAAAACCAAGTGAGATGAATTCTTTAATAAGAACGCCAAACAGATGGAAAACTCAATGTGCCATGTTAATATGCTCAAACTGTATTTTGATAGGGAAAGAAAGCAGAAAGAGGATATGTTAGTTGTTACAGCTCAGAGTGAAGAAACAAATCCAGGTGATTCTGAATTTGACATTCCTCAAATTAGATTGGACAATGAGGAACCAATCAGAAATTGGGATAAATTACTGAGTTACCTTCCAGAAGAAAATCAAGATAACCTGCAATCACATTGAGCTATATGTAGGAATAAGCTGTGAAGTACCAAAGTAATTGTGCATGATGTAGATGTAGGAAATGCTGTTGCAATTAAGCAACATCCGTAAAGACTTAATCCACTAAAGTTGGCATAGGTTCAAAAGGATATTGAAAGCATGCTTAAGAATGATATCATTGAAATGAGTTGCAGTGAGTGGAGCTCACCCATAGTGATGGTACCAAAACCAGATGGTACACAATACTTATCTATGAACTATAGAAAAGTCAATGCAGTTAGGAAGTCAGATTCGTATCCTATTCCCTTTATTGGAAGACTGTATTGAAAATGTGGGACAAGCCAATTTTATTGCTAAACTTGATTTACTTAAAGAATAATGGCCAAGTACCTTTATCCAAATGAACGAAGGAGGTTTTGACTTTTGTGACACCAAATGGTTTGCATCAATAAAAAGGCATGCCATTTGGAACGATGAGTGTGCCAGCAACATTCCGAAGACTAACCAATAAGGTCATTTCTGGACTAAATAATCGTGCTGTGAAAATCTGGTGGTTTTCAGTCAGATGTGGAAGGAACATTTAGAACCTTTAAAGGAATCATTCGTTTGACGACAGGAAGCGGGTTTGGTGATAAACTTGGCCAAAAGTGAATTTGCAAAAGCCCAAGTCACATTCTTAGGCCATACGATTGGACAGATGGCCCTTTGGAATGTGAAAACATAATTTACTGGGGAGTTCCCAATACCGTCAACGAGGAGAGAAGTGCTGAGATTCCTGGGAATGAATGCTTTCTACAGGAAATTTGTGCTAAATTTTAGCAGTATGGTTGGTCCACTGGCTGGACTTCTGAAAAAGCACAGAAAGTTTCAGTGGACATCTAAATAGAATAGAATCTCTACAGTACAGAAGGAGGCTATTTGATCCATCAAGCCTGCACCATCAACAATCTCACCCAGGCCCTATTCCCGTAACCCCATGTATTTACCCTGTTAATTCCCCTGACACTAAGAAGCAACTTACCATGGCCAAATCAACTTAACCTGCACATCTTTGGACTGTGGAAGGAAACCAGAGCACTTGGAGGAAACCCACACAAACAAGGGGAGAATGTGCAAATTTCACACAGACAGTGACCCGAGGCTGGAATCGAACATAGGTCCTTGGAGCTGTGAGGCAATAGTGCTAACCACTGTGCCACCGTGCCGCCCCTATTTGACAATCTGAAACCTGTGTTAACCACTGCAGCAGTTTTGGTGATACTGAATTATGCAAAATAATTCAAGGTGGCCATTGATGCAAGTGATGTGGGCATTGCTGCTGTACTGTTACAAAAAGACAAGGAAAGGATAGCAAGACCTAATGATTATTTTTCCATAATTAAATATTCATCAAAAGAGATATTTGACCATCTAGAAGACGACTTTTGGGATTGGCATTGCAACATTTATTATAAAATATAAAGTTTATTTATTAGTCACAAGTAAGGCTTACATTAACACTGCCATGAAGTTACTGTGAAATTTCCCTAGTCGCCACAGTGCGTCGCCTGTTCAGGTCAATGCACCTAACCAGCACGTCTTTCAGAATATGGGAGGAAACTGGAGCACCCGGAAGAAACCCACACAGACACGGAGAGAACGTGCAAACCCCACACAGACAGTGACCCAATCCGGGAATCGAACCTGGGTCCCTGGCGCTGTGAAGCAGCAGTGCTAACCACTGAGCTACCGTGCCACCCCATTATGCCAAAATTTCATCAGACAATTATTTACAATGACCATGATCTGGTTCACTAATAACCCATCTGGTTCACTAATGTCCTTTCAGGAAGGAAATCTGTCACCCTTATCTGATCTGGCCTGCATGTGACTCCAGAGCCACAGCAATGTGGTTGACTCTCAACTGCCCTCAGGCAACTAGGGATGGGCAATAAATGCTGGCCAGCCAACGACGCCCATGTCCCACAAATGAATAAAGAAAAAAATCCATTGATATTTCTGGATAAGTTTAAAGGTAAAAATGCAAGCCTGTTTAGATGCAGCTTATTATTGTAGCCATTTAACCTGAAGATTGTACATGTGGCAGAAAGAGAGAACATGATTCTCGATGCTTTATCACGACTTTGATGCAAAAGGTGGTGGAAATGTTCAGCATTGGAAAAGAAAGACCGACCTGGACTATAGCATTGTTTAACTTTGCATGCTTAGATGTAATAAGATACATTCTGACCTTATAATGGAAAGGAGGTCATTGATTAAGCAGCTGAAAATGGTTGTGCCTAGGACACTAGCCTGAGGAACTCATGCAGTCATGTCCTGGACTGAAATGATAGACCTCCAACAACCATAACCATTTTCCATTGTGCCAGATATGACTCCAACCAACGGAAGATTTTCCCCCTGATTTTCACTGACTCATTTTGCTAAGGCTCCTTTTTGCCATACTCAGTCAAATGCTTCCCTGATGTCACCTCACCTCTGGAGTTCAGCTCTTTTGTCCACGTTTGAACCAAGGCTGTAATGAGGTCAGGAGCTGAGTGACCCTGGCAAAACCCAAGCTGAACGTCCGTGAGCAGGTTATTGCTATGCAGATTCCGCTTGGTGGCTCTGTTGATGACCCCTTTCATCACCAATCACTTAATGATTGAGGGTAGACTGATGGGGTTGTAATTGGCCGGATTGAATTTATTCTGCTTAGTGTGTACCGGACATACCTGAACAATTTTCCACATTGCTGGCTAGATGCTAGTGTTGTAACTATACTGGAACAGCTTGGCTAGGGGCAAGGCAAGTTCTGGAACACAAATCTTCAGAACTATTGCTGGAATGTTATCAGGGCCCATTGCCGTTGCAGTATCCAGTGCCTTCTGCCATTGCTTGATATCACCAGATATGAATTGAATTGGCTGAAGACTGGCATCTGTGATACTGGGGACCTCTGATAGAGGCTGGGATGGATCATCCACTCGGCACTTCTGGCGGAAGATTGTTGCAAATGCTTCAACCTTATCTTTTGCACTGATGTGCTGGGCTCCTCCATCATTGAGGATGGGGTGGAGCCTCCTTCTTCAGTGAGTTATTTAATTGCTCACCACCATTCACAACTGGATGTGGCAGGACTGCAGAATTTAGATCTGATCTATTTATTTTGGAATTGCTTAGCTCTGTCTATCACTGCTGCTGTTTGGCATGCAAGCAGCCTTGTGTTGCAGCTTCACGAGGTTGACACCTCATTTTTAGGTATGCCTGGTGCTGCTCCTGCCATGCCCTCCTAAACTCTTCACTGAACCAGTGTTTATCACCTGGCTTGGTGATAATGTTGAAGTGGGGGATATGCCAGGCCATGAGGTTAGAGACTGTGATTGAATAAAATTGTACTGCCGCTGATGCCCCACATCACCTCATGGATGCTCATTCGAGTTGCCAGATCTGTTCAAAGTCTATCCCATTTGGCACGGTGACAGTGCCACACAACATGGTGGAGATTATTAGCAATGTGAAGACGGGACTTTGTCTTCACAAGAACTGTGTGGTGGTCACGCCTACTGATACCATCATGGACAGATATATCTATAGTAGGCAGGTTGGTGAGGATGAGGTCAAATATGTTTTTCCCTCTTTTGACTCCCTCACCTCCTGGCGCAGACCCGGTCTGGAAGCTATGTCCTTTAGGACTCAACTAGCTCTGTCTGTGGTGGTGCTATTGAGCCACTCTTGGAGATGGACATTGAAGTCCTCCACCCAGAGTACATTCTACACCCTTGCCACCCTCAATGCTTCCTCCAAGAAGTGTTCAACATGGAGGAATACTGATTCATCAGCTGAGGTATGTGATATGTGGTAATCAGCAAGCGGTTTCCTCACTCACATTTGACCTGATGCCATGAGACTTCTGAGGTCCAAAGTCGATATTGAGGACTCCCAGGACAACTCACTGCTGACCACCTGGCCGCCATCTCTGCTGGGAGGGTGAGAGTGGAACAGGATATTCCCAAGGATGGTGATGGTGGTGTCTGAGATATTGTCTATAAGGTATGATGATGTCAGGCTGTGAGACAGCTCTCCCAATTTTGGTACGAGCCCAGAGGTTAGTAAGGAAGACTTTACAGGGTCAACAGGGCTGGGTTTGCCAATGTGATTTCCATTGCCGAGGTTGGTGCCGAGTGGTTTGTCTCATTTCATTCCTGTTTGTAGACTTTGTAGCAGTTTGGTACAATTGAGTGGTTTGCTAGTCCATTTCAGAGGGTAATTAAGAGTCAACCACATTGCTGTGTGTCTGGACTCACATGTAGGCCAGACATTGCACTTCAAAATATTACTTAATCCATCCCCCCACTTTGTCCCCTATTTTGTTTGCATGAACCTGTGTACACGTGTGAAAGTTGGAGCATTTTGTATTATTTTTCCTTAGACTGGGTTAACAAACACAACAAACACTCCTCTTTTCCTTTCTAAAAAAACTCCAAGAAACTTATCTTTTTGTGTCTTTTACAGTCACAGTATGTGAACAGTTAAAAACCCAGTTGGATTCAAAGGAGGAGTGGGTAAAGTGGGTCAGTCTACCTGTCCTCAGTTGATTGTTGCAGTCGTATTGTAACACATGGCACAGGAATTCCCCCATCAGTCCATTTTGTTTGTCATAAAAAAAGACATTTTATCATAAGAGAGATATTAAATATATTCTGTTCATACAAGGTCACTTTGTTAAGATACAAGCAAAGCATGTTCTTCATTTTCTCCAGCTTTCTCAGCTCCTCGGAAATCACGACTTGCAAAGAGATCGGGACACCCCCTGCAATCTGTTCATCCGCAGGGCACGAACGTGGATTGCAAAAGTGCTTTTGCTGTGATCATGTGCTCGCATGATCCTATGTTCCTTCTTCAAAGGAATGGAGTGGATGAAAGCAGATTGGATTGTCTCTGCTAATTCTGGAGAGGATTCAGGCAAAATAAATCCCCGATTATGTCGCCCGTCATTTCACGCAAAACTCCTGACCATGGGATGCCGCTCGGAGTAACTTTCTGTTACCAAGAGGCACAAGGGGATTAAAACTGTTATCATGCACCGTGCCAATCAGGAGGCTGACTGAAGGAGGAGGGTGAAAGCACTGATGGATTGTATGTTATAAATCCTGTTTATCTTATGCTTCAGTATTCATGTGATTCACTGTATTTTACTGTGACTAATTTTATAAATAAATTTGTTTAGTTGTTTCAGCTTTTTAAAAATCGCTGGGGTGTCTGTAATATTTTCCATTGGTGTGTAATATGTTCCAAACATCCAAAGGGAATGTGGGAGCACAGCACATGGCAATACTTAATCCATTAGGAATGAACTGAGATATCTGTTACTCCACAGATCCACTTGTTCCTCAGGAAAAGATAAAAAAAAAGGCACCAAATTTAGAATGTTGCCCACTTACAGAACAGGAACATCATGCACAAGACCCCAACCCATGGTAGCACCCTTCACACTCAGCCATGCATTACAAAGTATAGGCTCCCTCGGAGAGAGAGTGAAATCATATCAAATACCTTCAGGGCACAAGCCCCACTACGAGAAACCTTTTGACCGGCTACTAAAGACAAATTAACCCAAGGAAAGTTTATTAAACCCAGCCGGGTTAAAGGTTCGCCCTGTTTACTTTTTTAAAATTAAAATACGTATAATCTATTGTGTTGTACAAGTCCTTTTCCAAGAATCACATACAGAAACCAGATACCTGTCTTGCTTGTCTAAGCATCTTTCATTAAAGCTCTTCCAGTAGCTGGCACAAGTACCTGCATGTTCCATTAGATCAGCCAGAACCTATGTGCAAAAATAGTCTGTCAATGAGGGGAAGTGGCAGCTGCAATCCCTTTAGCCATTTTCCTCTATTTATTTGCTGTATATGACGGCACCTCTAAAATCTGTGCAGCGCCGCAAGAACTTCCCATCCGCAAGTGATCAGAAATAAGAGTGCCCTTTTCCAACTAAAGGTTTGGAGGACATTCTTCAATTCTTTCACAGAACACAAATCAAAAGTCTCAGCGTGCACTAATCTCCCACTCTGAATTTATCCACTCCCACTGTGGGTTTGAATGTACAGTTTATAAAGACGATAAGATAGTTAAAGATGTTTGCAATCATATATCTCATTCACGTAATCAAAAAGAAACTGGCAGTGTAACAATATTATATTCGTTAATAAAAGGCAAAAAAAACGGGCACGTTTCCATAACGTTTAGAAAGGCTGAATGTTATTTTAAATAATATTTACACAAGCATGTTTTCTAACACAAATGTTCCTTTCGTTTGTAATCCTTTAGTTGTTCTGACAAGTCATTTCTAATAGTCGTTAATTTAATGGGTAAATCTGTCAGTGTAATAAAATTAGTGAAGAAATCCCAAGCTAGAAGAGATAAGAACAGGGACTAAAAATCTTGTAGGTGTTGTTGAAGAACACTTACAAGCAATAAATCCCAACTAAAATCTCCTGAACCACCTTGCTGCTCTTTCCATTGCAGTCAGTCAGACAGAAGGTAGAGTGTCACTGTCCATGACAATACAAAGGCAGAAAAGGGGAATATATACATCATTCATCAGCTTGCTCTTTCTGGCTACTACTGAACTGTGTCTCTGCAATGCTCTGCCTGTTCACAAACTGGGTAGTTGACACAAAACTTGGATTTTGAAAGCTTGTAGGCTGTGTAAGGAGAACAGAGAGGGACTTTACTAGACTACACAACATACAGGGAGCGTTTGAGGACTCTGGGTCTGTACTTGATGGAGTTTAGAAGGATGAGGGGATCTCATTGAAACTTACAGAATACTGAAAGGCCTGGATAGAGCAGGCGTGCAAAAGATATTTCCATTAGTAGACGAGGCTGGGATCCGAGGGCACAGCCTCAAAATAAAGGCTTGAGCCTTTAGAACGGAGATCAGGAGGAATTTCTTCAGCCAGAGGGTGGAGAATCTATGGACTTCATTGTCACAAAAGGCTGTGGAGGCCAGGTCATTGAGTGAATTTAAGACAGAGGTAGATAGGTTCTTGATTGGTAAGGGGATCAAAGGTTATGGGGAAAATGCAGGAGAATGGGGTTGAGAAACATATCAGCCATGATTGAATGGTGGAGCAGACTCAATGGGCCAAATGGCCTAATTCTGCTCCTATATCTTCTGGTCTAATCTTACTGTGTGCTGTTCCAACAGACGGCAGAGATGGAATAAGGATGGGTAGGAACTTCAAGTGAAATCTTTGCGCTCACCTATCTTATCCTCTTGACATGCCTTACACTTCTTGATGATGATGTCAAAGTCATTGTTCATACCTGGTCAAAAGGTGTCTCCCTGAGTTTTCTTCTCCGATCCTTGCCCATGTGCAAGTGATGAAGTTGCTGAGGAATATCAAGTTGCAAAGATTTTGGTAAGACCTACCTGACTGCCTTGTGATATTGGATTGATTCCATGGAGTGTTATCAATGTGCGATTGTGACATGCCAGAAGACCTGCAATCACTTGGGCCTTTGGTTTCCATGATGTAGAATATCTGTGGCCCCCCCCAGGACGATACATTGTACTTGCATTCCAGCACTATGGGTCCTGCACATGGAGTTAGTGGACCGCCGTATGCTGAAAGTTTCACAGTAGTAAGTTTTACCATGACCCTCCATGTCTGTGGATACATATCTTTCAGAATTTGCAGGTAGTCTGTTGGCACTAGCTCCAGTATCTATCTTGGCAAATAATGAATAGTGACCAACCATGTGAATTTTGGCAAACATTTCCGACAATGTGATGGCATTTATGTGTTGCGTGAGATTAACAGTGTGAAACATGTGCTCACCGCCCTTCTCATCATTAAAATTGTCATTTTCTGGTTTGTTAGTCACTTCATGTACATGTTTCTGACTGGATACCAGTTGGTCATTCCTGATGCTTGAAGGTCCCCACTATGTTCAGACGGTTTGGATCAATGAACGGTTCTTTATGGTTCTACTAGCCTTTGTTTTGCTGCACTGCTACTGCCAATTCAATAAACATAAAAATATATGAATTAGGAGCAGGAGTAGGCCACTCGGCCCCTCGAGCCTGCTCTGCCATTCAATAGGATCATGGCTGATCTGATTGTAACGTCAACTCCACATTCCTGCCTTCACCAAGTAACCTTTTGCCCCTTGTTAATCAAGAATCTATCTACCTTTGCCTTAAAAATATTCGTTCTTCCTCCACCGCGCTTTGAGGAAGAGAGCTCCAAAGACTCCAGGCTCTCAGAGAAAAAGATTTCTCATCTCAGTCTTAAATGGCGACCCTGCATTTTTAAACAGGGACTCCTAGTTCTAGATTCTCCCACAAGAGGAAACATCCTTTCCACATTCACCCTGTCAAGACACCCTCAGGATCTTATATGTTTCAATCAAGTAGCCTCTTACACTTCTAAGCTCGAGTGGATACAAGCCTACCCTGTTCAATCATCCCTCACAAAAAAACCCTCCTCTTCCAAGGTATTAGTCTGGTAAATCTTTTCTGAACTGCTTGCAACACGAGAGACTTGCTTCTGTGTCCCGTCTGACACAGCCCAAAGCCAGGGAATCTCCCTCATACAAAAGCAGTTCATTAACCAATCTCCCTCCAATACTCTGCCAACCCAATTTTGTTTAAAGTTAACAGAGAATCATTGAATCATAGAATCCTGACAGTACAGAAGGAGGCCATTTGGCCCATTGAGTCAGTGCAGACCACAATCCCATTCAGGCCCTATTCCCATAACCCCACACATTTACCTTGCTAATCCCCCTAACACAAGAGACAATTTTAGCATGGCCAATTAACCTAACCTGCACAGCTTTGGACTGTGGGAGCAAACCAGAGCACCCGAAGGAAACCCACACAGACACGGGGAGAAAGTGCAAACTCCACACAGACAGTGACCTGGCAGCAGTGCTAACCACTGTGCTGCCCCCTCCAGGAATGAATTTACTCCCAATCTGTTGTTTCAAAAGCACACATTTATTTTAATCGCTCTGCCTTGCTTTTGTCTTTTTCTAACTTATTGAGGTCACATCAATAGGTCCATCACCAAGGGAGGTAAATCTTCATCCTGAGACAATGTGCATCTTTTCGACCTAGCACCGCAATGTTATAGGGTCCTGATGGCCAAATGGATCATGAAACCCCAGACCACTGTTTCTACAACAAATAACCCTGTCACACTGCACAGAGTATCACTCACCAGCTGTTTCTGTGGATAGCTTTTACCAAATGATGAGTGTGGATGGTAGCCAATTCCACCTGTTTGAATTTAATACACCCTGTTTCAAACCCGTGTCTCCACTGATTCACTGTGCACCTCGCCACAGGGAATACACTGCTTCATATTTATGTTATAAAAGGTTAGTAACACAAAGTGCCTGCATTGTTACTCTACTTACAAAGAGCTGTGCTCTAATGACTGATTTAAACTGCAGCATCGAGATGCATGTTGCAGTTACTGGCTTTACATCACGAGCTGCTTTTAGAGTGCTACATGCAGACAGAGTAAAGCTAACCTGACTATTACCAGCATTCCTAAGTGGGGCAAAAACAGAGCTCTGTGCGGCTGGACTGAAATACTCTGCTCGCCAATGTCCAGCTGCGAGTGAAAGCTGAACTGTTACTACCTTCATAACAGGACAATCAGCTCTTTTTCAATAGCAGAATCTATAACCAGGTCTGGCAGGCCATCCAGGCTCAAATTAAAAAGGTGGTTGGCAGGAAATCAGAGTGTGATTTGATTTAAAACAGGGAGGTAGTTGCCAGATTTTTAAAAAATAATAATTCGTGGTTCATGAGCCTTGCTGGCTAGGCCAGCACTTATTGCCCATCCCTAGTTGCCCTTGAGAAGGTGGTGGTGAGCTGCCTTCTTGAATCGCTGCAGTCCACGTAATGGTGAAGTAACACTTATGACCCTTGCACTCTTTGAAGCATTGCAATGTATATGGTATAATCATTGTCTTAAAATCATGTTGTAAAATACAATGCATTTGAAAATAATATTACTTCACGTCAATCTCAACAAGAACAATGAAAACATACATCCTGCAGTCCCACTTCTTTTTGATTGGATTTGATTTATTATTGTCACATTTATTGAGATACAGTAAAAAGTATTGTATCTTGCATGCTATACAGACAAGGCTTACCGTTCATAGATTACGTGGGGGAGAAGGAAAGGAGAGAGTGCAGAATGTAGTGTTACAGTCATAGGTATGGTGTAGAGAAAGATCAACTGAGTATAAAGTCGCTCCATTCAAAAGTCTGATGGCAGCACACAGATTGGTTTTCTTATGACGTCACTTCATAGCAAGGCATCAAATACCAAGGCATTTTGATAGCTACCTGAAAGACTGTCTCCGTACTGCTATAATCGATGATTGCACTTCAACAATTATTCTTTTGGTGGTCTCAGGTGTGGAATTAATAAAAACCCTCATTGGATCATCTACAGAAACACAATCCAAATGATCTCAAGGCTTCTAATAACTTTGCATTTCTTTCTCCTTCACCCCACCCACCCCCAAAAGTGCAGGTTGAGTTATAGAGTTGTACAGCGCAGAAAAGATTCTTCGGCCCTTCCTGCGATGTCCTCAATCTTACCCAAGTAACCATTATTTAGGAGCCTTAGTTACATCACAAGATGCATCACAGCTAGGCCCAATTGCGTGTTCACCCAATATCAGCAGACACAAATGTTGCTGTAGGAGTCACTGCATAGCTTTCAGGGCCAGATACCCTGTTTGCTCTTTGCCTTCCCTGAGCACTAAGGGCAATAATAGGATTATCAACCATCAGTTGATTCTGCAGAGAGCAAGGACTGATCACTGATCTTTCCTCTGCTGGATGGCTCAGTTCCACCCGAGAGAGTGACAGCGCGAGTCAGGTTACTCTAACATTGACAGATAGAACTGAGGCATGTGTGCCTTGTGCCACATCAGATTTCACATGCTGTGAACATGATCCCGAACAAATCCGTCTGACTCTGTTTCTGGTGAATCAGTGAGCAGTCGAGTTGCTCGCACTGCCAGCTGCTAAATGCACTGGGCGAAAAATGCTCATCAGTCAAAAGATTTTGCAACATCAATGAGCTAAGACGACTTGGAAACATTTCATGCAGCACGAATTGAAAAGTTACAGCAAACCCAGTGGATTATGTTGCTTACACTTGTAAGTAATCCCACACATCCATGAAACTCGCACTTCAGAGCAAGAACAACAAAATCCAGCTGGAGCATTTAAACTACCACATACAACATCGCAACACGACCTCCTACGCAGACATAATGGACAAAAACAACAAATTATCTTGGATTTTGCTGTTGCTGAATTCCCGGCCACTTTCTGTGTTTCAGCCACTTTCAATAAACATGTTATTTGAATGGCACATTCTCTTAATTTTCCCTTGAAGAGACTGGGTCAGAAATTGTTGGAACGTGAGCTATTTGTTGGATTTTGTTTCCTCCCTCACCCTTCAGCTCGCAAATGGTTTTTTTTGCATCAACATTGTTGGAAGCAGCAGGGGACAGCAGGGACCCCAGGGAATGGTGGAAACAGTAACCTATTGCCTTAACCAATGAGATTTAAAGATAGGGGGGGAAAGAACAGGAAGGATGGTGAACCGAATATGACAAATTTAATACAGTAAGGCAAATCGAAAGAGAGAAAGATTTAAAGAGGGAGAGCACAAAAAGGCAAAAATTTAAAATCCTTCGGCGGCATGGTAGCACTGCTGCTTCACAGCTCCAGGGACCTGGGTTCAATTCCCGGCTTGGGTCATTGTCTGTGTGGAGTTTGCAATTCTCCCCGTGTCTGCGTGGGTTTCCTCCGGGCGCTCCGGTTTCCTCTCACACTCCAAAGATGTGTGGGTTAGGTGGATTGGCCACGCTAAATTGTCCCTTTGTGTCAGGGGTCTAGCTCGGGTAAATGCATGGGGTTAGGGCCTGGGTGGGTTTGTGGTCCGTGCAGACTTGATGGGCCGAATGGCCTCTTTCTGCACTGTCAGATTCTGTGATTCTATGAACTGTTCTCTTTCTGAGCCAGAGAGGTTGAGTGGTATTGCAGGCACATAAGTTCTCTCATTGAAAGGGTCCTTAGGTCATTAATTACCAGCCTTAACTTTTTGTAGCCAGTTTTATTTTTTTAAAAAGCTGAGGTGTAACAATTTATTGAAACTCTAGAGGAGGCTGAAGCCGAGATCCTATTTTTGCAAGGCAAATGCACGAGTCACCAGTCAACATTTGGAAATTTTCAACTCATGGCGCATTCCTTCCTCTTTACAAATGTCTGGGTCATTTACACACTAATAAAGGGGTGTGCTGTGAACTCATCATATTCTTACAGCAAACTTGAGGACGTTGTTTCAACAAAACTGCACACTGAACGGCAAGTTCTTGTCATGTCAGGAACCTGAAGTGGACCTTTTAACAAATCAGCAAGTCAACTCAAAGTAATTTCAATGCAAATCAGGTGTACACAGCTCCCGTTTTTCTCCCACTTCTTTCAGGAGGAGTGAAGGATATCACTTTGCTACTGCTCCTTAACCCCAATATCTGACAACTATATGGTGGTCAGGATTGGCAAGGGACACCCATTATGTTCCTGAACTTGAAGATGACTAGAAGCCTTATCTTTGCATTTCTATCATATTCCAGTTGATGTCGCACATTAATAAACTTAATAGTGAACCAGTCAGAGTAGGTTAAACATGGAATCAGTTTAGAGGTAGTATATCAAACAGTCTTCAGTGCAATGAGAATACAGTCTACCACCTTCTGGGGATTGAGTTTACAAGTGCAATTGAGAGGAAGCCTGTTCTGCCAACTGGCACACTGAGGAATCACAGGCACACTGAGCATCATTTTCCATTCATCAGTGTAGATAAAGTTATGGACAATTCTACCCTGGGCAATGATCAAAGGGAGTGTTATTTTCTCTGTTTAACTATTTCCTTTCCACCACGGATACTGAGTGATGTTGATAGTCAAATACAACATATGACACAAGAACACAAGAAATAGAAGCAGGAGTTGGCAACCAGGCCCTTCAAGCCTGCCCTGCCATTCAATACAATCATGCTACAATCATGGATCTATGCTGGCCTCAACTCGTTTTCTGTGCCATTTCCCCATAGCCCTCTATTCCTCAATTTATCAAATATTTATCCACCTCCACTTTAAATACTTCTAATGATCCAGCCTCCAACAGCCTCTGAAGCAGAGAATTCCAGAGATTCACAACCCTCGGTGAGAAGGAATTTCTATGTACCTCAGTTTTAAATGACTGGTCCTTTATCTTGTGGCTGTGTCCCCTTGTTCGAGACTATCCCATTAGTAAAAATATCTCACCATCTACCCTGTCAAGCCGCCTCAAGATTTTATGTTTGAATAAGATCACCCCAACTCTTCTAAACTCCAATACAGACACAGATTATTTAGTCTCACTTCATAAGACAGCCCTCTCATCCCAGGAATTAGCCTGGTGAATCTTCTTTAGACTGCCTCCAATGTTACTATATCTTTTTTTCGGTAAGGGGACCACCAAAACTGTCCACAGTATTCTAGGTGAGGCCTCACCAACTGTACAATTATAACAAAACCTCCCTATTTTTAAACTCCAATCCCTTTGCAATAAAGGCCAAAATGCTGTTTGCCCTCTTAACTACTTGTTGGAGCAGCTTGCTAGCTTATTGTGATTCATAAAGTAGAACAGTCAAGTCCCTCTGTACTTCATTTAGATAATAATCTGCCTTTTGATTCCTCCAACCAAAGTGCATGACCTCACATTAAACTCCATTTGACAGGTTTTCACTCAGCCGATAAGCCTCCACTGAGTCTGTGGATTGGACGCTCTTCTACAATGTGGTGCATAGTTTTCTCTCTCCCACAGGCACATAGGGGGCTGGCACTAATTTCCCATGTGTAAAGGTTGACCAAGCAGGAGCTGTGGCCAGTCCTGAACCTGTTGAGAGTGGACCACTCTTTCCTTGGAAGGATGAGACCAGGCAACTGTTGGGTTGAGTTTGAGACCAGGTACTTGTTTGTCTTGTCTAATGATTCCCATTAATTTGTCCAGGTGGAATTTGCGTTGAAGTCCAGTGTGGGAGGGATTTTCCAGATTGGCCTCCCTTATAGGATTGTATGTTGGATGATCTGAGTAGGTCAGCATGAAGTGGCAGGTGGAGGTATTGCAAACATTTTCTATCATTCTGTGGGTTGTTGCAAGTCGACGGATATGTGGAGGAGAGATGTTTACCAGGACAGGGAGCCAAGGGAGCGGTGATGAGCGTAGTGTTTCAGTAATGAGCACTGGATCTGCATTCACACCATGCCGCCCGTCGGTACCCAGACCTGCCTGGGGAATCTAAATGTTCCTCCCAGCAGGCTAAATTTAAAGGAAGCTTCAAGAGAAGAGTCCACACAAGGAATCCTAGCCAAAGTCCCAAAGCCGAAAGGAACAGTGAAAAATCCTTTCCCTTCAGCATCACTGAATGCACATGGACTGTGAGTAATCAAACTATCTCAATGCCGTGTTATCCCAGTACCACAACGCTTGTTAAATTAATGTGTTTTTTTCACTAACATTGCGATCAGGCCTTTCTGACATTAATTAAGTAATTCTGATTTTGAAAGGTTGCAATGCTGTGCCATGCCTGTCACATTAGGTTGTAACCTAATGGCAACCATCTTACATCTCTCCGTGATCAAAGTTTTCATTCTGAACATTTGATTTTAAAGTTGCCATCATTACAACCTAATGATTCACGGTGTGGTTTGGAACATAGATAGCTATCCTGTTTATTTAAAAGTAGATTACAATGAAGGCATTATTGCAAATTTGAGTTGATTTTAAATGATTGGAAGGGAGGACTTGAAATCAAGCTGGAAAGTCCAATTTGTGGATGAAATCCTTGTTTGGAACTCCATCGCACTAAAAGACACAGATGCCAGCCTGGATTTTCCTCTGTGTCAACAATCCGACTGAAAACGTGGCTCCTGATGGTGACCAAAGTGTATTTTCCTGGATTAGCTCATGTAAATACTGATGGATGGTTCTATAATGATAATTCTGGTTGTGCTTGTCTTGGTTGGTTAGGGTGGAGAGGAAGGGGTGGAGGGAATGTCACTGCTGTGGTTGCCTGCTGCCCAACTACAGGGCAGCTGAAGAAGGCAACATCATTTTCTAAAATGATAAATTTGGTGGGCTGGCTGAGTTGCTGTCCGACAAATAGACTACATTCAGCTTGGGTACAACTTAAAATGTAACCCCTCTTTCTCCAGTCTTGGATCAGTACACAATAGCACTCCTAAGCCCAGAATCACAGAGGGATTAATGAAAGAAGTATGGCTGAAGAAATAGTTCCTTCATTCACATTAATTAGAACATTGGCCTCAAAATATATGTGGGTAAATCAAATTTTTGCCATCAATCATGGGGAAGAAATCTCTATAATTATGGGGCAAGTTGTGTGGAGCTAATGGAATGACTCATTGGATGAAAAACTTCCTCCAACCACCCCAGTACTGAACTACACTAAGCATAAAGAGGGAGGAAAGTCAGTCCTGGAACTCCTTGATTCTACAAGTATTGGGCTAGATTTAATGTTCCCAATATGAGTCCTGCCCATTGCTTGGAGAACCGGTGGAAGATTCACATTGCATCCATCAGGGAGGCCCATGGGAACATAGCAAATGGAAACTCAAGTCGGCCATTCTGGTCCACCATTCTGGTCAATCTGAATGTTATTTTCCTGCACAATCCCCATCTTTCTTGATGTCTTTAATATCTAGAAATCTATCAATCTCTTCCCTGAACATACTCAATGACTGAGCCTCTACAGCCCTCTGTTGTGGAGAATTCTGAAGATCAACCACCCTCTGAGTGAAGAAATTCCTCCTCAACTCAGTTGCTTACTTCTTATTCTCAGACTGCATCCCCTGGTTCTAGATTACCTCCCCACTCCCTGTTGCCATCCCCCGATGTGGAATGCCGGCATTGGACAGGGGTAAACACAGTAAGAAGTCTCACAACACCAGGTTAAAGTCCAACAGGTTTATTTGGTAGCACAAGCCATGGGCTTTCGGAGCGCTGCCCCTTCATCAGGTAAGTAGGAGTTTTGTTCACAAACAAGGCACATAAAGACACAAAGTCAATTTACAAAATAATGGTTGGAATGCGAGTCTTTACAGGTAATCAAGTCTTAAAGGTACAGACAATGCGAGTGGAGAGAGGATTAAGCACAGGTTAAAGAGATGTGTATTGTCTCCAGCCAGGACAGTTAGCGAGATTTTGCAAGCCCAGGCAAGTCGTGGGGGTTACAGATAGTATGACATAAACCCAAGATCCCGGTTGAGGCCGTCCTCATGTGTGCGGAACTTGGCTATCAGTCTCTGCTCAGCGACTCTGCATTGTCGTGTGTCATGAAGGCCGCCTTGGAGGATGCTTACCCGAAGATCAGAGGCCGAATGCCTGTGACCGCTGAAGTGTTCCCCAACGGGAAGAGAACACTCTTGCCTGGTGATTATCGAGCGGTGTTCATTCATCCGTTGTCATAGCATCTGCATGGTCGCTCCAATGTACCATGCCTCGGGACATCCTTTCCTGCAGCCTATCAGGTAGACAACGCTGGCCGAGTTGCAAGAGTATGTACCGTGTACCTGGTGGATGGTGTTCTCATGTGAGATGATGGCATCCGTGTCGATGATCCGGCACGTCTTGCAGAGGTTGCTGTGGCAGGGTTGTGTGGTGTCTTGGTCACTCTGAAAGCTAGTGGCTTGTGCTACCAAATAAACCGGTTGGACTTTAACCTGGTGTTGTGAGACTTCTTACTGTGCCATTCCCCGAGCCAGACCTCCGCCAGCCAGGGGAAACATCCTTCCTGCACCTACCCTCTTAATCCTTGTAAGAATTTTATATGTTTCAATGTGATCACCTCTCATTATTCTAATTCTGCTCCTATGCCTAATGGTCTTATGGTCATGTGCTGCGGATATGTAGCGCATGCATGAAAGGTCCCCATTGGATAAAAAAATTCAACCTGCATCATAGTTGACCCCCTTTAACCTTTTTAATATAGCAGTGGTGTGTTCTACAGGGAGAGGTCTTTAAGCAGAAGAGAAATAACGCAGATGTGTGCAGAACCATTTTCTCAATTGCTTAATCTTCCAATGCTTTAACTACTGTCACGTTTATGATATGTAGAGGCTTTGAGAAAATCCACATCACAACAGGCCTGAACAAGGGCTGAGTTGCTCTCCAGCTTTGATTAGTTGAACGCTTGCAGTTGCATCAGCACACGCAGTGACTGATCTCCAATTTGTCATGGCTTAATTGCCTGCTTTTCTGAAGTGCCTGGTCGCTGGTCCTTTTGCCGAGATCTCTTTCTATGCCTCTCACCTCATTGAATCATAGAATCTCTACAGTGCAGGAGGAGGCCATTCAGCCCATGGAGCTGCACCGACAATAATCCCACCCAGGCCCTATCCCCATAACCCCACTTATTCACCCCACTAATCACCCACCCCCCCAGACACTAAGGGGCAGTTTTGCATTGCAAATCAACCTAACCTGGAAGGAAACCGGAGCACCTGGAGGCAACCTATGCGGACATGGGGAGAATGTCTGTGTGGAGTTTGCACAGTCACCCAAGGTAGGAACCGAACCCGGGTTCCTGGTCTGTGGGGCTGCAGTGCTAACCACTGTGCCACCGTGCAACCCCCACCTGCTGAATCTAATTCAACTTCACCTTGTAAAAGCACATGAATGAGTTTGGTGAGCAGGTGTATTAATCTGAACAAGGCTTGAATCATTTCTCCAAACATGATTTCTGGATATTTAGTACCAATTATTTACAGCACCTGCTTCAGGCAACACGGGACACAAATCATAACAAGCCAAAAAAAAACAGAACAGTTTAAGATTTAAAAACTTAGTTTACCTCTGTTATCACTAACACTTCAAAAGCCCAAGTTATTCCAGACATAGATATCACTTCATAGAGTCAATGAATCATACAGCACAGAAGGAAAATCTTCAACTTGTGCTGAGGTTTCTCCTGAATGCCTTATTGGATTTATTGGTTCCATTTTTGATGATCAATCTGGCCGATTAGGTTGAATTTGAACTTGCGAGAGGTTAAAAATGGGGGAATTAACGCTGTGTTAAGAAGCAGCCTTCAAAACATGGATTTTTGCAGTAAATTGCAGTGCATTCAAGAGAAGCGGGTTGTCAGTTTTAATATGTTAACTGCCCAAATTACAGTGGATATTAAATTGCATTTTTCAAAGTAACTCTAGGTGTGTGGGTTTCTTGCCACTGAAAGCAAGCTGTGTGAAGACGGCAGCAATTGAAGGGAATGAAGGTATGTATTGGTAAGTATTGAACAGTCACAGCTGCTCTCTTGCCCTCTTCTGTGAAAAGCTTTGGTCATTGTCCTTGTGCTGAGAAGTACTTTCATCATTTCACCAACAGTACCCGAGGAGGCTGGCTGCAAAGGCCTCCGCCTGACAGAGTCATAGAGGTTTACAGCATGGAAACAGGCCCTTCGGCCCAACTTGTTTAGGCCTTTTTTTTTAACCACTAAGCTAGTCCCAATTACCCGCATTTGGCCCATATCCCTCTATATTCATCTTACCCATGTAACTGTCTAAATGCTTTTTAAAAGACAAAATTGTACCCGTCTAAGCATGATCAGCCTAAACTTCCTCTTGTTCCAACCAGGCTGAGGAAGCTTATCCACAGGATTTGCCCTCCAACACTATTACAGTGAAGCAGACTTACCAGCAAGGGATGCATGCTGGAAACACCATCAGGAAGCTAACTAACACTGTGCCACAGTGATACAATGAAAGCTATGTGACGAACCAGGTGGGACACAAGCAAGCTATTTGCATAATGGAAATGCACTTCAGGCACCTGGACACATTTAGAAGTGCACTACACGCCAACCAGCTTCTCCAGAGTACTGGTGGTGTCCACTGCTCAGCAAGACATTACGCAGCAGAGAGGTTTGGACACCAGAAGGAACAAAGTGCAGAGCACAGAGCCTCTTCGGATGATTCCGAGGTGGAGGTGGGGGGAGAATGTGATGCGGCCAATATACCAATAGTAGTGGTTGGGATGCTCTCATTGTTGTGAAGTTCATTTAGGTTCCATCAGTCCAACTATAGAACCATCGAATCCCTGCAGTGCAGAAGGAGACCATTCGGCCCATCAGATTTATACCGACTCTCTGAAAGAGCATCTTTCCCAGGCCAACCTTACCCCCCTCCCTATCCCAGTAACCCCATGCATTTACCAAAGCCAATCCACCAAACTCTTACCTTTTGGACTTTGGGAAGAAACCGGAGCATTTGGAGAAACCCACGCAGACACGGGGAGAATGTGAAAACTCCACACAGACAGTAAACGAAGGCCAGAATCGAACCTGGGTTCCTGGCGCTATGAGACAGCAGTGCTAACTACCGTGCCACCCATGACCTTATTTATTGTGGGTGATTGCCTTGACACATAGGTTTGAACACCTTGTCCCTTCCGGAAACATCTCCATTGGGTTATACTTTCTACCATCTGCCCTTCCGAAACCTTTAGGTTCTTCATTCACCGCAATACGTCTGCAACTATCAATCTACACAACCAGTCTCTCACCTCTACCTTCATGTCCTCCTTTCCACCATCTCCTAACCTGGTCCAGTTCCTGTCTGTGTTCACCCCCGAGGTATGCAGATGATCTGCCTAAAAGCTTTGCCATACCTTTGTTAAGACGTTCCTTAAAACTCTCTCCTTTGACCATCTAGGTATACCTCCTTCTTTGGCTTGGTGTCCATTTTTGCCAGATTGCATTTCAATGAAAGTCCATGTACACAATAAGAGTGACAAATGTAAGTTGCTTTTGTCACATATCTCTCTCTTCACAGATGCTAAATATTTCTAGCAGTGTCAATTGTTAATCTTTCAATTGCATTTGTTCTGACTGGAGATCTTACAATCTAACACCAATTGAAGCTGGCATGGTTACTGCCAAGAATGGTTACAGTTGTCAATATGATTGTTGATGAGTATTGCTTAACTAAGGCTTACAGATAGCAAAAGCTGATTGCCATGGTGTTCTGCTTCTATTGAATATCCACGATTTCCCCTGTTTTAAATTAGTTAAGTGCCTTCTTCAGGTGTGACTCATTATGGTGCCAGATCAGAAATCCCAAGGTATATTGTGAAGCCAGACCAGACCCCAACAATTTTCAATTTTGGCATAAATATGAGGATAGGATGCTTCACCCCAGGAGTAATTCCACTGACAAATTCGGGATCTTATCACAACACAGTTTAAGTATAACTCTAACAAAATGAAACAGTTTAACTCTTAACCATTGAGTAATCTTTAAACATGAAAAGAAACAACTCAACTTCTGACTTATTACTATTCAATTCCAATTAAGCAACATTTTTCTTATAGACTTAAACCCCAATTTTAAAATAGTTAGCAAGTCCAGGCATATTTGCTTTAACCTTTCATAACAGCTTTAAAGCTTCCAGAGAGATTTTGTGTATAGAGACAGAGCTGCTGCTTCTAAACAGCCCTCTCCAGCAACTAAATGCAGAAAGCTGCTTTTCTCAGCTACAAACCTAGCCCCTCCCATTTCTAGTATCATATGACTATGTGACCCAGTATACCGAACTCACCTTTCCGTTACTTTAATCAATAAAACACCTCAGGGGTCCTTCTCTTCAGTTAAAAAAAGCTCACTAAGCCTTCTGCTAAATGAACACTTACATGGCTAAAAGGAGTAATTATCCTGCTTTCCAGCATCTGCTATATTCCAGCCAGAGAAACTGACTGCTTATACCTAAACACTGGGTGGAATTTTCCCATTGCATCCGCCATGGGAATCGTAGCAGATGGTGGCGGACCAAAGGCCCATTGACATAGGGTGGGAATTTCCGGCCTTGGGGCAAGCATGGTTGGAAAATCACACCCACTGAATTTTAAGGCAGTCCCCCTCAAACATAAGATATATTAATAGCACAGTATCATCACAGTAACCATGAGCTTGCTCCATGAGGAATCTCGCAATCCCCTTTCACTGAAATGAGCCTGGGTCCGTCTGAAAGCGTGATCTCAAATGTAAGTGTTTGAAGTGGAAAGTGTTCATTTTACCTGCTTTCTGCTGTAGCTCCTTTCTCAAGCCTGTTGAGGTTCCAAGATCCCTTAGTTTCAATGTTTGATCCCAAAGGTTTACTGCTTGGAAATCAATGTAAACACAGCCCGCTGTCAGTTGCGTGTATAAGACATATAAAGGTATAAACAATAAGGCAAACCTATCTTGTACAATGGGATAAACCAACTTTTACAAATGCACCATAGAAAGCATCTTTTCAGGTTGTATCACAGCTTGGTATGGCTCCTCTCTGTTCAAGACCGCCAGGAACTACAAAGAGTTGTGAATGAAGTCCAGTTCATCGCTGAAACCAGCCTCGCACCCATTGACACTGCCTACACTTCCCACTGTCTCGGAAAAGCAGCCAGCATAATCAAGGACATCATACATCCTGGACATTCTCTCTTCCACGTTCTTCCATCGGGAAAAAGATACAAAAGTCTGAGGTCACGTACCAACCGACTCAAGAACAGCTTCTTCCCTGCTGCCATTAGACTTTTAAATGGAACTACCTCGCACTAAGTTGACCTTTCGCTACACCCTAACTGTAACACTACATTCTGCACTCTCTCCTTTCCTTCTCTGTGAATGGTATGCTTTGTCCACATAGCGCGTGAGAAACAATACTTTTGACTGTATACTAATACATGTGACAATAATAAATCAAATCAAATAAACATGTACAGATCTCAAAATGAGTTGTACAGTAACCATTCTGAAGACTTTATCCCCATTTGTACTGTGTGTCAGGTATTAACAATCATGAAAGTGAAAGTTTATTTATTAGTCACAAGTAGGCTTACATTCACACTGCAATGAAGTTACTGTGAAAATCCCTTAGTCACCATACTCCGGCACCTGTTTGGGTAAACTGAGGGAGAATTTAACACGGCCAATGCACCTAACTAGCACGTCTTTTGGATTGTGGGAGGAAACCGGAGCATCTGGAGGAAACTCACGCAGACACGGGGAGAGTGTGCAAACTCTAGTGCCCCAAGCCGGGAATTGAACCCGGGTCCCTGGCTCTGTGAGGCAGCAGTGCTAACCACTGTGCCACCGTGTCGCCCCAATCATGTGTGATGGTGTGGGTTTAAATAAAGAGGTTTTCTGAAGCCACATAAAATATTTCATCTCAAAAGTCCCAGTGCCACTGTAGCAAATGATGCATTATATATACAGATATATATATATATATATACATACAAAGGAAGACATAATAATCTGCAACACAATTAATTAAAAATAAGCAAAAAATGCTGTTCCACTACTTCACTCTCTTCAAAGTATTACATTGTTTGCACTGTAGTGCAAACTTCTCCAGCAGCAGTTTTGGAACTATATATTTCCTGATCCAGAAGTCTGCTCATTGGTGACAATGCATTTGCCTCGGCTTTGTTGACATTTTGTATTCCCAGGTAAATGTACACAGCTGTTTGCTGCTTCCTACAGTTAAAGTGACAGCCACTTAGAGCAGCAATGATAAAAACTGAAACCTTCCACATTGAACAAATGGAACACAATGCCCAGTTGGCTCTTGATATCCTAACGACAGCTGCGAGCAAAAGTTTATTTTAATTAGAAGCCGCATTAATTTACATTACACATTATAATTTCGCGCACTCTCCAACGATTCTGATTATTTACTTAAAAGATTCTTTCTGGCAATCTTTTAGTAAACGCAGTGTGGTTATCCTACTTGTAGACCAAACAGATCGCTGGATTCGCTGACAAATCTGATAGAAAGCATGAATTATCAACCTATCTGAACTTCTGTTATTGCATTGTGCAATTTTTATTTCAAAGTCCCCCAAATCTTAATGCAGCTCAGTCAATTCTGAATAATTGCATTTCAAGCTTCATTTCAATAAACCTTAATGCTTTACCTCAACAGGCACAGTCATTGAGTGTCAGGGGAGCTTTCATTCAACTTGTCGCATTGCATTATTTATTTACATGACACGTAGGAAGAGGTAACTTAACAAAAATGTTTCCAAGGAAGGCAGAATTGGCATTTATATAGCGCCTTTCACGACCTCAGGATATCCCAAAACATTATAATCTTTTGAAATGTTGTCACTGTGTTATGATGTGGAGATGCCAGCGTTGGACTTGGATGGGGACAGTAAGAAGTCTCACAATACCAGGTTAAAGTCCGACAGGTTTATTTGGAATCACAAGCTTTCGGAACGCTGGTCCTTCATCAGGTGAGTCCCATTGAAGGAGCAGCACTCCAAAAGCTCGTGATTCCATATAAACCTGTTGGACTTTAATCTGGTGTTGTGAGAATTCTTACTGCACTGTGTTAATGTAAGAAAATGCTGCAGCCTATTTGTACACAGTCAGACGTCACAAACAGCAATGAAATAAGTGATTGGCGGAATAATTTTTGTTTAGTGAAAATGAAATTAAAGCAAAAGACATGTTCTCAAACAGTCTTTGACAAACTCAGGATGTTTTAAGTTTATTTATTGTTGTCACAAGTAGGCTTACATTAACACTGCAATGAAGTTACTATGAAAATCCCCTAGTTGCCACACTCCGGTGCCTGTTCGGGTACACCGAGAGAGAATTCAGCATGGCCAATGCACCTAACCAGTACGTCTTTCGGACTGTGGGAGGAGACCAGAACACCCGGAGGAAACCCACGCAGACAAGGGGAGAACGTGCAGACTCTGCACAGACAGTCACCCTGGCGCTTTGAGGCAGTGCTAACCACAGTGCTAACCACTGTGCCATCATGCCCCCCAATGTGCCCAAGCCCATTGTAGCTAATGAAGTACTACTAAAGTATAGTCACTGTTATAACATTGTGAAACTGCAGCAGATAATTGGCACCGAAAGCAACAATGAAGACAGGTGATCTGTATCCAGGATGTTGGTTGAGACAATAAATATTAACCAGCACGCTGGTAGAACTCCCACGTTCTTTTTTCCAAAAAGTTCTTTTCCATCCAGCTCAGAGTGCAGTCAAGCCTCATTCTAAAGGTGGCACTGTCAACAGTTCAGTCCCCAGTACTGCACCGAAATTATATCAGTGTGCTCAAGTCTCTGGAATAGGGTTTGGACCATGCCATTGGGCCCAGAGGTGAGGGGGCACTCGAAACAATCGTTTCTGACTGAAATAAGTATTTATGACTCAAGAAAATGCAAATGAGGAAGGCTTGCGATTTGCTGTGTCACTCATGACTTCATGACTTTCATTTGCTCCTTATGTCAGTTCTTGTACTTGGGTTGCACCTGTATTGGACACTGTGCGACTTCTCTATTCATCCAACACATCCTGGAATGAGGCACACGTGCATCGCGACAAGTGTTTTCTTTTCAAAAAACTTGTCTCATTTGAAGTGTGAAACATTTTGAAGTGTGGATAGTCCTCGTGGTGGAACCTACTGGGAATCGCAGCAGCAACTTTCAAACTTAATCGGTTTTGGAGCAATTGTAGCAACTCACAGTTCAAAATGGGAAGAATTATGATTAGACATTAGAATATTGCAGCTGTTTACACCCAATTACTGGAAAGATCAATTATTGTGTACCTTATGAAAAGAAAATATTTACTGTAGCTCGCTGAACTGAACTTGACCAGACTGTATATTTAGCAGAGCAGACCAAGCCAGACTGACTAAAAATTTGCTGGCCCTTTCAGGCGTAATTTATGTTGGCTTTGGAAAGTGAACCTAATTAATTACTGTTTGATCAACAGAAATTACAATGACGCATTTGAACAGCTTTTCTGAAGTGCATTCAGAACTTCCACTTGACATTTTGCTCGGATTAACATGTCTCTACTCCAATGAACTTGATTCGCAGATTTTAAACTGTGTCGGACATCGGTGCATTGTGTGCAACGCATTTGATTTTCTTTTTTCAAATCATTTAAGGTAAACTTGCAATAAAAAGAGTCTGAACTGTGGCAATTGAGTTAAATCTTCATGGTAAATATCAGCACCACAGTATTGTGACTGCAGACCTGTGCAAATCTGTGGGGCAGCACGGTGGCACAGTGGTTAGCACTGCTGCCTCACAGTGCCAGGAACCCGGGTTCAATTCCTGGCCTGGCTCACTGTCTGTGTGGAGTCTGCACGTTCTCCCCATGTCTGCGTGGGTTTCCTCTGGGTGCTCCGGTTTCCTCCCACAGTCTGAAAGAAATGCTGGTTAGGTGCATTGGCCATGCTAAATTCTCCCTTACTGTACCTGAACAGGTGACTAGAGGATTTTCACAATAACCTCATTGCAATGTTAATGTAAGCCTACTTGTGACACTAGAAATAAACTTTAAGTCACAAGATCTGTGGCCCCATGTTACACTTTCATTAACATGAATATAACAATGTAATGACAAACCTGGATAAGGGCCATATCACAGCCTCCCTGACAGCTGGCCAAACACATGCACACAAAAGAAATCTGCTGCTTAATGTCACAGCATTAACACTCTCCCACTAAGAGTATGAATTGTGTTACATTTGAACAAACAAATGTCACGGTTGAATGGTCAAACATCTGCTGGCAGTTGCACAGCTTTGGTACAAAACTCTCTGTCCAACTGCCCTCCAGCAGAGTAAATAATTTCTTTCACGTTACAATGAAATTGCACTAAACTTGCCGTGGCATTTACCATGAAATACTGAGATGTGGCTCTGTTTGAATGGAACTGTACTTCATCAAACAGAAAACAGACCTGTTCAACCAAAAAAGTTTACACAAGATGTAATGCGCAGAATAACTCATACACTGGGGTGCCACACAATTCGAATGAATGCTTGCGTCGGCAATCCAGTGACATTCAGAAAGCTAACCACCTTGTGATTTTAATATTTTGACTGCAAATCATGTTGTTTTTGTTGGATGTAATTTCTCACCCTTTTATCGTACAAATGTGCTTTCTTAAGTCAAATTAATCCATGTTTCAAATGGCGGTGAAATTAAGACCAGAGGGTGTTTTAGGCGTTGCTTGAGGGATAAATGTTAGCCAGAAAACTAGAGCTCTCCTGCTCATTTTCAAATAACGCAACAGGGTCTTTTTAGGTCCATCTGAGAGGGCAGGCTTTTAACATCTCATCTCATCCAGTAGACAAATTTCTAATAGTGCTCCCACTGAGTCATGGCAGACAATAATTACAATAAATCTGAAGTAAAATAGCAAGGTTCCGTGCTCAATTGGATCCCAAATGTTTAAATTCTAGAGAAATAGCTCTTTTAGCATCGTAGGTTAAAAAAAAACCAAGAATGGCACTAAAATTCCAGTAAGAAGTCTCACAACACCAGGTTAAAGTACAAAAAGTTTATTTGGAATCACGAGCTTTTCGGAGCACTGCCCCTTCATCAGTTGGGTGGAGAGGTCTCCACTCACCTGATGAAGGAGCAGCACTCTGAAAGCTCATGACACCAAATAAACCTGTTGGACTTTAACCTGGTATTGTGAGACTTCTTACTGTGCCCACCCCAGTCCAATGCCGGCATCTCCATCTCATGACTAAAATACCCAAAATGGCGGCTGCCAGTCATCTCAGATTCCCTGATGGCTTTTTGCATGTTACATCATTTTCTTCACACTCTTTCAGGTAAAGAAAGAGGCACAAAAAACAAAGTTACAAATCTCAGCATTTACTTTATGCTCTCTTAGGCTCGCGATATTTATAGCGTTATGCTAGACATCATTGTCTCATGCTTTTCACACTCTCGAGGTTTTGTGTGTTGGTGGAGTTACACTTCATTTCTTTTGTTCTCCTTCAGAATTTTTCCAAGCTGAGACAAACCACAATCCAAGCTGAGCCGCCAAGTGTATGAAGTGATAATGTACTAACTGCTTCTTTTTTTTTATTCATTGAGACCGCTTCTGACAGTCTGACATGCGACAGACAGTAAATGTATAGACAGGTAGACATCTTTAATTTATTTGGTGATTACTGTGGGAAGCTAGGATCTGCAATGCTGTTACCATTAAACAAAAGTCGCAACTTTCAAAAGAAAATGCCACAAACTGATCTTTGTCTACCTGGCACAGATTGTAAAATGTTGTACTTCATTAATTTGTTCACTCTTTGGGACAGTACCATACAAGACATTACAGTGGAGTATGTAACATATGCGTGCAATCAAGTAGAAGCAATGTATTTTGTTGTTTGGAAGGGCAGTACCATGTGCCCTATAGAATACCAGAAACTGAAGCCTAAATTGATACATGCATGTTTTCACTTTCACGGAGTAAATGTGAGGAAAACGTTTTTACCCAGAGGGTGGTAATGGTCTGGAATGCCTTGCCTGAGAAGGTGATAGAGGAAGGTTGCCTCACATCCTTTACCCTGGATGAGCACTTGGCACGACATAACATTCAAGGCTATGGGCCAAGTGCTGGTAGATGAGATTAGGTGGGAGTTCAGGTGTTTCTCATGTGTCGGTGCTGGCTCGAAGGGCCAAAGGGCCTCTTCTGCTCTGTATTATTCTATTATTACCATAAATGGAATTTAAATTCAAGCAGATTTTTAATCAGCATCGTCAATTCATATTTGGTAGCAGAAAGTGCTTATCAAGTAATGATTCTTTAAAAGAAGTCCACAGAGTTGCAAAGTTAACAAGGCAACTGGTGCCTGTCATTAGAAGGTGCTCTATGGTTACAGATCCAGCAGGTGGCATAATAAGGTGCTGGAGTCTGGAAAGTTCGGTAGTTCTTTTACAGATTAACTTTAAACATATCAATCACAATATAAGACATAGTAATTAATGCCGTTGTTCAGGAAAGGTGCAAGGGCCTTTGAGCTGCAGCATACAATAGTGGCTTGTTAGGTGCTTTGAACAATGTCATCTCACTGTTGGTGGCAGGGTTATATTTAGCAGCACACTCAATATCTCCCAAAATACAGAGCAATACCACAAGTGCACAGACACATACATGTGACTGGATTCAACTGGAGCAGCCAGAGTGTGTGTGTGTGTATGTGGGTGTGTGTGAGTGTGAGTGTGTGTGAGAGTGTGAGTGTGAGAGAGAGAGTGTGTATGTGTGTGTGAGTGTGTGTGAGTAGTGTGTGTGTATGTGTGAGAGTGTGTGAGAGTGTGTGTGTGTGTGAGTGTGAATGTGAGTGTGTGTGCATGTGAGAGAGTGTGCGTGTGAGTGTGTGTGTGTGTGAGTGAGAGAGTGTAAGTGTGAGTGTGTGTGAGAGTGCGTGTGAGTGGGAGAGTGTGTGTGTGAGTGTGTGTGTGTGTGTGTGAGAGTGTGTGTGTATGTGGCTTGCTTCACCTGGTCAGCCCATATCCACTTGCTCATCTGGGGGAAAAACAAATTCAATAAGCAGTCAAGGCAACTTCACAATGACACGGATTGGTTGAGGGCATCTGATTATCCCACCTCACCCAAGAGCTGACTTGTTTATTTGCCAACCTTGCTAACAATATAGGATTTGATGGAACTTCGTTGGCTTTTTAAAAGATTTAGGGAATTGGGGTTCACCATAACAGACAAAGAAGAAAGCAACTACAAGTGCCAAATGAGGTAATAATAGAAAATTAAATTCACCTATTGTTACTTATACTATTGATAGTGCATCTCTGTTGACACTTGTATATCTTCTTTGATTAAACCAAATGCAAGTATATTTCAGTGTGTGTTTGTCAGTGATTGGGCAAAGAAATAAAAGATGGCCCACGATCTAAATAAATTAATTCTACTGACACCAACGAAGGGCAAACATTCCACTGCATAAAGTCATTGATCCAAAATTAATCCTGGTGCCTCAATTAATCCACCTTTCCATTAATCACAGTTAATATACCATTGTGAGCTTATTGTTATTGTGTGAGCCAAGTAGTGCTTCAACCCCAGAACTAAAGTTATTTTCCCTTATAAATCATAAAGTCAATCGTAATAGAGTTGATGTATGGCTATCAAAGCAGCATTGCAACAACATGCAAACTCAGCCTGAAAGGAGGGGAATTGGATACAGATCAATCCTACCCGAATCTCACCTACTCTGCACCTCAAACAAACTTCCAGTCAGGATTGATGGCAGTCCAAGTGGATCTCGCAACAGCTAGGCCTTTAGCCCATTAATGCCTGTTAATGGATTACGCAATAGCACAAATTTCCATGATGCCTATTGCTGAGTGTGTCGCTATAAAAGGGATGTTGGAGGCAGGCACATTCCGGGCTGACTAGAAGCCACTTCATAGAGGGGGAGCCACTGCATTTTCATAGAATCATGGAATCCCTACAAAAGGGATTCGGCCCTTCAAGTCTGTACCAACCACAATCCCAACCAGGCTCTATTCCCATAACCCCACATATTTACCCTGCTAAACACCTGACACTAGGGTCCATTTAGCACAGCCAATCAACCTAACCTCCACATCTTTGGACTGTGGGAGGAAATGGGAGCACCCAGAGGAAACCCACGCAGACGCGGGGAGAATGTGCAAACTCCACACAGACAGTGGCCCAAGGCCGGAATTGAACCCGGGTCCCTCACGCTGTGAGGCAGCAGTGCTAACCACTGTGCCACCGTGCCGCCCTTTCTGAAGATGGAATTTATTTTTACTCGGTGCTTAATGCAATTTTCACTTTGTTCTCTATCCATTGATGTCTGGCCTCTCAGGTGGATGTGCAGATCTCTATGGGTACCAGCTCAAGGAAGAGCTGACAAATTGTCCTGGTCCTCCAGCCAATATCCATCACTCATGCAACATTACTTGGTCATTATCACACTGATATATATATATGTTTCTTGTTCAGTACTATAACATTCGAAGCATAATCACAGAAGTTTGCACATTCTCAGGATTGTAATGCTTTGTTTAGTGGATGGAACTCTATTACCAACATTGTTGCATGAACTTGGCCGGAGGGGCAGACTGTGTACTGCAGCTGGCATTTTTGTTCCTGAATGTGGTTACTTGGCAAATCTTTCCCGGATTCCAATCAAACATGGTACAAAAGTTCAAGGGATCAGTACCTCTAATGCTAAGGATCTCGAGCCAGACACAATTATGTCATCATGTTACACAAACTGTGTCTGGGCACAAAGGACCAAATTCTGGGAAAACCATATTTAGTGCGAATGTGGATCTGCGTTTCAAAGATTATTCATCTCCTGGATCGCTCTCCTGCACTTTCCTGCATGACACTTTGTTTCTACTGTTTACCTTTCAGTGGTGTTGGAAATGCTGGAGGATATGGGGATTGTGGGGAAGGGGTGAAGTGTAGAGGTTGTGAGTGTGGTGGAAGTGCAGCGGGACTGGAGAATCCCAGCCGCGCAGGCGAGGTGAGAGAATTCCGGCCTATATGTCTCAAAATTCTTTCCCTGTTCCAGTGGTACTGCACAACTCGGAAACTAACCAAAGTTAAGTGATAAAACAGCCCAAGTGTCAGCAGAGGGAGGAAGAGGTAAGAGTAGGAGGGGAAAATGGCATTGATAGCTGGACTTCAATGAGGGACTCCAAGCACTCAAAACTACACAAAACTGCAGACTTCCCAAAAGATAACATCCTTAGATGAAACTACAGATTAAAATAGGCACGATGTATCACATTGTCCTCCACGAACCACACAGTTTTTAAACCTAAACGAGCAAAGCTTAGAGATAAATTTTTAGCTTTACATTCATCTAATTCTGATCGGCAAGTTGTACAAGGTTGACACGTTGGCAAAGAAATCCCTTCATTAACATTCCATTGCTCTGGGTCTTCTTGGCCATGCCCCTGTGGCAGTCATCTCTGTATACCGAGTGGTCATGTGAGACCGTGATGATGCGGCTACATAAGAAGCCATGTGACGGACGTGAGGGAGTTATTCCCGGGAACTTCAAGTGTTGAAATAGCTGCTATGTGAATAAAAGACACTTTGTTGAAAGTCTTTGTTGTCAGGAATTTGGGAATCTACATGGCGTCAGGAGTTGGCAGTGTGGCACAAACATTTCACTGCATCAACCCACTCGCCTTTGATGAAAATATTGCAGATAGTTAGGAAAAGTTCAAGAAGGAGTGACGTACCTACTGCGGTGCTGCATTGTCTGACAAGTCAAGATAGATACAGGCGGGATTTTTCAACCGCGCTCACCTCAAAAGCGGAAAATCCCGCCCAAGGTCAGTGGACTTTTGTATGGTCTGTCCCCCCATTCGCTACGAATCCCGTGGCGGGCGGGCGGGAAAAATTCCCCCCCATAGGCTTATGCTCTATTAAACTTAGCAGTCCCTGAGGCTGTTGGGAAGTTCAAGTCATTTGTTTTCCAAATGGAGGAAGAAAAAGAGGACCCTGAAATAATCCTAAAATAGTTTGAGAGTATCTGTCTTCCAGTAAAAAACAAAATCTTAGATAGACATGCGTTCAAATAGACAAACCATAGAGTGGATTAATTAATACAATCTTAGATGGCCACCCTGAAAATATTGGCAAAGAAACGTGCGTTTGGAACTCTCAATGATGAGCTAATCAGGGATCGAATAGTTTGCGGAATTCATAGCAATCTCGTATGCAAGCAGCTGCTGCGAGAGAAGGACCTTACGTTATAAGCAACCAGCAGTACATGTATGTTAAACAAACAATCAGAAAAAAGAAGCAGAGATTTTTGGCAGGAAACAGAATTATTCGCAAGTGACAGGGCGCCCTGCTCCATCTACAGCGGCTCGCACCCTCTGAACAGAACAGTTTGTTCTACACATAGTAAAAGATGTCACAAATGTGGGAAATGGAACCACTTTGCTATGTGCTGCAGATCAAAACCACGGCAGCTCTCCCCTGCCATCAGCAACATTGCAGCTGGTCAAACCGTCTCAGGTCGGAGTGTCAGTCAAGTGAATGAATTGGAGCTCAGCCAAAACAACAAAGCTACAGAGCTTCTGAAGCCCTGCACAAATTCAGGAACTCAAAAGATGCTTTACAGATGGACATCACACGCAGACAATGGCATTACATCATCATGAGGGGCTGGCCGGCATCCTCAAGGAGGCTTCCCCATGAGCTCCGCACATTCTTCATCATCAGAGATGAACTAACCATATTGCATGGCCAGCGATTCATCATCCCTACTTCTCTTCAGAGGTACTACATTCAGCAACTTCAGCAGGGGCACCCCAATTTGGAAGCAAGCAGATACAAAGCCAAAGGATCACTTTTCTGGCCCTCCATGTACGCTGGCATGTGAAAGTGTCCAGATGTGCAACATGCAATGCACTCCAGCTGCATCAAGCAAAAGAACTGCTGCATTTACTTTAGGTCCCGCATCTTCCATGGTCATTCACAACAGCTGATATCTTCAAATAGAATGGGAAACAACATTTAGTCTTAATTAATTCATATTCTGATTGATTTAAACTCTACTACCTGCCAAACATGACAAGTAACAAAGTTGCCAACAAACTCAAGAGACAATTCGCCACACATGGCATCCCACAGAGACTCATCACAGACAACGCTTGCCATTTGTCTCCACTGAATTTAGGTACTTTGCACACACATGGGACTTTGAACATATCACGAGCAACCCCCTGATATCCACAAACAAACGGTCTGGCGGAACAGGCAGTACACTCAGCCAAGCATCTTCCAGAGAAATGTGCCTGGGATCACACAGACTATTATGCTGCATGCCTCAGCCTGTGACATCTACCAGCACAGGGCCTGCCCCGGTCAGCACAACAACCTTTTTTCAGGCACACCAGGATCATGATTCCCACTATTCAGGCTGTGCTGTGCTTAAATATAAAACCAACGTGAACATTGCCCCCATGCAATGCAGATTGAGATGCAAAATGTGCTACTGTCGAGATGCCCACAGACTCAGCCCCCTTTTACCTGGTCAAACGGTTAGGATCTAGGCCACATTTGGCCATGAACAGTTGGCGGTGGTACACAGCCATGCCTCACAGCTGAACAGTTGTGTGGCAGCCTCACAGGGCCCACTATGTCTGCAACCGCAGTCATCCCCGACAGGCATCAGAACCAGCACTAACAGATAAGACAGCATTTCAGTCATCGGGCCTGTGGCGCAGGCCCTCCACATGCAGACTACTCTAGAGGCCAACATTGTGAGCCCTGTGCCCACTGAACATGCTGATGGTACATTCCAGGTCACCCACACTAATGATACCGGCCAGAGTAGGACTACAATGCCACCAGCCGGCGTGATCACAGGCTCAGGGCGCCTGAGCAAACCAAATGCGAGGTTCTGCAACAAAAAGTGAGTGTGGGATGGAGGAGACACGATGGGCTATGCACCAGCTGTAACTGCTCAATCCATGCCTAACTATATAGTTTATGCATTGTTAGCTCAATTAACTTGTATGTTGCACAATGGTCTATACATAGTTTGCTCTTGTGCACACTGTTACATCTCATACTACTGAGTGTTCCAACTAAACTGGGAGGATGGAGACCAAGTGGTCATGTGAGAATGTGATGACATGGCTACATAAGAAGTCCTATGGCAGGAGCACGTGAGTTATCCCCGGGAGCAAGGGCAAACCACATGTGCTGCAGTAGCTACTGAGCTCGTGAATAAAAGACTCTTTTGTTGAAAGTCCTTGCTGTCAGTGACTTGGGAACCCACAATACCTACAACCTCTTTATTTTGGGAATCAAAATAGCTCGAGTGACAGCTTAGCTTCCAGTTTCCCCTTCCTGCTTTGTGGGGCGCTCTTGGCTTCTATTTAGCACCTTGCCACAATAGTTGACCGAGTTGTGCAGTACCACTGGAACAGGGAAAGAATTTTGAGACATATAGGCTGGAATTCTCTGACCTCGCCTGCGCGGCTGGGATGCTCCAGTCCCGCTGCAGTGAATGGGGTTTTGGCTGAGTGCCAAATTCTCTGTTCTTGCTGACACCGGTGGTTGGGCGAACAAGATTGGAGACCAATAATTTCAAAGCAAGTCACCTTAAAAACAAGATACATAACAGCTGAAATCACAGCAAAGGTCAAGAAAAGTCTTATGTCAATATCTCACAAATGGCAGCAAATGTTTCCCTGGGGACCTCTGTTTTTGGGCTCCTCTAACCAAGATGTGGAGATGCCGGCGTTGGACTGGGGTAAACACAGTAAGAAGTCTCACAACACCAGGTTAAAGTCCAACAGGTTTATTTGGTAGCAAACGCCACTAGCATTTGGAGCGCTTCTCCTTTGTCAGGTGAGTGGGTGATCACTCCTCGGATCGTTTTAAAACCAAAATGTCCTTGCTGCTGCTGAGAAAACTCTCCTGCCCCAAACTTCACATAACTCCTTTCCGAGTTAACTGCTGAAAGGTCAACCACCTCTCCTCCTTGTGTGTCCTTGGCCAGAGTTCAATATTTGTTAAAAGGCAGTTTCCTTAGTCAAATTGGTTGACTCAGAAAGGAGTTCTGTGAAGTTTGGGGCACGAGAGTTGTGAAGTCGGGAAGGAGTGAATTCAGGTGTCTAGCCAAACAACTACTTAGTGGCAGAGGAAAGAACAAGGAAGATCCAGCAGCAAGGCAAGACAACAACTATTTTCTCAGCAGCAGCCAGGACATTTTGTTTTTAAAACGATCCGAGGAGTGATCTCCCACTCACCTGACGAAGGAGCAGCGCTCCGAAAGCTAGTGGTGTTTGCTACCAAATAAACCTGTTGGACTTTAACCTGGTGTTGTGAGACTTCCTCTAACCAACACAGAGATTTTCGAAAATATTTGTAGGCCTAAAGAAACGGTTTCATGTTTGATCCCCCCCTCCTCCTTACCTGCCTCAAACCACTTTCTGTCTCTGATTTTTCTAGTAAAAGAAGCCTCCACATACTCTCCGTGCTTCTGTTCGGTTCACTAGCCAATGCTTGTTGCCAGGATCCCAATGAGAGGAAGCAAGTGAACATCATTAGGAGGAAGGGTTGCTGTTAGCCACTGTAAAAAGTATTGTTTCTTGGATGCTATACAGACAAAGCATAGCGTGCATAGATAAGGATATGAGAGAGTGCAGAATGTAGTGTTACAGTCAGAGCTAGGGTGTAGAGAAAGATCAGCTTAATGCGAGGTAGGTCCGTTCAAAAGTCTGATGGCAGCAGGGAACAAGTTGTTCTTGAGTCGTTTGGTATGTGATCTCAGACTTTTGTAACTTTTTCCCGATGGAAGAAGGTGGAAGAGAGTATGCGCAGGGTGCGTGGAGTCCTTAATTATGCTGGCTGTTTTGCTGAGGCAGCGGTAAGTGTAGACAGAGTCAATGGATGGGAGGCAGGTTTGCGTGAGTATAAAAGAGTATAAATAGAGGAAAGAAATTTAAGTTGTTGGAACACAGTATGCCCCATCATGAGCGACAGTGGAAGTAAAATCTGTAAGAGCTTTTAACAAGGAAGTGGACTAATTATTTGAAGGTGAAGAATTTAGAAGGACATTGGGAAAGGGCAAGGAAAGGTGATGTCATGAGAGTGCTTCAGAAATCATAGAAACCCTACAGTGCAGAAGGAGGCCATTCGGCCCATCGAGTCTGCACCGACCACAATCCCACCCAGGCCCTACCCCCACATATTTACCCGTTAATCCCGCTAACCTACGCATCTCAGGACTCTAAGGGGCAATTTTTTTTTTAACCTGGCCAATCAACCTAACCCGCACATCTTTGGACTGTGGGAGGAAACCGGAGCACCCGGAGGAAACCCGGAGGAAAAGGAGGGAGATGCTAGCTCTTTTAAGGAGGAACATACATTTTTATTCATTCATGGACATGGGCGTTGCTAGCTGGCCAGCATTTATTGCCCATCCCTCATCACCCTTAAACTGATTGGCTTGCTAGGCCATTTCAGAGGATGGTTGAGAAGCAACCACATTAAACAAAGAACAAAGAACAAAGAAAATTACAGCACAGGAACAGGCCCTTTGGCCCTCCAAGCCTGCACCAACCATTCTTCCCGACTTAACTAAAACCCCCTACCCTTCCGGGGACCATATCCCTCTATTCCCATCCTATTCATGTACTTATCAAGACGCCCCTTAAAAGTCACTATCATACTCGCTTCCACTACCTCCCCCGGCAGCGAGTTCCAGGCACCCACTACTCTCTGTGTAAAAAATCTGCCTTGTACATCTCCTTTAAACTTTGCACCTCGCACCTTAAAGCTATGCCCCCTAGTAATTGACTCTTCCACCCTAGGAAAAAGCTTCTGACTATCCACTCTGCCCATACCTCTCATAATCTTGTAGAATTCTATCAGGTCACCCCTCAACCTCCGTTGCTCCAGTGAGAACAAACTAAATTTCTCCAACCTCTCCTCAGAGCTAATGCCCTCCATACCAGGTAACATCCTGGTAAATCTTTTCTGTACCCTCTCCAAAGCCTCCACATCCTTCTGGTAGTGTGGCGACCAGAATTGAACACTAGATTCCAAGTGCGGCCTCACTGAGGTTCTATAAAGCTGCAACATGATTGCCAATTTTTAAACTCAATACCCCGGCCGATGAAGGCAAGCATGCCGTATGCCTACTTGGCTATCTTCTCCACCTGCATTGCCACTTTCAGTGACCTGTGTACCTGTACACCCAGATCCCTCTGCCTCCTAAGGATTCTTCCATTTACTGTATATTTCCTATCTGTATTAGATCTTCCAAAATGCATTACCTCACATTTGTCCGGATTAAACTCCATCTGCCATCTCTCCGCCCAAGTCTCCAACTGACCTATATCCTGCTGTATTCTCTGATGGTTCTCATCGTATCCGCAAATCCACCAACCTTTGTGTCGTCCGCAAACTTACTAATCAATCCAGTTACATTTTCCTCCAAATCATTTATATATATTACAAACAGCAAAGGTCCCAGCACTGATCCCTGAGGAACGCCACTTGTCACAGCCCTCCATTCAGAAATGCAACCTTCCACTGCTACCCTCTGTCTTCTATGACCGAGCTAGTTCTGTATCCACCTTGCCAGCTCACCTCTGACCCCATGCGACTTCACCTTCTGCACCAGTCTGCCATGAGGGACCTTGTCAAAGGCCTTACTGAAATCCATATAGACAACATTCACTGCCCTACCCTCATCAATCATCATCGTCACTTCCTCGAAAAACTCGGATCAAGTTAGTGAGACATGACCTCCCCTTCACAAAACCATGCCTCTCGCTAATAGGTTCACTTATTTCCAAGTGGGAGTAAATCCTGTCTCGAAGAATCCTCTCCAATAATTTCGCTACCACTGACGTGAGTCTCACCAGCCTGCAATTACCTGGATTAACCTTGCTACCCTTCTTAAACAAAAGAACAACATTGGTATTTGGGAATAAGAACTACTGCACATGTGACCTGACAACCCTTGATCTGAAAGCCCAAAACAGTACAGACAGGAAGGAAGTTAAAATATGGAATTCATGTGGCCCAACACAAAGAAGACTAGGCGAGCTGGAGGCAGAAGAGGGTAGGCAAGTTGAGTGGAGAACTGAATTCTTAAACGCTTAGAAGCATGTTTCATAGAATCATAGAATCCTACAGTGCAGAAGGAGGCCATTCGGCCCATCAAGTCTGCACCAATCACAATCCCACCAGGGCCCTATCCTCATAACCCCATGCATTGACCCTAGCTCGTCCTCCTAAAACCAAAGGACAATTTAACATAGCCAATCCACCTAACTCGTACACCTTTAGACTGTGGGAGGAAACCGGAGCACCTGGAGGAAACCCACGCAGACACAGGGAGAATGTGCAAACTCCACACAGATAGTGACCCGAGCTGGGAATCGAACCTGGGTCCCTGATGCTGTGAGGCAGCAGTGCTAACCACTGTGCCACCATCCTGCTAGTTTAGGACTGTTGCTGCTGTTTCTTTGACTTCTGAATGATTGAAAGCTCAGAATTAGCCATGCCATGCGAAGGTACAGGTAGTTTTGGTAATTAAAAACCTGTCTATTTGCTCCTTAAATTTGTTTAATAGCTGGTGTCCACTGCACTCTGGGGTAGGGAATTCCACAGATTCACAACCCTTTGAGTGAAGTAATTCCTTCTCATTTCTGTTTTAAATCTGCTACCCCTTAGCCTAAAACTATGGCCTCTCATTCTAGAATGTCCAATAAGGGGAAACATCCACTCTACATCTACCCTGTCCATCCCCGTTCGCATCTTATATACCTCAATTAGATCTCCTCTCATTCTTCTAAACTCCAGAAAGTATAGGCCTAAACTGCTCAATCTCTCTTCATGAGGCAAATCCTTCATCCCTGGAATCAATCTAGTGAACAGGTAGATGATGAAATATTATGAACAAAATTCAAATCCAATTTTTAAAAGAAATTCTGTACTTAATCATAATGGAGAAACTGAACAACATTCCATTATTTACTCAGGGCTGTAACAGTTGCTCAGCAGTCTTTATTACTCAGAACTCCATTTATAAACATAAGTACACCTTATTACACAAGGCTTAATGGCGTTTCCAACAGTGAAATTAGCGTGGAAGAAGAGATGTTTTTGCCAGATTAATTAATTCCACTGACTGTCAGTTGTGGGGTGGGCATTCCACACCACAACCCGTGTCGGAGTTGTGAGTAAATGATTCCAACTTCAGATTTCCAAATGAATCTGCTTTAATGGTAAATCCAGATGTTGGGTTCAGATTCAGAGGGGCAATGACGATGCACGTTCTCAGTCCACCGTCAAAAACCCCACAAACTCTGGGCCATTATCATAAAGTCATAAACTTGTCGATGGACAAAGTTTCAAATCCCACCTCGACAGCTGGCGGAATTTAAATTCAATGGAGTTGCAAAGCTAGTCTCAGTAATGGTGACCATGAAACCAATGTTGATTGTGTTAAAAATAAAACATCTGGTTCACTAATGTCCTTTAGGGTACAAAATCTGCTGTCCTTATCTGGTCTGGCTTACATGTGACTCCAGACCCACAGCAATGTGATTGACTGGCAAGCGAGATAACTCAAAGCAAATATGGGATGCGCGGCAAACGTTGGCCTTGTCAGTGATGTGCACATCCCGTTAAAGAATAAAAATAAAACAAAGTTATTCAGTAGCCTTCCATTCATCGATAAAAAGACAGCAGTCGCTCCCAGTAATGTCCCTCCCACTGTGTGAAAACCACATGCTTGCACTTTGACTAATCATTTATTTTCAACTCAAATGAAGTTTTGCTCACAGCTTCTGACAATGATAACAAACATTAAAAAAATCAATTGGAATAGCACGCATCCATAAACCTGGTCCCATAGATACCTTTAAATCTACCTGGACCTGTGTAACCTTTTGGGGCCCCACTCCTAGCAAAGACCACCTCACTCACAGAGATAAATAGGTAACCTAAAAATAAAATACAAGGTACATTTCAATAGGATACAGGGGACATTGCCAGAGAATGTGTCGAATCGTAGAGTATACACTCCTTAATTAATCTAAGTATGTGCAAAACAACCATACTTCTATCTCTGCCATCCTTGCACGTAATTTTTCACAAATTATTCCATTCAGCAGGGTACATTCTGCAATCGTTGGGCATGACATAAGATACAGCAAAGTAGACTTCAACTAGAGCAATCGGCAAAATTTATTTTCCAATTATTGTAACAGTATCATCACACAAGTCTAAATATACCATACTGAGTGAGGACTGTGCATGGCTGGTTACACTTCAACACTATGTCAACGCTTGCAGCCACAGGAAGGAACAGAGAGACTGATCTCAAGTGTAAAGGGAATGAGCATAAGAACTCAACAATCTAGAAAGACGGCAGTTGACAAGGATCTCTCTGAGGTATTTAGAAAAAAATTAAACACTGTAGTTAAAGTAAACCCAAAAATATTACTTCAAATTAAGCCAAAAAAGTAGGGCCAATAAATTTAAATCAGTGAAAAGTAAATTTTAAACAGATATTAAGGCGAAGTATTTATTCCAAGAGTGATAAATGTTTAGAATGAGCTGCCAGATACAGCAGTGGTCGCAAAAACATTATGGGGGCTCAAAGCGCAACTGAATGTTATAATGGGACAAGCTTTGACAGGACAAAACTTGTCATTGTGTTTTCATGGATCCAAAAACATTCATATAAGTGCACAGATTATAAAATGTTCAGAATTCTCCTTCTACAGATGCAGAAGGAGATGGTTAAAAAGATACTATGGATTAAAGAGAAGCAACATCCTTTGAGGAACGTTAGGAAACAAGTCCAGACACAATTACAGGCGAAAATTTACTTACAAACTCACTGGGATGTTAGTATGTATGAGTATTTGAAAATTAGGGATGGGAGGTTTCACAACGCTTTGTGAAACAATCTCTGAACAGTAACAACAGTTGGCAGAGGAAGGAATAAGTGAGAGAATGAGGGAGTGCAAGAAGGCAGCGTCAAAATGAGTCACTGAGTGAGTCAGATAATTAGTCGGAGAGTTAATGAGTGAATCACAGAGATAAGCTCAAGTCTTTGTCCACGACACTTTGCTCATCGAGTCACTTTACTTACAACTAGCTTATTCCAAGGTGACAGCGAAATGTATCTGGCAATAAGTCAGGGCTTTGAAGAAGCTTCTTCAAAATCCGGGGAAGAAGCGAGAAGGGCTGTTAGTTTGAAAGAGTGTGCAGGAAACTTCACAAAGGCAGCAGGGTCAGTTGCCTGCGACTGAGAAAATGTCAGAACTCACGGCCTGTCCGGAGTACCCTGCAGTGTCTTCACCCCGAACAATCAGCAGCTGATTCTTGCAATGCCTTTATCTTCTTTGCGTAAATAACTCTCTTGTTAATTCAGCCATACTTAGTGAGTGCCTTCACGGTTAAATCTGCAAATTGCACCGTTAAACATTTAGGAAGTGACAGTCATTCATCATTAGAGTCAAATTACCTCTCCCACATTCAAATATACTGCAATCTGACAAAGTTAGACTGTTTTTTTTAACAAGGCAAATTGCCTTTCATTTATATTTATAAGACAGCTTATAAGAACTCTCAAATTATGTCAGAAGCCAGCATTTTCTGTTTAACTAAAACTCTATTAATACAGGTTAGTATAAAACTGTAATGAGAAAAAGGGGACACTTTGCCAATACAACACAAATGCAGGGGCCAACTTTTATTAGATTACCTATTGTCTAGATTTTTAATCATGGCTTTTGTAGATTCCTGAATGCATCAGACAAGTTAAATTGTTAATCCTAAAATTAGTGAAAGCAACCTGAGAGGCAGTCGAAGTGATTAAAAGACGACCATACCTTTTGTTAATTAAGTAATGTTTAAATTGAATTTCACTTTAAAGTCAGACAGAATGTGAATTAATATGAAGCCCCATCTCTTGCTTCCAGACTCGGCTGCCACACACAGCACTGGACTTGAAGAGGCAGTCCTGATTGTGCTCGAGTCCATTCCTTACAGCACTGATGTGGCTGGTCTGTCAGTCCTTTCTGAAATTATGACTACAATAACATCACAAGAGCTGCAAGGCCCTTTAGCCAGAACTCTGTGCTGATGCCAGGAACACAAGAGCTGCTGTCGCTATGCGTCAACCTTCTGTATCAAATTACCAAGACCGCACAGAATGCCAGGGGGGAAGTTTCATATTCTGCTTCTCTCGACAGGTACTACACAGCCCAGTAAATAATTTTGCATTTGTTACATTACTGTTGTTCTTAAGTTGCAAAGTTTTGTTCCTATTTCCTACAATTAAAACAGTGGACAATTTGATGAGTGCAACAACAGCAAAAACAACTTGCATTTACATAGTGAGTGGGATTTTCCAGCCCTTCCCACAGGTGGGATCTTCTGGTCCCAACCCCCTCCCGCCCCAATGGTGGGCTCCTCAGCAACATGGTCGACGTGCAATGCAAATGGCCACTGACTTCAGCGGGACCAGAAGATCATCCAACCGGCAGCCAATGGCAAGAGACCCCTGCTTCTGCAAAACCTGTCCCGGACGTGATTGGGGCTGGAAAATCCTGACCAGTGTCTTTAACATCGTAAAACATCCCAAAGTAGTTGACTGGAGCATTTTCAAGCAAAGTTTGACACCAGACCACATATTAGAGCAGATGACCAGAAACCTCATCAAAAGGACAAGTTCGAAGGAACACCATGAAGAAGCCGAGACAGAAATATATAGGGAGGGAATTCCAGCATGTCGGGCTATACGGAATGAAGAAGTGTCTGGTGATGCGTTCTAAGCAGTGTTTGTTATGTAGGAACCAGATGGATGCAAAAGAAACAAAGAAAATGGGAGAATGAGTAGGTAATTCAACTCTTTGAGCCAGCTCTGCCATTTATACCTGATCATACAACTCAGTAACCTGGTCCTGCTTTCCCCCCATATCCTTTGATCCATTCAGTCCCACGAGCTACGGCTAACTTCTTCTTGAAAACATACAGGCTTTTGGCCTCAAGGGCTTTCTGTGATAGAGAATTCCACTCACCACTCTCTGGGTGAAGAAATTTATCCTTATTTCAGTCTCAAATAATCTACCTCATGTTCTCAGATGGTGATCCCTGGTTCTGGACTCCCCCGTCATTGGGAACATTTTTCCTGAATCTTCCCTGTCTAGTCCTGTTAGAATTTTATAGGTTTCTATATGAGGACCCCCCCCTTATTCTTCTAAACTCCAAATATAATCCTAACTGACTCAATATATCATTCTGCCATCCTAGGAATCAGTCCCGTCAACATTTGCTGCACTCCCTTGATAACAAGAACATCCTTCCTCAGATAAGGAGACCAAAACTGTACACAGTATTCCAGGTGTTGTCTCACTATGGCCCTGTATAATTGCAGCAAGACATCCCTGCTCCTCTACTTGAGTCCTTTTACTCGAATCCTCTTGCTATGAAGGCCAACATATTGCTGCACCTGCATGTTTATTTTCAGCAACTGGTATTTGCAGACATCCAGGTCTTGTTGCACATTCCCCTCTGTCAAGCTATAGCCAATCAGATAACAATCTTGTCCAAATCACACTGAAGCATCTCTGCATCTCCTCCTACCAGTTTTGTGTCATCTGCGAATTTACAGATATTACATTTAGCTCCCTCATCTAAATCATTAATATACATTGTGAATAGCCGGGGTCCTAGCGGAGATCCCTGTGGTACCAAACTAGTCACTGCCTGTCACTTGGAGAAAGACCCATTTATTCCTACTCTTTGTTTCTTGTCTGCCAACCAGTTTTCTCTCCCAGTCCCATGTGCTACCCCCTGGCATCCCTTCAAGTAATGTTCCCCAATCCACCAGAGCCAACTTGCACCTCATACCATCATAGCTTCCTTTATTTAGATTCAGGACCCTAGTCTTAGAATCAAGTATATCACTTTCCATCTTGATGAAGAATTCTATCATATTATGTTTGCTCATCCCCAAGGGGGCTTGCACAACTAGAATGCCAATTATTCCTTTCTCATTACACAATACCCAGTCTAGGATGGCCCATTCTCTAGTTGGTATTGGTCCAGAAAATCACCCCGTACACAATCCAAGTATTCTTCCTCTATGGTACTATTATTGATTTGATTTGCCCAATCTATATGCAGATTAAAGGCAGCCATAATTACAGATGTTTATTGATCTCTACTTTCCTATTTAATGCAATCCCCTATCCAACCCCCACCAATATTTTTTGCCCTTGGTGTTTCTCAGCTCTACCCATACAGATTCCATACCATTGGAATGAATATTCTTCCTCACTATTGCATTAATTTCCGCTTTAACCAGCAATGCAGCGCCATTTCCTTTTTGTCTGTCCTCCCTAAATACTGAATACCCCTGGATCTTCGCTCTCATCCCTGGTAACCCTGCAGCCATGTCTCCATAATCCCAACTGTATCAGTTATACCTGTTTACATCTATTTGTGTGATTAAATCATCTCCTTTATTGCAAATGTTCCACGCATTAAGGAACAAAGCCTTAAGGCTTGTCTTTTTAACATTCCTTGTCCACTTCCCATTATTTTTTTACTGTGGCACTGTTTGATTTTGGCCCTTGGTTTCTCTGCCTATCACCTTTCTTATTCCCCTTTGTCTTCTGTTCTGTTTTCCCTAACTCTGGCTCCTTGCAGAGGTTTCCATTCCCCTGCCATTTTAGTTTAAATGCCCTCCAACGATTCTAGGAAATACTTCTCCAGGGTCATCAGTCCCAGTTCTGCCCAGGTGTACCCTGTCCAGTTGGTACTGGTCCCAGCTCCCTCAGAACTGGTCCCAATGTCTGAGAAATCTGAACCCTTCCCCTCACACCATCACTTCAACCATGTATTCATCTGATATATCCTGCTATTTCTGCTTAACTAGCATGTGGCACTGGTAGTAACCCTGGGATCATTATCTTTGAGGTCCTACTTTTCAACTTGCTTCCTAACTCCCTACATTCTGTTTTAGAGCACCATCCCTTTTTTTTTTACCCGTCATTTGTACCAATGTGTGCCACGACCAATGGCTGTTCACCCTTCCCTTCCAAAATGTTCTATTGATGCTCTGAGACATCCTTGACTCTAGCACCAAGGAGGCAACATACCATCCTGAAGTTTCATTTGCAGCCACAGAAACAGCTGTCTATTCCCTCTACAATTGAATCCCCAATAATTATTGCAATCCCACACTTTTTATTCCTCTCTCATGCAGCAGAGCCAACCATGGTGCAGTGAATTTGGCTGTTGCTGCTTTCCCCTGAGAGGCCATATCTCCCCAACTAAAGTCATAGCTAGGGTGTAGAGAAAGATCAACTTAATCCTAAATCCTTAATGCTTAACCCTTGTCCTTGCTATTACAGAATACAATCCTTACAAACGACAAACCACAAATACTTGTGAATAACATTGATAATTGTTAACTGCTGGATTGAATAGAATATTTTAAATTCTGTTAATTACAACAAAATGATTGAAATTAATGGAGGCTGATTGAAAGCAGACAGGCAACCATAGCAGGACATGAAAAAGCCAATACGCTAACCAATCAACAGCCTGATTAACCAATCCGTATCCAGAAGCGGATTGTGCATGAGCTCTTTCACAAAGTGTATTGTAAATGTAAACCCCTGAAAAGTCCCAAACAGAAGTCCTCAAGAAAGACTGAAGATAGCTATCGATGGGGAGCACTGGGAACAAAAGACAGACGATACGCATCCATGGGAAGAGATCCGGTGATCCAAGCAGGAAGGTTAAGGTGAAAGATCACTCCTAAGTGACCTGACCACTGTGTCACTGTGCCACCCATTCTTGGTCTCAGAACTTAAGAAGGTGATAAAATCTCCTAAAGGGCTTGGCAGCAGAAGGCTCGGCCACTGATAGTGGAATGATGGAAATCCAAAATGAGCAAGGCAAGTACTGGAGGGTTATGCTGACCAATCATGTCAGGTACGATGAGATCATTAACATTTTGTGGAAAAGGCAGTGGGAGAATTGCAAAGGATGAGTGAAGATTTTAGATATAAGGCAGTGAACAGGGGACATGTGTCTGGCTATGGCAATGTTTCATGGCTCACAAGTGATGGCACCAACAAGACAGCAGTTCAGTCTGAACAAAGTACATTTGCCAGGCCACAATCTAGACATTTACTTAAATAAATGAATGCACAGTGCATATGTGCATCTCTTTACCCAACTAACAGTAACTAATTTCTGCAACAGGCCCTAGAAACAAGGGAAGAAATATCAATGAGATGGACAATTATCCATGATTTTTACTTGCAGGTTGACTTGGACATACAGGTGCCCGGTGAAAGAAACTCATTAGTTTTGTGCAAACTGCAGATTTGTGCCGGGAAAGTAAATGGTTATTACCCACATTTCATTGATAATACCTATCTCATAACTCAAGAGATCAAGGGCTGAATTTTCCAGCCCTTCCCAACCACGGCATCTTCTGGTCCCAATCTCTCACGGTGGATTCCCCAATGGTGCAGCCGTCGCACAACGTAAAACACTGTCGACATCGATGGGACCTGAAGATCCCACCGGTGGCCAATGGCGAGATGCCTCCGTCACCGGAAAACACATCGCGGGGCAGGCGGGGCGTGGGAAAATGCACCCCTAGTCTGGACTGAGGGATTTGTATGTGATCCTATCCAGTAGAATCAAATATCTGCATACCTTATATTTGAGTTGTTTCTCTAGTTTTTGCTGGTTCCCAAACATGATTGTTTGTGGAGCAAACTTCCACACTTAGGTAATCTCCAAGACTAGTCATCATGGTTAACAACCTGGGTTTTCCCAACTGTCAATCTTAGCAGGTCCCTGGAGGGTCACCATATATTTTTAGGCAACATGTTTCCACAATGAGGTCTGGTGAAAAAAGCTGGTCAGTTTGTGTAAATTGTAGATTTGTCAAAGGCTGACCCGTTTGTCAGTAACCGACAGCACTTGTTTCGTGAGGTATGAAAACAATTATAGTAATCACCTATTCCATTTATATGAGCAGATGAAAAACCAGATGAAATAGAGCTTTAAAAAATGTTTAAAATGCCAAATTCTAGAAATATGTAAAAGCCAAATCGACATCGAAAACGAAAAGATGATGATGCTGGATAAACTCAGCAGCTCTGGCAGCATCTGTGGAGAGAGAAACAGAGTTAGTGTTTTGAGTCCGTATGACTCTCCATCAGTGCAATATCTAAAGCACTCTGGCTCAGTGGTGGGCAACGTGTGGTCCATGGGCCGCATGCAGCTCATCAGGGCTCTGACTGCGGCCCACGAGACATTTTGTTGAGAGAGTGAGAGCGGAGTTTGCGAGAGTGAGAAAGGAGTTGGGAAATAAAGGAATGAGAGAAAGAACGAGATTGAGAGTGGGAGCCAGGAGGATAAAAGAATGTGAGAAAAAGTGAAACTGAGAGTGGAACTGGGAAATATAAAGGTGCGGAAAAGAGTGAGACAGAGTGGAGCGATTGGTTGGTTTCCCTCATTAATCTTTAATTACTTCAACAATTTATTGGTTACTGTAAGGTTTCCTTCACAGTAAAGTTTTAACAACAGTAGCAGTTTAAAGTTTATTTATTAGTGTCACAAGTAGGCTTACATTGACACGGCAATGAAGTTACTGTGAAAATCCCCTAGTCACCACACTCCGGCGCCTGTTTGGGTACACTGAGGGAGAATTTAGCATGGCCAATGCACCTAACCAGCACATCTTTCGGACTGAGAGGAAACTGGAACACTCGGAGGAAACCCAGCAAACACGGGGAGAACATACAGGCTCCACACAAACAGTGGCCTGAGGGCAGAATTGAATCCGGGTCCCTGGCACTGAGAGTCAGCAATGCTAACCACTGAACCACCGTGCCACCCCATATCAGGAGCAGTAAGTGTTATTAGTAAATAAATATATATATAAATAAGTATCTAAAGTACATATCTGTGTCATTAAGAATTGTATAACTTTTAGTTGTAGCTGGTATTAGCTTTGATAAGCAAAGTAAACTGTAATATACTAAGAGAAGCATAAATATTTATTTTATTTTTCCCATTTAAATTGTTCCTTTACATTTGGTATTTTTGAGAACAGTCCTGATGAGTGCAAGCCAAAAAGCTTTGACAAAATATGCCTTTTTTTCAGCAATTTTCATTATTCTATTTGCAATTTTAGGCAATTGTTTTAATGCCTGAAATGTGTCATCAGCAAGAAGACATCATGGCCTCAGGAGCAGTCGTTACAACATTATAAGCAATGTCAACAGTGAAATAACAGTTTCTTTTATTATCGAAATGATCCAAAGTAATCGTTACCCTGTTAACATCTGATATCTTAACAGCTTAAACTGGCGACACTATAAGAAGCCATTGCGGTTAAAAGAAAAATATATTCCTTCTAATGGGGAAAAGCTGAATGTCTGGAAGAAGATCACTGGCTGAAATCCAACCCTCGGGTTTAACAAATTAACAAACGACTCAAACTTCACTCTTACAATTTATGATGTCGTCTATACCCTTTGGTTGGATTACTGCCAACCATTCCAATGTTCTTTGTGACTATTTATGAGCGATATTTTGCTTTAATCAACCATACATTATTTGTCGGTAAATTTAGTGACTAAATCACAATTATTAATCCACTCCTTTAAGTGCCGCTATCTTCATGAGTACATAATATCCAGCACACTGGTCACGAGCATTAACATTTACTGTCAACAAACAGAGCAGACCGAAAACTATATAAAAGTGAAATAAAACTACTCATAAACTTTACAGGGCAGATTATAAAACAACAGATACTCTGGAGTGACTTCAAGGCTGTAATCCCTCTTCAGGGTTCGGATGTCACCACTGAACTTATAAACTGCTCAAGTTTTGCTCTTGTGGTTTATGACGTAACCCGAATTTCCAAATGAGATAACTGCCTTGAATTCATCTCCACTCTCATTACTCGTGACACAGATATAATGGGCCGAGTAAATCTCACTGATCTGGTGAAGGGCTGTCAAACTGTTAAAACTAAGCTAGTCAGCACTAAGTGACAACTACTAAACCGTGCTCTGGTATCAGTAGGATACCGACTGCAACTGACTCAAGGCAGCCAATTCTTGCCTGGGATGGACGTGAACTGAATGTTCCCTGCTGATTTCCTCATATATAAAGTTGGACTCTCCCCAGAATGTGAAGAAGCAGACTTAAGTTTAGGTTTCTCCTGCTGCTGGGAAGAATTTCATTGAGATGGAGATTGAGGAGAGATAGAGTGAGGGTATAAGGGTTGAATTGCTGCACTTTTCATTCTACAGAGGTGTTTTTACAACTAATTGTTAAATAAGTAGACTTTGGAACCAATTTACACACAGCAAGCTCCCACAAATTGCAAGGTAAATCTAACAATTTGGTTCTGGTGATGTAGTAGACCACCAAACATCAAGCCATTGTTTTGCAGACAAGACTGATCTAACCTCCCCTGGAGGGGCCTCCAACTTCAGAACCCCAACCTCACACAGCTTGCTCCTGAGTTCTTTCCTAGATCTACAATAGGACTGTCCTGATAGACCAATTGCTTCAGCCAGTTCTCGCCCCACAGAACTGATTTCTTCCTCTCTCAACTCAATACTTTCTCCCCTTGTTCAGTCTCTACTCACCTACAACTGCAACTCTGCCGATGTCCTCTGGCACCGCAACATTTTCCAATTTCCAAACTGCTGTGCTATTGTGATAATATTGGTGAAGAAGTGGTGGCATAGTGGTATGGTAACTGGGCTAGTGACCCAGGGTAATGCTCTGGGGACCCATGTTCGAATCCCACTAGGGCACATGGTGAAATTTGAATTCAGAATTAAAAGTCTAACGATAACCATGAAACAATCATGAAAAAACCTATCTGCTTCACTAATGTCCTTTAGGGAAAAAAATCTGCCATCCATACATGGTCTGACCTTCCTTACTTGAGAAAGGATATGCTGGCACTGAAGGGGTGCAGAGGAGATTCACTAGGTTGATTCCGGAGTTAAGCGGGTTGGCTTATGAGGAGAGACTGAGTAGACTGGGGCTATACTCATTGGAATTCAGAAGAATGAGGGGAGATCTTATAGAAACATAAGATTATGAAGGGGATAGATAAGATAGAAGCAGGGAAGTTGTTTCCAATGGCGGGTGGAACTAGAACTAGGGGGCATAGCCTCAAAATAAGGGGAAGCAGATTTAGGACTGAGTTGAGGAGGAACTTCTTCACACAAAGGGTTGTGAATCTATGGAATTCCCTGCCCAGAGAAGCAGTTGAGGCTACCTCATTGAATGTTTTTAAGGCAAGGATAGATACATTTTTGAACAGTAAAGGAATTAAGGGTTATGGTGAGTGGGCGGGTAAGTGGAGCTGAGTCTACGAAAAGATCAGCCATGATCTTATTGAATGGCGGAACAGGCTCGAGGGGCCAGATGGCCTACTCCTGCTCCTAGTTCTTATGTTCTTACGTGGCTGGAAATTAAAGATGGGCAATAAATGCCTGAATGAATATATAAAGAAAATAATATCTTGAGCTTATTTACGGTACAAGATACAAAGCACCAATCACTCAAAAAGGATCAGGTCAACATGGTTTCATTTATTAACACTTGGCTTATGAGACCAGTTATATCCTCTCACCCTAAACCTATGCCCTCTAGGTAAACTCCCCTATCTTTGGGAAAAGACTTTGACTACCCAGCTGATCTATGCCCCTCAATATTTTATAGACCTCTATAAGATCATATCTAAGCCTCCTATGCTCCAGGGAAGAAGTCCCAGTCTATCCAGCTTCTCCTTGTAACACAAACCATCAAGTCCCAGCAGCATCCTAGTAAATCTTTTCTGCACTCTTTCTAGTTTGATAATATCCTTTCTATAATAGGGTGACCAGAACTGTACACAGTAATCCAAGTGTGCCCTTAGCAATGACTTCTACAACTTCACTGCGATGTGAGCTGTACTACTCCTTCGATTCACAATTCATGCACTGAGAGTTAAGGCCCTAGCCCAATCGATATAGGAGTCCATCCAAATTCAGCACTGCGTTCAAATGGCCCCACTGAGTTTGTGTTTCCCACCTGTGTGAATCCCGCTCCTTCCTGCCATTTTCAAACTCAATGGAGTTTTCTGCACTCTGAAAATCCGGTCCAAAGTCTTCATCGATTAGCTCTTAATAGAGACTGCATTACTAAGCATTTTGAAAGGACAGTAGAATTAGTTTTCTATTTCCCACACAGCAATGTACCAAGTTTGAAATAAAAACAGAAGGTGCTGGGAAACATAGCAAGCAAAGAGTTAACATTTTGAGTCAAATGCGATTCTTTGAAAAAGAGCAAGATTCAACTTAAAACGTGAATTCTGTTTCTCTCTCCACAGATGCTGGCAAACATGCTGAGCTTTTCCAGCATTTAGTTTTTGTTTCACATTCCCACCCGCCACAGTATTTTACCTTTATATTAATGTATCAATGTTGACCTGGTTGTCAGCAAGTATTGAAACATGGAGAGGTGATAAGATTGAAAGCGATGAAGTCAAGGCTGAGAATCACTGGCAAAAGTTTGGAAGCAGGAGACATTATGCCAGGCTTCATGAATGCATTACTGTCTCCATTTAAAATCAAACCTCTTTAGCACCACATTTGTCACAGTGAACAATTTTTCAGCTGGATAATTCAAAAATGCATCCAGTACAAGCAAGTCTTTCACTCTTTTCATTAAATAATAAATGTAATAGGGATTCCTATCTTAATACATTCAGGCACATAACCTCTGATCTCCGGAGGATCATATACAACGGCATCCCAGAAGACCCCCACCCCAGATGTTCTCACAAAAGGACTACATAGCCTGGAAGTTCAAACTTCTGATGGGTAATTACCCTGCACTGGGAATCACCTGATCTAAATCAAAGACTTTGAATGTTTCCAACTGTCTGACTGAAATAGTTACCCAGGAAAGGTTAGAAGAATTAAAACTAATTCTAACTCCTGGATAACTATAGTAAAGACTTCCTGGGCAGAATTTTCCCATATTTTTCTAAAGTGGCAGGCTCTGACTGAAAACCAGCGTATAGCTCTCTAGCCCAGTTTTTAGTCCAGATCTTGAGCCTCTTTGAAGAAATTTAATGACTGGGTGAGGCTTTTTCTGCCGTTGGTCTGGTGGGGTAGGGCCTGAAAGAATCAGCAAGGCTGGCTCCACAGAGATCAGGGTGCCACTTCTAAAGGGCATCATGATCAGAACTGAAGTTCAACTCCCCCTCCCTCCATGGGGGAATCGGGGGTTGCTCTCCCACCCACAAAATCATAAGCAGCTCTCCCCCACCCACCCCCACAATCATCAGGCTCTCTCCCTCCCCCCACCCCGGAGTACAAGCAGCAGCGACCACCCCCAACCCTTCCCACTGTCAGCAAACCATCCCCATGCCTGTAAGTTCCTTCCTCAATGGCCACACCACACATAATGCCTCTCCACATGGCTCCCCTGAGGACCCATCCCTGGCACTGCCCCCTGGCACATGTTGGCACTGCCAGATTGGACCTGTGCCAAGGGGCAGTGCCAAGGCATTGCCTGAGCATGTTCCTCGCCCCAGGGGCTATACTTACCTCTGCACCCCCAAGGGATTCCCCTCGACTCATTCATCTTTTGAAATAGCCGCTGTAAACTGTTGTCATGTGAGTGAGGTTTCAATATTCAGTCGTGGGGAGGTGGGGGGGAGATCATGTGGTGGAGGGTGCTGGATAATTACATTAAAATATATACAAAAACATTAAAATTAGTTTCTTGCCCTCATTCCCTCGAGTCGAACGGGGCTGAAAATCCCCCTCCCCCCAACTGGATTATCTTCCAACTACCCACCCAACCCCCAACTACCCTTCTCACAACCTGAGTACCCCCTCACCCCTCGATAGCCCCCAGCCCTCTGACTGACCATATGACTGGCCCACTGACCAACTGCCCCCCCGCCCCACTTTGCCATTGTAGCCACCCAATCAATCCTATCCCCTTGCTGACCATTTGACTCCCCCACTCCATCTTCCGCCCGACTCCTCCGTCTCTGACCACACAAACTCCTCCAAAGTCCACCCAATAACCCCCGACATCCGATCACTCAACTCTCACTCCCACCCCGACTCCAACTGACCATCCTACCACCATCCTATTACTTTCTCCCCGGCTTTCAAAATGCCTGGACCTTTAAACCTACCTGCTGTATAGCACCAAGTACCATCTAAAAGAGGGTGAGGCTTCCTTTCCCCCCACTCTGCTGCACTCAACACAAGACCTTAGGCACTAGACTTTACTGAGAAGGCCAGAGTCGGAAGGTTGGGCGAGAACGGTGCAGCTACATTTTAGTGTTCGTAAATTCAACTGTGATTGCTACTCCATGGAAGTTCTGGCCCATCAACTTTCACTGATTTTAAGAGAAAGGAAATAGAAACTATAAAATGTAATAGTGCCATTCTTCAACATGTGGCGCACACAAAATATCTTACCCTGAAAACCTCCAGCTTTGCTCCAGATGGGTTTTCGAGTCAAAATAAAAAAGATAACACATTCTTTCAGGACAATTAGACAACTAGACAGCAGTGATTAAGTCAAGCTCTGAGCATATTTCTCCAGGACACATAGACTCAGAGTGTCGTTCAAAGCAGGGGAAAAAAAGCAAACAACAGAATATTAAATGAGATAACCTGTGAACCGTGTGGTTTCAATCGTAAAAGCAAAACTTATCTAATTTTTCATCTTTGCATCGATGTAATACAAGTTGAGGTCAAAGGGTAAATCAGGCAATGTTGGTGATAACTGCATAGTTGCTTTGTGCCAACGTATGAAACCATGCTGCTTCTCATACATTTATCATTTGTGGAATCACTGTTATTACATATCTTGGAGCTAACACTCCAATAAAATTGTGTGACACTCCTGTCCTGTCTGCCTCCTCATAGAATCCCTACAGTGCAGAAGGAGGCCATTCGGCCCATCGAGTCTGCACCACCAACAATCCCACCCAGGCCCTATCCTCGAAATCCCACATATTTACCCTGCTAATCCCTCTAACCTACACATCCTGGGACACTAAGGAGCAATTTAGCATGGCCAATCAACCTAACCTGCACATCTTTGGACTGTGGGAGGAAACCGAAGCACCCGAAGGAAACCCACGCAAACACGGGGAGAACGTGCAAATTCCATACAGACAGCGAGTGATCCAAGCCAAGAATGAACCCAGTCCCTGGAGCTGTGAAGCAGCAGTGCTAACCACAGTGCTACCGTGCTGTCCCTTCTGTTGTAGCTTTGTCCCTCGGATGACAGCCTGCCTCAATTAATAAAGTTGTCACTGGAGTGAGAAGGCTGTTGAGTCAAATCCAATAAGGAGTCTAACAACACCAGGTTCAAGTCCAACAGGTTTATTTGGTAGCAAACGCCACTAGCTTTCGGAGCACTGCTCCTTCGTCAGATGGAGTGGAAATCTCCATGGAATGGAGTGGAGTGAGATTTCCACTCCATCTGACGAAGGAGCAGCGCTCCGAAAGCTACTGGCGTTTGCTACCAAACAAACTTGAACCTGGTGTTGTTAGACTCCTTACTGTGTTTACCCCAGTCCAACGCTGGCATTTCCACATCGGGTCAAATCCTACAGGAGACACAAGTATATAGTCTAGGTTAATACTTTACTGCAGTACTGAAGGTGAGTTGCCTTGCCTTACACATAAAATATTAAAAGTCGGAGCTCACATGGGGGCAAGAAATTTCACATCACTGCACAAGTGGTCCAGTAATATAGTGGTTACGTTAATGGACTAACCAAGGATCCTGGAAATATGATCTGGTGAGATAAATTGAAATTCTACCACTTCAGCTGAGGAATGTTAACTCATTCATTAAATAAATCAATAACTTAAAAAGCTAGTATCTGTAATGGTGATCCTGAAATTTCTGGTTTGTCATAAATATCCATCTGGTTTGCTAATCCCTATCAGAGAAGGGAATCTATATCTTTACCTGGTTTCACCAACATGTGACTCCAGACCTACAGCAATGAACTTGACTCCAAGCTGCCCTCTAAATGGCATTGCAAGCCATTCAGTTGGTCCAGAAAGTGGTGCATCACCATCTTTCAAGGGCAATTCGAGATGGACAATAAATGCTAGCCCTGCCAACAAGGTCCTCACCTCATGAATGAATTTTTTTTTTAAACCCAAAAAACAGGTGATTTCATACATTATCTTGCCTAACATTCATGCCTCAACTAACTTCCCCCAAAGCACTATCTAGTTATTCATTGATTCATTTGCTGTTTGTGGAATATTACACTACAAATTATTTGTTGACCTACCAAATTTGGCAGTAATCTATTGGATAGAAATATATATGGAACATCCTGAAAATGTGAAAGGTGCTGCTAAAAAATTCTTTACATTCAAAACAAATTTCTTATCCATGGAACCTCTACAGTACAGAAGGAGGCCATTCGGCCCATTGAGTCTGCACCGATTACCTGAAAGAGCATCTCACCCAGGCCAACAACCGGCCCCATCCTCGTAACCCCACGCATTTACATGGCCAATTCACCTAACCTGCACATCTTTGGACTGTGGGAGGAAATTGGAGCACCTGGAGGAAACCCACGCAGACACAGGGAGAACGTGCAAACTCCACACGGACAGTCACCCAAGGCCAGAATCAAACCTGGGTCGCTGGTGCTGTGAAGCAGCAGTGCTAACCACCGTGCCACCCACAATATAAGGTCATTCATTAAATAAATCTATAACTAAAAAGCTAGTATCAGTACTGATGACCCTGAAGTTTCCAGACTGTCATGAAAATCCATCCAAGAATGAGGACAGAGATTAACAGTCCGCATTCTGACTTTGCTTTTGAATTCACAACAGCTCAAAACCATCACTTGGAAAGTTGGATTTTTCTTGCTGGTGCATGTCTGTGCAATGCTGTGAATATCAGCTTCATTCTGGCATGAACTCTGTAAAAACATGGCAATAAAGAGAGCTTTATTTCCATAAGCCAATTAGTTTAAATAAATTCCTCAATCATTCTAGTTTATTTGTACAAATATAGTCATAAGCGATGCTCACGTCACCCGAAGGTACCGGTTAACATTTCTCCCCGTGTTTTTTTTTTCAAATGCGTAGCACTTGACTGGTGGAAACTGCTGAAGATTACTCTGCAACTAAATCCACTTCATGCCCCAGATGCACATGGGCAAATGGAAGCATGCAACACCTGTGGAAGACTGGTAGAACCTGTGTTGAGGCCATGAATCATTCAAGTGACAACCCCACCCCCCAAAAAAATTAAACTAAAAGGAAAGATGTTGTTTCTTCTGGCTGGGTGTGGGGGGAAGCGGGTGGGGCTCGAGAACAAGGGGTCAAAGGTATCATGATCTCAGGCTATTTAGGATGAAGGAGAAACTTCTTCGCTCAGAGGGTAGTGAACCTGTGGAATTCTCTACCACAGAAGACTGTGGAGGCCAAGTCACTGCATATATTTAAGAAGGGAATAGATAGACTTACAAATTCTAATGGTGTCACGGGCTCAAGGTGAGAGGGGCAAAGTATAACTCGAAAATTAGAGGGATGTTTTTTACACAGAGGGTGGTGGGGGCCTGGAATGCGCTGCCAAGTAGGGTGGTGGAGGCAGACACGCTGACATCGTTTAAGACTTACCTGGATAGTCACATGAGCAGCCTGGGAATGGAGGGATACAAACGATTGGTCTAGTTGGACCAAGGAGCGGCACAGGCTTGGAGGGCTGAAGGGCCTGTTTCCTGTGCTGTACTGTTCTTTGAGTATGGGGAGAGTGTAGGAGTACAGTGTTGACTATAGAAAATCAGCTATGATCGTATTGAATGGCGGAGCAGGCTGGAGGGGCCAAATGGCCTATTCCTATATTGTACGTTTCTGTGTTTCTAAGATAAATGAGACAAGCAACGCTAGATTCACATTGGAAGGTTGTGTTGTTAAAGTATTTTGTTATGGTTTTATATCAGAAGTGCCTGTCAAACAAGTCTTCACTTAATGGCAAGGAGATGTGTTTAAGCGATAGTGACAGACAGATGGCATGCACTTAGGCTAATGCAAACTTGGAAGTGAATTGATTACGCCTTTATACATGGGTTTCCATATCACCAGGATCACTTGTGCCAAGTTGAATGCTACAAATGACCAGTACATATCCCTACATGATTCCCAGGTAATTAAATGGTCCTTTTTCTGGAATAATTGACAAAGATTATGAGTAACATAGAAACACAGAAACTAGAAGCAGGGATAAGCCATTTGGCCCTTTGAGCCTGCTCCACCATTTATTTTGATCATGGTTGATCATTGCATTCAATATTCTGATCTCCCTTCCCCCCATGTCCCTTGATCCCTTTAGCCCCAAGAGCTATATCTAATTTCTTCTTGAAATCAGACAATGTTTTGGCCTCAACTACATTCTGTGATAGTGAATTCCACACATTCACCACCATCTGGATGAAGAAATTTCTCCTCACCTCAGTTCTAAAAGGTTTATCCCTTATCCTCAAACTATGACCCCTAGTTCTGGACTCCCCCACCATTGGGAACATTCTTTCTGAATTTACCCGATCTAACCCTGTTAGAATTTTATAAGTTTCTATGAGATCCCCTCTCACTCTTCTAAACTCCAGTGAATATAATCCTAACCGACTTAGTCTCTCCTCATATGACAGACCTGCTATCCCAGGAATCAGCCTGGTCAACCTTCGCTGTACTCCCACTGTAGCAAGGACATCCTTGCTATAGAGCCCAGTTATTGGGCTCCTCAAACAGAATCAGTTATAGAGTCATAGAGGTTTATAGCATGGAAACAGGCCCTTTGGCCCAACTTGTCCGTGCCCCCCTTTTTTTTAAAATCCCTAAACTAATCCCAAATTACCCGCATTTGGTCCATATCCCTCTATACCCATCTTACCCATGTAACTGTCTAAATGCTTTTTAAAAGACAAAATTGTACACGCCTCTACTACTACCTTTGGTAGCCTGTTCCAGACACTCACCACCCTCTGCGTGAAAAAATTGTCCCTCTGGACACTTTTGTATCTCTCCCCTCTCACCTTAAACCTATGCCCTCTAGTTTTAGACTCCCCTACCTTTGGGAAAAGATATTGACTATCTAACTGATTTGTGCCCCTCATTATTTTATAGATCTCTATAAGATCACCTCTAAGCCTCCCACGCTCCAGAGAAAAAAGTCCCAGTCTATCCAGCCTCTCCTTATAACTCAAACCATCAAGTCCCGGTAGCATCCTAGTAAATCTTTTCTGCACTCTTTCTAGTTTAATAATATCCTTTCTATAATAGGGTGACCAGAATTGCACACAGTATTCCAAGTGTGGCCTTACCAATGTTTTGTACAACTTCAACAAGACGTCCCAACTCCTGTATTCAATGTTCTGACCGATGAAACCAAGCATGCTGAATGCCTTCTTCACCACTCTGTCCACCTGTGATTCCACTTTCAAGGAGTTATGAACATGTACCCCCAGATCTCTTTGTTCTGTAACTCTCCCCAATGCCCTACCATTAACTGAGTAAGTCCTGCCCTGATTCAATCTACCAAAATGCATCACCTCACATTTATCTAAATTAAACTCCATCTGCCATTCATCAGCCCACTGGCCCAATTGATCAAGATCCCGTTGCAATCCAAGATTACTTTCTTCACTGTCCACTGTGCCACCAATCTTGGTGTCATCTGCAAACTTACTAACGATGCCTCCTAAATTCTCATCCAAATCATTAATATAAATGACAAACAATAGTGGACCCAGCACGAATCCCTGAGGCACACCAGTTTGAAAAACAGCCCTCTACAACCACCCTCTGGCTTCTGTCAAGAAGCCAATTTTGTATCCATTTAGATATCTCACCCTGGATCCCGTGAGATTTAACCTTATGCAACAACCTACCATGCGGTACCTTGTCAAAGGCCTTGCTAAAGTCCATGTAGACAACATCAACTGCACTGCCCTCATCTACCTTCTTGGTTACTCCTTCAAAAAACTCAGTCAAATTTGGGAGACATGATTTTCCACTCACAAAGCCATGCTGACTGTCCCTAATCAGTCCTTGTGTCTCTAAATGCCTGTAGATCCTGTCTCTCAAAATACCTTCCAACAACTTACCCACCACAGATGTTGGGCTCACTGGCCTGTAGCTTCCAGGCTTTTCCCTGCAGCCCTTTTTAAACAAAGGCACAACATTTGCCACTCTATCTTCAGGCACCTCACCCGTGACTATTGATGATTCAAATATCTCGGCTAGGGAACCCGCAATTTCCTCCCTAGCCTCCCACAATGTCCTGGGATACATTTCGTCAGGTCCCAGGGATTTATCTATCTTGATGCACTTTAAGACTTCCAGCACCTCTTTCTCTGTAATTTTTTTCACTCCTCAAGACATCACTATTTATTTCCCCAAGTTCCCTAACATCCATGCTTTTCTCAACAGGAACCAATAACCAATTAACTGCAATTTAAGTGTCAGTGCAAAGTTATTCACCCTCCTTGCTCACTTTCTCAACCTACCTGCAATTAATTTAATTATTTAAACAGTGGAGACCCTCCTGTGGAATCCTGTGTTCTACTATTCTTCAGTAGAGTTCTTTACTAAGCAGCAGGATTGAAGTGTTAGTCAGTGGGTTTCAACCTTAACAAAGGCATTGGAAAGCAGCTGCGGTCTCAAAGCACCATTTGGGGATCTCCAGAATGCAGGTAGAAAACCAATTCTTGTGGATTTTAGGAATACAAATCCATCGTGTCTTTTTTGCCGCTATGTCTCCCATCACAATCCGAAACACCTCATCATAAGTTGAATTCTCAAATCCAACCAGAAATCAACTGTATTGCTTTCCGAGAAGGGGTATGGTACCAGGAGAGACAGCAACCATGGATCTCCATCCAAATAGACAAGTGATAAAATTAGTTCTGCAGTTACTTCTTATGATTAGTAGAGTGGCTGAGACGATAGAAACTGCAGACTCTGATGCATGACTTGTAATGGATGTGATGTGCACAGTGTGTGGGATGTTGTGGGAATACAGAGCATAAAGTGCTAAGGGTATTCCTTGAGCTCCAGAAAGTGGAATTTGAGGATCACCTAGCTATGTTCTGGAAGAGAATGCTAGTTGGGTAAATTCAAGGTAGTATTAAACTGGGTGGAGCATTCTCAACTCCAATAAACTGGCCAAGGAATTGCAAAAGAACCTAGGAAACTATTTGGAAATGTGCAGAACTGGATCAGATGCTGGACGTAACATGTAGCACTGAGGGGAACATATTTTCTCAGCAAATGTTGTTGCAGGAATGAGAGACTGGAAGAGGTCTGGGAACTTCCTTCTTCTTTGGCAATCGCTCGCTAACAAATATGATTGTCTAGCTAAGAAACTCAACGTTACTGGTCATGTAGGTCCTTGCATGGCTGATGAGCTTGATCCTAGAGCCACATCTTCGACCGCACACTTGGCAGTTGTTTCCGGGAGGTGGGTTCAGTCCTTGGACGCTGGATTGCTGGTATTCGTTTCTCAGGCTCCTTTTCTGGGCCTCCTCTTGCCTTCAGGTATCCTCGAAGAATTGTGTCCCTTCAATCAGGAGGTCTAGCCAGGTAGGTTTCTTTTGAGCAAGGGTGTCTATGTTGCATTTCTTGAGGTAAGCCTTCAGAGTGTCTTTGAAGTGCTCCCTCTTGTTCAGGGAATGGCCACCATGCAATCACACTGGAGCAAAGAAAGCTCACAGAATGCATGGCTCTATCCTCCCAGTCTGCTGGGGAGAGTTTGGGATTGTCATGCTGAACTGTACACACAAACTGCATCTTGTGTACGGCATTAAGTTCTGGTCAGTGGAAACAAGAAAAACATCCCTGTCCTGGAAGCAAACAAAAGTAAAACCATGAGACTAATCCCTGGAGTCGGAGGACTGAGTTATTAAGTAAGGCTGGAGAGAATCATAATGTAATTCTATCCTTGAAAGGAAACAGATGACCATATGAAGGTATATAAGAAACTATGTTGAACAGAAAGGTTAATGCAGAACACTAATTCACATTAAACTATGCCTGCAGTTAAAGGAGATGTAGGGATAAACCTATAAAAGAAAAATTCAAAACCAATGTCAAAAGCACTTTATCATGCATTGATTAATACCCGAAATTGTCAGTGAGCTGATGCAGTGATGGCAGAAGCTGATCTGGAATCAGTCAAAGACTTGTTAAATATTGTGCTAAAAAAATGACAGGTTCCTGGAAGGAAAAATTAAATGGGCCAAATGGCCTCCTTCAAATGTATTCATGTTGTCATTAAATTTCTCTACATTGTCGGGTCATCATTACGGTTGACTGAATTATTTGCTAGAATTTTCCTGCCTGCAGCTGGGATTCTCCAGTCCTGCTGCTGGAATTGGAGATTTGGCTGAGTGCTAAATTCTCCATTCTCACAGGCAGGGCTTGCGGGACCGGAAAGTTCCAGCCATTATCATTTCTCAGTTATATCTGAGTGTATAAATGAATGCTGAGATGTAGCTAATCAACACACTGGTTACAAAATAAGCAGAACTATTTCCAATAATAAGCTTCCCAAGAATAAAACCAAGCTATGGTAGAACAGGAGGTGATACTAACTCTGATGTGCAGATTGCATGATGTTATCACACAATAGGAGTGGGCCTTTGGTTTCCGTCCAAAGGTGCAGTGTTTGAACCGTAGTCTGGCCACTACCCGCAAGTGTTTGACATTTAACGAGTTACCAGTGCCGGATTTAGGCATAAGCTAAACAAGCTACAGCTTAGGGCCTCACAAAATTTCAGAAGGTTTACAATGAAGAGAACATTTAAGAGCGGATACCAGAAAAGAAAAAGGAAGCACCAGCTTGAAGAGCAACTCAAAAAACTACCAAAATTATCAAAATCTATGAGAGAGATCAAGCCAGCCAAATGATAAATATGTAATCAGTAAATGTATTCATTTGAAAATAATTTGTATTTTTCACTTTAAATACCTTGCTATTAAATAATTAAAGGGCATAATTATGTTTTCAATTTTTTTGTGGCGACCCAAGGTCCTGTTTTGGTACGCACCTTTGTGAGACCTTTTGGTGTAACTTTTTAACAAGGGGCCTCCAAGCTTTATATAGCTTAGGGCGTCACCAAGTCTAAAAACAGCACTGCGAGTTATGCTCATCTTGTAGCAGGGGTGTTCACCCTGCTCTTTATATGTGAGGTGGGAGCTCCAGAAATCTTCCCACCATATACTGCTAACTATTTCTATTGGCTGATATAAAGATGTTTACATTTCACTCTGTTCATCACTCTGAAAATGATTCCACTACTCTATCCTACTTTCCAAAGAAAAAATATGAAGGTACAAGAACACCATCTTTGGCTTCAAACTGATCTATGATTATCCCTCCACGCTGGTTAACAAGGATTGCCACTGGATTTATTCAAATCCTTTGAAAGATGTACAAAGCTCTAGTTCATAATCATTTCCTTTTCCATAAATTTAACACTGTAAAAATCCTACTGAGAGATCATCCTCCATCATCCATGAAAGACAACATTTGTCACTTATTTCTCCAGATAATTCCTGGAATCTAAACAAGAGAATGTTATCACCATCTCACAGAAGGAAGTGGTCAACTCCCTCTGAGGAAGATTTTGTGAGCAAAGAAACCATGAAAATCAAATAGCAACAATCAAGCTGCAAGGAAAGTAAGCCCTTGAGTATCCTGTCAGGAATCAGGAAGCACTCCCTTACATTTTCCAAAGGGTCAGCACAGGTAACAAGCACACATCTGCCAGTATTCAAAGACGCTGGCCAGGATTCTCCAACCTTGGCCGCGGCTGAGATTCTCCAGTCCCGCTGCTGTGAATGGAGATTTGGTCAAGCGCCAAATTCTCCATTTTTAGTGGCAGAGGGAGTGGCATGTATGACATCAGAGAATTCCGGCCCTTGTCCCTGTGTCCCTCGCACCAATAAGAAGTTTAACAACACCAGGTTAAAGTCCAACAGGTTTATTTGGTAGCAAAAGCCACACATCTCCACATCATCCCTCGCACCACACAGAAGGATGAGATTAACCTCACTTTCAAAAATCAGAATAGATTTCACCTTTCATTCCCTCACCCTACAGTATAAATATCTCCCACTTTCTATGTCTTTTAGCTTTGACAAAGGTTCACCTGGACTCGAAACGCCAACTCTTTTCTCTCCTTATGGATGCTGTCAGACCTGCTGAGATTTTCCAGTATTTTCTCTTTTGGTTTCAGATTCCAGCGTCCGCAGTAATTTGCTTTTATAGATTTCACGAGGCTCTACAAGGCTCTGATTCAACCAGAGTCACAGGGATCCAAGGGGGGAATTTTTCCCAAGCAAGGGAGGGTGGGTTTGAATGCATGTGACAACTTAAATCCCCTATAAGCGGTTTACAGTTGGATTCCCAATATCATCCGAGCCGCTTTGAGTTTCACCAGGGTGGAACTGGAGATGAACAGGGCCTTGGATTTGCTGGGTAAGTTATTAAGGCATTTATAAACTGTTTTAACTCTCAATTCTGGATTTCCTTTACAGGGCACCTGTTTCATGACTTGTCAGCAACTTGCCAAGATCATCCAGGCAAATGCACAGTGGGAAAAGCTTCTTTGGCGAGACTGACAAGGCGGATAGGCTTTGATTAGAGAAGCTGAAGAGTTGCAGCCATGGTCATTCAGCGACTGATATTCAAAGCACTTTTTCTCTCAGAGAGGGCTATTCCTGCTCAACAACTGATTGCCAATCACCTGTTGAAGTCCAATACTTCACTCGCTTGCAGCTGCTGGGTGGGATTCTCCCAAACAATTCTAAGGGTGGGATTTTACAGCTTTGCTTGTCCCGAAACCATAAAATCCTGCCCGAGGTCAGCGTATCTTTCCATGCTGCGCCCCTCGCCTGCTCCAATTCCCATGGTGAGTGGGCTGGTAAAATTCTGGCCTAAGTGTCGAATTTGCATAAAAACTGGAGTAAATCCCGTTGTTTTTTTCAGCAGGATTTTCAAAGTGAATCACGCTGAAAAGGTGTGGATGGGGCCTATTCCCACTGGAGAGGCCGGCAGCATAGTGCTGAGTGAGCCACTGCACATGCACTGATCTGTCAGCACTGAGATGGGCACATGAGCTGTAGCCCGCACTGCCTGCCTCCCGATCGCTGACCAGCCCCACGATCCCACATCGCTGGACTCGTGACCTCCCCCCCATGCTCTGATTGCTGGCCCCACCCAGACGTGTCCAGGCCAGCCTCGACCGACCCCCCCCTCCCCCCACCACCAGCAGGTTGATCCCCCCCACCCTGATTGCTGACCACCCTCCCTTTGTCACTGCCGACTGCAGAGTGGCAGGGGGACCTCCCACTCCCACGATCTCCCCCTCTCAGAGGCTTCACTCCATTAGGCCCCACCCCTCTGGTCCCACCCCCTTGACGCTGCCCGATGTCTGGTGGGCAGTGCCAAGGTGCCCCATGGGCATCGCCAGGGGCCAGGATGGCACTTCCAGAGGCCACCCCTGACCTCCTGGGGGGCCTCCATGGCCCCTCTTCACTCCAGCGTGGTTGGACTGCCAGCTCCCCACAAATGGGGAGCTATTGTAAACCCTGTTGGTGTGAATCACAGCTGGTGGGTGTGGAGACTCTCGTGGGCCCAGAGACTTCAGTCCGGGCCCACTAATCATATGTAAATTATAATTTAAATAGTTTATACAGTGGCGGCTGCAGACCCGTGGAGGCCGTGACGCCCAGCGGGAAGCCCGCTAAACGGCTTCTGCCTGAGTCTTCCAGCCCGCTACGCTGCTGAGAATCGCCCCTGTTTTTTCCAGCTGCCAGTCTTCACCATAGTATGGCAGCAGTTAATGCAGCCTCGGATGAAGGATGAGAGCAGATGCAACACCAGCCAGCTACTTCTCCTCAACCACATAATAATCACTGAGCATCTGCTGGAAGGAGGTGACACTCCCAACACAGGGTCTAATGGCAGAGCACCTGTTCCACCCGTGCACCTCAAGAAGCACAGACTCTCACAGCAGGTTGCTGCTGACATCCGCAATAGAACCTTGTCCCAGTGGACAAGGTGGGCACACATTGCCAATGGCCTTAAAGGTGCCCATCAACTGGAGAGCTGATCACCCTGCCAACCAAGGTTCTCTGCCTCTTGCCAATTGGTATGTTCTCTTACTGTGCAACCAGAAAAGCATGACTGTTCTTAACGACCCATGTGGAGAGGGAAGAAGGGCAACATTCGTGGAGGGTAACCGTGTGACATAGATGTGAGAAGACAATCGGCTGAGGGTGATTGTGAGTGTTTGCTACTCAGGTGGCTACGGAAGGCACCAACAGGAAAATGGTTGATTGGAGCCACATGTTGGCCCGAGCAGCATTATGCACTATGCAGGAAAATGCTGGGTAAGTCAGAGTGGGAGGTTTGACATCTAGAACTGCAATGGTTTTCACCATTTCCTCCTGCCTGAGTTGCTGGATCCTCTTGGTGCACCGTCTCCAGGTTGCAGGGACAACACTTCTGCTGTTGACTTCCTTGATCACTTCCATCCTCGCTTGCTATGTTGGAGAGATTCTCCTCATCCACTCATCTTTGGGAGAGCTCACCTCATTACTGCCTCAGATCCCAAAGCAGGACTTCCAGGAAAGAGACAGATCCAGGGAGCAGCCTTCCCAGATCTCCTCCCCATTCCTGGGCTTGCTGTAGCCTGAAAAATACAAATGCTGGTGAATCCTTAGAACCCCTCCAATGGTCTTTTCAATTAGAAATCCTTCCTTGGAGGGAATGGGTGCGTCATCCTGCCCGCTCTCCCTGATTGACTGGAGATAAGAACATAAGAAATAGGAGCAGGAGTAGGCCATCTGGCCCTTCGAGCCTGCCCCGCCATTCAACAAGATCATGGCTGATCTGAAGCGAATCAGTTCCACTTACCCGCCTGCTCCCCATATCCCCTAATTCCCTTATCGATCAGAAAACTATCTACCCGTGATTTAAACATATTCAACGAGGAAGCCTCCACCACTTCAATGGGCAGAGAATTCCAGAGATTCACTACCCTCTGAGAGAAGAAGTTCCCCCTCAACTCTGTTCTGAACCGGCCCCCCCTTATTTTGAGGCTGTGCCCTCTAGTTCTGGTTTCCCTTCTAAGTGGAAAGAATCTCTCCACCTCTACCCTATCCAGCCCCTTCATTATCTTATGTGTCTCTATAAGATCACCCCTCATCCTTCTAAACTCCAACGAGTACAGACCCAATCTGTTCAATCTCTCCTCATAAGCTACACCCCTCATCTCCGGTATCAACCTGGTGAACCTGGAGATCATGGAGGAGGGATATAATACCATGGTTCAGTTAAACAGCCTTGGACTAAAGCCTGCTCCTTCATGGGCTATGGGCGACACAGTGGCATGGGCAACACGGTAGCACAGTGGTTAGCCCTGCTGCCTCACAGGGACCAGGGTTCGATTCCCGGATTGGGTCACTCTCTGTGCGGAGTCTGCACGTTCTCCCCGTGGGTTTCCTCCAGGTGCTCCAGTTTCCTCCCACAGTCCGTAAGACGTGCTGGTTAGGCGCATTGGCCATGCTAAATTTTCCCTCAGTGTACCTGAACAGGCACCGGAGTGTGGCAACTAGGGAATCTTCACAGTAGCTTCATTGCAGTGTTAATCTAAGCCTCCTGTGACACTAATAAACAAACTCATGACTCGGGGTTCCAACCTGCAAGTGGTCTCGCCTTTCTGACGGGGATAAGGTTTACAAAATTTCACCATAAAATGATAAGTCAGACCTCCATACAGTCAGTTAAAGGCTATCCAGAAAGGCATCATCCACTGTCCCTGCTATCAGTTTGGAGCTTGACTCTAGGCCAATGCTGGGGCCAAGGATTCCCCTCAAATTTACACTAGTGATTGACTTTGTAATCTGAAAATGTGGTCAGTCTTGTGCGATTCTTTTCACAAATTGCCCTTTAAAATTGTGTGTTATCGTTAAATGTTAAGTTATGCATTTTCATGTTGCACTGATTTATATGAAGAACATATAAAATAGTTGAGCACTTTCTGAAAAACAAAAACCACAACTCCATACACGGAATTATTACTGACGTTCATGTGATCTAAGATTAACAATTATGTTGTGCACAAGCTTTCTTTTAACCAATTTACAATGCAGTTGTACCACAATCAACCCGTAAAGGTCTTCAAGTCGTCAGTTGCCTTCTCTCTGACTTGTTTCTATTCATCCTAAAGGTATTTATTTCACATTTACACAAAGAATGACAGATCAATACCTCCATGGTTACGTAGCCAAACACGTTGATTAAAGATATTTCCAGAATCTTTTGTGGTCCCCTTTCATACTCTGTCTTTTCTTCATTTGCATAACATGTAGAATGTGGTTTGTCTTGTACAATTTCACCATTGTATAAACAATCTGTCATAGCAATACATTTTCATAAGCACATTTTGAAGATGTTCATTCCTAGTAAGTGATAAAATATACTGACAGAATTTATATTATGAAATGTTAGCACTTAGCAGTACAGCAGGGAGCCAGTAGTTTACCACCATAATTATTTATAATGGAAAAAGACATAAATGCATCATATTATAAATCTTACTTCAAATTCGAAAGGTTTCTCGCCCAGCACCCATTTTCTGCTTTTCAGATTAGTAGTTTATTTTTAAATCTGAATTTTAAGGCCACATCATTCTTGTCGGGTGCTGTCCCCTGATTTGAGGTTGGCATCTAATGTGGGTCACGAGTTTCCGCCATGGGTCTTCACGTATCTCAGAAGAGCGATTCTCAACCTGCGTTACCTCATGGGGCAGGATGTCCCATGAGGTAATGGGACCTGGAATAATAGAGTTTCTTCCTTTACTTCCATTCTCTGCCAAATCAAGGCAGTTGTGACTCAAAGCGCAATGCAGATTGATGGACAAGTTGTTGCAATTTTGGATGATTGGTAGCAAGTTCCTCCAGTCATTATTGTCAATGCTGCTGCCCTGTGAAGGGAGCTTCAGAGTGTCTTTGAAGCATTTTCTTTGCCCTCCCCCAAAATGTTGGCTACTTGAGATTTGAGAAAACAGGACCTGGCGAGGGGAGATGGATTTTGGCAGTTTGGACACAGTGTCCAGTCCGTCAAAGTTGATTTTGCAAGGGTTTTGCTACAGCAGCAATTGTTTGACAGTTTGCTAAGATCTCCACAGAAGTCCAAGCATACAGAGCAATTGTTGTCACCTTACTCCAATACCGCAGTGAGATCTGGACCGTGCATCAGTGAGACAGAAGAGTATTAGAGAAATTCCATCATCAATGCCGCTACCCTATCCTCTGGATTTAATAGGAGAACCAACAAACAAATGCTGGTGTCTTCTTTGAAGCCAAATCCACAAGAAAAAACTGCCACAAAGTCCACATTTGACGCTTATAGAGAAGATCAGGACAAACTGGAAAGCTGACACAGAGACTAGGAGCAGGAATAGGCCATTCAGCCCTTCAAGTCTGCCCCGCCATTCCATAACATTATGGCTGATCCTCCCATCTTGCCTAACGTGGGAATCCTAGCAGGCGAGACAGAGAATTGGGCGCACCATTCAAAGGACCATTCAGCTTGGGTGGGATTTTCTGGTCTTGAGGCGGGCACGGCCAGAGAATCTCACCTTCTTTCTCAATGCCATATTCCCGCTTTCTTCCCATACCTTGATGCCATTAAAATCTAAAGAATCATCTCTTTCTTGAATACATTCAGTGATTTATGTGGTGGAGAATTCCACAGACTCATTACCATTTCAGTGAAAAAATGCTTCCTCATCTCAGGCCTAAATAGTTTATCCTGTATCCTGAATCTGTCTCCCCGGTTCGAGATTCTCCAGCCAGGAGAAACATCCTCCCTGTATCTAGTCTGTCCAGCCCTGTTAGAATTTTATATGTTTCAATCAGATCTCCTCTCACCCTTCTAGTGAATACAGGCCCAGTTGAACCAATCTCTCCTCATAGGACAATCCCATTAATTCCAATAGCAGCCTAGTGAACCTCCACTACAGTACCTCCATGGCAAGTTTATCCTTTCTTAGGTAGGGGGACCAAAATTGCATGCAATACTTCAAGTGAGGTCTCACCAAAGCCTTGCATAACTGCACAGTAAGTAGTCTCACAACACCAGGTTAAAGTCCAACAGGTTTATTTGGTAGCTCGAGCTTTTGGAGCACTGCACTCACCTGATGAGGGAACAGCGCTCCGAAAGTTCATGCTACCAAATAAACCTGTTGGACTTTAACCTGGTGTTGTGAGACTACTTATTGTGCCTACCCCAGTCCAACGTCGGCAACTCCACATCTTGTATAACTGCAGTAAGACTTCTGAACTCAAATCCTCTTGCAATGAAGGCCAACATACCATTTGCCTTCCTAATTGCTTGCTGCACCTGCCTCTCCACTTTCACTGACTGGTGTACAAAGACACCTAGATCCCTTTGTACATCCACACTTCCCAATATATCAGCATTTAAATAACACTCTTCCTTTCTGTTTTCACACTAAAGTGAATAACTCGATTGGTGTAATAATAATTGGCAAAATTATGTTTTGATGCTATGGAAGGGCGGCATGGTGGCACAGTGGTTAGCACAGCTGCCTCACAGCACCAGGGACCTGGGTGCGAATCCCGGCTTGGGTCACTGTCAGTGTGGAGTTTGCACGTTCTCCCCGTATCTGCGTAGGTTTCCTCCCACAGTCCAAAGATGTGCGGGTTTAGGTGGATTGGCCATGCTAAATTGCCGCTTAGTGTCAGACGGATTAGCTAGGGTAAATACATGGGATTATGGGGACAGGGTATGGGTGGGATTGTGCTCGGTGCAGACTCGATGGGCCGAATGGGCTCCTTCTGCACTGTAGGGATTCTATTAATAGTATCTTCCCAAAAAGCCAACCGATTTCAAAATGAAACACTGGATAGAAAGTTTGACATGGCAGTAAACTGGCCAAGAGACCCAAACGAAATTTACCACAGAATTTATAGAAAGCTGGAAGAAAGCACTTGCAGGCATTGTAGTTAGTCTGCGATGTATAAAACTAAAGAAGTGCATGCATTATATTATGAAGTTGAGTTTGAAATCCATGCATACATGGGGAGAACGTGCAAACTTCACACAGTGACCCAAGGCCGGGAATCGAATCCGGGTCTCTGGCGCTGTGAGGCAGCAGTGCCACTGTGCCACCGTGCCTCCCCAAAATTAAAATCTAGGATTTTGACCTAGCGGCAGTGAAGGAATGCGATATAGTTCAAATTCAGAATCATGTTTCACTTTAGGAGAACTCACAGGTAGTGGTATTTCCACCACCTGTGATTGCCCTTGATCAACTAGTTGGCAGAAGTCACCAGTTTGAAAGGTGCTGTCAAAGGAGCCTTGCAAATTGCTGCAGTGCATCGTGTGGATAGTACACACTGCAGCCACAGAGCACCAGTGGTGGCAGATGGGCTGCCAGTCAAACAAGCCGTTTTGCCCTGGATGGTGTTGAGCCTTTTGAGTGTTGTTGAAGCTGCACTCACTCAGCCAGGTGCACAGTATTCCATCACACTCCTGATTGCGCCTTGTGCTTTGGGCAGTGTCAGGGGGCCAGGCCAGCACTGTCCAGAGGGCATCACCCTCACCCCTTGACCTCCTGGGCGGCCTCAATAGCTAGTCTTCACTCCAGCGGAGTCGGCCACCTGTGGGGAGCAGTGGTAAACCCCGCTGGAGTGAACCACTCCTGGCAGCGGGATGGGGGAGATGCTAGTGGACCTGGAGAATTCCATCCCGTGCCTGCTAATGACATGGAAATGCTCATTTCCAAATTGAAATTGATTACGTCAGAAATCTTTGCCGCGGAGACGCGCGGATGCCTTGGTGCCCAGCGAGAAGCCCGCAAAATGGCTTGTGCTGATGTCCCCTGCAGCGGCCTGGGAGAATTGCTCGTCTTGCTGCATATGGATACAGACTGCTTCAGCAGCTGAATCATCATGAATGCTCCTGAACACTGTGTAGTTATTGGTTAACATCCTCACTTCTGACCTAATGTATGGAAGGTCATGGATGAAGCAACTGAAGATGGTTGGGCCTAAGACACTCCCCTGAGGACTACCAGCAATGATATCCTGAGACAGCAATCACAACCATGTTGCTGTGAGTTAGGCATTACTTACCTTCAGCCAGTGGAGAGCTCTCCCTCTGATTCCCCTCGACTTCAATTTTACATGGGTTCCTTGATGCCATAGTTGGTCAAAAGATGTCAAGGGCAGACACTCTCACACCACCTCACCTCTTTCCCATGTTTGAGCAAAGGTTTGACTGAGATTTGGAGAGGGGTGATCCTGATGAAACCCAAACTGAGCATCAGTGAGCAGGTTATTGGTGAATAAGTGCAACTTGATTGCCATTTTAATGATGCAGTCCATCATTTTGCTGATGATTGTGAATAGGTCGATGGGGCAGTAATTGACCGGATTGGATTTGTGCCTTATTGTCTGGGCAATGGCAGAGTTGTGGTTGTACTGGAATAATTTGGTTGAGGGAGTAGCTATTTTTGGAATGCATGCCTTCAACAGTACAGCTGGCATGTTGTCAGAGCCCACAGCCTTTACAGTATCAAGTGACTCCAGCCATTGTTTTGATATCATATGGAGTGTACTGAATTGGCGGAAGATTGGAATTTCCAAATTTGTGTCTTTATATGCCCTATTTGTGAACAGAACTCCCACTCACCTGATGAAAGGGCAGCACTCCGAAAGCTTGTGGCTTGTGCTACCAAATAAACCTGTTGGACTTTAACCTGTTGTGAGACTTCTTACCCTGTCTACATCAACATGGTTGAAGTGGAAATGGTTGAAAGCTTCATGTTTCTAGGTGTCCAGATCATGAACAACCTGTCCTGGTCCCTTCATGCTGACACGATAGTTAAGAAAGCCCAACATCTCAACTTTCTTAGGAGGCTAAGGAAATTCAGCATGCCCGCTATGACTCTGATCAATTTTTGCACATGTACCACAGAAAGCATCCTTTACGGATGCACCACAGCTTGGTATGGCTCCTACTGTGACCAAGATCGCAGGAAACTACAAACAGTTGTAAACATAGCCCAGTCCATCATGCAAACCAGCCTCTCATCCATTGATTATGTCTACACTTCCCGCTGCCTCGGAAAAGCAGCCAACATAATCAAGGACCCCATGCACCCCGGACATTCTCTCTCCCACCTTCTCCCACCAGGAAAAAGAATTAAAGGTCTGAGATCACATACCAACCGACTCAAGAACAGTTTCTTCCCTGCTGCCATCAGAACTTTGAATGGACCTATCTTATGTTAAGCTGATCTTTCTCTACATCCTAGCTATGACTGTTACACTGTATTCTGCACCCTCTCCTTCTCCCCTATGCACTCTATGAACGATATGCTTTGTTTGTATAGCGTGCAAGAAACAATACTTTTCACTGTATACCAATACATATGACAATAATAAATCAAATCAAACTTTAAACTCTTCTTAATGCATCAGCACTTAGGTTTTCTCATCCAACCACAGGTATAAACTGCAAGCTTAAGGTTTGTACCAACAAACTCCATCTGAAAAGTCTTGCAATTTACCTTGAAACTTTTCCAAAAACTTCAATGGTCTGTGGTCGGTGCAAACAATTGTTTCTGACGAACTGTTTGCAACATAAATTTCAGAATGTTGCAATGTCATTACCCGACTCAGCGTTTCTTTCTCAACAATGAAGTGTCTTTGTTGATAGATATTCGGTTGTTTTGAAAAAGAAACATGGGTTTTCCAGTACCTGTGTTGTCTTTTTGCAGCAATATAAGTACCAAAACCCATATCGTTCCCATCAAAAACCCATTTGAATGCTTGGTATAATTAGGTGCCACTAGAGCCGATACCATCATCAACATGGTTTTGAAATATTTGAATGGATTTTGGCACTCTGATATGCAGTGGAACTTCTTGTTTCTTTTTAATAGTTCAGTCAATGGAGCAACCACATTGATAAAGTTTGGCAGAGTTTCAATAAAAGGTGCTTATGCCAGGAAATCTTGTTGAAGGTACTTGGGAACTCTGAATAACTTTTGATTTTACAAGTCGTGGGGGGCCATCTGATCATGTCCTACAGTACAGCCAAAATATGCGACTTTGACCTGATCCATTGGCTATGGAATCATTTACCTCTGCTTATAACCTGCTGCTTCCACTGTTTAAGCTTGCATGTAGTTCTCTGTTGTAGCTTCACCAGGTTGGCACCTCATTTTTAGGTATGCTCGTTGTTTTTCCTGGCATGTTCTCCTGCACCACTCATCAAAGCATGCTTGTTCTTCTGGCTTGATGGTTATAATGTGAGGGAAATGTCAGACTATCAGGTTTATAGATGGCGGTGGAATTGAATTCTGCTGCTGATGGCCCACAGCACCTCATGGTTATCCAGTTTTAAGCTGCTAGTTGCATTTTGAATCTTACCATTTCGTGTGGTGATAATGCTGCACAATACCATGGAGGGTATTCTCAGTCTGAAGACAGAACTTTGTCTCCACAAGGACTGTGCGGTGATCACAACTACCAATATGGTCATTGACAGATACAACTACAACAGGCAAATTGGTGAACTCCAGGTCTAGTAGGTTTTTCTGTCTTGTTGGTTCCTGCACCATCTGCTGAAGGCCCAGTCTGGCAGATATGATCTTCAAGAATTGGCCAGCTTGCTCAGTGGTGGAGCTACCAAGCCATGCTTGATGATGCACATCTAAGGCCCCCCACCCAGAGTACTTTCCATGCCCTTGCCACAATTGTTGATTTTTCCATGATTACCGATTCATCAGTTGAGGGAAGATGGTACGTGGTAATCAGCAGGAGGTTTCCTTTTCCATGTTTCATCTGATGCCTTGAAAATCATGAGGTCTGGAGTCAATGTCAAGGACTCCCAGGATCCCTCCCTCCCAAGCATAGACCCTTCCGATGGGCCTGTCCTGCCAGTGAGACAGAACATACCCAGGAATGAAGGAAGATTCTGGATCTTCAGTTCTTAAGTTATGCTTGGGTGAGTCTGAGTGTCAGGCTGTCAATTAATTAGATTGTGGGCAGCTCGCTGAATTTTGAGACAAGTCCTCAGAGGTTAGGACTTTACAGGATTGATGTTGCATCAGTACTGCACAGAAACCATTGTCTGACATGCTGTATAACTTCCTAATAACCTCACTTCTAATAGGTTTCACATTGCCATTTTTTCTGTGATTTATTGTCCAAACTTGCCAGCTGTTTACAGATTTTAGAATTAGGGTTTAACTCAAGCAAAATGTCCAGAAGTCCCTGCTAATTTTTGACGGACTGTGGGTGGTGTAGTTAATAAATCTTGTCAAGTGCATCAAGCATAAATCTTTGGAATACACATTAAATTCTTGGAATGCAAAATGTGGCTAAACATAGACAGAAACCACCGGTTCCTCATCAGATTATTTCAGAGACACTCTGCCCCTGAAACTATAAGCCTGGAAATTGGATCGTTTCCGAATCGGGGTATTATTACAATGCAGCACACATTGCATGTGCCTAAAGAGCCTGGTGGCACGACCATGGCCTTAATATGTTTGGCCCCTGGCACCTCTCTGGTACTGTCACAGCCTCATGGAGACCCAGGTGAGTCTGGAAAGAAGAGGGAAGTCAATCTGGAGGGGTATGAACAGTGGCCAGCAGCAGCGCAATTCACTGGTCCCCAAGTTTCACATTCAGGTAAGTATTTATTTTACAACTTAGGTGCCACTGGTCCTTTTAAATACCGCTGGTTAGGTCACACATAGAGCGATTAATTTAGAATGCAATAGGGATGCTGTGTACAGGGCAAACCAATTTGCACCTCAAACATAGCTCAAAAGAAAGACTTTGTCAAAGCTGTCACTGAAGACACCGAAATATGAAAGGACCCCATTATACCGCCATTCACATACTTCCAATATTATTATACACACTTTTCGGCTGGTAACTGTCAAGATGCCTTGAAGACTTAGCATATTCTTCAGATGAATTGAAGTCAGGGAGGTGGAAAATAACTGGTCTAAACATGTAGATCTAATCCAGTGCTTAATTTAAGGCGATACATTCTGTCCCCATTTTTACATCGTACTCTGATTTGATATGATTTACTGTGAAGTAGCAAAACCTATGGAAATTTGAGGAGCAGGAGATGAGAGATGGTTTGAGCATAGGAGTTTCTCAACAGTACATTAGATTAGTACATAGATTATGCAATACCGACACAGAAGTGTCACCACTGGCAGGAAGGTGTGCCTATAGAATGAAAAATTTACATGGGCAGATATAAAGCATATGCATCCAGTATCAATATTACCACAGGAATTTATAATTCTGCAAAATTAATACCAGCATGTAATGCTGTGCTAACAGAAAGTATTTGAAGATATAAACTTATTAAAATGCTATACTGAAAGATATATAACATCACATAAATCATATACTGATATGTGTAAAGGAAGATGCTGGAAATTAAAACAACAAGTGATGGGAATACTCAGCAGATCTGCCAACATCTGTGGAGAGAGAAACAGTTAACATTTCAAGTCAGATATGACTCTTTTTTAGAACTGATATATATATTTAATATATAACTGTGTATTATTCATTCATGGGATGTGGGCATTGCTGGCTGGGTCAGCATTTATTGCCCATCCCTGAGGGCATTGAAGAGTCAATCACATTGCTGTGGATCTGGAGTTACGTGTAGGCCAAACCAGGTAAGGATTGCAGATTTCCTTCCCTAAAGGGACATCAGTGAACCAGATGGATTTTTACAACTATCAATGATGTCACCAGTAGACTTTTAATTCCAGATATTTTTTATGGAATTCAAATTTCACCATCTGCTGTGTTGGGATTCAAGCCTGGGTCCCCAGAGCATTACCCAGGTCTACCAAATTACTAGACTAGTGCCATCACCTCCTGATTTGTTATAGAATCCCTACTCTACAGAAGGAGGCCATTTAGCCTATCGAACCTGCACTGTCAATAATCCCACCCAGGCCCTATCCCCATAACCCCATGCATTTACTCTGCTAATCCCCCTGACACTAAGGGCAATTTAGCATGGCGAATCAACCTAACCTGCATTTCTTTGAACCATGGGAGGAAACCGGAGAACCTGGAAGAAACCCCACACAGATGTAGGGAGAATGTACAAACTCCACACAGTCACCCAAGGCGGGAATTGAACCCAGGTCCCTGGCACTGTGAGACAGCGATGCTAACCACTGTGCCACTGTGAATATCTCATGGTTACATCTAAATTGTGCCTCAAAGCAAACTGTTTTCTTGGGCGTATTTGAAAAATTAAAATATGTAAAATATCCAAATAGTGAAGTAAGAAGCTTGCTTATTTGCCAAGGGTCCTTTTTGTTTTTACATAGTTTCAACCATGTCTCAGTGTTAGTATCCTTGGCTCTGAGTCAGATGGTTAAGTGATTGTGGTCTAGCTCCAGCCACTTAAGTGCCATATCTCAGCTGATACTTCAAGGCTGAACCAAGCATTGATAGAGATTCCATCCGTCAGAGGAGACATTACACCTAATGTCCAGTCTAACCCTTTCAGAAGAATGTGGCCTGTTGCACCAACTGAAGCAAGACAAGGGAGTACTCTCTCTGCTGCCCTGGTCAATATTGATCCCTGAGCCAATGTCACTCAAAACAGATTATCTGATCATTTTCACAATTCTGTTTGTAGGTCCTTGCACTGTGCAAACTGCCTGCAATGTTTCCGACACCGCCAAAAGTGATTACATTTCAAAAAGTACTTTATTAGCTGTAAAACGCTGCGGAACATCCCAAGATCAGGAACGGGACTATATATTAAAAAATAAGAAAGAATTGCATTTGTAGTGATGAGGCTCTGTCATCACGAACAACAAAAATTAGGTTAAAAAGTGCCTGGGAAGCTCTTTCAGAGGTAACTGCCAAAAGAACATGATATGAAAAGCCAAGAAATCAAGGGAGGCTTCCTGTAATGGTTCAGATCAAGAACACTGCAGACACATCCTAGACCTACGCTCAGTTTGGTATCAGAATCCAAGAAACTGGCTTCTCCTATCTACCAAAAAGCTGCCTGCTAAATACCAGACCAACGGAAATGCCTTTTATTTTTCCAGACAGAACTAAATTAAAGAGATCTTAGACAATTTTCTGTCTCTTTAGGTGAGACGCGAGAGAGGAAAATATTCCTATTAAATTCACTGAAGCAGCCAGCTGATCGGCTGTGTCATTCCATTGAAGAAAATTATATTCCGTCATTGTTGCAATAGCTTTCCTTTCTGAATTACGACAGCTCCTGGGAAAAGCACTGCTCATCTCACTAGGACAGAAAAATGTTCAGCTGACGTGATAAAGATTGTTTGGATTGTGAAAGCAAATGTCATTCTGCACAATGTAGCGGGCTCATAAAAATATCAAATTCACCCACCCCTGTGCTCCCAATGGGAAGCTGTGCTTGACTTAGGGTCATTTCTAAGCCATGTGCCCTTTAAGTGCATGCCCCATTAGCAGAGTAGAGTAACTCCCTTTAAAAGCCGTTAAAATTCTTATTTGGCTTATCAAAATACCTTAAGCCCAGCCATCAGCCTCAGACGAATGGAAGCATTCTCGTCATCCTCAATTTGGCCACAAAGTAAATGTTAAAATGTTTCCAAGCACTGGTTCAAAGTTTACATGACGAGCCATAAACATTCTTTCGGCCACTCAGTTCCCCGTGGAAAACCTGCGGTCAGCAATTTAAAAACCAGGGAGATATTTCAGCCACTCACGGCCCCACTCCTGTACATTTGGAGACAAGATGTGTAAATATGCAGACAGACTGCCCACCTGAAACAGGTGGCAGATTGCTTAAGGATCAAAAAAACAGGTGCTGGGCCAGGACTAGTAATCCGCATGCAATTTTTAAGGACAAACTGGAAAGGTGTGTAACCCATTCGTCCCACCTGTTTGTAACAGGCTGTAAATGGTCTGACCAGAAGTTCTAAAAAAGACTGCTCCCAGAGATGACCCAGAGGATTTTGGGCGTGGGTGTGGGTGGGGGTCGGGGGGGGTGTCGGGTGGGAAATCTGAGGAGCACGGATCCTCCATCTGGCCCCACAGAATCTTTGTGCCACGCGGCCAGTCTTTGGGTGGGATCCCCATTGCCCATCATCACCCCTTGGCTCACTCATAGAATCTCCAGATTTCATGCTCACTCCCCTTCGGTGAGGTGAGTTGACTGCTTACTGAGTGTTCAGGAGCTCAATCGAATTCTGTCGCTCAGGCCCAAACCCCAAAATGGTTGAGCACCTTCCAACACAGGCTTCAGGTGCGTGGCTCCACCAACTTCATGCCATGTGATGGGTGGAAGCTTAAAATCTGCCCCATGGGTGGGCACAGTGGCACTGCTGCCTCACAGCGCCGGGGACCCCGAGTTCAATTGACTGTTTGGAGCTTGCACGTTCTTCCCACGTTCTGCGTGGGTTTTCTCCGGGTGCTCCGGTTTCCTCCACACTCCAAAGATGTGCGGGTTAGGTTGATTGGCCATTCTAAATTGTCCCTTAATGTCAGGGATATGAAGAAGTTAAATAACGTGGGGGTTACAGGGATTAGGCCTGGGTGGGATTGTTGTCGTTGCAGGCTCGATGGGCCAAATGGCCTCTTTCTGCACTGCAGGGATTCTATGATTCTACGTTTTCTTTTTACCCAAGACTTGTGAACATGCAGCTTTAAGAATGAAAGTGACAGGGGAACAAGGGATAAAGTGGGCATCTGATGATGAAACATGCATCATTTATCGGTTATCAAATGTTATTGGCCATTTGGACATCCTGGCATTAATTGCCTGTAAGTAATGATTGTTAATGTCCCTACCCCTGGCACGCCAATTCTGTCAAAACTGTATCTTAGCACTCCAAAATGATCCAACCCTGTTACCTCCTAGTGTTGCTTTATATTGCCACAGGGTGGCAGAACATTTCAGTTTAATCAATCAATTCTTCAATCTGGACTTCACTGGGTCCCTTGGCTGTGCAATGATACACACTTTGATGAATTGTCACTGGTGAATGATCATGACATTTGTTTTGCAAGTTTAATTCAGTAATTAGTTCAAGTGATCCTTAGAAATGCCCATAAAATGCCATTACGGCCGAGAGATTTATTCAGTCCTGTGAACATTTGACTCAAATGAATCAGAGAATGCAGCGTTCTGTTATTCATGAAATACTGCATAATGTTTTGAAGTGCAGCCATCTTAAGTAAGAATATCACCAGACATACAACCACAGAATAAAATGGAACAGAATGTGACACCAAGCAGTGGCAGGTTTGTCATAAAATAGTGAACACAACTGAACAATAAGTGCTGAAATAGTGGTTGGATCAGTTGAACTCACAAAGAGGACAATTATCTTAAATCACAGCTGGCCCATCTTTATATTCAAATTTTATGTAATATTAAAGAATACAATCTGCAAAATTGTACAACATTCAAAGAAAAAAGAACAAAGAAAATTACAGCTCAGGAACAGGCTCTTCGGCCTTCCAAGCCTGCACCGATAATGCTGCCCAACTGAACTAAAACCCGCTACTCTTTCCGGGACCATATCCCTCTATTGCCATCCTATTCATGTATTTGTCAAGATGCCCTTAAAAGACACTATCGTATCTGCTTCCACTACCTCTCCCGGCAGCGAGTTCCAGGCACCCACCACCCTCTGTGTAAAAAACTTGCCTCGTACATCTGCTTTAAATCTTGCCCCTTGCACCTTAAACCTATGTCCCCTAGTAATTGACTCTTCCACCCTGGGAAAAAGTTTCTGACTATCCACTCTGTCCATGCTCCTCATAATCTTGTAGGCTTCAGTTCTGTGTGGGGCAGTGAGGTCATGTAGTGGTATCTCAACAAGTCATTATCTTAGGTGCATATTTGATTTCACCCCCTCTATGTAACATCCTCCTTGTCACTATGGGGCAAGCATTCAGACCCCAATGAGCTACCTCAGTTGGAACAGGGACAGAACCCAGGCTGCTGGCATTATTCTGCACCACACTCTTAGCCATCCAGTCAACTGAGCTCACCACGCTTGATTTACACTTTTGAAATGATAACAATGTGTATCACTTAAAATATGCCAAAAATACCTCAGTCTCCTGCATCAAGAAAGCAGATGTAATGTAGAAATCTCTTAAGTGTTCCAGTTATCTCGTGTCAACATTATTATCTTGACAGCCCTGATGAGCGTTATCCTAAAGGCTGCTCCAACAGTGAAATTCACCTGCCAAGGTTTTGAGAGGTTTAATCCATTTTTTATTGGACTACTAAATAAAAAAATATTTTGCTGACTGATATAAGGTAGCACAAATATTTCAAACCACTACCAACATGAACTGCAACACCTATTTAACCAAAAGAGTAAAACAGAGGTCAAAAATGATCTTGTGTAGTTACGTGGTAGGGAAAGGAAGCTTATATTTAAAAATAATAAAGCAAATCAGAAATGTTGACAGGAATAGGACCTTCCCCCAGTAGCACAATCTAGAACAAGGAACAAAAATCTTAAAATCAGTTTATTAGTCACAAGGAGGCTTACATCAATACTGCAATGTTACTGTGAAAATCCCCTAGTCGCCACACTCTGGTGCCTGTTCAGGTACACTGAGGGAGAATTTAGCACGGCCAATGCACCTAACCAGCATGTCTTTGGAGTGTGGGAGGAAACCCACGCAGACACAGGGAGAACATGCAAGCTCCAGACAGAAAGTGACCCAAGCCGGGAATCGAACCAGGGTCCCTGGCGCTGTGAGGCAGCAGTGCTAACCATGTGCCACTGTGCCTCCCTTTCTAATCCTATTGAACACAAAATAAGACTCTTTGCACAAAGGTTTTTGAGACTGTGGGATGTCAGAGATAGAGAATCATTTGAGGTCTGGAGAAGGGAGATTGATATTTAAGAAACAAGGGTATTGAATATTATGCCAGAAAATACAGATTGAAGAGGCCAAGCTACAGGACAAACAAAATATCCCAGGCCACGCTCTCTGTTGGGGAGAGGTTCCAATGGCTCAGCCAATGCTTTAATCCTTGCAAGCAAGATACCTGCCTTGAGATAAAGTTTCTAAATGTGGCTGATAAATATGACACCATCTATCAGTTTGCAAATATCATCAATAATCATAAATCTGTTGCTTGCAATGGTGTCAAAATATTATGTCAAAGGACTCAACTAAATAAGCAAAGGCTTCAAGACTTTTTTTCAGCTACATTTCTTGAGAGATATAGAGTTCTACAACAAGTGCGCAGGGATTGAACTTGCGTGGTGTGCCAGGATCTTGCCATTGGCATTCTTATGAATGACCAGCAAGACAACAACAATTTAAAATTGTGAAGCTTTGGAGACCCATGTGTTAAGTGTTCACCAACTTGCTATATATTTTATAAATCTGATTTATCTCAGAGCAATGCAGAGATGATACTTGTTCTAAATATACAACAGGTTTGTTCACAATACTTCAAAATTGCTCTTTTAATTGCAGGATTTTCACACACGTGCACTCAGTCCAGATTCTGCAACCTTCTGTATGTTGTCACTTACTTCAGCTCTTTAACTCCATATACAGGCCTAAGCAATTCACTGCAATGAACATAGATCAGTTACCAGTCTAACACAATCAAACACAGATTAATTAACCATTGGACACTTCATCATGGACCACAAAATGATTATATTCAAGAATAATCTGATTATTACTAGTAAAGTCCAGGGCATAATTAATCTACTTCAAAAGGCAGGTTTCAAACACAGCGGGCGGTACGGTGGCACAGTTAGCATTGCTGTCTCATGGTGCCAGAGACCTAGGTTCAATTCTGGTCTCAGGTGACTGTCTGTGTGGAGTTTGTACATTCTCCCCATGTCTGCGTGGGTTTCCTCCAGGTGGTCCTGTTTCCTCCCACACTCCAAAGGTTTGCAGGATAGGTTGATTGGCCACGCTAAATTGCCCCTTAGTGTCAGCGGCAATTGATAACTGATTTCCGGCGTGGAGCTGACGGCGCCGGAATTCTGGCTGCTGGAGACGCGCAGAGGCCGTGGCGCCCAGCGGGGAGCCCACTAAACGGCCTCCGCTTATGTCTCCCAGCCCTGACACTGCTGCTAGAGTAGCACAGTGGGCTGGGAGAATCACTCCTCATATCTTCTTTCAGTCTGGAGACCTCCGTGCTATACGCACATGTCCTCAGTAAACTTCTCCACATCTCCACTTCCCTCCCCACCTTAACATTTCGCCTTGTTTAAATTGCCCCATGAATACATTTTTAAGACCACTTTGCTTTGGTTCAGTTTTTGTGCAAGGCCGATCTTTATTGATTCGATTATTTAAAGTGACACTGATCTTCTGAAGTGAAATATCATCAGCTGGTCAATTCATGTTTGTTGCTTCTGAATTGTGTTAAAGTAGAAAGTTCAAAAGGTGAAATCATGCTGGTAATTTCATCTTTGGGTATCATTTGGTAAATTTGTTTATCTTGGTTTGAGCTTCCCCCCCCAGGATCATCATAATCTCAAGTATGAAGATCCTGGCACGCTGCGCTGCTCGACGTCAGGGCTGGTCCGGGGGGTGTCTGGTAGCGATCAGGGGCTGGGGTCTTGAAGGCTGGCAATCAGGGGTGCTTGCGGGAGTAGGCCTGTGATCAGAGGCTAGTGATCGGGAGGCTGGTGATGAGGGGGCCAGTACGCATGCACTAATCTCCACACTGATAGATCGGTGCATGCGTAATGGCCTGCTCAGCACTAAACTGTCAGTCTCTCAGACGGGAATAGGCCCTGCCCCTATGTATCAGAGGGAATCACGCTGAGGCACTCTGCAGAGTGTCGGAGATTCATTCTGGTAAGCATGCCCAAAAAACGGGCAGGAAATACTCCCTTTTTCCTGCCCATTGGGCACTTAGGTTTTTTTGGAAGAATCCCGGCCCTTGTGATTTACTTTTTAATTCATTCATGGAATGTGGGCTTCACAGACTAGGCTAGAATTTACTGTCCATTCCTAGTAGCCCTTGAGAAGGGGTTGGTGAGCCTCCTTCTTGAAGTGCTGCAGACCATGTGGTGTAGGTTCACCCACAGTGCTGTTAGGGAGGGACTTCCAGGACTTGGACCCAACGACACTTCAAGTAACAGTGATATACTGCAAAGTCAGGATGCTGGGTGGCTTGGAGGGGAACTTCAGGTGATGGTGTTCCCTAGTGTCTGCTGCCCTTGTCCTAGGTGGCAGTGGTTGTGGGCTTAGTGGATGCTATCTAAGGAGGTTTGCTGAGTTTCTGCAATGCATCTTGTAGATGGCACACACTACTGCCAAGTTCATCAGTGGTGAAAGGACTGAATGTTTGTGAATGGGGTGAGCCCAGTCAAGTGGGCTGTTTTTTCCTGGATGATGTCAAGCTTCTTGAGTGTTGTTGGAGCTGCAAGCTGCACTCATCCAGGCAAGTGGAGAATATTCCATCACACACTTGACTTGTACGTTATAGATGGTGGACAGGCTTTGGGGGTCAGGAGATGAGTTACTCGCTGCCGAATTCCCAGCCTCTGACTGGTCTTGTAGCCATAGTATTTATATGGCTAGTCTGGTTCTGCTTCTGGTCAATGGTAACCCCCAGAATGTTGACAGTGAGGTATTAGGCAATCATAATGCCATTGAATGTCAAGAGCCGATGGCTAGATTCTCTCTTCTTGGAGATGGACATTGCCTGGCACTTGTGTGGCATGAATGTTACTCACCATCAGACAGCCCAAGCCAGAATATTATCCAGGTTTTGCTGCATTTGGTCATGGACTGATTTGGTTTATTACTGTCAGATGTACTGGGATACAGTGAAAAGTATTGTTTCTTGCGCTATACAGGCAAAATATACCAGTCATAGTGTACATAGGGGAGAAAGAAAGGATAGGATGCAGAATATAGTGTTGCAGTTACTGGTAGGGTGAAAAGAAAGATCAGCTTAATTTATGATAGGACCATTCACAAGTCTGATGACAGCAGGGAAGAAGCTGTTCTTGAGTCGGTTGGTACGTGTTTTCAGACTTTTGTATCTTCTTCCCAATGGAAGAAGTTGGAAGAGATTATGTCCGGGGTGCGTCTGGTCCTTAATTATGCTGGCTGCTTTTCTGAGGCAGCGGGAAGTGTAGACGGAGTCAATGGATGGGAGGCCGATGGGCTGGGCTACATTCACAACCCTTTGTCTTTTCTTGTGGTCTTGGTCAGAGCAAGAGCCATACCAAGCTGTGCTACATCTGGTAGGATGCTTTCTATTGTACATGCTAAATTTACTTCGCCTTCTGAGAAGATAGAGGTGCTGGTGAGATTTCTTAACTATAGCATTGGCATGGAGGGAGATTTTTGGTGATCTGAATACCTAGAAACTTGAAGCTCTCGACCATTTCCACTTCATCACCATTGATGTAGACAGGGGCATGTCCTCCACTATGTTTCCTGACGACTATCTCCTTTGTTTTACTGATAGCGAGGGAGAGGTTATTGTTGTTGCACCATTTTACCGGATTCTCTCTCTCTTTTCTGTTCTCTGTCTCGTTGTTGTCTGAGATCCAACCCACTACAGTGGTGTCATCAGCAAACTTGAAAACGGACTGTTTCAGTACCTGAGGAGTTGCAAATGGAGCTGGACATTGTTCAATCATCTGTGAACATCCCCATTTCTGAACATTGTTGAAGCAGCTGAAGATGGTCAGGCCTAGGACACGGCAATGATGTTTTACAGTGCACTAGTCAGTTCTCACTTGGAGTAATGTGTTCACTTTTAGTCAGGCCAAACAATAAAAATACATATAAGTATGCAAATTACACTGTCAAAATCCTCTGTCAATTCATTTTAAATGTTCATTTCAATGAAGCATTTCCATTGGTATGGAGAAAAACAGGATTAATTCCAAAAGTAAAGGTAAATAATTGGGAGATAGGTTGATAATGGAAAGAGGTAAAATAATATTGCTCAAAATAGAGTTAGACATTATAACTGGAGTGTCAACCTAATGTAGAACTGAGCCTCATTGCAATATGTGGCCTTTTCTTCATCTTTACAATATTTGCTGTACTTTGAGTTAATATATCATTACTAATATTCAACAATCAAGAAATCCCTATCCCTAACAACAGTCATGTAGAAATATAGCCATACTACATCCTTATGGATATAGCCACACCATCCCACCATTTGTTGGTAAAATGGTCAAATGTAAAACAAAGTGCACAGTGTTATTTGATCATTGTGAGTGCTTTACTTCCTTGGTGACTGAATGACAGTATTAAGTTTAAGTTTATTAAGTTTATTTAAGGCTTACATTAACATTGTAATGAAGTTACTGTGAAATTCCTCCAGTTGCCACATTCCGGCACCTGTTCAGGTCAATGCACCTAACCAGCACGTCTTTCAGATTGTGGGAGGAAATCGGAGCACCCGGAGGAAACCCACACAGACACGGGGAGAACGTGCAAACTCCATACAGACCCAAGCCGGGAATCGAACCCATGTCCCCAGCGCTGTGAGGCAGCAGTTCTAACCACTGTGCCACCGTGCCAACAGTAAATGTTCTTTAAGAAATATGTAGATGTGTGAAATATATTTACCTGTTTTGTTCTCAAGGCATATTTAACCAAAATGAATGTACGGGAATAAAACTGTGTTGTAGTCATATTTATATCTGGTCTTTAATTTGTGTTGGACAATAATGGCCTTGTGCCCTCTTGAAACCAACTTGGTGACCAGTGGAAAATATTTTAATAACTTACCTCATCGAAGTCCTTCATAATCTAGAAGAACTCTATCAGATCATTCTTCAATAAAAAAGGGTCAGCTCCATTAAACTATTTTCCATCAGTGTTTTGCAAGCGTGGTAAAACAGAATACATAATGCTGGAATTTCTATGGCTTGAGTGAGAAATTGTCATGTCATCACTCACGAATTAAGGAGTCTTGCTGGCTAGTGGCATTATCTTGATATTTCTCTGGCCTTGGAAATGTATCTGGCACGTTTCTTCTGCAACTGAATTCTGCGCAAACTGTTAAATGCTGGACATGAAACAGAACACAAACATAATTCCTTAAAAAACATAAGTTGTGTGCAGCAAAAGAATATTTTAGTCTGTGGCATATATTAAGTGTACCAAGTCAATCAAACTTTGAGATTCTTCGCTATACTAATTGATAGCATACCATTGATATCTACAAATGAGTCATGCAGTATGGTGTGGTTTGACAGCATGGTGCAAGTGTTATGACAACATAGGTGAAAGGAAACTCAACTGCATGTACACCACTCAACTCCGATTCAGATTTTAAAAAATTATAGCATTTTCTTTTGCAGACAACTCAGGATTTTATCGAGCATTTTTCCACAGAATGGAGTAGGATTAAAAAAAAATTTTTAAATGCTGTGTTTTGATGCATGGCGTATTCACACAACTTGAAAAGAACAAGAGACCAAGATGATAGACAGTCAATATGTTGCTTTCCCCAAAGACTTTAAACAATTACTAATTTGTTGGCTTGTCATAATAGCTGACGAAAACCTCACGCTCGCTATGTTGAGAAGTCACTGGTCCCAGGCACTTGGCAGACAGTGTCTGGGTCAGGCCTTCCTTTGAGTTTGGAAGTAGAAGGAGATTTGTTTTTAAAGCGCAGGCAGTAAGAAAGGATGTCAGGTCCAACAAAAGCCGCGAGGTCAGTCAGATTTCTTTAAAAAAGCTGTGAGTGCTTTTGCCAAAATAAAGTGGTTAATACGCTGGAGGACATTGGGAAGTCATCTTGTACAAGTCAGGTAACCTTAGCCATGTGACCAAAGGCACTGGATTCCATCATATGATTCTAAATAATGGGTATACTGTTTTTCCATGGAGGTTTTGATTTTTCTTTATGTGGTTTTGAATCTTAGTTCAACATCCCACACAAAGGGGGATTGCAGCCAGGAAAGAATGTTCCTTAAACATTGAGGCTTTTATGACAAATTGCAAATACATCTTTAATTTATTTAAAACACTATGCAGATTATATTGTGCAGATCTTTCTTTTTTTTGAATACCATGCATAAAAATAGCAGAAATTAACTTATAATTAAATCTGTATCCAAACGAAGTGGCTTTTGGCCATCATGTGTCGGATGAACTTTTCCAGTTTTGTTGTTGTGAATGTTAAGTGCGAGGGTATCCCAAAACCCAGAAGGGTAACTTGGAACACCAGTTCTTAGTGGTGTATATTTTCAATGTCGTATAATGTGAGGAAAGGTATTCGAACCAGTGAGGACAGGTGATGAAGGAGCAGCGCTCCGAAAGCTCGTGATTATCCAAATGAACCTGTTGGACTTTAACCTAGTGTGTGAGACTTCTTATTGTGCCCACCTCACTCTAACGCCGGTATCTCCACCGCATAGTTTGTGATGGTGGGGGTGGGGCACTAAATAGAATGGACTTGGTCTTCTCAGCATTTAACTGCATGGAGTTGCTGCTTATCCAGCACTGTGTGTGACTGCAAAACAGGAGGGTGCAGAAGTAGGTCCATGGGTACCGCAAGGTAACTGTAACTGTACAGGGAATTTAAGAGAATCTATTGCTGAAAATACTCCAGTTGAAGGATGGGTCTGTCAATGTTGCAATCCTGTCACATGAAATGCATGTTCTAGTTGTAACCGAGAGCAGCTATTACTAACTGGGGAAAAGTCAGGGCATTATCCTTAAATATATAGAAGAACCAATTTCCACCTGTGTTGTGGGGTGGGGGGTGGGGGGATGGAGTCTGTTCCTGTGTCCTTGGGGTTTTGTGAATAAACCATAGAACATTGAACTATAGAATCCCTACGGTGCAGCAGTGCTAACCACTGTGTCACCGTGCCACCCCGCGCCTCTATTAAAATCCTTCATGTTTTTGAACACCTCTATTAAATCCCCGCTTAACACTTCTTTGCCATTAGTAGAAAGATGCCAGCTGCTCTAGTAGCCCCTTGTAACCGAAGGCACATCTGTCACATTCACGATTTGGTTGGGATAACCGCCCCCCCTACCCCCACTGTCCGCCATACACCATACCTATGTAAATGAAATACTGTCTCCAGATTCCTCCTTTACTTGGTGAATAAGCAACAAATTAAAACATGACCGACCATATCAAAGGTTGCAGAGAGGTTGAAGAGGATGAGGAGGGACAGTAAGCCACAGTACAGGCACACAAGAAGTATTTTTAAGTTTGTTTAGAGAGTTCCCTACAATAGGCAACAGGGATCTTCAAACTTTCCTGGTGCGAGAGGCCACCTGCGAATATTGGTGACTCCAGTTTTCACCTCAATAAGATAACCAGTATTATAAATGTAGGAAATGTGTTTGTTACCAGAGAAAGGGCATGCTATAATGTCAATAAATGCAGAAAACTCAAAAGATTTGTTTGATGGATGGAGGAAACTTGTCATCAACTCCAGCTTGAAAACCTAAAACTGCAATGATGAAATTGGACTGATTAAGAATGCTTTATGGGCATTTCTGCATTTTTAAAAGACACAACATGTTTGCAATATTAACAAACAGTTCAAGACCGCTTAACTGGTGTGAACAGTCTGTGCCCTCGTATAAAAATGCACAGGACTAGTAGTATAAACACTTGCACAAAGAAAGCTAAATAAAATGAAGCACTGATAATTTATGGGGTGGATGAGCATCATCAAATAATGGTTGCCGTCCGTTCTGTTCAAACATCCAAATCAAACAGCTGGACTGGATCAGTAAATTGCTATAATTTTCTTTATACTTTATGTATTTTTCAATCGGTTTTTCGCATAATTATGAGCATTTAATGGTAATCATCACAACTTGTTATTACATAATGCAGCAACATTGCACAATTTGAGGAACAGGAGTAATTCTGGCAATTGCATTTGCAATTTCTCATTGCGTTCTAAGCATGTAAAGTTAAATGGTCCCAAACAAATAGAAAAATACACAACAAAAACAAGGCCAGCATTTATTGCCCAACTTTAATTTGAGAGAAAGCAATTAAGTATCCTTCACGGTGGCACGGTGGTTAGCACTGCTGCCTCACAGCGCCAGGGACCTGGATTCGATTCACGTCTTGGGTCACAGTCTGTGTGGAGTTTGCACATTCTCCCCGTATCTGCGTGGGTTTCCTCCAGGTGCACCGGTTTCCTCCCACAGTCCAAAGGTGTGCAGGTTAGGTGGATTGGCCATGCTAAATTGCCCACGAGTGTCAGGGGGACTAGCTAGGGTAAATGCATGGGGTTATGGGGATAGTGCTTCGGTGGGATTGTGGTCAGTGCAGACTTGATAGGCCGAATGGTCTCCTTCCCCACTGTTGGATTTGATGATTCTATGGGCCTGATTTTACCAAAACTTCGCGCCCGTGGTAAAGTTGGGCGTTGGGCCTTTAACGCGATCTGCACCTGAATCCGAGCAGATCGCGGCTTTACCGACACATGATTCGGGCGCGGGTCTGGCCCACGCCCGAATTGGGTGGCCTGACAATTTAAATGCATTTGCATGCATTTAAATCGACTTAATGAACCGCGTGCCCAACTCTACCGCCAAATCCCACTTTACTGTCTTTTGGCCCGATCCGCGTCTGCGCTGTAATCAACCTGCTGAATAAAAGTCCGAAGTCGCCGCTGCAGCCTCCAAAGAGCAGGGTCAGGGACTGCAACGGCTCTCTGACCCAGGTCATCCTCTGGTCGGGGGGGGGGGGGGGGGGGGGGCGGCGGGGGGGAAGGGGGCGGAGAGGAGGTGAGGGGGTGTGACGTCTCATCCTCTGGGGGAGGGGAAGGGGAGAGGGGATGTGACGTCTCATTCTGTGGTCGGGGGGGGGGGGTTCCGCTGCCAGTCTGTGGCCGATTGGTGGGGAGGGAGGGGGCAGGGGATTCCACCGCCACTCTGCGGGCAATCCCTCCTCCCCACCGGAGGAACGAATCCCTCCTGCCGGAGTGGACGTGCGGCCATGCCATCCCACAAAACCTTCAGGATGAAGCGAATCCTCGCCAAGAAGATGAAGCGGTACACTACCAGCCACAGCCATCTCTCCCGCTCTCTTGCCCCTTCAGGGAAGAGTAATCTGTGGCTGGTAGTGTCCCAGTGATTGTGTATCCCTTTACAGGCCCAGCTTGGTACTTCTCCAGTGTCTCCTCTTGGACTTGTACTGATCTTGCAGCCGGTTTTCATGTGGATCCACTGTGGAATCGGCCGGTTCTGCTTCATCTTCTTAGCGAGGCATCGCTTCATCCTGAAGGTTTTGTGGGATAGCATGGCTGCACATCCACTCCAGCAGGAAGGATCGGCCACTGACAGGCAGCGGAACCCCCCCGACCAGAGAATGATTGGTCACACTCCCTCCCCTCCCACGCCCCCCACCCCCCCCACCCCCCCAAGAGGATGAGACGTCACACCTCCTCCCCTCCCATCCCCCTCCAAGAGGATGAGACGTCACACCTCCTCCCCTCCCATCTCCCTCCAAGAGGATGAGACGTCACACCTCCTCCCCTCCCATCCCCAGAGGATGAGACGTCACACCCCCTTTCCTCCCCCCCCCCTCCCGAGGGGATGATCGGTCACACCCCCTCCTCTCCCAGCCCCCCGCCTCCCCCCCCCCCCTCAACCAGAGGATGATCTGGGTCCCCCCACCCCGACCAGAGGATGATCGTCAGAGAGCTGCTCTCTCTGCTTTCTGCTTCTTTTTTCTTTCGTGCCCGGGTGTGCTCTGTCAGATTTTTTTCGAACTGCGCATGCGCAGTTCAGAAATCCGATTGGTCTGCCAGCGCTAAGCCCCGCCCACAGCACGGATCGGGCCGGAGCTGGCAAAACACGTATGGGCGCGCTGGAAAGAGGATTCCAGGCGCAGATCTATTTGACGCCTGGATTCGGCACTTAGACTCAAAATGGTAAAAATCCCCCCTATGATTTACCAGAAGGATTTCCTTCTGTAAGTTAAACTTGATGCTTTGTCGAATGAAATTTGAGGGGAAAAGTCAATTAAATTAGTTAGCCAAATCTATGGGTATATCATTGATTTTTCTTTTGAAGGGTGCATTACTAATTATTGGAAGGCTTCGATCAGCTGAACAATATTCCACAAAAGGTAAAGCCAAATTCAGATCAAGTGATAGAACTGCTGATAATTCAAGATGTTTCACACAAAGGAAACAGTTCACCGTAAATATTTCCAATTTGGTATACGTATGAAGAATATGAGGCAAAGTGATGTTTACTGTGCAAAGCAAGCAAAACAATAGTTCACACGCTAATCACAGTTCCTCTATTCTGGTCAAGTCAATATGAAATAATGCAGGCTGGAATTTTGTTCCAGCAGCCTCAGCCTTCTCTGACATTGCCGCACAGATATCTGCAGCTACTTGGTCCGTGTGTAATATATTAAATCACACGCCATTGCTCAGCATTGCACTGGCCCCTGTTTGCCTGCTTCCTGAGCAGCCTCACTCACTGATGCCATAGCTTGTTGGCCTTCCAGCTATTGTAGCATTTGGGCTAAGGTCAATCGCTCCGAATTACTCTCCTCCTCGGTCTGAGACTCCAAAAGCTTTGAGGTCACCAGACCCAGCTTGTCTCCGTGAAGTGAGCTGGGCAGAGGGCAGTCAAAGATATGGCCAGCAGAGTCTACATGGTCCTCGTCCCTGACCTTGCACCTGTGGATTAATGGTGATCCCTCTGCTTTGTATAGAGTGCACCCTCATCTCCACCCACCTCACCATGGCCAAGTCCCTCCTCAACCTGGTGTCTGGTCACATTTTCCTGTTCTTTCAATGATGTCTCTTAACACTCCCACTGTCACCCTGGAGCTGGAAGCTATCACCCTCCTCCTTGGTCACCTTTCACCTTCCTTCCATCACACTTGACTCTCTCTCAATCACCCGTAACCTGCACTTGATGGTGCTGAACTTCCCCCAACCTCACCCTTGACCTGTCCTCAATCACCCTAGACATACCCTCCATCAAGCTTGCACTTCCATTTGTCGACCTTGACCTTCCATGTGTCACCTAGTTCCCCCCTCTTGATCCTCCTTCAGTGTGCCACAACCAACTTGCCCTCAGACAATCAGGACCCACCCTCTCTTCAACAGCCAATACCTGAGTGCCTTGGACAGTCAACACCTGAACTCCAATAAACAACCAAACTTCCTCTATCCTGTTCCAACAACCATCCCATACAAGCTGCTACCACTGCAAATCCACCTCGAAGACTACATCACCGACTCCATACCGGCTTTAACCAGTTGTGAAAGAGGCAGATGTTTCACATTTGCTGCTGGCTTAATCTCAAAGGGGCTATTTCCATTGAATCCATAGAATCCCTACAGTGTAGAAGGCGGCCATTCAGCCCATCAAGCCTGCACCGACTCTCTGAAAGAGCATACTACCCAAGCACCCCCGCCTCTCCCCTCCCAAATCCCCATAACCTGTGCATTTAGCATGGCCAATCCATCTAACCTGCACATTTTCGAAGCATCCGAAGGAAACCCATGCAGACACATGGGGAGAATGTGCAAACTCCACACAGACAGTCACTCAAGTCCAGAATCGAACCCAGGTCCCTGGTACTGTGAGGCCTATGGTAGTCATGATGTGGAGATGCCGGCGTTGGACTGGGGTAAACACAGTAAGAAGTTTAACAACACCAGGTTAAAGTCCAACAGGTTTATTTGGTAGCAAAAGCCACACAAGCTTTCGAGGCTCTGAGCCCCTTCTTCAGGTGAGTGGGAATTCTGTTCACAAACAGAACTTATAAGACACAGACTCAATTTACATGAATAATGGTTGGAATGCGAATACTTACAACTAATCCAGTCTTTAAGAAACAAAACAATGGGAGTGGAGAGAGCATCAAGACAGGCTAAAAAGATGTGTATTGTCTCCAGACAAGACAGCCAGTGAAACTCTGCAGGTCCACGCAACTGTGGGAGTTACAAATAGTGTGACATAAATTCTGATTCTAGGATCGCATGATAAAGACTCAGGAGGAAAAAAGCAGAAATATTTATGTGAAATAGTGTGACATAAACCCAATATCCCGGTTGAGGCCGTCCTTGTGTGTGCGGAACCTGGCTATCAGTTTCTGCTCCGCGACTCTGCGCTGTCGTGTGTCGCGAAGGCCGCCTTGGAGAACGCTTACCCGAATATCAGAGGCCGAATGCCCGTGACCGCTGAAGTGCTCCCCAACAGGAAGAGAACAGTCTTGCCTGGTGATTGTCGAGCGGTGTTCATTCATCCGTTGTCGCAGCGTCTGCATAGTTTCCCCAATGTACCATGCCTCGGGACATCCTTTCTTGCAGCGTATCAGGTAGACAACGTTGGCCGAGTTGCAAGAGTATGTACCGTGTACCTGGTGGATGGTGTTCTCACGTGAGATGATGGCATCTGTGTCGATGATCCGGCACGTCTTGCAGAGGTTGCTGTGGCAGGGTTGTGTGGTGTCTTGGTCACTGTTCTCCTGAAGGCTGGGTAGTTTGCTGCGGACAATGGTCTGTTTGAGGTTGTGCGGTTGTTTGAAGGCAAGAAGTGGGGGTGTGGGGATGGCCTTGGCGAGATGTTCGTCTTCATCAATGACATGTTGAAGGCTCCGGAGGAGATGCCGTAGCTTCTCCGCTCCGGGGAAGTACTGGACAACGAAGGGTACTCTGTCCACTGTGTCCCGTGTTTGTCTTCTGAGGAGGTCGGTGCGGTTTTTCGCTGTGGCGCGTTGGAACTGTTGATCAATGAGTCTAGCGCCATATCCTGTTCTTATGAGGGCATCTTTCAGCGTCTGGAGGTGTCTGTTGCGATCCTCCTCATCCGAGCAGATCCTGTGTATACGGAGGGCTTGTCCGTAGGGGATGGCTTCTTTAACGTGTTTAGGGTGGAAGCTGGAGAAGTGGAGCATCGTGAGGTTATCCGTGGGCTTGCGGTACAGTGAGGTGCTGAGGTGACCGTCCTTAATGGAGATGCGCGTGTCCAAGAATGCAACCGATTCCGGAGAGTAGTCTATGGTGAGCCTGATGGTGGGATGGAACTTGTTGATGTCATCATAGAGTTGTTTCAGTGATTGTTCACCATGAGTCCAAAGGAAGAAAATGTCATCGATGTATCTAGTGTATAGCACCGGTTGAAGGTCCCGTGCGGTGAAGAAGTCTTGTTCGAACCTGTGCATGAAGATGTTGGCATATTGAGGTGCAAATTTGGTCCCCATGGCTGTTCCGTGTGTCTGGATGAAGAACTGGTTGTTGAAGGTGAAGATATTGTGGTCCAGGATGAAGCGGATGAGATGTAAAATTGCATCTGGAAACTGGCAGTTGTTGGCGCTGAGCACTGAGGCCGTTGCAGCAATGCCATCGTCATGGGGGATGCTGGTGTAGAGTGCTGAGACATCCATTGTGACGAGGAGCGCTCCTGGTTCAACTGCTCCATGTGTGCCGAGTTTCTGTAGGAAGTCCGTCGTGTCGCGACAAAAGCTGGGGGTTCTTTGTACAATGGGTTTCAGGATGCCCTCGACATAGCCGGAGAGGTTCTCGCACAGGGTCCCATTGCCCGATACGATGGGACGGCCGGGTGTGTTTGCCTTGTGTATCTTCGGGAGGCAGTAGAGATCTCCAACGCGGGGAGTACGTGGGATGAGAGCACGGAGGGTGTTCTGAAGGTCCGGATCAAAGGTCTTGATCAGAGTGTTGAGTTGACGGGTGTGTTCTTTGGTCGGATCTGCAGGTAACTGTCTGTAGTGTTCCTCGTTGTTGAGTTGTCGGTACACTTCTTTGCAGTAATCCGTTCTGTTCATGTCACACTATTTCACATAAATATTTCTGCTTTTTTCCTCCTGAGTCTTTATCATGCGATCCTAGAATCAGAATTTATGTCACACTATTTGTAACTCCCACAGTTGCGTGGACCTGCAGAGTTTCACTGGCTGTCTTGTCTGGAGACAATACACATCTTTTTAGCCTGTCTTGATGCTCTCTCCACTCCCATTGTTTTGTTTCTTAAAGACTGGATTAGTTGTAAGTATTCGCATTCCAACCATTATTCATGTAAATTGAGTCTGTGTCTTATAAGTTCTGTTTGTGAACAGAATTCCCACTCACCTGAAGAAGGGGCTCAGAGCCTCGAAAGCTTGTGTGGCTTTTGCTACCAAATAAACCTGTTGGACTTTAACCTGGTGTTGTTAAACTTCTTACTGTGAGGCAGCAGTGCTAACCACTGTGCCACTCTAATTTAATCTGGCGAACTTGTGTTTAACTGAGTTTTAGGTCATGCGACAGCACTACAAATAGATTCCTACAGCTTGTCATCAGGAAGCTCGATCTGCCTCCAAGCCGATTCAATTTGGAATTTTAAACTCAATGGCGGAATTTTCCCATCCCGCCCGCTACGATTCGCTGACCTCGGGCTGAAATTAGAAATTTTGCCTCTCACTCAATTAAGTTCCTCTGCCCACCTTACTTTCTGCTCCCGGCGCAACCATTAAATTCCACCCAAAGCTAACATGATTCAGTGTTGACTTAACTGTTTGCATGATCACCCAGATGTTAAAAATGTATAGCAATATTCTAATTTCAGAGTTGCACATACTTAAACATATTAAGAATTTAATTCCTACAAACATCATACTATATAAAGCAAAAAATGCAGATGTAACTGGAAACTTATCAATGAAACTCTTAACGTCGGTCACCAATACTGATAATATGGAATATTAACAGTCTGTACAATATGATTTGGAACAATGTCTGAATACTTCAAAGTTTTCAGTCAGTTCACTGAGGCTTTGCAATATTCCTTTATAGAATCAGAGAATCATAGAAGTTTACAGCATGGAATCAGGCCCTTTGGCCCAACTTGTCCATGCCACCCTTTTTTTTTAAACCACTAAGCTAGTCCCAATTGCCCGCATTTGGCTCATATCCGTCTCTACCCATCTTACCCACATAATTGTCTAAATGTTTTTTAAAAGACAAAATTGTACCGCCTCGATTACTACCTCTGGCAGCTCGTTCCAGACACTCACCACCCTGTGTGTGAAACAAATTGCCCCTCTGGACCCTTTTGTATCTCTCCCCTCGCATCTTAAACCTTTGCCCTTTAGTTTTAGACTCTCCTACCCTTAGGAAAAGATATTGACTCACGAGCTGATCTGTGCCCCTCATTATTTTATAGACCTCTACAACATCACCCCTAAGCCTCCTATGGTCCAGGGAAAAAAGTCCCAGTCTATCCAATCTCTCTTCATAACTTATAACCCGGTAGCATCCTAGTACATGATCAGTCTGATCTCTGTATATACTGGTTACATCTTCATTTCCCTCGACATGTCCAGAGTGAGGAGCTTACAAATTTTCTTTTCACCTTCATTGACCTTGAAGCATTGCAGGTTGCCCTGAGGTTATGAACAGTGCCATATAATTACAAGTTCTTTGTTTCTCGAGAAGTAATTGCTCCTTTAGCTCTATGTCACAGAGGCTATTGTTCTGGCTGTTGCAGCAACCCAGCAGATGTGTGAGCGACAATCTCAGCACAAATTATTACGTTCTAAATCCCAGTGTGTAAACAGGGAACAGGAAGCGGTGCTGTTATGAACAGAGGTTTCTGTGACCGTTTCTGTAATCGATACAATTATAAAAGCAAATTGGTCAGTTCCTCTTTAATTACGGATAATGACTGAATAATCTGACCAAAAAAAAAGCACTGAAGTATGCGCAGTTTTGTAATGTTGTGAACTCCTTGAATCATCTGTGCTGTATCACCATTACCGATTCATCATTTTTTCCTTTGGCAATAGGATGCTGATGCTATCACGTTCTAATGCATCCAATTTACATGCCAGAAACTCACAAGATTACGATGATAAATAAGTGATCGCAATTCTGGTGCCTACTTGCGGAGAGCAAGAAGTATGTGATTTGATTCACCACAGTATAATTGATCCTGATCCCAATCTGGTTTGAATTTGCTTTGCGCTGTAAATTTGGATCATTTTGCTCCATGTGGTGCTTTTACTTTCAATGTAAACATAGATGCGGTGCTCAGGGAGTGGCTGAGATCTATAGCATAGGGGATCTGAGATGGATGAAGGTGAAAGGAATGGAAGGATACGTTGATAGCGTGAGATGGACTGGGAGAAGGCATGTGTGGAGCATAAACACGGAGTAGAATTTTCAGGAAAGGCGGGGACAGGGCGGGATCTTAACAGTTCCACCAATGACAACTCCTGTGGCAGGGAAGGCACAATGGTTGGAACTGCTGCCTCACACCTCCATGAACCTGGGTTCAATTCCGGCCTCCAGTGACTGTGTGGAGCTTGTATGCTCTCCCGTGTCGGCGTGGGTTTCCTCTGGATGCTCCGGTTTCCTCCCCTAGTCCAAAGATTAGGTGGATTGGCCATGCTAAATTGCCCCTTAGTGGCCTAAAATGTGTAGGTTAGACGGATTAGCCATAATGAATGAGTGGGGCCAGGGAATAGGGCAAGGAAAGGGGACTGAGTAAAGAAAGAAATACTGGGATGAGTTTTCATGTTCCACCCGCCACGGGTATCGTAGTGGGAGAGGAGGGGGCGGTCCGGGGGGGAGGGCAAACCATGGAAAGGTCTGTTGACCTCGGTGGGATTTTCCGCTTACGGGACAAGCATGGCTGGAAAATCCCGCCCACTGGGTCAGAGAGTCGGTGTGGACTCGACAGGCTGAATGGCCACTTCTGCATTTTAGAGATTCTGCCATTCTGGTTTCCCGGTGGCAGGACGGGCGAACCATGCAAAACTCCGTCGACATCAGCAGGACTAGAAAATCCCACCAGCAGCCAATGGCGAGCCACCCCCGTCACTGGAAAACACACCATGTGCGGGATTTGTGCCTGTTGGGTTGATGGGCCTGTTTCTGTGCTGTAACGTCGCTCGATGCATAATGCCTCAACACCTTATTATTTGCAGGTCAAACTCACTCTCTTTTTCACCATAACTTTTCAAAAGACTGCAAGAGGGTAAACCTTCTCTCTTGCTATAAACCTTCAAAATACAGATCACATAAGCAACTCATATTAAACACACAGGAACGCTGGATTGCTGACTGCTTCACTCTGTGCCATATCCAGTGTGTGAATTGTGGAGGTGGGAAGAACGAAGTGGAAACTGCTTCCCAATGTCGGAAACTTTGTGTCTCATTTCTAAATCTTCCTGATTTTCCTTTAATAAACTTTTTCCCACTATTTCAAACCTAAAGGGCATTTCAAAATTACTTGGAAGAAAAAAATCTGATATTCTGGAGACAGATAAGGTATTTTTGAAAAAACTAAGATAGATCTGAATGATCTCACATTCTGACCAAAAGTGGCAGCAGTTAGAATCATAGAATCCCTACATTGCAGAAGGACGCCATTCAGCCCATTGATTCTGCACTGACTCTTACCCAGGCTTACCCCGTAACCCCATGTATTGGTCAATCGACCTAATCTGCGCACCTTTGGAGTGTGGGAGGAAACCGGAGCACCCGGAGGAAACCCACGCAGACACGGGGATAATGTGCAGACTCCACACAGACAGTGACCCAAGCCGGGAATTGAATCCAGGTCCCTGGCACTGAGGAAGCACTGCTAACCACTATGCCACCAAGCACTGCCCCATTTGGGGCGGCTTGGTGGCACAGTGGTTAGCACTGCTGCCTCACAGCGCCAGGGACCCGGATTCAATTCCCAGCTTGGGTCACTGTCTCTGTGGAGTTTGTACATTCTCTCTGCGTCTACGTGGGTTTCCTCCAGGTGCTCCAGTTTCCTCCCACAGTTCAAAGGTGTGCGGGTTACGTGGATTGGCCATGCTAAATTGCCCCTTAGTGTCATGGGGACTATCAGGGTAAATGCATGGGGTTACAGGGATAGAGCCTGGGTGGGATCGTGGTCGGTGCAGATTCGATGGGCTGAATGACCTCCTTCTGTACTGTAGGAGTCTATGAACTATTTGCACTGCACATTCACACAGAATTATCAAAACATTTCATTTCTGACACAAAATGTTTTCCTTTTTTAAAGTTTTGAGAATGCTTTGAAAAATGCACATCTGTGTTTGCAAGAGATAACACTACTACCTCTGGCAGCTTGTTCCAGACACTCACCACCCTCTGAAAAAATTGCCCCTCTGGACCCTTTTGTATCTCTCCCCTCTCACCTTAAACCTATGCCCTCTAGTTTTAGACTCCCTTACCTTTCGGAAAATATGTTGACTGTCTACTTTATCCACGCCCCTCATTATTTTATAGAGCTCTATAAGATCACCCCTCAGCCTCCTACACTCCAGGGGAAAAAGTCTCAGTCTATCCAGCCTCTTCCTTATTACTCAAACCATCAAGTCTCGGTAGCATCCTAGTAAATCTTATATCTGTTAGGTTATATGAACACTGTTAGTTACCAGTTTATAAGCTTCAGGAGATACGACCTATTCTTCCATACTATGCATTCTCCACATGCTCCAGGAAGCTGTCTACAGTTCTACTGGTCCAGGAAATCACTGACCATGTATTATCATTAATTGCATAATTAAGGTTGAATGGCAATTACACTGTTAAACGGGTGATGGGTATTTGTACACCTGTAAATGGGGATAGCTGGGACACTGGTAGGGTAGAGTAGTGTTGACTGTGAACGAAGTCAATAAACTCTCCCCAGCCAAGAAAGCTGCCGTATCTTAGTTTTAACTTCACCAAGCAGTGTGGATCCAGTTAACAATCGCAAGAACCTTCTGGGCAACGGGTGTCATTCAGTCACTATGCTACTTATCATTTATGAACAAGGAAAAGGGCCATTGAAACTGAATGTTTCACTTGAAAAATGGAGAAAGCATTGCAAAGGTTTAAAACTCATCTTTACCCCGTGATCATTCTAAGTGATTCCGAAAGTTTCTGAGCTCTTTGGATGGTCACTGAGAGTAATTATATTAGCAATTGACAACAGTCTGCACTAACAACATTCGAAAAACTGTTCGAAAATATTCATTTTCTAAAAATATTGTATATTGCATTCATTTTGATCATTTTTTATGGATTGATTTATTGTATTTATTTTATCACCAATGCCTGAAAGGTTGCCTTTTGCGGTTTTCTTTCCTGACTAGAAGCAGAATCTTTGAATATTTTTAAGGCAGAGCTGGATAGATTCTTGATTAACAAGGGAATGAAAGGTTACTAGGGGTAGTGGGGTTGTGGCTACAATCAGACCAGCCATTATTTTACTGAATGGCGGAGCAGGCTCGAGGGGCCGAGTGGAATACTCAAGCTCTGAATTCACATGTTTCGTATATTGTTTTCAACATGTTTTGAAAGATTCAACACAATCCACACATACATATTAACACATGGATGACGATGGACGAACCCCTACACCCATCCTCAAACCATGATTGACAGCATTTCCTAACAGGCAAAGTTAGGTTCTTTTTCAAAATCTGAATCTGATTGATTAGATTAGAACTACTTCCATCAATATTTGCCTTTAAGTGCTTTGGGACAGCTTAAAGTAATGAAAGGCATTATATAAATGCAAGGTCTTTTTTTTCTTTTAACCCTTTTCTCCCCAAGGTACTCCAACCACATGACTTTATCCTCCTTATCAATAACCAGTTGTCAATATGTAAAATATCCACACTTTAAGGTGCCTGATTTGTATAGTTTACAGGAAAAGCCCGCAAAAGTTACACATGGTCCTTTGATACTGTTCTGAAAATCTTGAGTGGCTTTTGAATGTAACATTTTCTGGTATCCGTATATGGGGTTTTCATTTATTCATGTCCAACTATTTGAACCAAATGTTTCCCCAGTATTATATTAAAGGGTGATGCACACCATGCTTCAGTTAGAGAGTCCCTTATGCATTGTGCCACCATCGAATTTCACAAAACACCACAGTCCCTTGTAATGCTAATCCTCGGTCTTCACCATCAAGCTGCAATATTTGCTTCAAATTCCTGAGGCCTTTTTCTTGTTGTCGCCCTGTTTTGTCAAAGGGCAGTGACAGCAGGCAAGGAAAAACACCGGGCATTTGGAATTTTCCCAGAACGCACTGTGGTTTATAGTGCCGAGGAATTGTCATTCCAAGCAGCGCTGCCCCACTCCAGGGAAAATCACAACATTTGTTGTCATTTTCACAGTCAACTGCACACTTGTTACAGATGTTTACAGACCAGTCATTGCTTGGCGCAGATTCAATAATTAATCCCAAGAACTGCTATGAGCGGACTGTGTTCTCATGGAAAGAGAACACCAATCAAACACAATTCTTTTATGTGGTGCATAACTCTATCGTTCCAGAAACAGTGAACTGTTTCATGATCAGAACAGAAGTTTCGGGGACACTCAAAAACACAAAAAAGGCTCACAGTCATGAACACTTAACACAAAAATATCTAACAACAGCAATGGATTAAAGCAGAAAAACATTTTTTCAAAGAAAGAAGTCCAGTTTCCCATGCCGGTTCAGCTTGCAAAAGCACGACATGGGATGGAAATGAGATACAGTCTCGCAGGTTTGATCTCTGTGTACGCTAAGTCAGTAAATCTCTGTTGGCACACAAGTGTGTTTGGCCTGGAGGGGAAGTGAGGGGGGAAAACAGCCATAGCCTCCATGGTTTGTCCTGTAGTCACCTCGACTAGAAAGTACGTAGGTCGGGATTCCAGGTGAGAACATGCTCCAGCTCACCTGCGATGAGTTGACCAATCTGCCCAAACTCACCCGAAAAAAATGGTCTCTTTTCAAAAATATATTCTTGTATGGGATTTGGGTGCCCTTGGAAAGCCCTAACATATTTTCCAAAATCCCTTGAACTGAGTGGTTCATAGGACATTTCAGAGGGCAATTACGAGTCAGTCACATTGCTGTGAATCAGGAGTCACGTCGGCCAGACCAAGTAAGGACAGCAGATTTCCTTCCCCTAAATGACATTAGTGAACCAGATGGGTTTTTACAACAATCGACGACAGTTATCATGCTCAGCATTAGTGAGATGAGCTTTCAATAGCAGATTTTATTAACTGAATTTAAATTCCACCAGCCCCCATGGTGGGATCTGAACCCGAGTCCCCAGAGCATTAGCCTCGATTATTAGTCCAATGACATTATCACTATGCTACCATTTTCCCTTGAAGGGGATACTTTGGGTAGTTGATGTTCATGGGACTGTACCTAAACATGTGCTACAACAGCACGATGAGTAAGGAGTTCAATGCAACCCTGAACTTACGACTATAAAACCTCAGTGAAGAAACAATACACGGCAGGATTTTGCAGACGTGACCCTTGAATTGTGCTAAGGCAACTGACCTTGACGAGGTCTGTGTTAGAGGTACTTTCATTGGTAGAAAGGTTCCCTGATCATTCTCAAATAAGCCCCTCCAGAAGTTTGAAATAAAATTAGAAAGTGTTGGGATCTGGCAGCATCTGTGGGGAAAGAAAATTTGTGTCCAATATGACCCCTCCGTGGAAAGAGAAAAGGGGTTCACGTTTCCAGTTCAATATGATTCTTCTTTGGAGGTTTGTTTGGACAGTGGGTAAGGGAATTGGTTGTGATGCCTCCACAGTTAGACGACTGGGCGCACACTCTGGCAAGCCATTCGTGAATAAAGGTTACTTGGCTGAGCTAAGAAAGGACAGGCCGCAACTTTGGAAGTAAAGCCCAAACCGTTTTAGATTAAATGGCACTCAACCTGCACAGGCTGTTCGTGGAGGATTCACTACAATTGGCCAACACGGGCCATTGGGGTGACACGGTGGCACAGTGGTTAGCACTGCTGCCTCACAGCGCCAGGGACCTGGGTTCGATTCCCGACTTGGATCACTGCCTGTGTGGAGTTCTCCCAGTGTCTGTGTGGGTTTCCTCCGGGTGCTCCAGTTTCCTCCCACAGTCAAAGGTGTGCGGGTTAGGTGTATTGGCCATGCTAAATTGCCCCTTAGTGTCAGGGAAACGAACTAGGGTAAATGCATGGGGTTATGGAGATAGGGCCTGGGTGGGATTGTGGTCGGTGCAGGCTCAAGGGGCCATATGGCCTTCTTCTGCATTGTAGGACTCTAACGATATCGGCGTGAGACCTGAACTGATGCTACAGTTGGGTACTTTGCAAGCTGCCCGAGCCAAATCCATTGAGTCCTCTGTAGATCTGACTGGAACTGTTATTACAGTGGGGAAGATTGTCAGATTGCAATACTGTGGAGCAATCTCCTGGCTCATTCAAATAATTGACAAATATGCTACTCTCCTTGAAGCACTCTTCGATGGGTCCCTTTAAGTTCCCTTCCACTGGAAGACCAAAATTGCACTGAGCTCCTAAACAAATCCGAGGACCCCAGTCCAAATATTTTCAACAAGGTTAAAAGATGATTAAGGTGCTCGTCTTCTTTTATGGTGGGCTGAGGGTTAGCAGGGGCTGTACATCAGAACGAGAGGTCAGGTGGACATGGGACCCAAAAGCGGTGTGAATTCATTTTCAAAATTTGAACTGTTATCATTCTGTTCCCAAAAACTGTGGAGGCAGAAAACAGCAATTGAGATATTATTGATGAGACACAATTCACTGCACATTTGAGTTAGAACCAACATATACTCAATAAGAGATGATGTTAGCAATTACTACACTGTTTAGTTTGTTAGTGGTCTCTTCAATTAGATTTTAAACCCAGGTCCATAAGCCCTTTCCTGTTCTTAAGCTGTTTCCATTTACCAGTCAAGGCTTATACCGAGTAAGACTGGGTCTGCAAGAATGCCACTGACTGTACAAAGAGGCACAGCTCGTGTGCTCTGAACAGTGACTCCTGATTCAAAGATCATCCCAAGACCAAGAGAGACAACCACAAACACAAAGAGTGGCAAAGTAATAAAGGGGGAGGAGGAAAAACTGAGAGATAAAGAAGAAAAACAGTAAAAGTATTCTCTAATCTGTCAGTGCTTGATCTGAGCAGTGGGCTTGGTGATGTGGGATGTTGTTCTTTAACTACTATTCCTCCCTAGCTATTGCTCCCCCAGCCCCTCCCCCTTCATGGCTCAGCGGGGCATTTTTAAGGTTTACAGTAATAAGATTATGATAACATTCACACGTTAGCATCATCCTTCTTCCAAACAAAACCTTTCATGTGGCGAAGCACTTACAGCAATGGGGTCGAGTTGATTAATTGAGCGTGTGAGCGCCGGAAAATTAATGACGAGGACCTTTACATGAAGCAAAGTCAACAGGAAATCTAAGCCCCTCTTCAAAGTTAAAAGCAACGGCATCACTTCTCTAATCCTCCTTAATATCAGACAAGCCTGAGTTTCTTGCTTGTGACTTGAGATTGTCAGAGTTGTGACACACTGGATCTTAAATATAGAAGCACTCTTTAAATACGTCATGCAGCACTGTGTGGGAAAAGCAAAAAAAAGATCTGATTGTGTCAGAGAGGTCATTCAGCTCCCAGACTCACTTTTGATCCATCCACATTTTCTTCTTATCCAGTATAAGTATTTGAGCATCTTTCGATTTCAGTTACTCTTTTGGGTGAAACATATCATTTATAGTTTTTAATGTCATAGTTCCCATGGAACATCTTGAATTCTTCTCTCAGAACGCTTCTTGAATGTACTTTACAAGAAAACTACCGGACAAGCAATATTCTAGAGTCCTTATCATCTCATTGTTTTTCTCAAATGATTTTAGTGCTGTCACAAATATCTGGAGGTCTATTCATATGTTGACTACTCCTGTGTGGAAGCGAACTTCAAACATCGAATTCTTGCCTGCATTATTTCCCACACTGGCTGATAACCATCACATGCAGTGGTTATGGTGATACAGTTACCAGTCATCCATCATGGACATTATCACAGTGATCTGCAAAATCAGAATTACTGGGACTGCCTCAACTCATTTCTGAACAGATTATCATGTGGCACTCCAGACCATTGCCAAATTTGGAGAATCGCTTATCCTTTGACCTGCAGGTGCTGCTCCAAATTGTCCCTCAGGTGCCACACTCTAATGTAATAAGAGACCAATAAGCAAAACTGAGAATCTCAAGAGAGGAAAAACACTCCTGAGGATGTTCTAACCTAGGACAGTCCAAGTTTTATGGCCCATGTGGGTGTATACCATTGAGCACCATTTATTGTTACAATCCATGTTCCATTTGTGCACAAAAAAACCTCAAGTTGCTGCCATTAAAATAATTTATACACTCATTTTGAATTTATCTATCGTTAAGGCAAATGTACTTTTGCAAACCTCTAGGCCCATAATTTTTATAATCGGACAAACGAGCAAATAAAGTAAAAGGACAGTGTTATTTGCGCTTTAGAGGACAGATTCTGCCCTGGCAAACTTCTAAGGCCAGTAATCTAAAAGCCCAGGCTAACGTTCTGGGGACAAGGGTTCAAATCCAACTGCTGCAGTTGGTGGAATTTGAACTCAAGTAATAATCTGGAATTAAAAAGTCTCAGTAATGGTGACCATGAAGCCATGGTTGTTTGCCATAAAAAACCATCTGGTTCACTGATGTCCTTTCGGTAAGGAAATCTGCTATCTCTACCATGTCTGGCTGATAGGATACTCTGAACACGCCCTCTAAAATGGTGTGGCAAACCACTCAGTTCAAGGGCAAATAGGTGTGGGCACCAAATACTGTCTTTGTCAGTGATGTCCACATCCCATGAAGGAATAAATTAAATTAACCCTGCTCTACACCACCAATGAAGCATCTTAAAAGATCTCTGCAGAAGCTCAATGTGTAGTAGTTGTTCTGATGTTTTTAAAAGTTTGTCAGAAGCTTATCAAGGATTTTTAAAAATTCATTTGTGGGACATGGGCGTTGCCGGCCAGGCCAGCATTTATTGCCCATCCCTAGTTCCCTTGTGAAGGTGGTGGTGAGCTGCCTTCTTGAAACGTTGCAGTCCACATGCTGTGGGTTGACCCTCAATGCCGTTAGGGAGGGAATTCCAGGATTTTGACCCAGCGACAGTGAAGGAATGATGATATATTTCCAAGTCAGGACGCTGAGCGGCTTGGAGGGGAACCTCTAGGTGGTAGTGTTCCCACGTGTCTGGGTTTGGAAGGTGCTATCTAAGAATCTTTGGTGAATTTGCAAGGAAATGAAAATTGAAAAATCCACAAATGTTCTTTTCAAAATTAGAAAAATGAGCATCAATTGTAATAAATGCTTTTTCAGCTTTTTAATTTGTACAATAGTGTACCAAATTATTTTTAAAAGGGTCTGACAACATCACACCTGTTCATAGAAATCTGGGAACATATCCTGACCAAAATGAAAACAAGACCTAAAAATAATTTTCCCATGTGTTTAGCACCAATCCAAAAATAAAAAGGTATGTTAGAGGCACTCCCTTGTTACTGGGATATTTTTGCCATGGGAACTACTATATTGGGCAGAATCAAATTAGCTTCAGGCTTATTTTGAACCGGGTTTTACCAAATTCTCAACATTGTCCACTGTGTCCTTATAGGTTCAGTCTGCATATTAATAATGATGGCTTGGTTCAGAACTTTCATAATGGAAATAGTTTCCTGTATGTTTGCGGGCACAGACTGCAGCGGCAGATACCATCTGTCAAGATAGAAATGTTAAGACAATTTGAGTGGAACAAGATTAAATTAATATGACTCATTCTATGCTTTAGGAAATGGGGTTGTAATTTTTTTTCAGCTGTAGGAATCTGACAGTGCCTTTGTCATCTACAAGAATTGCTGACGAGCACTGCCGCATGATAAACTTAAATGAGACATGCCTAAGATTAAAGTTACAAACCAGTTGTAATCAATATTATAAGTAGAAAATTATCACACTTCTAAAGAAATGTTTTATTTCTGCCACACCATTATTGTGAAAATATGAAGGTTATCTCTGTGGTCACTGAAAAACCTAGAATCATAGAATCCCTAGAGAGGGCATTCAGTCCATCGAGGCAGCACTGACTCTCCAAAAGAGCTTCTTATCTGTCCCCACCACTTCCCCCTTGCCCTATCCCTGTAGCCCCACACATTTACCATGGCTAATACCCCTAACCTACACATCTTTGGACACTAAGGGGCAACTTAGCATGACCAGTCCACCAAACCTACACATCTCTGGACTGTGGGAGGAATGATGTAGAGATCCCGGCGTTGGACTGGGGTAAACACAGTAAGAAGTTTAGCAACACCAGGTTAAAGTCCAACAGGTTTATTTGGTAGCAAAAGCCACACAAGCTTTCGAGGCTCTAAGCCCCTTCTTCAGGTGAGTGGGAATTCTGTTCACAAACAGAATTTATAAAGACACTGACTCAATTTACATGAATAATGGTTGGAATGCGAATACTTACAACTAATCCAGTCTTTAAGAAACAAAACAATGGGAGTGGAGAGAGCATCAAGACAGGCTAAAAAGATGTGTATTGTCTCCAGACAAGACAGCCAGTGAAACTCTGCAGGTCCACGCAACTGTGGGAGTTACAAATATTGTGACATGAACCCAATATCCCGGTTGAGGCCGTCCTTGTGTGTGCGGAACTTGGCTATCAGTTTCTGCTCAGCGACTCTGCGCTGTCGTGTGTCGCGAAGGCCGCCTTGGAGAACGCTTACCCGAATATCAGAGGCCGAATGCCCGTGACCGCTGAAGTGCTCCCCAACAGGAAGAGAACAGTCTTGCCTGGTGATTGTCGAGCGGTGTTCACTCATCCGTTGTCGCAGCGTCTGCATAGTTTCCCCAATGTACCATGCCTCGGGACATCCTTTCTTGCAGCGTATCAGGTAGACAACGTTGGCCGAGTTGCAAGAGTATGTACCATGTACCTGGTGGATGGTGTTCTCACGTGAGATGATGGCATCTGTGTCGATGATCCGGCACGTCTTGCAGAGGTTGCTGTGGCAGGGTTGTGTGGTGTCTTGGTCACTGTTCTCCTGAAGGCTGGGTAGTTTGCTGCGGACAATGGTCTGTTTGAGGTTGTGCGGTTGTTTGAAGGCAAGAAGTGGGGGTGTGGGGATGGCCTTGGCGAGATGTTCGTCTTCATCAATGACATGTTGAAGGCTCCGGAGGAGATGCCGTAGCTTCTCCGCTCCGGGGAAGTACTGGACGACGAAGGGTACTCTGTCCACTGTGTCCCGTGTTTGTCTTCTGAGGAGGTCGGTGCGGTTTTTCGCTGTGGTGCGTTGGAACTGTTGATCAATGAGTCTAGCGCCATATCCTGTTCTTATGAGGGCATCTTTCAGCGTCTGGAGGTGTCTGTTGCGATCCTCCTCATCCGAGCAGATCCTGTGTATACGGAGGGCTTGTCCGTAGGGAATGGCTTCTTTAACGTGTTTAGGGTGGAAGCTGGAGTAGTGGAGCATCGTGAGGTTATCCGTGGGCTTGCGGTACAGTGAGGTGCTGAGGTGACCGTCCTTAATGGAGATGCGCGTGTCCAAGAATGCAACCGATTCCGGAGAGTAGTCTATGGTGAGCCTGATGGTGGGATGGAACTTGTTGATGTCATCATAGAGTTGTTTCAGTGATTGTTCACCATGAGTCCAAAGGAAGAAAATGTCATCGATGTATCTAGTGTATAGCATCGGTTGAAGGTCCCGTGCGGTGAAGAAGTCTTCAGCGGTCACGGGCATTCGGCCTCTGATATTCGGGTAAGCGTTCTCCAAGGCGGCCTTCGCGACACACGACAGCGCAGAGTCGCTGAGCAGAAACTGATAGCCAAGTTCCGCACACACAAGGACGGCCTCAACCGGGATATTGGGTTCATGTCACAATATTTGTAACTCCCACAGTTGCGTGGACCTGCAGAGTTTCACTGGCTGTCTTGTCTGGAGACAATACACATCTTTTTAGCCTGTCTTGATGCTCTCTCCACTCCCATTGTTTTGTTTCTTAAAGACTGGATTAGTTGTAAGTATTCGCATTCCAACCATTATTCATGTAAATTGAGTCAGTGTCTTTATAAATTCTGTTTGTGAACAGAATTCCCACTCACCTGAAGAAGGGGCTTAGAGCCTCGAAAGCTTGTGTGGCTTTTGCTACCAAATAAACCTGTTGGACTTTAACCTGGTGTTGTTAAACTTCTTACTGTGGGAGGAACCCAGAGCAACCAGAGGAAACCCATGCAGATAGGGAAGAATGTGCAAACTCCACATAGACAGTCACCTGAGGCTGCAATTGCACCCGGATCCCTGATATTGAGAGGCAGCAAGGCTAACCACTGTGCCATCCTGCTGCCCACCGATAGCACTTCTAATTGTGTCTTTTTTTAAAAAAAAGAAATGTTTTATTTCTGCGACACCATTATTGTAAAAGCACGAAGGTTATCTCTGAAAAACCTCTGTTGTATAAATTCAGCAAATGAATTTTCTACTCAAGTCGTATTTCAATAAATTGATTAATTATTGATTCCTGACTAAAAACATTTGTATTCATATGAGTTTCGTGTTTAAGTTCATTTTGATTCATTGTTATATTTTGTAGTAATTTGCTTTGAGAACTTTTTATTGATTTTAATCACTTAAAACTCAGTCACTCACCGAGTTAAAATAGGCCCAATGGAAAAGAATGTTAAATGTGGTGTTAAATGGGATGTAAATTTGCTGTGAACATGATTTCAGCCCCTGAGGCTTTGACTGAATGCGGTCATTATTCTGACTTTACAGAGATATCATTTTGTGATATTACTCCCATTAATAATCAGATTATTTTGTGACTAGAGGCTGGTATTGCACATTGACTGCTACACTCACAGCTCATAAATTCTTAAATTAAGGAGATTCTATCACTTGCACTAGTTAATGTTTGATGCGTTAGGTACAGGAACAAACTACTTGAGCACTTAAAATATCAAAATAATTTTACATACTCCCGACTCAAACTGAAATAATGATCATAATGATTGGGGCGACACGGTTGCACAGTGGTTAGCACTGCTGCTTCACAGCTCCAGGGACCTGGGTTCGATTCCTGGCTTGGGTCACTGTCTGTGTGGCGTTTGCACATTCTCCTCGTGTCTGCGTGGGTTCCCTCCGGGTGCTCCGGTTTCCTCCCACAGTCCAAAGATGTGCGGGTTGGGTTGATTGGCCATGCTAAAAAATTGCCCTTAGTGTCCTGGGATGCGTTGGTTAGATATGGGGATAGGGCCTGGGTGGGATTGTGGTCGGTGCAGACTCGATGGGCTGAATGGCCTCTTTCTGTGCTGTAGGGTTTCTAAGATTACCCATTCTGAACTAACTACTGATTAAAGCATACAATACCAAGGTGCTTCAGACTATTTTGAGGCCTCTTCCCCTGCAACACCAGCATGCATATTAGGGCCACTTTCAGATGTTAGTTTATGCGGTCCTCAATAAAATACATGTGGAATGACATCTTTACAATACAGAAATCTATTACAGATTTATACCTGCCGATCAGTAAGTCATGTTATGTGTGGAATTTTGTCCTGGTGACGGAAGTCTCACCCGCTGGCTGAAGAGTGAGTGAGAGTCCCACATTGCCTCCAATGGGGAAGGCCTACTGTACTAAGTGCCTCTCAGGCATTTAAGTGGCCAGTGGTGAGTCTTCTGTAGGATTAAGGGTGCCAGGGGGCAGAAATCCCACCCACCCCCAGGAGCTGCTGGCTAATCGCAGGCCAGCAATTCTCCACTGCAGGCAATGCACCCATCAGAGGCCTAAGGTCACTGAGGAACCCAGGTTCAATATTGAGTGAGGCCGGGATGGGGTGATGCAGGGCCTTTGGAGGCAAAGGCAGTGTGGTGAGTCTTGCTGTTGGTTGAATACCATTAACTGTCCACTTAATATAGTCAATTAGCATCTGGGCTTCTGTGGAATGGTCATCTCTGAGCTTTCAGCCTCAGACATAATTGGGCTGAGGTGGGAAGGCAGCAAGGGTCCTTATCCCGCACACTCTTGCTCAATTAAATGCATCCTGCCTCCAAAATCATCATGTGGAGATGCCGGCGTTGGACTGGGGTAAACACAGTAAGAAGTTTAACAACACCAGGTTAAAGTCCAACAGGTTTATTTGGTAGCAAATAAACCTGTTGGATTTTAACCTGGTGTTGTTAAACTTCTTACTGTCCAAAATCATCACCAGAGGGACATTAAGATCCACCATACATGGAAACCATATAGCCCTCGACTTTTATTTTGACGTTAAAATTGTTCATTGTTAACATGGGAAGAAATATTTGCATTATATTTTCTAAGAGGCTTGCATTTTTCTATAAGATGAAAACAAGACACTTCATGACAAATAACACATTCCAGTTATTATACTTGAAGTTATTTTTTGATTTAGTTACGAATGAGAGAACTTCCTCAAATTAAGATTGATATAATATAATGAACCCATTAATACATGCTGCCAGGGTAATGATCCATCGCACAGGTGTGATGCAATAATTTTCTCACAAGGGCCATGATGTAATTGTCATTATTATTCACTCTCCAAATGCTGCCAGGAATCTCCAGATCAGGCACAGTACAGCGGGAGCACTAGGCTTGCAAAGGGTTGCAGTAAAGTGGTAAGAGTAACCGAGCTTTCAGTCTGATGGACAGCCAATATGAAATTGGCAACATTTTTAACTTATTGTTTTTGGACAAAGCTGCAATTATTTATATTAGTCCATGACTCACTTGTGAACACAGTTATATCTCGGGCCAGAGCTGTCCAGTCAGTTTAGTATTTTAATATTTCATATTCACAAAGACGCCTTTTGTGTGAGCAGAAAGGTTACAGACGGCTTACTCACTGGAGTCATAGAGGTTTACAGCACGGAAACAGGCCCTTCGGCCCAACTTGTCCATGCCGCTCTTTTTTTAAAACTCCTAAGCTAGTCCCAATTGCCCGCATTTGGCCCATATCCCTCTATACCCATCTTACCCATGTAACTGTCTAAATGCTTTTTAAAAGACAAAACTGTACCCACCTCTACTACTACTTCTGACAGCTTGTTCCAGACACTCACCACCCTCTGCGTGAAAAAATTGTCCCTCTGGACACTTTTGTATCTCTCCCCTCTCAACTTAAACCTATGCCTTATCGTTTTAGACTCCCCTACCTTTGGGAAAAGATATTGACTATCTAGCGGGTCTGTGCCCCTCATTATTTTATAGACCTCTATAAGATCCCCCCTCAGCCTCCTACACTCCAGAGAAAAAAGTCCCAGTCTATCCAGCCTCTCCTTATAACTCAAACCATCAAATCCCGATAGCATCCTAGTAAATCTTTACTGCACTCTTTCTAGTTTAATAATATCCTTTCTATAATAGGGTGACCAGAACTGTACACAGTATTCCAAGTGTGGCCTCGCCAATGTCTTGTACAACTTCAACAAGACGTCCCAACTCCTGTATTCAATGTTCTGACCAATGAAACCAAGCATGCCGAAAGCCTTCTTCACCACTCTGTCCACCTGTGACTCTACTTTCAAGGAGCTATGAACATTTACCCCTAGATCTCTTTGTTCTGTAACTCTCCCCAACGCCCTACCATTAACCGAGTAAGTCCTGCCCTGGTACAATCTACCAAAATGCATCACCTTGCGTTTATCTAAATTAAACTCCATCTGCCATTCGTCAGCCCACTGGCCCAATTGATCAAGATCCCATTGCAATCGGAGATAACTTTCTTCACTGTCCACTATGCCACCAATCTTGGTGTCATCTGCAAACTTACTAACCATGCCTCCTATATTCTCATCCAAATCATTAATATAAATGACAAATAACAGTGGACCCAGCACTTATCCCTGAGGCTCACTGCTGGTCACAGGCCTCCAGTTTGAAAAACAACCCTCTACAACCACCCTCTGGCTTCTGTCATCAAGATGTGGAGATGCCGGCGTTGGACTGGGGTAAACACAGTAAGAAGTTTAACAACACCAGGTTAAAGTCCAACAGGTTTATTTGGTAGCAAAAGCCACACAAGCTTTCAGAGCTCTAAGCCCCTTCTTCAGGTGAGTGGGAATCCTGTTCACAAACAGAGCTTATAAAGACACAGACTCAATTTACATGAATAATGGTTGGAATGCGAATACTAATTAGACTTGATTAGTTGTAAGTATTCGCATTCCAACCATTATTCATGTAAATTGAGTCTGTGTCTTTATAAGCTCTGTTTGTGAACAGGATTCCCACTCACCTGAAGAAGGGGCTTAGAGCTCCGAAAGCTTGTGTGGCTTTTGCTACCAAATAAACCTGTTGGACTTTAACCTGGTGTTGTTAAACTTCTTATTCTGTCATCAAGCCAATTTTGTATCCATTTAGCTACCTCACCCTGGACCCCGTGAGATTTAACCTTATGCAACAACCTACCATGCGGTACCTTGTCAAAGGCCTTGCTAAAGTCCATGTAGACAACATTAACTGCACTGCCCTCATCTACCTTCTTGGTTTCCCCTTCAAAAAACTCAATCAAATTTGTGAGACATGATTTTCCACTCACAAAGCCATGCTGATTGTCCCTAATTAGTCCTTGCATCTCTAAATGTCTGTGAAAATACCTTCCAACACCTTACCCACCACAGATGTGAGGCTCACTGGCCTGCAGTTCCCAGGCTTTTCCCTGCAGCCCTTTTTAAACAAAGGCACAACATTTGCCACCCTCCAATCTTCAGGCACCTTACCCATGACTCTCGATGATTCAAATATCTCTGCTAGGGGACCCATAATTTGCTCCCTAGCCTTCTACAATGTTCTGGGATACATTTCATCAGGTCCCGGGGATTTATCTACCTTGATGCGCTTTAGGACTTCCAGCACCTCCTGTAATATGTACACTCCTCAAGACATCAATATTTATTTCCCCAAATTCCCTAACATCCATGCTTTTCTCAACAGTAAATACTGATGAGAAATATTCATTTAGGATCTCACCCATTTCTTGTGGATCCGCACATAGATGACCTTGTTGATCCTTAAGAAGCTCTACTCTCTCCCTTGTTACTCTTTTGCCCTTTATGTATTTGTAGAAGCTCTTTGGATTCTCCTTTGCCTTATCTGCCAAAACAATCTCGTGTCCCCTTTTTGCCCTCGTGATTTCTCTCTTAACTCTACTCCTACACCCCCTATACCCTTCAAGGGATCCACTTGATCCCAACTGCCTTTGCATGTCATGTGCCTCCGTCTTCTTCTTGACTAGGGCCTCAATATCCCAAGTCATCCAGGGTTCCCTACCTCTGCCAGCCTTGCCCTTCACTCTAAGAGGAATGTGCTTACCCTGAACACTGGTTAACACACTTTTGAAAGGCTCCCACTTACCAGATATCCCTTTGCCTTCTCACAGACTCCCCCAATTAACTTTTGAAAGTTCCTGCCTGATACCATCAAAATTGGCCTTGCCCCAAATTAGAATTTTAACTTTTGGGCCAGATTTATCATTCTCCATAGCTATCTTAAAACTAATAGAATTATGGTTACTGGTCACAAAGTGATCCCTCACTAACACATCTGTCACCTGCCCTTCTTTATTTCCCAAGAGGCGGTCAAGTTTTGCCCCCTCTCTAGTCAGGCCATCCACATAAGAACATAAGAACATAAGAAATAGGAGCAGGAGTAGGCCATCTAGCCCCTCGAGCCTGCCCCGCCATTCAATAAGATCATGGCTGATCTGAAGTGGATCAGTTCCACTTACCCGCCTGATCCCCATAACCCCTAATTCCCTTACCGATCAGGAATCCATCTATCCGTGATTTAAACATATTCAACGAGATAGCCTCCACCACTTCAGTGGGCAGAGAATTCCAGAGATTCACCAACCTCTGAGAGAAGAAGTTCCTCCTCAACTCTGTCCTAAACTGACCCCCCTTTATTTTGAGGCTGTGCCCTCTAGCTCTAGTTTCCTTTCTAAGTGGAAAGAATCCCTCCATCTCTACCCTATCCAGCCCCTTCATTATCTTATAGGTCTCTAAATTAACACAGCCTTCTAAATTCCAACGAATACAAACCCAATCTGCTCAGTCTCTCCTCATAATCAACACCCCTTATCTCTGGTATCAACCTGGTGAACCTTCTCTGCACTCCCTCCAAGGCCAATGTATCCTTCCGCAAATAAGGGGACCAATACTGCACACAGTATTCCAGCTGCGGCCTCACCAATGCCCTGTACAGATGCAGCAAGACATCTCTGCTTTTATATTCTATCCCCCTTGCGATATAGGCCAACATCCCATTTGCCTTCTTGATCACCTGTTGCACCTGCAGACTGGGTTTTTGCGTCTCATGCACAAGGACCCCCAGGTCCCTCTGCACAGCAGCATGTTGTAATTTCTTTCCATTTAGATAATAATCCAATTTGCTATTATTTCTTCCAAAGTGAATAACCTCGCATTTGTTAACGTTATACTCCATCTGCCAGATCCTCGCCCACTCACTCAGCCTATTCAAATCTCTCTGCAGACCTTCTACGCCCTCCACACGATTCACTTTTCCACTTATCTTTGTGTCGTCTGCAAACTTTGTTACCCTACACTCAGTCCCCTCCTCCAGATCGTCTATATAAATGGTAAATAGTTGAGGCCCCAGTACCGATCCCTGCGGCACGCCACTAGTTACCATCCGCCAACCAGAAAAGCACCCATTTATTCCGACTCTCTGCTTCCTGTCGGATAGCCAATCCACAATCCACGCTAACACCCCACCCCCAACTCCGTGTGACCCAATCTTCCGCAGCAACCTTTTGTGAGGCACCTTATCAAAGGCCTTTTGGAAATCCAAAAACACCGCATCCACCGGTTCCTCTCCGTCACCGCACTAGTCACATCTTCATAAAAATCCAACAAGTTCGTCAAGCACGACTTTCCCCTCATGAATCCATGCTGCGTCTGCTTAATCGAACCATTCTTATCCATACTGAATGAGAAATTCCTCCTGAATACACTCAACAAATTTCTCTCCATCTAACCCTCTAATACTATAGCTGTCCCAGTCACTATTAAGTGGGGATATTGAAGTGTACTTCACACTTGTAATACAACCCATTAAAAAGGATCCTCTTTTCCCAATTATTTTAAAAATGTTTATTTTCGTAATTCCTACACTTATATATCCAACAGAACTGGAAGATCCAGCTTGTCTCACTGATGAGGAAGACCTTTATAAATCACCAAAAGAGAAAATGCTGGATAATCTCAGCAGGTCTGGCAGCATCTTTCAGGAGAGAAAAGAACTGGCGTCGAGTCCAGATGACCCTTTGATTGCTCATAGGATAAACTGAGCATTTAGTTTTTTTATTTAAAGTTCATTTATTAGTCACAAGTGCATCCACACTGCAATGAAGTCACTGTGAAAATCCCCTAGTTGCCAAACTCCGTCACCTATTTGGGTATATTGAGGGAGAATTTAGCATGCCAATGCACCTAACCAGCACATCTTTTGGTCTGTGGGAGGAAACCAGAGCACCCAGAGGAAACCCATGCAGACACGGGGAGAATGTGCAAACTCCACACAAATAGTGACCCAAGCCGGGAATTGAACCTGGGTCCCTGACACTGTGAGGCAGCAGTGCTAACCACTGTGCCACCCATTGTTCTTCCTCTATGGTTCGACAAATCATTAGATCGAATAAATTTTAGGTCTTACTAAAAGAATTTTTCAGGAAGAGTTTTCTTTGCCTCAATCAATCGAAACCCACCATTGCTTAGAATTGCTGATACAGGGAGCACCTTAAGCCACAGTTAGCGGATCAGATGACACAATCGGGACACTTTGCAAATAATCAGATTTTTGGAGGAATTCTGTCAGACAGAAAGCAGAGAGACCACAGAACTTGCTGTGCAATGGAGTGGGCGGAAAGCATCGATAGGTTTAAGAGAAGGCTTCATGCAAAAAACAAGTGAGAAGGTCTGAGCGAACAATGAGAAAAGGTAATTAGAGTAGAAGGATTTACATGTGGAGTATTAATACTGACTTAGAACTGTTTATGTGCTGTGGATTTTATGTAATTTTCCAGAGTAAGGTAAATGACCATCTCACTGTGCATATATATATTATATAACTGATGCTTTGATTTTCTATAACAAATTGAAGAGCAATGTGGTGAAGCAGACATTGTTTTATCTTTATTGATCACTTTATCTGCATCAAACTACATTACCCCACTGCCTTTTCTGAGGCTATGTTGAAGACATATTGACATTACTGTGGTGAAGCGGATGGACATTTTCTTTGTATCATGTCATAACTCACTGAGGAGCATTTGCTGCTGACTTTGGTTGCAAAAAAGAGAGGGAAAGGCTTCCATTCCCCAATGTTGAAGTCCTCTCTCTCCATGGGCACCACCAGTGGGAAAATAAACACCTGAAATTGATGCCAGCAAACCATTAACAATGGCCTAATGAGTTATTGGCTGGAATCCTCTCCACTTGGTCCCTGATGGACGGCTGGACAATTTTTCGGTTGGGAATCCAATTTCCAACAAAGTACATCTTGCCGAAGCTCTGTGAGCCACTCATTATCAGCTTGGGTATAAACTCCTTGATTTATTGAGTAGGGCAGGCAGGACCCAGACTCATTTTGTCAAAGGAAGGATTTTTGATTGGAGAGGTCACACCACAAAAATTAATCAGAAATTGGATTTTTGAGGCTGCAGTAACCACGGGAATAGAGAGAAGATGAGGGAAGCTGTCCTCCATGTTTCTCCTTCTTACCAATTGTGGCATTGGAGAGGCTTCAGTGAGGTGAGCTCTCCCAAGGCTGGGAAGAAGAGGACAACCTTTCCCACCAAGTCTGTGAACATTGAAGTCAGCAGGTGAAGACTGGCCTCCCCAACCTGCTGACAGTGCACCAAGAGAATTTAGGACTTCAGGACTGGCAAGTGACATCACATTCTCAGGCGCCAAGTCCCATACTCTGACTTACCCGATATTCCCCTGCCTCAGGTCAACGCACCTTGTAGCTCCACTGATTCCTCTCTCACATCTTCACCTGAGCAACCAACACTCACACTCAGTCTATTCCTCTTGTACCCATTCTTCACAGTCACTCTCTACAAACATTGTCCTGCCTTCCTCTCCATACAAGCCTTTTCCTTGCTTTCTATCTTTTCAGAGCATAAAACTAGGCAAGAAACCAGGAGCCAGTGGGACCCTCCAGTGACATGTCCCTGATCAGCCATTGGCAATTTATGTCCGGCTGACCCATTAGGAAGGAGGTCTTCTTCCAGATGTCAGCAGTGACCTGCAGCTGCAAGTGCCTGAACCTCCTAAGAGCAGAGGCATGCTGAGGGAGCTGGCTCTCTTCCTGTAGACCACGTTTTGTGGTCTCAATCCTTCCAGTTGGATTTTGGTGTCCATTCCCTCTGTCCTGTGGAAGGGAATGGTGTTGAGGGGAAGGTAGCTGGCGCTGTAGTTAGTTGCTGCTCCTGCTTTGGAGTAGTTGGCTGTGCAGTGGCCTCTGCTCTTATGCCTTAGCAGCATTGCAAGGTAGAGCTGCACATACCGCTGCTGTGCTGTGGTGATGGTCTGCAGCAGGGAAGGGCTTCCACCTGTCGAGCAGTGAACACACTCCCCAGGGAAGAATCATTTTGAACAGCAGTCTCTCAATGACATTGGTGGGAACTCTTCAGTGTAGCCAGCTTGTCAGTTTCACTGAAGAAGTTCCTCCCACTGCGCACTCACCTCAGTGACCTATGCGGAAAGTACACACACAGCACGGAAGCTGGGCATTGATGGAAAAGCAGGAATTCCTGGTTAAACAGGCTCCGAGTTGCCTTTTCATAGAATCCCTACAGTGCAGAAGGGGGCCATCCGGCCCATCGAGCCTGCACCGACCACAATCTCACCTAGGCCCTATCCACATACCCCCACCTATTTTCCCCATTAATCCCTCTGACCTATGCATCCCGGGACACTAAGGGGCAATTTAACATAGCCAATCAACCTAACCTGCACATCTTTGGACTGTGAGAAGAAACCAGAGCACCCGAACGAAACCCACGCAGACACGGGTAGAATGTGCAAACTCCTCACAGACAGTGACCCAAGCCAGGAATCGAACCCAGGTCCCTGGAGCCGTGAAGCAACAGTGCCAACCACTGTGCCGCCCATTTTCAATCACCTCAATTTCTTTCGAACCAGAATTACAAGGATTGCCTGCAGGACTCCGAACACACTCCAGGGAAAGTTGGAAGAGGGTCATGACCCGATATCATTTTCCGGGGCTTCTGCACCCAAAAGCATCTGAACCCTCCGGTATTGGGTTGGGAAAAATCTGCCCATTCTGTTTGTTACCAATAGCTGTCTAAGTTCAATCCATCCAAGACCAGTAGTCAGCACAACATTTTCAACGTAATGGCAGTTTTCAAAAATGATTCGATATAAAATATATTTCAAGGGCAAATGTTGTTAGACAGTCACCAGCTCAAGTTTGAACTTCAGAAAATGAATCCAAAACAGTTTGCATAAGAGGTGGCTTTATTTCTCCTCTCAACCTTTTTACTGCGCAGGAGAAAGGACAGAAAGACATCTCAAATTGTCTCCCAACTAACTACTTCCTCGAGAGCAGCAGACAGCTTTGGAAAATTATGTCGATCAATATTTAGATTTGGAAATTTGCCAGTTTCTTCAGATCTCCTAACTGCACTCTTCACTCTAAAAGAACTATAATTTCCAAGAAGATGAATAAAGAAATTAGAACATACTTTCGCAAGGGGTAGCATGAATGCACAAAAGAATGCTTCCAGGGATATTGAAGATGTTCTTGAAAAGCTTCCATTCATTGCATAATTAATAAGGGGATCAGGGGTTATGGGGAAAAGGCAGGAGAATGGGGATGAGAAAAATATCAGTCATGATTGAATGGCGGTGCAGACTTGATGGGCCGAGTGGCCTAATTCTGCTCCTATGTCCTACGGAATGGTGGCACAGTGGTTAGCACTGCTGCTTCACAGCACCAGGGACCCACGTTCAATTCCAGCCTTGGGTGACTGTCTGTGTGGAGTTTGCACGTTCTGCCCCTGCCTACGTGGGTTTCCTCCAGGTGTTCTGGTTTCCTCCCACACTCCAAAGGTGCACAGGTTAGGTGGATTAGCCATGCTAAAACTGCCCATTAGTGTCAGGGGGATAAACAGGGTAAATGGGTGGGATTGTTAACGGTGCAGTCTCAATGGGCCTGGTGGTCTCAGTTCACAGGTCTTGAGCCTGGCTCAGCATTAGATGGGAAGCTATAGCATGCTGTGACCATGGAGAGAGGTTGAGGAATCTGAAAGAAGGGTGAAGGGATGGAAAAGGGAAATTAAAATAAAGAAGAAAAAATGGGGAATAAGAACAAATGAAAGGAACTCAGTCAATGAGATAAGTGATTAAGAAGGGAGGGAATAAGATTAAGATAAGAATAAGATGAGAATTGAAGGATAAATGAGAATGAAGTGGAACAAGAAAAGGAAAGGCCAGAGGGAAGAAATTAAAGAGGAAATGGGAAAAGGAAAAGGACAGGTACAATCCCAGAAAGGAAAAAAACAGTCCAGACCAGTATCCTTATTTCCCTGTTTTACTGATGTTCCATTTTAAAGTATACAAGACCAATTCAAACCAGCATTCTTATTTCTCCGTTTTACTGTTTTTTCCTTTCTGGGATGAAAGAATGGAATATGAAAAGAAACCAGGAGAGAGAACACAAGAGAGAAGAGATGGAGACAGGGAATGAGAGAAAGAGAGAGAGAGTAAACAAGCAAAGTAGAAGAGATAATGAGAAGGAAGAGAAATTGATTGAAAGAGAGGATTTAATAAAGTACAATCCGGAATTTAAGTAAAAAGTTAGAAATAAAGCTGGTCAAGAATAAGAATGACTAGCTAGGTCTTAAAGTTCATTGTATGGTACACTTCCAGTTAACAGTGGAATTATTAGTTAGCATACTAATATATTATATTTACAACTTCTGGCTCTTTATTGGCATATCATTTATTTTTCCAACTCAAGTAATTTGGCCACCCCCTGGTCAAGAATAATGACATTATCTGCTTTGTACTGCTTCCAAAATCGGGTCTAGGACTTAATTTGGAATAATACAAGTAGACAACAAGCTCAACGTCATTCCAACATTAGGCTTCTGAAAAATAATTGTTAGTAAGCAGAGAGGAATGTTCAGGCCATCAAATTCCTCTTCCTCTATGTGTCAGAGGGAGTGCTGCTTGAAAAAGGCATAAAGCTAACAATTACTGTAAAGACTAGTGTCATTATTTTAAACATCTTTTCTAGTTTGTGCCATTTGGCAAAATACAAGTATTTGTGTGCTTAACACTGTTCTGTCAACAGAATGTTCCTATTATCAACATTCTGTCAAATAAAAATCCATGTAAAAACACAGCAAGTAATAATATGATGCAGACGTGTTTATAATATATACAGAACTATTTATAAACTGGTAAACCACTGCATGGGGTCTGGAATAATGGAGAACCCTTTACTTGATGTACCATCAGCTGTTAATGCTGTTTGTCACAAATGACATTACTTGCACCTTAGTTTCACAACCATACGTTTTCAGTACAGTGTCAATAGAAAATGAACTTTGCTGAAGGTATATTCTCAGGTGATACTGAGAACTGATCTTGCAATTTATTGTAGAATATCAATGCTCATATTGGATTACAGCAATCTTGTCGTTTATGCTGAGTTTTTGATCCCTATTATCTGTTATTTTCTGTTAGTAAAGTGCAGGTTCTCACATACTGGCTGTGGAATACAAAACCGACGTCAGAAATTTAGCTCAATTAAAATCCAAAATGAATCATGTTTGGAGGAACTGATGTTCTAAAATTTGGTTGTTGCTGTCTTAGTGGCAAATTTCTTGCCAGGGCGCACACCTATGAGAAAAAAACAGTCCAAAGATGGATTGGCCTGCTAAATTGCCCCTTAGGGGGGATTTTCCAGCCACGCTTGCCCCAATACCAGAAAATCCTGCCTTTGCATGGTCCATGTCCCACCCACTATGATTCCCGTGGTGGGCATGATGGGAAAATTCCATCTTTAGTGTCCAAAGGTTTGTCGGTTAGGTCGATTAGCCATGGTAAATGTGTGGGGTCATGAGGATTGAGCAGAGGGGTGGGCATGGGTGGGATTCTGTTTTGGAGAGTTGGTGCAGGCTCAATGGACTAGATGACCTCTTTCTGCACTGTCGGGATTCTATGTTACAAAATTTGGCACAAACTTACAAATATACCACATTGAATTATCCTATTGTGGTCTTTGTAGACAGATTGGTAAAATAATTTAAAACACTCGCCACTTGAAAGATGTTAGAGGCAGAAACCATTACCTCATTTGAAAGATCAAAATTGAGGCTGGGTGGGAAAAGGCCCTTAAGTCAACACTTAAGGGTCTTAATTAGGACACGGGTGGGTCTCCCACCCGAGGGCTTGACCGCCCCAGTGTAAAATTGCTAGCAAGGTCAGGGTGGGCGGGAACCGGGAGGAAATCCCTCCACACAATTTCACGCTCCGACAACCCCACCCCCCAACCCCTCACTCAGAGCCCTGTGGAGGGGAGGGTAAAATTCTGGCCTACGATTCTATTCTGTGATTCTGTGTGATGTGTTTTAAATGTTTGACAGTCATCAGACTATCTAAATTCAAGGCTTTATTTGTAACTTAAATCAGGGCGGTACGGTGGAACGGCGGTTAATGTTGCTGCTTCACAGGGACCTGGGTTCGATTCCTGGCTTGAGTCACTGTCTATGTGGAGTTTGCACATTCTCCCCGTTCCTGCGTGGGTTTCCTCTGGATGCTCTGCTTTCCTCCCACAGTCCAAAGATGTACAGGTTAGGTTGATTGGCCATGCCAAATTGCCCTGGGATCTGTATGTTAAAGGGATTAGGCAGGGTTAGTGTGTGGGGTTTCAGGGATAGGGCCTGGGTGGAATTGCTGTCAGTGCAGACTCGATGGGCTGAATGGCCTCCTTTTGCACTGTAGGGTTTCTTTGATTCATATCATGCTCACTTGCCCTCACTGTTGTACACAAATACTGAAGCAATCTTGAGACACAACCAATTTTATCCTCTTGTCAAATCAATGCTAAACACTGAATAATGAGCAGTAGGAGCATGATAAATGCTGCAAATAAATGTTTCTTTTTCACTCCATTATGTGCGTACTGTGCAGGTTTGCTGTTAGCTTTTTGGCAGCAGATTGATCAATCAGGAGAAATATTATGAATAAACCAGTCAAAACATGAAGAAGGAGCTTGCATGATGTTGTAATTCATCACTTTATAACTCAATCAATAGAATAAAATGCTCTCCAGATCAATTTGTTAGAGTAACATGAAAACAGTGTCTTCACATAGCTGAAATGACAAAACTGGCTTCTGCAAGATGTTTGGTATGCTCTATACGTTGCTCTGTGCTTTCTGGATGAGTTTCAAGTGTTTCAGGCTTAAAAGTGCATTTTGCATTTTTCAACAATCCATTGTGCAACATGTTGCTGAGATAATAATGCCGTTAGGGATACTCATTCTTTAAGAATGATGCTGATCCCATTTGCAATGATTCCTGAGAAATCTTCATCATTTTCTATGTAACCACTAATTTTATGATTTAAGCTGAATTCTGCAAGCACTGCGGTGCATTGAGTGCAACCTGGGAAAAAACAAATGTTTGCAGTTTGCTACAAATCTGTTTCCCAATCTGTGCCAGGAGGGGGAACACCTAGCAAAGGCCAAAGAAGGAAAGTGTACCAAAAATAGAAAGAGAAAACACTGGATAAACTCAGCAGGTCTGGCAGCACTTGTGGAGAGAGAGAAACACAGTTAATGTTTCGAGTCTAAGTTTAAGTTTATTTATTAGTGTCACAAGTAGGCTTACATTAACACTGCAATGAAGTTTCTGTGAAAATCCCCTCTTCGCCACATTCCGATGCCTGTTTGGGTACACTGAGGGAGAATTTAGCATGGCCAATGCACCAAACCAGCACATCTTTCGGATGTGCAAAGAATCTGGAGCACCCGGGAGGAAACCCACGCAGACACAGGGAGAACGTGAAGACTTCACGCAGACAGTAACCCAAGCCGGGAATCGAACCCGGGTCCCTGGCGCTGTGAGGCAGCAGTGCTAACCACTGTTCCGTGTCTAAATGACCTTTCTGTAGAACTTTAGACTTTAACTCTTTCTCTCTCCACAGATGCGGCCATATTTGCTGAGTTTATCCAGCATTTTCTCTTTTTATTTCGGATTTCCAGCATCCACAGTATTTTGCTTTCATCTTAACCAAAATTACTCTTCCAAACGACTTCGTTCCAAATTCAGAAGCACTACTGGCAGAGGTTTCCCATTCCCAATACATTAATTCGGCACGGTGGCACAGCGGTTAGCACTGCTGCCTCACAGCACCAGGGACCCGGGTTCAATTCCCAGCTTGGGTCACTGTCTATGCGGAGTTTGCACATTCTCCCCTTGTCTGCGTGGGTTTCCTCTGGGTGCTCCGGAGGAAGATGTGTTTAAAGATGTGTGGGTTAGGTTGATTGGCCGTGCTAAATTGACCCTCGTTTCAGGGAGATTAGCAGGGTAAATATGTAGGGTTACGGTGCAGACTCAATGGGCTGAATGGCCTCCTTCTGTACTGTCAGATTCTATGATTCAGGCAGCAGTTAACTTATCAGAAAGAAACAAAAACCTAACAGGAAGCACATGAAGTCGAAGAATAGTTTTAAAAAATAGTTGTAGCGACTGGTTTGGTATAATGAGAAACTTGGACAACTCTGTGCAATAAAAACCCAACAGGGCCATTTTGGAAATATAATGGCTGGTATTTCGAATTGTGATATTTTCCACCTTTCTGTCGATCTAAACCAACTATTCCAATGGAACTTGTGTTTTGTAGCAGCGTGGCCCTTAAAGGGGAGAGGGTGCTTTTCCTGAGGGTCACATCATTGGACCTGACCCTATGGATCATCATGGTAGAAAGCTGAGCCAATTGGCAGGATGGTGCATACCACGGGTCGAGGGAGGTCTCACAGTTGGAGACAGGGAGTCGAGTAGAGCAGTCGCATTGTAATTCAATCTAACTTTGCAGTATATATTATTCTCACTGTTTGGCAATAAAAGCCTTTGTTGATTCAAGCCACATTGAGTCACCCTCGATCTATTACATTGGTGACAAAGTTATTGGGGATCGCAGTGTCCAGCAAGAGAGGGAGGAGGCTTGAGCATCAAGAAGATTAAGAAGTAAGGTACATTTGCATAGTACAATGTCTGTATTCGGAAAAAAAAATCAATCTCTTTGAGCCCAAAGTAGACAACTGGGGACAATTCATAGAAAGGCTGTGTTATTTCTTTGTAGCAAATAAAATGGCAGCTGAAGAAAAGTGAAAGGTTATTTTGCTAACAGTTTGTGGTGCACAGGCTTGCAGTTTGAGAACATGAACATCGCCAGATGCTCTAGACATAAAAAGCAGGATTTTCTGACTGTGTCGCCCCAATGCTGTAAACCCCAGCCGAGGTCAATTGACCTCTGCATGGTTCGTGTCCCAGCTGCTACGATTCCCGTGGTGGGCGGGACAGGAAAATTCCACCCACCAGATTGTGGAGCTGCTCAAAAATCATTTAAACCCCTCCCTCAGTCATTATGCTGGGATATAAACCTCATACAGCAATCCATGAGTCAGGGGAGTCAGAGTCTCAGGCTTCATGGCAAGACCAAGGGAATTGATAGAACACTGCGAGTTTAGCCCAGCATTCGGAGAAATGTGAAGGGAAAGAATGGTCTGTGGTATAAACAGTCTGGTCGTACCAAAGATGCAACTGGCTGAGACCAAAATCACTTTAGAAAAAGCTGTGGAACTAGCCCAGGCAATTGGATGCTCGGAGCAGGGAGTAATGGGGTTGCAAAGTTTGCAAGGCGTGCCAAATGAGGTCAATCGTTTGTGTGGGAACCACTGGTGCAGTGTAAAGGGCTAATGTAGATAGCCAGTCTACATCACCCAGGACATTACAGCATGCTGAGAAATAGTTCTATATGAAGCCCTGTGCTTTGCCTTATCGTGTACATGGTTAGATGGTTAATAAAAGGTCAAAGTTTATCAATAGCCTTGCTCCAGCAGTCTCTATTTAACCCAGCCAAGGACAACTTCAGCTAAGACCCAAAATGATGACAACAAATATAGACTTGTTTTTACTTTAATAAAATTGAGCAATTGTTCTATTCAGGTTTAAAATATTCTGTGCCCATACTCACCCTAGGTAGAAAGAATACTGGAAATTACACCGAATAATGCCAATAGTCAATCTTCTGAAGGAGCATGCACTCACATACCTCATCCAGGAAATAACCTTCAATACTTCCATCCTTCTCCAAATATTCATGCAGTTCAGGTTTTTTTTTTGCAAAGGCAAGAGAAGGAATTTTAGATATATCTACAGGTGAAATTTAAACCACAGGGCCAATTGCACTTTGCACGATGACCTGTCTTTCATTTAAGGTAGTTTTTATTCACTCCACGACTTGGTTTGAAGAGTGGGTCAACTTTTGCCAGTTTTCTAGGATTACATTTACCTATCTATGAGAAAACAGTCTGACCTGCATGCAAAGCAGAAAGAAAGTTTTGATCCTCAGCACAATTTTGCTGGTCTTCACTTTGCACAGATGTCCTTGCAGCCAAATCTAGATGATAGTCAAAAGTCAAACCTGAGACATGTGGCAAAGTGCAGCATGGTGGCACAGTGATTAGCACTGTTGCCTCACAGCGCCAGGGACCTGGGTTCAATTTCGGCCTCAGGTGACTGTGTGCGTGGAATTTACATGTTCTCCCCGTGTCTGCATGGGTTTCCTCTGGGTGCTCTGGTTTCCACCACACTCCAAAAATGTGCAGGTTAAGTGGATTGGCCATGCTAAATTGCCCCTTTGTGTCCCAAGATGTGAAGGTTAGATAGATTAGCCATGGGAAATATGTGGGGTTACGGCAACAGGATGGGGGAGAGGGCCTGGAGAAGATGTTCTGTCAGAGAGTCGGTACAAACTCGATGGGCCAAATAGCCTCTTCTGCACTATAGGGATTCTAAAATTCTATGATATTGCATTTGTGATGGAAGCACACAGATAAAACATATCAAAGATCCACAATCACATTGCTTCATAAGTAGGCATAATTTCTGTCTACCTCTCACACCCTGACACTGTCTCTTACACTCAGGCCAGGATTCACTGACCTTGCCCATGTCTGGGATTCTCAGGTCCCGCTACTGTGAATGGAGATTTGGCTGAGTGTCGAATTCTTTGTTCTCGCTGACAGCAGTGGGGTGTCCGACTTCGGAGAATTCCAACTTTAATCTCAATGATTCAAAACATACCAACCAAACATTCATTCAGGTAGTTTAAAGGAAGGCAGTGGTGTAGTGGTAGTATCACAGGACTGGTAACCCAAAGGCCCAGGCTAATGCTCAGGGTGGCACGGTGGCACAGTGGTTAGCACTGCTGCCTCACAGCACCAGGGTCCCAGGTTCAATTCTGGCCTCAGGTCACTGACTGTGTGGAGTTTGCACATTCTCCCTATGTCTGCGTGGGTTTCCTCTGGGTGCTCCGGTTTCCTCCTAAGATGTGCAGGCTAGGTTGATTGGCCATGCTAAATGGACCCTAGTGTCAGGGGGATTAGCAGGGTAAATACATGGCGTTATGGGAATAGGGCTTGGGTGGGACTGTGGTCGGTACAGACTCGATAGGACGAATGGCCTCCTTCTGTACTGTAGGGATTCTATGATTCTATGAAAACAATCATGTAACAGGTTTCTTCATCATTACAACAGACAATTTAAATAGCGTTTTGTCTCTGCATCATGATTTTAATAAAATAATACCAAAACAGCTAGAATTCATTCAAGTAGTCAATCTGTACATATGGTTGCAGTTTAAAGGAAGGCAGTGGTAGCACCACAGGACCAGTAACCCAAAGGCCCAGGCTAATGCTCAGGTTCAAATCTCACCACAGAAGATGAGTTTAATATCAATTCACAAATCTAAAATTAAAAGCTTATGTTTCCCTTACCAATTGTTGTAAAAAAAACATCTGGGGTCCCTTTAGGGAGCGGATTCCGTCATCCCTACGTGGTCTGCTCTATATGTGACTCCAGACCCACAGCAATGTGGTTGACACTTAAATGGCTGAGCAAGCCATTTAATTGAACGAAACTAGACAGGACACCTAGCAACCCAAAACAACATTGATAAAACAAGCCCTGTTGATCCTGCCAAGTCCTTCTTACCAACATCTGGTGGTTTGTGCCAAAACTGGGAGAGCTGTCCCACACATTAGTCAAGCAACAACCTGACAATAATTCTCACAAAATCATTCCTTACAGACAACATTCCAGATACTGCCATTACCATCCCTGGGTACATTCTGTCTCACCAGCAGGCCAGGCCCAGCAGAATCCTCAACATTGCCTCCAACCCCATGAAGTCTCATGGCATCAGATCAAATATGAGTAAGGAAACCTCCTGCTGATTAGCACCTCCCACCACCCATTAGTTGCTGAATCAGTACTCCTCCATGTTGAACCCACAAGGGTACAGAATGTAGTCTGAGTGGGGTACTTCAATGACCATCACCTAGAATGGCTCAGTAGCACCACCACAGACTGAACTGGCCGAGTCCTAAAGGACATAGCTGCTAGGTGGGGTCTGCAGTAGATGGCAAGGGAAAATTGTCCAGGTATGTCCTGTCCACAAAAAGCAGGACAAATCCAACCTGGCCAATTACCACCCCATCAGTCTCCACCCGATCATCAGAAAAGTAATGGAGAGTATCATTGACAGTGCTATCAAGCAGCACTTACTCAACTCTCCGACACTCAGTTTGAGTTCTGCCAGGGTCACTCAGCTCCTGACCTCATCATAGCCTTGGCCCAAACATGGTCAAAACAGCTGAGCTCCAGAGGTGAGGTGAGAGTAACTGCCCTTGACATCAAGGTAGCATTTGACTAAGTGTGGCATAAAAGAGCCCGAGCAAAACTGAAGTAAATGGAAATCAGGGATAAAGCAGACTCTCTGACAGAACAGCAGCTGGAGTCATATCTTGCACAAAGGACGATGGTTGTGGTTATTGGAGGTCTATCATTTCAGTCCTGAGACATCACTGTAGGAGTTTCTCAGGTTGGTATCCTCGGCCAAACAATTTTCTGCTGTTTCAATAATGATCTTCCCTCCATCATAAGGTCAGAATTGGGGACGTTCATTGATGATTGCATAATGTTTAGCACTATTAGCGACTCCTCAGATATAGAAGCAGTCTATATCCAAATGCAGCAAGACCTGGACAATATCCAAGCTTGGGCTGAGAGGTGGCAAGTTACATACATGCCACAGAAGTGCGAAGCAAACACCACCTCCACCAAGTGAGAATTTAATCATTTCCCCTCGACCCTCAATGGTATCACCATCGCTGAAACTCCACTATCAACATTCTTTGAGTTTCCATGGACAAGATCTGAGCTGGGCCAGCCATATTAATACCAGGGTTACAAGAGCAGGTTAGAAGCTGGAGATTCTGCCAAGAGAAACTCACCTCATGATTCCCCAAAGCCTGAACACCTTCTAAAGGGCTCAAGTCAGGTGTGATGGAATACTCTCCCCTTGCCTGGATGAATGTTGCTCATGAAGCTCAGCACCACCCAGGACAAAGATTGGCACCCCATCCACCTCCTTTAACATTCACTTCTTCCAGCACCTATACAGACTGGCTGCAGAGTGCAGGGGTGGCACGGTAGCACAGTGGTTAGCACTGCTGCTTCACAGCTCCAGGGACCTGGGTTCGATTCTTGGCTTGGGTCACTGTCTGTGTGGAGTTTGCACATTCTCCCCGTGTCTGCGTGGGTTTCCTCCAGGCGCTCCGGTTTCCTCCCACAGTCCAAAGATGTGCGGGTTAGGTTGATTGGCCATGCTAAAAATTGCCCTTAGTGTCCTGAGATGCGTAGGTTAGAGGGATTAGCGGTTAAATATGTAGGGATATGGGGGTAGGGCCTGGGTGGGATTGTGGTCGGTACAGACTCAATGGGCCGAATGGCCTCTTTCTGTACTGTAGGGTTTCTATGATTCTAAAATGCACTGCAGCAACTCACCAATGCTCCTTTGACAGCATCTTCCAGACCTGTGACCACCTCAAAAGACTAGTGCAGCAAATGCATGGGAACACCATCACCTGAAAGGTCCCGTCTAAGTCACTCATCAACCCGACTTGGAACACTATCGCTGTTCTTTCACTGTCACTGGTTCAAAATCCTGGAAGTCCCTAAGAGCACTGTGGGTGTGTCTATACCTCATGGGCTGCAGTGGGTCAAAAAGGCAGCTCACCACCACCACCTCACTGATAATGAGAGATGAGCAATAAATGCTAGCCTAGCCAATGATGCTAACATCCCATGGACAAACAAATAAAAAACGCCAGCATCAGTTTATAAGTAAAATTTTTGTTTGCATTTTGGAATTATTTATACAAAGTGCAAATCTATAAACTGTGGCTATATTGTAGGATATTCCACTCATCCGTTTTGAATATTTGAGGAAAAATTTACAAATATAAGAAATCTAGAGGACAAGAAGATTGATTGGCCTATCAAGACTGCTCTAGGCAGAGTCAATGTATGTTTAACTTGGTTTTACTCTTCCCCACCTCAATCACCAGCATGGTCCTCACCCAACACCTTCCGTCAACCCCCAGTTTAAATTCTTTCCCTATGATGTGATTATGTTAAATGTTCATGCATCTTCAATCACCCTTCTCAACAGATATGAATCCTGTTCTTTTGAAGTTGACCCCAAATCAATATGCTCTTTTGTTTGTTCTACATTATCCTGAAGATCTTTGCCAATCTTTAAGCCAACTTTGATCTTGCAAACTTCCTAAATGTGCCAAATAGTCATTTGCTTATTATCTAAGTGAGGCAGTTTCTTTACTTCAACCCCATCTGTAGGTTCCATTATTTTAAAGGATTGTCCCCCTCTTTAGTCTTATTTCAGGTTTCGCCATTTGAGCCTTTTTCCTTGGGTCTCCTCATTCTTTGTTGGACCCTTTTGAACATCTGTATCTTTTTTTGAGGGAGGTTGACCAAAACTACACACCTTGCTGCACAACTGGGTTTTCCATTAGTCTGGGCAATGTCAAAAATATAAATGTACTCTACAGTGTTCCTGAAGAGATTTTGGCCACATGACAGTGAACCATTGCTTAAGATTCAAAATCGCATGTTAGAAGCATAACGTCAGAGCTTGGGACAAACTGTGAGCCAAGAGTAATGAAACTGGGTTCAATCTCACACATTTAATTGGCATCAAGCTCTCCCAGCTCTGAAAGCAAGTTACTTTTCCGATGGAAATTTGCAAGGCATTTCTGCAATTCTGTTTACCAAGAGGTCTGAGGCATGTCCTTCCAACATTCCCAAAGATAGCACACTTTCAGCGCATTCTATGGAATAAATCTGCCACTTGCTGCAGCTGATTGGACAGTCATGAAAATCGAGGGGACCACAGAAATAGGACAAGTGGTTTCAAAGCCATTGTAGGAGCAAACTAAAAGGTTATTTGTCCAGATTCAATTCTGTCCTTTCTGCACCAACACTATTACAGCACCAATCTTATTCACAAACAGGTCTAACACAAACAAGACATTAAAATGAACTGAATAATCTATGGCAACAGGGGCAACATGCTAGATATATAGAAGTTAGGACCATGATTCTTTGGCTCCCACACGCTCACGTGCAGAGTGCACTGGGGCTACACGGGGCTGGAGAATTGTGGGGGAGGGGCCATAGTATTTTTAGCACTGGGAAGAACATCCTTTGGTGTTTTCCCAGCCTCCACTCACCTGATGAAGGAGCAGCGCTCTGAAAGTACATGATTCCAAATAAACCTGTTGGACTTTAACCTGGTGTTGTGAGACTTCTTACATGTATTGGTATACAGTGAAAAGTATTGTTTCTTGAGCGCTAAACAAAGCATATCGCATAAATATATATATATATATATATATAGAGAAGGAAAGGAGAGAGCGCAGTATGTAGTGTTACAGTCATAGCGAAGGTGTAGAAAAAGATCAACTTCGTGCAAGGTAGGTCCATTCAAAAGTCTAATGGCAGCAGGGAAGAAGCTGTTCTTGAGTTGGTTGGTACGTGTCCTCAGACTTTTGTATCTTTTTCCTGATGGAGGAAGGTGGAAGAGAGAATATCTGTGGTGCATGGGGCCCTTAATTATGCTGGCTGCTTTTCCGAGGCAGTGGGAAGTGTAGACAGTGTCAATGGATGGGAGGCAGGTTTGAGCGATGGAGTGGGCTTCGTTCACGACACTTTGTAGTTTTTTGCGGTCTTGGACAGAGCAGGAGCCATACCAAGCTGTGATACAACCAGAAAGGATGCTTTCAATGGCGCATCTATAAAAGTTGGTAACAACTTTTAAAGTCCTTCTAGCAACCATGGCCACCAGCTAGGCTCCCTCCAGGCTCCGTAAACATGAGTGGTGAAGGCCTGACTCCTGCTCCACTGAAGGTAGTCAAATTTCACAGAGACTGCCAAAATCAGGTTCTTTGCATACACTTGTAAATGGTCCAACAACTATTTTAGACAGCTGTCCCAGACTCTTGGAAATGATCCAACCCAATTTGGGGTCAGAAGTGCTTCAGGGATTCTTCGGGGATAGGACTTTGTTCCTATAAACCAGGTCTCATGGCACCCATTTCATACCCTGTAAAATAGCTGCAATGAAGTTCAATGCCTCATCCTAAATGTCAGGTACATTTTATCTGCTGGGTGTTTTTATTTTTTTCATGTCGTTTCTTGTTAGAAATATACTATTATTAGGTGCTACAGAATCAAATGCCAAAATCCGTTCATCACACTCAGAATGTTTGTATTACAGTTTGGCCAGTGATCTTTTAAAGATAAACTTTGCTTAAGTGGGCAAGTAGGTAGCAATGGTTTGAGAAGGTGCTCAGGCTTGATTTACAAGTTAATCTGTCATTACAGTTGGTGCAGGTTCCAATGGATACTTGCTGAGCCAGTGTTTGTAAATAAATTGTCTTTTGGACAAATTTACGGAAAGTGAGGTGAAGATCATTCTGAAAGCCAAGAACCTCAACGTACGCAAAGCATAAATGGCGTGGCTCAGCCCTCAGAAGCAACTTTCATTAATTGCTAAGCCTATGCACAATGTTATTGGAACAGTAATGTAACTTGGGAGATACAAGATGCACATTAATAAAGCCTACAACAAAGTTCTTGGCCTGCTGAAATCATGGCTGGGATTTTCTGGCCTTGCCCACCACTGGGATCATCTGGTCCCGCTAAAAATCAACGGGCTTTTGACTAGGTCACTATATCTCCCGGAGCAGGCCCCGCCACGACATTGCTGGAAAGTCCTGGCTGGCACCCTGAGGGACAAAGTATACAAGTTACAAACGTTTGCCAAGGGCAAATGCAGAGCTGGAGAAATACCCATAAAAAATGTACACCTTCCTGACTTTGAATATAGCGTCACTCCTTCACTGTCGCTGGGTCAAAATCCTGGAATTCCCTTCCTAACAGCACTATGGGTGTACCTACACCGCATGAACTGCAGGGGTTCAAAAAACCAGCTCACCACCACCTGCTCAAGGAGCAATTAGGGATGGGCGATAAATACTGGGCTTGCCAGTGATGCCCACATCCCTGAACGATTAAATAAAAATCAAAACTTTATTTCAGTAGAATTGCCTGAGCGCAGTAACAGTATCGTATCCACAACACTTGACAGTTCAGAATCATTCAAACAATTCTCTGTCTGAAAGTTGGCCAGTCATTGCAGAACTGAACTCAAAGACCCCAGAGTTATAAGTAACATGAATCCAAACTCTGACATGTTGCTCTATCAAATGCTGAATACTTCAAAGTTTATTCAGATGATGCTTTGATAGTGTACAGAGATCCAGTGAAACAAAGTAAATTTGAAGAAACGATATGCTACCTCAAACTACATGGTTAATGAGCTCTCCCAGTAGCTTAGCTGGTTAGGGTATACCATCGCAGGGTGATAAGGGCTATCCATTGACAACATAGCTAATGACTACAGAGAAACAATCCACACATATGTACAACATGCATACAATGAAGGCTATGCTGCTACAAGTACAGCTTTGGAAGTTCCAACTGCTGCCATGCAAGGTCAGACTGCTGCCTTTATGAATCACAGAATCCCTACAATGCACAAGGAGGCCATTTGGCCCATCAGATCTGCATCAACTCTCTGACAGAGCATCCCTCCCAGTCCTTATCCGCGTCACCTCACACATTTCCCATGACTAATCCATCTAACTTACAAATCTTGGGACACTAAGTGGCAAGTTAGCATGGCCAATCAACCTAACCCACACATCTTTGGACAATGGGAGGAAATTGGAGCATCCGGAGCAAACTCACGCAGACACAGGACAACATACAGACTCCGCACAGTGAACCAAGGCCAGAATCGAACCCTGGTCCCTGGTGCTGTGAGGCAGCAGTGCTAACCACTGTGCCACCGTGCCCTCCATAATGAACACTGGTTTACAGTGTGCAAAGGGTTCAGAGTGTGTTACAGCAGTCCAGCAAGCTTTCTTCTTACAGATTATTAACATTTGCTATGGTGCCACCCCAGGGAGTGACATTATCTTCATGGAGTCAGAATTTGCTGTTCTGTGTCAGGAAGACTGCACTCGTCCCCTCGCCAATGCCACTCTACCACTGCCTTTGCTGTTGCCCATCAGCCAGCCACACAGCTGGCACCCATGTTGAGGTGGTACAGTCTCAGATGGTAGAGATCATTGGTTTGAGAGGTGTGTTGAAGGAACTGTGGTGAATTGCTGAAATATATCTTGTGGATGGTGCACAATGCTGCCGCAATTCATGGGAGACTGAAAAGCATCCAAAGGGTCGACTTAGAATTTCTACAGTGTGAAAGGAAGCCATTCGGCCCATTGAGCCTGCACCAACAATTTCACCCAAGCCCTATCCCGTAACCCCACATATTTCCCCTGCTAATCCCTGGGGCAATTTAGGATGGCTAATCAACCTAAACCGCACATCTTTAGACTGAGAGAGGAAGCTGGAACACCTGGAGTAAACCCACACAGACACGGGGAGAATGTGCAAAATCCACACAGACAGTCACCTGAGGCTGGAATTGAACCCAGGTCCCTGGTGCTGTGAGGCAGCAGTGCTAACCATTGTGCCACTGTGCCACCCCGAAGGGAGTGAACATTTAACATGGTAGATGGGGTGCCAATCATGAAGGCTACTTTGTCATTGTCAAGCTTCTTGAGGTGTGTCAGAGCTGCAACCTTACAGGTAAGTGGAGATTTTTCCATCATACTTCATGGCTATCTGCTATTGCCTTCCAAACATGGGTCTGGACCCCTGTATTTACAGGACACCTATCCTCCCTTTCACACATTCCAGCAAGGCCTTCAGTGCAACGATCATGGTTAGTGCTGGTTACTCATGGTATTCGACCCTTGTTGATGCAACTAGCCAGAGGACAGCATTGTTAGAGCCAGCTGAACTCACTGAAATGAACAGGCAATGATCAATGGGCATGGGTTAATCATGCATCATGATCCCATACCTGTTATTGGGCATGGTCAAATTTAGCCTCCTTTAAGTTCTGGGAGGGGACAAGCGTTGACCATTGACCATAAATATGTATAAATACCTGTTTGGAGGTGGCTTCCAATGATCATTGGTAATTTGTTAAACATAGAAACATAGAAAAACTATAGCACAAACAGGCCCTTTGGCCCCACAAGTTGCCGAACATATCCCTACCTTCTAGGCCTACCTATAAGTTTAAGGCCTACCTATAAGTTTAAGTTTATTTATTAGTCACAAGTAGGCTTACATTAACACTGCAATGAAGTTACTGTGAAAATCCCCTAGTCGCCACATTCTGGCACCTGTTCGGGTACACTGAGGGAGAATTTAGCAAGGCCAAGGCACCTAACCAGCATGTCTTTTGGACTGTGGGAGGAAATCGGAGCACATGGCGGAAACTCACGCAGACACGGGGAGAACATGCAGACTCCTCACAGACATTGACCCAAGCCGGGAACTGAACCCAGGTCCCTGGTGCTATGTGGCAGCAGTGCTAACCACTGTACTGCCATGCTTTGATGGAATCGCTTCAAAATAATTTGTGCACACAGAAAATAATTAGAGAATCTATCAGCATTTCAGCTGCCTCTGTATTTCCCGGCTTAATTTAAATAAAAGGTGATAAGCACAGAATGTTCCTTTGTCTGAGTAAAGAGATCCCATCTTGCTTTGCTAAATTAATCGGAAGTCATGGTAAGCTGTTTCAGACAACCAAATTGAGATTTTCAGGATTACACCGAGACTGAAAGGCCTGAAGCAAAACAAAATGTTCACCGTGGTGAAGGCTCACATACCAGAGGACGCAAATTAAGATGAGGTAGTTCGAAAAATAGGAAGAGTGAATTAACTCACGCCAGAGAGGGCAATGTACGCTTTGGTAACCGATAATAAATAAAGACTGAAATAATAACGTTGGTGCATATGGAGTATGTTTTACAAGTGCAATATATAAGCAGGGTTATGAAGGCTTACTTGAAACAAATACATTTTTGGAGGATATTCAGATTTGATGACCAGAGACTACAGACCCTCATCAATTTTTACAGATGCACCATCGAAAGCATTCTTTCTGGTTCTATTGCAATTTTGTATTGCGCCTGCTCTGTCCAAGACAGCAAGAAACTACAAAGGATTGTGAACGAAGCCCAGTCCCATCACGCAAACCAGCCTCCCATCCATTGACTCTGTCTGCACTTCCCACTGCCTTGGGAAAACAGCCAACATAATCAAGGACTCCAAGCACCCCACACATTCTCTCTTCCACCCTCTGCTGTCGGGAAAAAGATCCAAAAGTCTGAGGTCACACACCAACCGATTCAAGAACAGCTTCTTCCCGACTGCCATCAGGCCTTTGAATGGACCTACTTCGCATTAAGTTGATCTTTCTCTACATACTAGCTATGACTGTAACACTACATTCTGCACCCTTTTCTTTCCTTCTCTATGTAGGGTATGCTTTATCTGTTACTATGCAAGAAACAATACTTTTCACTGTGACAATAATAAATCAAATCAAATCTATCTGATGAGCCGTGAATTGTCAGTAATTTATTCTTTAGACCTGCTGAGACTCACTGGGTTGAAGTGTGAATTAAGCAACAAAGCCACTGTACCACTGGGATGCTCAGAATATTGAGCTAGTAATACTGAGAAAATAAATATCGTGCAAATATTTTCAAAGAAAGCTTTAGCAGCTCAGTTCACACTTCGTGGTTCAAGAATAACTTATTCATCTCCTCACAAGATTTGTTTTTATAGTTTTCTTTAAGAAACAGCAGTGACCCTTCAAAATAATTGCTTCAAGTCGAACATTTGGCATCAATTTAGCCACACACAGTCAAGTATAAACTTAATAGAAGCATGTTCCATGCTTTTTCAGCCAATGAATTTAGTCTATGCTGAGATCAATAAAAAAAATTCAACCTGGGTTATCTCATTTTTTAAAAAAACATAAGCCCGGGTCTTTGAAGATTCTTCAGTCAACTGAAGGATATTGGAGATTTATTGAATAAATTAAGTTTGGAGTCATGTACTGTAAGACAGTAGCACTTAACCTTTAATGATGTCATGCTTATGTAGTTTTGAGATGAATCATTTGCTACATTTGGATATTTTTTCAGACGCAGATCTGTCCAAGAGGTATGCGCCTGACTACCACAATACAAAGTGCAGGACACCAGTGAACTTTTAAGCTTATACCATTTTCTTGTTCCTTTATTATCAACCAGCATCCATCAATATTGAATTCAATTAAGGTTGGTCAACCTTATGCATTAGGCATTTCTCACCCAACTCATACTTAGTACAGCTTTCTTCTCCAAACAAATTAATTTAGTGTGTGAACCAATTTTCAATGTTTCTCACAGACAATGGGCTGGAATTCTCCGGCAGCTCATCCCGGGGGATTCTCTGGTCCCGCCAGCTGCGTACTCCCCCACCCCCGTGGGTTTCCCAGGGGCATGGAGTGGCTTCAGAGAGAAATCCCATTGACAGTGGCGGGATTCCCGCAAACAGAACGCCGCCTCCGAGAAACACATGGCTGCGAAATCAGAGAATCCCACCCATAGTAACACACAATGCAAACATAATTCTTTCTCAATTATCTTCGGTTTAAATAAGTATTGGACAGGAAATGCACCCGGGTTTGGAAAGAGACACAATGGTCATTTTGAGATATTTAGCGAATATTACTTTATGAGAATTTGTAACCTTTGATGAGGTGGCTAACGGTTATCTGTACAATCAGCTTTAGGTAGTTTCTGTTAAAGATTCAGCATCTCAAGGGGCTCAGTCTGATTTTACGAGAATCTTATCAAGGCTTAGATCGTCATACAAGTAAGAAATGATTCACTGGAACTTGCAGTTCGACATTTTCAGAAGCCAGTGATATCGGTCTAGTATGAATCCAGCTCAAAGTTCACAAAGTTCTCATATGAAGAGATTACTTCCAATAGTGTTACAACACTTCAGAAATAATCAGGTCAATACTTGCCAAAACAGCTGAATTAAGTAAAATAAAGTTATTTTTTCCTTGAAAAAAATTGCCCTGGCCTTACCTGAAAATCTGGAAGTGTCAGCTGTGTTTCTTTGGCAGTATTCTCATCGCTGAATCAAACAATTAATATTTAAAGTTTATTTATTAGTGTCACAAGTAGGCTTACGTTAACACTATAATGAAGTTACTGTGAACACCCTCTAGTTGCCACGCTCCAGTGTTCGGGTACACTGAGGGAGAATTTAGCATGGCCAATGCACCTAACCACCTAACGTGCAGACTGCGCATAGACAATGACCCAAGCCAGGAATTGAACTCAGGTTCCTGGCATGTCCCTGGCGCTGCGAGGCAGCTGTGCTAGCCACTGTGCCACCGTGTAGTGCACCATTGTGAATTTGTGTCCCATTCCAGCGAATTGAGCACATAATCAAGGTACACACTGGAATGCGTGTAGTCTTGCACTGTCAGAGTGACCATCTTATAGACAAGACATTAAACGGGGACATGACTGCCCTCCTAGACGGGGGCAAAAGATCCTGTGGAACCGTTTTGAAGAAGAGCAGTGGGGTTCTCCTGGTGTCCTGGTCGACAATTATCCCTTGAAAAACATCAGCAAAACAGATTATCTGGTCAGTATCAATCACACTGCTGTTTGTTGGACTTGGCTGTGTGAAAATTGCCTGTCCTACTCCATGCTTTACAACAGTGACTGAACTTCCAGGGAATATTATTAGTTATCAAATAGTTTGGGCTGGTCCTGAAATCTTTCTTGAGAATGTGGTTGCTTTGGCATGGGTCTGGTCATATTCTGGCAGATGTTATAACTAATGGATTACTTTCCACTGGTTATCTTTCTCTTTGTTCTTTCATGGCATGTGGGTGTCATTGGCAAGTCCAACATTTGTTGCCCATCCCTAATTACCCTTGAACTAAATGGCTTGTTAGGCAGTTAAGAGTCAACCATGTCGCTGTAGGATCTGGAGTCACTTGTTGTCAGACCAGGTAAGGATGCCAGGTTTAGATGGACTTTGGTCACCATTACTGAGACTAGCTTTATATTCCCGATTTATTAACTGAGTTTAAATTCTACCATGGCGGGATTTGAACTCATGTCCTCAAAGTCTGAGGCTGGGTCTCTGGATTACGAGTCCAGTGACATTACCACTACACCACCGTCTACTGGTAAGTGTAGATACGCTATGACAGGGTTATACAGTGAGGGTACAAGTCCTGCTGAAGGTGCAGCTCCCATCTCTGTCTTTCCAAAATGTCATAACCAGGGGCACTACTGAGAGTTTTTTGGGCACAGACATTGTGGCAGAAATTTTTCGAGAACCAGGGAGGAAGGGGGGTCCTGGCGATGGTATTGGATATCCATGAACAACACTGGAAATAGAGTTTGGCAATTTCTCTTCAGTGGAACTTTTCACAAATCCCCTGTTGGTAAGGGGAGATAGCAACATTCTTATTAATATTCTCCTGCCAAGTCTCATTTTTAACATTAGAGAGGATTATTCATTGTTTCTTTTTTTTTGCCAAAAAGCTTTCCTTCAAGGTCATGAATTTCCCAAAAGAAATTTATTAGAATCCATTATATTCATACATTTTCCTTGTTTGACTGGATTGTCAAATTCCTTCGCCATATCCAAGCTTTGTCAGAGACTTTCAATAATATTAACTTTACGAAAAATAATGAGCCAGAATTTTCTGGCAAAATAACAGCAAGTTATAGATGATCATCATTATTAGTGTTAAAGAAATCCAGTCATCTGTGGCGAGGAAGCGATGGGCTGTGAGTTCAGAATCACCAAAATTGATGGATAATTTGCCTTGCAAAAAAAAAATGGAGTCTGCCATCAACCTCCACACTGCTATCGAGAAATTGCTACATCTGTGCTGTAATAGGAATCAGAGGCAACACAAAAGGTTGGAGCTCCTACTTACTGATGCAAGGATCCTATTAATGAGATAACTTATGCTTCTAAAGGTTTCCCATTTCGAAACCAGTCAGCGGCTAAATGACAGTTCTGTACTGACCGGGTGTAAAGTCAATGCTAACTCAGGTTGGCAAAATTTAGAGTTACCCCACACTACCTTCCGCCACATACCCCCGCAATCCTCTCTCCCAACCTTGCCTACATGTGCACATTTCATTACTTTGTAACTGACAGTCACTATGCCGATTCCACAGGTAACAGATGCTTTGAGTTGCTATAAAATAAATAGTTTTTACATGTGGGCAGCAGTTGCTTTCGTCCACTCAATATCATGGATTTAAAGGTCTGAGCTGTGGACAGAAAAACATAGTACCACCCAATTTTCTACTTCTGATTTGGTGATAAACATTGCTTAAATAATTCGATTTCAAACTGCTCCTTCAGAACTTCATTAACCATTTGGATCGTCACGTTGAAGAGACAGACTTATTGATTTTGCCATTCATCAAGATCCCAAATGTCCAACGATATTCGGCAATTTGCACCGTAAAGTTAGCTGGGGCTGGAGGGCGATGAAGGGTACTCACCAGGAGATGTTCTGCTGCAGCCAATTCTCAGGCTATGACATTGTTCTGTCACACATAAAAAGCACTGATAGGTTGGATATATACAAAGCAAGCTGCGAGCAAATCATTTCAAATTTATGACAGTTTGCACAGTCTCTGGAAACCCAACACAATCCCAAGCAAATTCATTAACAGTAAGAAGTACTAAAGTGACTTTAGCAGCGCTTACAATTGGTTGATTAATCCTTAGTGAAAACAGGAATGACAGTGGATTGATTTAGTTTTGTCCTGTAAGTGCGTTGTACTGCATAGACCAGATAGCTCTTGGGTCAGCTGATGTTTCAAGAATAATTCATCAAGAAAAATGTGGTTAATGAACTGAAAAGTTAATTGACATATTTGCAAACTATTACCTGTGAGCCTGCATGACCACTTCTTGAATTCTACAAGCCTTCCCTTAGAATGACTTTGTGGGTAAACTTAGAAACTGAAGGTTCCGTTATCATAATGCAAGGCAACGTGGAAAGTTACCAAAATGGGCAAAACATTAATTATCAGTCATGATTGCTGCATCTATGAAAATTTTGTTTAACTTGCATGTTGCAGATGTATTTCATTCCCACAAAGCTGTTCCAGTTGATAGTTATTGTTGATTTTCTATGAGCAAGTCCCATTGGAATTGAAGATAATTAATTACCGGCAGATATTCAGTTCTAAGAAATATTAGAATCTTTGAAGAACTTAGTCAACAAATATACAAATCTGTTACCCTGAGATATTAGGTACTAAATAATATATTACTTCATTGTAAATGATACCAGCGACTGAAATAGAATTTTATAAATGATCCTTTCGCTGTATGGACCACAATTCAACTCAATTATAAAAAGTGACAAATGACAGTTTACAGTCAGAGAATACAATTTCTATTATCCTTGTCTGCAAAGTTAGCACTGCATTACATGCCAACAGATGAGTCATTTTTAACAATAGAGCCAAAATAAATCATGATGACTTTGATTTGTACCGAACCGATAGGATTATAAAAGCATTATGACCATTTGTACATGTCACGATGGAGCTAAGACACTGGGATGGGAGTCAGAGATTAAATTCAAAATCAGTGAGTAAATTGATGCAATTAAATGTGGGCCGACATGGTGGGTCAGCGCCTCCTTCTCCGGTTCCCTCATTGAAAAGCAACATGCCAAGATATATCAGACTTCCACAACACTTAACCTCCATTTAGCAAACAAATTCATGAACAAAACCAATTTAACATATTAGGCAGCAGTGGGAAAAAAAAAGTAATTGCGACAATCTGACTCCAGAGTAAGTTGAATTACTCTAGTTTCTGCAGGCGAATGGTTACTTGATCTGTCTTAAGGGTCTTTCATTTATGTAAATACGTTCAAAATTCACAAATGTCAGTGGTACATTTTTATTCAAAATAGATAGCACAGCAGGTTGCTGCCAGAGTCAAATATAACAAAGGAAAATTGATCTTGGCAGGTGTTGATAACCTGGAGTGACGGAGAGAAATGTGCCTGGGTACCAAGTGGGCAGCGCATTTTTCAAAGATTGCCTCATGGACAAACAGTCCAGGCTCAGCTAGAGATGGTTAAATGTGTGCTTAAATTGTAAGAACGTGCAATTTTCACATTCATGAAAAAGCATTATTATCACACTACGGGGGAATTTTTTTTAAGGCCTGCAAGAGTTGGAGGCGTGGTGAACGGGCAACTTTATTAGACGGAAGCCACAGTTTTGCTTTCCCAATGGCAGATTCAGATTAGTGATTAACTCAGCAGTGTATTTGTGATGAGTCAGACCTCACTCTCTTCCGTGGCAGGTTTCTACTTGCAATATATATTTTAATATAATAATTATTTTAATATAATCAATGCTGATTATATTAAAATGATTTGTAATGATGTCCTACCTTCAAGATTAAGTCAGTGGTGCACAAGAACCTTGTGGCACCTGGTCCACTTTAGTTTAAAGGTAATGTGTGCAACAATCGACTTTGTGTAGTGGTGTCTGAGATCAGCCATTTCATAGAATCATACGGTGCAGAAGGAGGCCAATCAGCCCATCGAGTCTGCACCGACTACAATCCCACCCGGGCCCTATCCCCATAATCCCTTGCATTTACCCTTGCTAGTCCCCCTTACACTAAGGTGCAATTTAGCATTCACCTAACACGCACATTTTTGTAACACCCGTGGAGAAAACCCACGCAGACACGGGGAGAATGTGCAAACTCCACACTTCTGTTGCCTTTATGAGGGCAAGAGTGCAGTTAAATGCCCGAGGACAGCAAAGATCTACAATTTGGTAACAACCTGTGTTCAAAGAGAATCTTTAATGTGGGAAAATTTCCCAAGGCGCATGATAGGACATCAATTGACACAGAACCCAAGATGAAGAGGAAACTGAAAAATTGGTCAAAAAAGTAGATGTGTCTTAAAGGAGGACAGAGAGATGTAAAGGCAGAGAATTCCTGAGTTCAGTGATGATTGAAGACAATGGTGGGGAGAGGAACAGTACCTAAGCAGTCAGAGTTGGAGGAATGCAGAGCTCTCAGAGCATTACAGAAATGGAGGTAGTTTCAGAGAGAGAGAGAGAGAGGTTGGGGTTTCCTTGTTGAACTCTGGGGCACAAGGGAGAGGAGCAGGAAAAGTGGTAGCTCGGTAAAGGTGACTCAGGAGGAAACAAGGGAGGATGCGGTGTGAAGTAGCCCGAGGAGGCATCAAGGAGTGGAAAAGGGATCGAAGGAAATACAGAGAGAATGATGAGGGGCATAGAGGGGTGAAGTAGTAAGGGCCTGGCAGCCTGGGTGTTTTTTCTTTTGGAGGGGGGGGGGGGGGGAACGTAAATTGAGCCAGAAGAACAGTCAATTAGTCAAACTAAGAAAATTAGAGGCTGAAAGGGTGGAGTTAGTCTTGTCCATATGTGGGCTCATTTCTGTGTGTTCGCTGGCAAGACCCTTACAAGGCTTTGAGATGACCGACAACATTTCAATTATCCCTATTGAGATTCCTCTTGCTCCGGGAGGGCCAGCTGAGCCTGCAAGTTCAGTTTCATCCCCTCTGATGAGAAAGAATGAATGCAAAGGCACGACATAGTTTCATCCACAATAAAGAAATGCCCCTAATTCCCCTGTAACCATCAATGAGTACCAGCTATGAGGCGTGCTAGTGTATTTAGCTTTCTGATAAATAATGATGCACACATGAGTAAAGTGAAAACAATGTAATTACTTCAGTAACATTTCAATTTGAAAACCACCCGTGCCACTAGTGTACTGTCAATAAGTCTTATGTTATTAGTAATGGAGTTGGGCAGGGAACATGTGGCTGTGATGCAGAGCCTCCATGGATGTCCAAGTGGCTCTTTAATAGCCTGCCCGTACCTACAGCGTTGTCAAGTGATGGCGGTTTTGCTTTACCCACCACGTGTTGTATGTGACCCTGCATCTGCCAGCAGCACTTTACATTTTTACTGGAGTTGTGTGGGAACTGTTAAGTAGCTGAAGAGTAGAAGTGGCATGGGGTGACTGTCCATACAGTTAGAGGCAATTTCGGGATCTATCACGTCGCTGTAACTGTGTCCCTGGAGAGGCGTAGTCTCCACCGGCACTGGGCCACAGACATTTCAAGGTAGTTGGAGGGCTGTCTGTACACTCAAGCCTCTGGGTAATGATGTCTGCGATGTTCTCTCCCCTCTTGGCCTCCCTGATGGTTCTGCATCAACTGAGCCCATGCCTCACCTCTTCAAGGTCTCTCTGCAGGACGCAGCCTGGACTTAACCTGTCTCCTCACCCTCCTGCCCCTCTCTTCCTCTTCAGAGGAGATCCCGCCGGCAGAATGACACTATTCCCATTGGAGCAGGTGCAGAGGATCAATGCCTTGCAAAAGAGGGATCGCTGTGCTCCAATCCTCAGAGAAACCGGCCAGGGAAGATGAGGTCCTGAAGTGTTGAAAGTCAGGCTTGAAAAGCTAAAGAATTGTTAAGAAACTCAGGGACAATGCTGTACTCACACAGTGACAAAGTCTCAAAAACAGAGAAAGAGCTGCTGCTTCTAGGGCCTCTAATCCAGCCCATGAATGGGAAAATTCAAAAAAGATGATTAGTGCCCATTTATTTTGTCCATGCAGCAAACTAAAAACCACATGGGCAGCATAAATTCGCTGTTCATTGGCCTTAATTGGCCCTTTCATCTTTGGCGGGCATGCATCCTTGCTATTCAGAAAAGTGTCTCTAATCCATAAACAGGAAGTGTGGTGTACTCATTTTCTATGTTCCAAGGAACATTGTGAAATAAATTAAGATTAACTTTGGGTGGCACAGTGACATAGTGGTTAGCACTGTTGCCTCACAGCTCCAGGGACCCGGGTTCGATTCCAGCCTTGGGTAACTGTCTGCGTGGAGCCTACACATTCTCCCCGTGTCTGCGTGGGTTTCCTCTGGGTGCTCCGGTTTCCTCCCACAGTCCAAAGATGTGCAAGTTAGGTAGATTGGCCATGCTGAATTGCCCCTTAGTGCCCCAAGGTTAATAGGTTTAATGGGATTAGCCATGGTAAATTTGTGGGATTACAGAGATAGGTCGGGGGGAGAGGGCCTGATAAAATACACTGTCAGGGAGTTGGTGCAGACTCGATGGGCCGAATAACATATCCAGCACTGAAGGGATTCTATGATTACTTGGACACTTTTGCAAAGCGTTTAACAGCAGATGTTTGTTGATTTGTAAATAAATGTCATAATTGCAAAATTCCCAAGCTTCCTCTTACTACTTTTCTCATGCTGATTGGATGAAACGGAAGCAGCTGGGCTAAAGGATGTATCACAAGCAACAACTAGAATTGATTTCCTTCAGGAATGGTGCAAGACATATGGAATTCCTGCACTCAGTTAGTATTATGATCACTCAATCCCTGATCAGTTGCAGCAGGGGCCGAGGTGGTGGGCGAAGGCAACACACACAAGGTTCGCATGTTCACCCTGTCTCCTCCCATCTCTCTCTCTTTCAATGTGGCATGCTAATTAGAAAGCAGGACTGGAAGACTTGCTGATTTTAACCTGTGGACAGAATTGAGATTGCTGCCCTCAACTGCAGCCCCCTCCCCCACCAATGCCCCCAGGGTCAAGTAGTCTGCCAAAGTAATGCCACAATAAATGCATACATGAGTTACTTGGACATAGCAGTGAGAGGCACAGATACCAGATAAAGCGGAAACCCAGCAGAGAATCCGTGGTCTCATTAGAGACGGAAGACAAATTGTCAAAAAAGTAATTTGTGACATTACATTCAAAATGTTGACTAAATTTTTGAATGGTAGAATGAATTCCATATGTCCATTAATCTGATACAAATAAGTAAATAACCAAGCATAATTTTCATTTCCCCAACTAATTGGCAGAATTTCATGATCATGTACAACATTACGTACATTCCTTAGAGGGGCGGCATGGTGGCACAGTGGTTAGCACTGCTGCCTCACAGCGCCAGGGACCCATGTTCAATTCTGGCCTGGGTGACTGTCTGTGTGGAATTTGCATGTTCTCCCCGTGTCTGCGTGGGTTTCCTCCGGGTGCTCCAGTTTCTCCCACACTCCAAAGATGTGCGGGTTAGGTTGATTGGACATGCTAAATTGCCCCTTCTTGTCAGGGGGATTAACAGGGTAAATATGTGGGGTTACGGGAATAGGACCTGGGTGGGATTGTGGTTGGTGCAGACTCGGTGGGCTGAATGGCCTCCTTCTGCACTGTAGGGATTCTATGAACCAAAATGATAGACAGAATGGACAGACATTCTACAGAAGTCCTTAATATCCATGAAAGAGGCACAGAATGTTTCAATATGGGGAATACTCTCTGTGAAGCTGATACCCAGAGTCACAAAGTACATGGATTTTGGAAATTCAGGAGACACAAACCTTATTTGGAATAAGTTTATCTTGAACTATTTCATGGGCTCCGAAGAGCATTAATTTTTTTTTGGAAGAGGTTTTTACATGGCTGCTCGTTTATTTTGACAATTTCATGAACATCTCAAAGATTTCCCAAAGTTATTGTGGGGGTTATGATTATTTCTCTCCATTTTGGACACTGGGTGAGTGGGCACGAGAGTAGGGAGAAAGACCCAGAGGGGTAGATTATAAGGGAGCATGTGCGATATAGAGGGGGGAAGAGTGTGGGGTTGCTAGTGAGAGCTCATGTACAGAACTCGGCTGATTTCCCAGTGAAAGCAAGCGGGTCTTCTAACCTCGGAATCCACTCACTGCCGTTTATGCCGCTGCCCTGCTTTGAGAGGTGGCAGCCTTGATTCCAGCCTATTCCCACCGCTTTTCCATGGAATAGGGTAGGTGGGCTCTGCTGGGCAGGAAGCAGGATTGCAACGCCAGGAAATCTCCTGACTCGCAAATCCCACCTCAAAGGGAGAAATCCGGTTTCAAGAGCTGGAAAGTAGATTCTGCTATCGAGCTCCCTTTTGGCTGACGGGCTAAATAATCTCCAATTGTGCCATAACTTTATATGACTGCATGGATAAGGAGCTGGCCCTGGCAGAAATTCTAACATCAGCTGAACTGAATAATCTCTTCAATGCTCCATGTCGATATGGGACCATGATGTTGGACTGGGGTGGGCACAGTAAGATGTCTCACAACACCAGGTTAAAGTCCAACAGGTTTATTTGGTAGCACGAGCTTTTGGAGCGCTGCTCCTTCATCAGGTGAGTCACTCACCTGATGAAGGAGCAGCGCTCCGAAAGCTTGAGCAACCAAATTAACCTGTTGGGACTTGAACCTGATATGGGACCAGGTGTAGGAATTGTGCTGATGGAAGGGTGGGGTTTCCTAACAGCCCAAAGGACATAATAATTCAAAGATGAATGGACTTCCGTGACTTCAAAACAATTTGAGCCTAAATGTTGAAATATCTAGTGGACACTGTTGGACATTAAGCAGAAGGCAATCCTGAGGAGCAGCTTGCAGAGAATCTGTGGGGAAATGGCAAAACACATGACCTGAGCGCCCTGTTTGACATCAGGAAGAATGGATGTTCTGCTGCATGAGATGGGTTTAAGGAGAGTTGCCTTGTTTGCCAATCCAGGGGCTAGTTGCATCCTGACTTTTGTGCCTTATCCTCCTCTATATTCATCACCACATAGGCACGATCATACGATCACACGGAGCATAGTGCAAAGCACACTATGGGAGGAGGGAGGATTAGCAGGGTAAGTAGTCGGGGTTATGGGGATAGGGTCTGTATGAGATTGTTGTCGATGAGCCACATAATGTCCGTCTGCACTGTAAGGATCCTGTGATTCTATGAATTTAATTCTAGAGGCTAGACAGCCACATCTGGCCTAATTACCAGCCCAAATTGGGGAGGAGGATTTCTTGTCAGGAAATCCACAGGTCCCGATTTCCCTGAACATTATGGAGTTTGACTCACAGTGTACATATGTTTTATTCTTAAACAGGATTCCTGTCGGAAAGCCAGCCTGATGGATAGGCTTGGTTCACTGCCAGGTGGGGAACACTGCAACAGAGGCTGCTGCTCAGGAATGAGGTCGTTGTGCTAAAGTGGAGTTTGAGAAGGGAGAGTGTGTACAGCCTGACACACAGAGCCTGGACGATGATCGTAGGTTTGGATGCAGGGAAAGAAGTTGTGTTGGGTCAGTGATTATTTGGCAAGGGTGAGAGTTTGGGGTAGTCAATGGTTGCAAGGATGGGGTATACAGATCTTGATGAGTGATTATTCACAATAGATAAATTTCCTTCAGATAGGGATGAGGTTAAAGATTGTACCAAGCATTACGTCACAGATTTCAGTATTTGTTCACTATTTTGTTCACATTATTTCTGACTCCGTAAGCTTATTAGAGTTTCTGTAATTACAGCAATCTTTCTCATTTTATTGTCATTTGAACTCAGGACAAGGATCGTGGCAGAATACCAAGATTTGCTAACACAGCTGAGGGATTTCAGATATGTTGAGAGATGCAGAAAGCTGGGATTATTCTATTTAGGAGCAGAAAACTTTAAAGAAAGATTTAATACTGCTCAAAATTATGAAGATTTTGATTGAACCAAAAGAGGGAAACTGTGTCACTGACAGGAGGGTGGCTTTCCAGATGACACAGATTTAAAATAATTGGCAGAAGATCCAGAAGGGAGACGTGGAAAATTTATTTTTTAAGCAGTAAGTTACGATGACCTGGAACGCATTGCATGAAAATGTGTTAGAGGAAGACTTGAAAGCAACTTCCAAAAAAGAGAACTGGATAAATACTGGAAGGGGAGAAAGCATCGAGGCGATGGGGAAAGAGTAAGGAAGTGGAACTAATTGGATATCGAAGGGCCAGCACAAACATGCTTGGCTGAATGGCCTTCCTCTGTACTGTCTCATGCAGGTTTTATGATTGGTTGGGAGGCAGCAGGGGGGGAGGGGGGGTGGGCGGTGGAAGAGGATGGTGTAGCACAACAAAGTTGGAAAAACACACCATCTGTTGGGGATTGGAGTAAGAATCTTTGAGACGATTCTCAATTTCATTTCATCCAAATATACCAGGTAAAGTTCAGTACTGTTTTTCGCAGGGGCATATAGAATCATGAAACCCCTACAATGCAGAAGGAGGCCATTTGGCTCATTGAGTCTGAACCGACACTCTTACAGAGCATTTTACCCGAGCCCTATACCTGTAACCCCACACATTTGCCCCGCTGATCTCTCTAATCTACACATCTTGGGGGTCACTAAGGAGCAATTTAGCATGGCCAATCCACCTAACCTGCACATCTTTGGACTGTGGAAGGAAACTGGAGCACCCGGAGGAAACCGGAGCACCCGGAGGAAACCCACGCAGACACGGAGAGAACGTGTAAACTCCACATGGACAGTTACCCGAGGCCGGATTCGAACCCGGGTCCCTGGCATTGTGAGGCAGCAGTGCTAACCACTGTGCCGCCCATTGCCATCTTGCCACCCATTGTCCCTGTGCTGCCCTACAGAACATGACTGGAAAGCCAGATGAACTTTGGCATCAACATTTTTTTCTTTGAATCGTGCCAATTACTCAGTTGTGTTCCTCTGCTAAAATAACAGAAAGGCCTCGATAAATATGTGATTTTACTTGTTTAACAACAGTCTAAAATTATAGATTTGCACATATTCGGGCAAGCAGCTTAAAATATCACATTAAAGTCAAATTCCCTTTCAATTTATCAGTTTTCCGTGTAAGACATTCCAATTTGATATCACAGGGTTTGAAGTTCTTCTTGTTAGATCTGCAGTAGCAGAGACGTACATATTATAGCAAGCCAGCCAACAAATTCCATTTTTAGCCTAATTCTCATGAATCATGAATCAATTAGGTCAGAGCATGAAGGGCACAAGTCAATGACTTTGTTTATTTGACTTCTAATATTCGGGAATCAAGTTTAAATTGCACTTTCAAATCTCAACCTCCTTAGGGATCAACTGGAATCCCACGGGAAATTTTTGTGGTTTGTCAGTAGTATAACCTGTTGGCCAGAACAAATTATGAATTTATATCCACTATCATTCTATCCATGTCTAACAAGAAGAACTTCAAACCCCATGATATCAACTTGGAATGTCATACGTGGAAAACTGATAAATTGAAAGCTTGAGAAACTATAGGAACACAGCCCATATCAGCACCGTTACCATTCTGGTAACCCAGTGGTAGGGATGCTGTTTTCCTTGGCATTCCCTGAAAAGTCACATTCTTTCCAATTATTGGATAATTATTGAAGTACAAATAATTCATTTTTGTGTTCTTATACAATATTCTGATCACCAAATATGATTATAACTCTACAATTTGTAAATTCCATCAAGTACAGCACATTGAAATTGTCAGAGGTTAAACGAATTGAAAATGATGTCCACATTAAAGTTAAATGTTGCTGATAGTTTTTACTAGGATAAAGATAAGATTAGCTAAAGGGTACCTACTTAACTGGTAAGACAGGTTTGTTGTGAGAGAATACTTTCTGTTGAAGTACTACCCTTCCTTATACCCCTTAAATCCAGGCATTGAAAAGATCCATTTGCCAGATTGTCAGAAGTAAAGGACCAATTAATTTCTGTCATCTTGGATCATCTTCCCTCCAGAATTACTGCAATGTCATGATTAGCCACAGTCATTCCATTCCACTCAATGGATGTTGGAACTTGGGATTGGTTGATTTAGACCCATCATTCCCCTGGTGAGACTCATGACTTCCTTGGAGATAAAATGCCAGGCCATACATTTAGGCTGAAATTGCCACAGTTCTTCAAAAGTGAGCCTGACAGGTTCCTGAGAGAAAAAGGACCTTCCATTTAGAGAGTGAAGTTGATTTGTTAAAATTGTGGTAACTCAATTGTGGAGGTCCTGTGATGCAGCGAGTAGTGTCCCCATCTCTGAGCCAGAAGTCCAGATTCAAGTCCCACTCCAGGACTTGTTGGCCATGGAAGGTGCGTTCCATGGCCAAACAGGTTGAGTGTCAATCTGCAATTCCTTCCAATATGTTTATGGCAGGCAGTAAGAATGGGAGAGACTCATGGTTAGCCATGTTTGATGTGGATTGGCACTCCTGAAGCTATAGCCTCTGTTCAGGCTAGTGACCCGTTCCAGGAAAAACTAACTACATGTAAACATGAGCTTCATCTGCCTCATGCGTTGCTACATAGTCTTCAAAGGTGTGGGCAACTACAGTCCGTTAGCTTGCCTTAGGGAGTTGGAGAGGAACTTTGATTATTTTTTTCTCTTGAATTGGTTATAGGTTTGTTTCTCCTCTTTTGCCATCCTTCCTACCCATACCCACTTCCAGACCCCTCCCCAACCCTACCCAGCACACAGCTTTCTGAGGAAACGGTGCAGCATGGTGGCACAGTGGTTAGCACTGCTGCCTCACAACGCTAGGGACCCAGGTTCAATTTCCGGCTTGGGTCACTGTCTGTGTGGAGTTTGCACGTTCTCTCCGTGTCTGTGTGGGTTTCCTCCCGGTGCTCTGGTTTCCTCCCACAGTCCAAAGATGTGTGGGTTAGATGGATTGGCCATACTAGATTGCCCCTTAGTGTCAGCAGACTAGCTAGGGTAAATGCATGGGGTTGTGAGGATAGGGCCTGGGTGGGATTGTTGTTGGCGCAGACTCAATGGGCCGAATGGCCTCCTTCTGCACTGTAGGATTCTACGATCCTGTAGGATTCTATGCTGGCTGCATTGCAAGTAGCGGGTAGTGCACAAGTTTCCATTGTTGAGTGAATGAAGCAGGTTCTTCTGACCTTCCTTTCAATCAGATCAGCTCTATAGGGAAAGGGAACCAAACTGGAAGGTCCCCAACAGAGACCAATAAATCCAACAGTACATCGCTACTGGCAACATGCAGAATCATTGCGCACTAAAATGGGACAATGCTCCAACAAGAAAGTACTCCCTCTAGATTTTTCTCCTCTTTCAACTAAACACGCAATTATTCATCGTCCCCAGCCACTGACTCACAAAAGCTAGAGAATTTGGAAATCCTTGACAGCAATTCTTCATTGCCCACAAGAACAGAGTCAGAAGAGCAGAGAATACCAAATTTCAGGCTTCCACTAATTACAGTCAAGGAACTGTTAATTAACATAGCTAAGTTTTTAAACCACAAGTGGCTGCTGAGTGTTGTACAAAAAGGGAAGTCACTAATCACTCTGACACATCCTTTGTGACAGCGAAAAAATAAGACAGTACAAATATAAATTGAGTTTCCCCCACTGACACATGGAAAAATATCAGATATAGTTTTAAAAAGTCTAAATACTTCAGTTGAATTATTTAAGCTCTCTTTGGAGCATTCCACTTCAAAGCAGTTAAAAGGCGGTTTGAAAAATGAGAATCTTTGCTCAAGATGAAGACTGAGCAGGATCCTAGGCAGCAAGTTACAACAGGTAGGGACAGGCACAAAAAATGATTCAGTTTCATTCTAAAGCGGGATATGGCTGGAAAACATGCTAAAAGTGATCAAACCCAGTGTGCCAACTTCCATAATGGGGCAGGAAAGAAAAATAAATGCCCTTTACCATCTGGTCTCTCCCCATGACAGTAAAGAGTTTTGTGCCTATTTGCAGTCCACACTTAGAGAACATGGAACGGTTCAGCACAGGAACAGGCCCTTCGACCCATGATGTTGTGCCAAACATGATGCCAAATTAAACTAATCCCTTCTGCCTGCCCTTGGTCCATATCCCTCTATTCCTTGCATATTCATGTGTTTATCTAAAAACCTCTTAAATGCCCCTATGGTATCTGCCTGCACCACCATCCTTAGGGAGTTGACTTAAGGAGTTGGAGAGGAACTTTTTTTTAATCTTGAATTGGTTACAGGTTTGTTTCTCCTCTTTTGCCATCCTTCCTACCCATACCCACCATAACTCCTTGAAAGTGGAGTCACAGGTGGACAGAGTGATGAAGAAGGCATTCAGCATGCTTGGCTTCATTGGTCAGAACATTGAATACAGGAGTTGGGACGTCTTGTTGAAGTTGTACAAGACATTGGGACAGACACACTTGAAATACTGTGTACAGTTCTGGTTACCCTATTATAGAAAGGATACTATTATACTAGAAAGAGTGCAGAAGAGATTTACTAGGATGCTACTGGGACTTGATGGTTTGAGTTATAAGGAGAGGCTGGACAGACTGGAACTTTTTTCTCTGGAGCGTAGAAGGCTGAGGGGGGGTTTATAGAGGTCTATAAAATAATGAAGGGCATAGATTAGCTAGATAGTCAATATCTTTTCCCAAAGGTAGGGGAGTCTAAAACTAAAGGGCATAGGTTTAAGGTGAGAGGGGAGAGATACAAAAATGTCCAGAGGGGCATTTGTTTCACACAGAGGGTGGTGAGTGTCTGGAACAAGCTGCCAGAGGTAGTAGTAGAGGTGGTTACAATTTTATCTTTTAAAAAACATTTAGACAGTTACATGGGTAAGATGGGTATAGAGGGATATGGGCCAATGTGGGCAATTGGGACTAGCTTCGGGGTTTAAAAAAAACGGCGGCATGGACAAGTTGGGCTTAAGGGCCTGTTTCCACACTGTAAACCTCTATGACTCTATGACTCTGGTAAGAAGTCTCACAATACCAGGTTAAAGTCCAACAGGTTTATTTGGCAGCACATGCTTTCGGAGCACTGCCCCTTCATCAGGTTTGCGTTCCAGATACCTACTGTTCTGTGTAAAAAAACCCTCACATCTCTTTTGAACTTTCCCCCTCTGACCTTATGTGAGACATCAAGACTGATTTACCCTGGGACAGTTGACGCCAACGCTGACTCTATTCACTGAAGCCAGACTTGGGGCTGCCTGTGACCTGAAGGTAAATTTCTTACGATTATTTGCCAGCATGTGGAGTCCAGAAGAGCACGAGTGCCCCTACACATTCAGCAAAGCTCAGCTCCAATTCTGATTTGCACTCCTCCTCAACCAGGGTGACCATCTCTTCTGAAGGGATACTTCAGCCAGGGGCTGGGGATGTGTGCATGCTGGTGACGGAAGTGTCAGGGGACGGGTGTTGTGAAGTGTGTTTCTGATTACCATACCTCCCCCTGGTGGCCAACAAACATAGTGCTCACAAAAATAAACAGAGGCAAAGGCAAGGGGGAGACTCCTGGGCTCAGTCCCACAGGTCATTCTAGAAACAAGTGGCAAAAACAGTCAAAGTAAGGATTAATCCCTTAAAATAGAGGACGGTTGGTCACCCTGTATGGAATCCATCCCTGACCTCTTGCCATTCCCCTACATCACCCCAGCTTGTCACCATCACTGCAATTCTCATCCTGATCTCCAAACCCATTGGCCCGATCGTGGGATTCCCCTTTGCCAGTGAGTGCTTCTCGCCCAACAGATTCAATTACAATGAGACCTCAGGCTCAGTACTGAGATAGTCTCGGAGCTTCACCTGTCAGCCACACCCAAATCTCAAGGCTTGTGTTTAAATCTGAAGTGGGCAGTTTTAATCAAACCCATGCAATGTGCCTGTGAACATTTTCTCTTTTTGTCTGTCTGGCATCGCGCTCTGTAGACTAGCCAAAGTGGACAGGCAACCCGTTCACAAACTTCTCATAATCTTCCCTCGTTCTGAGGTGTACAAGAGCAGCCCTGGTTCAGCTGCGTCTCTTTTCTTTTCCTCTCCCCTTTCACATTTGCGAGCATTCCAGTCTAATCAGCATCACCCCAGGCCAACTAAACCAGCAAATCCCTTCAGACTAGCCAAAATTAAGAAGTCAAGTTGAACAACTGAAAAGGAAAATTGTAAAGACTTTGGCTCTTTCAAAACGTAGGCAGGAATTTCCATTCTCCCTCCCCTGTGGCGTGTTGTGTGCTGGCGGACGTGACCTGCCATTGGCTGCTGCTGTCAACGGGGTATCCCAGAGTTCGCATCCTCTGCTGCTGGGGAACCCGTATTGGGGGCTCACCATCAGTGGGACCAGCCATCCTTCCAGCTGGAACACCCGGAAAATCCCTCCCGTGGTCTCATTATTTTTGCCTAATAGCTACAAAGAGGACTTTTCCCAAATTTATCAAGATCTATATTGGGTCAAAATCCTGGAATTCCCTCCCGAACAGCACTGTGGGTGTACCTACACCTCACTGACTGCAGCAGTTCAAGAAGGCAGCTCACCATCACCTTCTCAAGAGCAATAAAAATGTTGGCCATTCAGCGGCACCCACATCCTGTAAACAATTTAATAAAAGAATAGTGTGCTGAAATAGAATTAGATAGATACACAAAAGAGCTTTCCTTCATGTGCAATATTCAACCAAATTTAAATTAAAATCTGATTTTTAAAATGTTTCACAACAATCCTACTGCACTGATATGCTACAGGGCTTACTGAAAAATGAATGGTGGCATGGGAACATAGGAACAGGAGTAGGCCATTCAGCCCAACTAGCCTGTTCTGCCATTTAATATAATCATGGCTGATCAGACACTTCAAAGCCTTTTATCCCCGTAACCCTTTACCTTATTGTTAATCTGAACTCTATCAATCTCTACCTTAAACATACTCAATGACCCCTGGAGTAGAGAATTCCAAAGATTCACAACCCTCTCTGTAAATAAATTTCTCCTCATCTCAGTACTACCTGGCTTCCCCCTTATTTTGAAATTGGGCCCCCTGTTCTAGAGTCCCCAACCAAGGGAAACATCTTACCTGCATCTATCTTCTCTTGAAGCATTTCAATGAGATCATCTCTCATTCTTCAAAACTCTGGAGAATATAGGCCCAGTTTGCCCAAACTCTCTTCATAAGATGGTCCCGCCATCCCTGGAACAAGCCTGGTAAACCTTCTTTGCACTCCCTCTATGTCTATAGAATCCTTTCTGAGGTAAGGGGGGCAAAAGTGCACACAGTGCTCCAGGTCCAAACATATTTCTATACAATTGAATTCTAAACAATTGAATCAAGACTCTCCTACTCAAATCCTCTTGCGATAAAGGCTAACATTCCATTAGCCTTCCGAATAGCTTGCTGCACCTGCATGTTAGCCTTCAGTGACTTATGGACAAGGACACCCAGGTCCCTTTGTATATCTACACTTCCTAATTTCTTACCATTTAGGAAATACCCTGCACATTTGTTCCTTCTACCCAAGTGGATTATCTTACATTATGAATCAAAACAATTTGACATATTTTATGGTCCATGGTATTGTAATGGATTATGACATTGCTCTTTCGCCTCTGTTACCTGAATTTCAACTAAACTCAGATTGATGGAAAAGGTGCTCTCTCTGGCAGCAGCGCATGAGAAATAAATTTCCAGCCATCTCAGACAAGTGAAAATCACAGCATTAAAACTCTAAGTTGACCCAAAGCTATAGTCCAAACCTGAGGGGACAAAGCAGCAATGGAAAATAAAAACCACAGCATTAGAGAAATGCATGATCATCTTGGGCATTTAGATACATTATTGAGGCAGATTAGAGGGTGCTGTGTGTGATTATTTAGTAGCATCCACGGGATTGTGTGCCACTGACGATGGTTAGAACTGTTTTCCATTTCCTGAGCATTGTCCAGTGCCACATAAGGAATGTCAAGATAACATACATCACTTGTAGAGTTATAACAATATGCTTTGAAAGGTTCATCTACCTCAAAACTCAACCGTGCATGGTGACTTTTTAAAAAGAACTGTGGACATTTATCTGATGAAACGTATAGGGCAGGATTTTATGGCCTTGCTTGTCCCGAAACCGTAAAATTCCGCCCAAGGTTAATGGACCAATGGCTCAACACTCACCGTTCCAATTCCCGTGGCAGGTGGGAATTCTGGCCATAGGCCGGAATGCTACCACCTCACCCGCCACGGAATCAGAGCGGGCGAGGGTCCTACAATGGAAACCTCCATTAACCTCAGGTGGGAATTTCTGGTCTCGCCCGAGCGAGCCCGTAAAATCCCGTCCATAGTGTCTCAAAACCCACAACCTTGAGATCAAGGTCGTGCCGGATTCCAGATCTTGCTGGATTTCTGGTAGGGTGGATCAAACTGGTGCGAATGGGGTCAAGGGTTGTTCAGAGCAGGAATAGACCAATGCATAAATGGCAAAGGGGATCACTAGTCTGGCATCACACTGCGCCATTGCAGGATCCAATCGAATTGTGCAGTTTATTATTTTACTTAATTAAAATTGATGCATGTCACGTGTTAAAAAATGTTCAATTTTTAGACAACTCCGGTTTTTGGACAACTAGATTTGAGACACTGAATTCTTCAATCATCCAAGCTACCCTGCTCAGTGAATATAAACAGTAAGAAGTCTCACAACACCAGGTTAAAGTCCAACAGGTTTGTTTGGCAGCACAAGCTTTCGGAGTCTCAGGCTCCTTCTTCAAGTGAGTGAGGAGTTGTGTTCACAAACAGGGCATATACAGACACAAACTCAACTTACAAGACAATGGTTGGAATGCGAGTCTTTACAGGTAATCAAGTCTTAAAGGTACAGACAATGCGAGTGGAGAGAGGGCCAAGCACAGGTTAAAGAGGTGTGGATTGTCTCCAGCCAGGACAGTTAGTGAGACAATTGATAACCAGGGAAGGCGGCCAGCCGCCAGTGAATATGAAACACACCTCAGATACCGGCAGTAACTTCATTGTTTACAAGGTGTTACACTCCAGGAAACCTCAGTCTTAAGGGTTCTGAGAAATGTTCAGCTGGCTGAATGTATGGGCTTTACACTTCTGCTTCTTACAGTGCTGCTCTTCCCTTTATTCCTTACCTACCTGTGATCAGAATACATTCTGGTGATGTCCATTAAAAAAAAAGATTGGTTCCTACTGCTATTGAAGTGTGGCAATTCAGATCATTTATACTCCCCAGTGTGACCGAGAGCAGCTAAATCTTGTGCTCATCTCCAGCTATCCTAAATTAAAGGCAAACTGTTGTCTGGTTTGGAGGTTTCTGACACTGGTTTTAGCAGCTCACAACAAAGCGAGTTGCAGAAGGACCCATCACTTACTGATCAGCAACAAAGAACCAGTGCATATCATCCACTATTGAAGAAAGACAGCGGACCTCCTGAGAATGAAGACAGACCTCTGGGAACACTCTGAGGCTTCCTGAGAATGAAGATGGATCTCCAGGAACACTCTGAGGCTGAAAGATGGACCCCCTCCAGGACGCCTGATCTGGAATGCCCACCTGCAGATGCGTCCCCTGGCCCACTGCTATGATGTTCCAGGGCCCCCGAGTTGTGGGCGACCTCCATCCTGATCTCTGGAGGCAGCCCCAAGTATTGTTCAGATGAGTCCTGAGATCTGCACACCGTGTTGTTCCAAACATAGTTCAAGCCAGTGTGTTTTCCCACCAGCATTGTGGAGAATCCACAGGGGGGCAGCGAGGGTGCAGAGGGAATCGGGCATTCATTTGCATCCCGCTGATGAGGTTCACTCCGTCCTCTGGCAGATTTTCTAACCTGCCACTGTGGCCACCAGTGAAAAACCCCGCTGTAAATGCAAGCCGCAGTGAAAACTGAGTCATGCCCTGCCCGCCATATCCTCCCACCATGCCCCCGATCAAACATGATGGTGGGGGGTTTGGGAGAATTCCACCCAGGGACTCATTCTTTCATTGTGAGTTCCTCAAAAATTTCAAAGGACACTGGGATAAGATCAGGGTCTCGAGAAGAGGTAAGGAGTACTAGTCTCCGGAAAGGCAGAACTAGACCCCCATTGGTGGAAGGGGGTTCAGCCGGGAAGTGGCTTTGGACCCTAAATATGAGGAAACCTTTCTTCTTATATATCAGTGTTGACCTCTTTACATCGGTTGGGGAGTGAGATGGAATCTCAATTGCCAGTGACGTAACTATAATGTCATTTAGTCATTACATTTCTTGTTAATTTCATTCTCAAAGACAGTACAGCCCTGAAAGAAAGGTAATTAAAACAGTAAACAAAATGATCAATATGGCAGCCTTCTATTTACCTGCTTTTCAGAGGCAGCGAGCAGTCTTTCGTTGCTAGGTGAATGGGTCCGGTCGAAATTCTGAAAAAAATAAATTAACACAAGACGTTCTTTTGAAAAGGATTTTTTTTCCCCCAGTTTTCTTTCCTCTTCATATCCAGCAGGGATAGCTTACACATAACAGTAAAATAGGTCAAATCTACCACTCTTTCATAACTTTTATTTCGGTTGCATATTGGCTGAACTGAGAATTCTGAAACCCACTGGTGTAAACCAGACAGACCCTGTCTCAAGGGCATGTCTGTTACCAGGGTCAATTCTTAATTCTTGCCAATATAATCTACCAGTGCAGTTGCGATGTGACTCTTGCCTTAGCATTGACAAATGTTTGACTTTCATGCCTCCACATCCCTCCTCCTGTAACCCCACTACGACTCTCACCAACTTTTACAGATGCATCATAGAAAGCATTCTTTCCGGTTGTATCACAGCTTGGTATGGCTCCTGCTCTGCCCAAGACCGCAAGGAACTACAAAAGGTCATGAATGTAGCCCAATCCATCACGCAAACCAGCCTCCGATCCACTGACTCTGTCTACACTTCCCGCTACCTCGGCAAAGCAGCCAGCATAATTAAGGACCCCACCCACCCCGGACTTTCCCTCTTCCACCTTCTTCCTTCGGGAAAAAGATACAAAAGTCCAAGGTCACGTATCAACCGACTCAAGAACAGCTTCTTCCCTGCTGCTGTCAGACTTTTGAATGGACTTGCCTTGCATTAAGTTGATCTTTCTCTACACTCTAGCTATGATTGTAGCACTACATTCTGCACTCTCTCGTTTCCTTCTCTATGAACGGTATGTTTTGTCTGTATAGCGCGCAAGAAACAATACTTTTCATTGTATGATAATACTTGTGACAATAATAAATCAAATCAAATCACTTGCCCCTCTCTATATTGTCCTGTCAGGGTTTTACTCTGTAAGGGTTTTAACAACACCAGGTTAAAGTCCAACAGGTTTATTTGGATGAATGAACACCGCTCGACAATCACCAGGCGAGACTGTTCTCTTCCTGTGGGGGAGCACTTCAGCTGTCACGGGCATTCAGCCTCTGATCTTCGAGTAAGCGTTCTCCAAGGCGGCCTTCACGACACACGACAGCGCAGAGTCGCTGAGCAGAAACTGATAGCCAAGTTCCGCACACATGAGGACGGCCTAAACCTGGATGTTGGGTTTATGTCACACTATGTCACACCCCCATAGCTTGCCTTCTGGACTTGCAGAATCTCACTGGCTGTCCTGTCTGGAGACAATACACATCTCTCTTTAACCTGTGCTTAATGCTCCCTCCACTCACATTGTCTGTATCTTTAAGACCTGGTTGGCTGTAGAGACTCGCATTCTAATCAGTATTCTGTAACTTGATTTTGTGTTTCTGTGCCCTGTTTAAGAGCAGATTTCCACTCCATCTGACAAAGGAGCAGCGCTCCGAAAGCTAATGGTATTTGCTACCAAATAAACCTGTTGGACTTCTAAAAAAAAAAGATATTTGCTACCAAATAAACCTGTTGGACTTTAACCTGGTGTTGTTAAAACTCTTACTGTGTTTACCCCAGTCCAATGCCGGCATCTCCACATCAGGGTTTTACTCTACCAGAGGTGAAGTGGTGTCTGTTTAAACAGCTGCTCCAGAGTATTTCATTTACCTCACTTACCCAGTCAATGTGCACAGATATACAGAACATGGATAAGATTCTTAAATTGATTACGACTTGTAATAAGTTGCTTCGAAACAAAGCCAACCCAATTTGCATTTTAGATTTTAGTACGAGATCTTAACGTAAATATGGTGCTACTTTGGCCAGCGAAATCCAACTGTGGGAACCTGCATATTTACTCTGTCGGGTGTTCTAGCAATACTTTGCTCACTGACTCATTCAAAACAAAAGTGCTCCTTCCCAGAGAACAATCAGAACATCTGTCTGGCAGTAAATACTGTGCCCCTAGCTCACCTAAATAGGAAACGCTTGATTTTCCTTTGAAAAAAATCAGAGTGGTCACAGTCACAGTGCAAGTGTTGCAGAAACCAGGACAAGTTACTTTTGTAATTATAATCAGTGGAATCACCATTTGGCATTGCTCTGGGTGAGTTAGACGATAGGTCAAATAACACACATTTCATTGGTCCGGATTTTGCTGGGCTGTTATTGCGGGTTATTATTCGCTGACAAGGCTACAAAACGTCCACGCACAACTTTGCAAAATCCGTGTCTAATTCCAATCAGTGCTATTGTTCAGCCGTGTTTAACCACAACTGTCACTTCTGCTCTTCAAAATCATTTACTGGAAATCCGTAGGGTCCCCACAGTACAAAAGGAGGCCATTCGGCCCATCAGGTCTGCACCAACCCCCTTAAAGAGCGTCCCACCCAGGCCCTCCCCTCCGCCTTATCCCTGTAACCCTGCGCATTTCTCATGGCTAATCCACCTGACCTACACATCTTCAGACTGTGGGAGAACATGCAAATTTGACACAGTTACACAAGGCTGGAATCGAACCCGGGTACTTGGCACTGTGAGGCAGCAGTGCTAACCACTGTGCCACCATGCCGCCCTCCAATCCTAGAAGCAATCCAAAAATCAACTGATGGCTAATTGCCATTAGTGTCATAGTTAGCAGATTGACAAGAGCTTCTAAGTGTTTGGGTCCCGAAGAAATAAGCATGAATTGGCTAGCTTTATTTGTATGTTTGTTTGATGCTTTAAAGTATGATAGCTTTAAGACCTCCTATATAAGAACAGATCTTCCTGAGCATTCTTTGTGGTAATCAGAGGCTATACAGAGTGGGGTACTGAGTAAGTTACTGTGTGCCCTTCACACAAGGCTATAAGGTAGATTGTGTAGGAGCCAGAAGAATGCAGGAAGTCTCCCCAAAACCCAACCTTTCTCATGGTGATAGAAATAGTACATGCAACATTGGCATTGCAAGTTAAAAAGAGTTTGGCAGTTGATTTGTGTGTGTGGTAGCAGACTCATAATGTAAGAACACGGTTTGACTGCAACTGAGATCTTCTAACAAATAGAGAGCATTTCAATAGTAACACTGCCCACCAATGTTCCCACTAAAGCTTCACAGGTGCGTAACCTCACAAAAACCACCCATTCATAGAATTCCTACAGTGCAGAAGGAGGCCATTCAGCCCATTGAGTATGCACCAATTCTCAGACAGAGCATCTTACCCAAGTCCTTTCTCTGTAACCCCACATATTTACCCTGTTAATTCCCCTAACCTATATGTCTTGGGACACTACTGGGCAATTTACCATGGGCAATCAACTTAACCTGCACATCTTTGGAGTGTGGGAGGAAACCCGAGCACCCGGAGAAAATCCGGGAAGAATGTGCAGATGCGACACAGACAGTGACCCTAGGCTGGAATCGAACCCGGGTCCCTGGCGCTGTGAGGCATAGAACTACAGAATCCCAACAGTGCAGAAAGAGGCATTGGAAAAAAAAGGACACACGGACACACAGTGGTTAGCACTGTGCCGCATAGAACTACAGAATCCCAACAGTGCAGAAAGAGGCATTGGAAAAAAAAGGACACACGGAACAACTAAATTTTACAGGGAACACTGCTGTCAATTGCATGCATGCGCAGACAAATGTCCCAGCAATAGCAGCGTAAAAATCTTCTTTACCTAGAGATCAGCCAGAATGTGCAGTTCGCTACCACAAGGAACAGTCGAAATGAAAAGTTTAGATACATTCAAGGGGAAGACAGATGTGCAATTTGTTGATGGAGCTAGATAAAAAGGGGCGAGAGCAGGTTGCTGCAGACAGAAACAGACCTGTTGGGTTGATTAGCCTTTTCATGTGTTGTAAATACTTTGTGACTCACGTTAACTGTGACGTGGAGATGCCGGCATTGGACTGGGGTGGGTACAGTAAGAAGTCTCACAGCACCAGGTTAAAGTCCAAAAGGTTTATTTGGAGTCACGAGTGCTCCAAAAGCTCGGGATTCCTTATAGACCTGTTGGACTGTAACCTGGTGATGCGAGACTACTTACCATGTTAACTGTAATACGTCTTCATCCAAAATGGCCTGAAAGTCATGAGTGGTTATAAGACAGTTTATTACAAGGAGTGACAGATTAGATATATAGTATAAGCGAAATAGGCAGAACCCAGGTGACAACAGCCTCGGGTCAAACAAATGGAGAGATGAAGCAGAGTGATGCTGATTTCCCTAACTGATGGTGGTGGTCTCTTCTGTTTTCAGTCTTTTTTGAGCTAACTAGGTGAGGCTAAATCCAGCACTGATCCACTCCAGAAACACTTTCCTTGTTCTTAAGCTAACCAAGATGCGAGGTTAAAGCCAGCATGGATCTTTCTCTGAAAGCAATTTGCCATTCAGAGTGTTTTTCCCTGTTCCCTAGAGCCTGTTTTTATACCTTATTTCATCTGGAGCTGGTGGGTGCCTCAGGTCCCATCACTTATTCAATTATTGATTTGGCAAGAAACATTTATCCAAGGTAGATCGCTCCTATTTACAGCCCCTGGTTACTCATCTCTTGCGAGGACATTCTTCCAACATCACTTAGAGGTTAGTTGGTTGAGGTATGGGGCATGAGATCCCACCTCATCAGTCTTTGGAAAGTCTTCTACCAGGACTGGTGGTAGAGTCATGCCCTTGGCAGAGATGATGTGGAGATGCCGGCGTTGGACTGGGGTAAACACAGTAAGAAGTTTAACAACACCAGGTTAAAGTCCAACAGGTTTATTTGGTAGCAAAAGCCGCTACCAAATAAACCTGTTGGACTTTAACCTGGTGTTGTTAAACTTCTTACTTGGCAGAGATACCAGGCCAATGCTTGCCTGCGTTTGTGACACTGTCAGCATGACGGACTATGGTAGAATGTCTCTTACCTAGGAGAGCAAGAGAGAGAGAGAGCGCTATTTCTATAACATTCAATCAATTTTAAGATCTATAAGGTCATGAGACAGAACTTCAAAATATAAGTCAGTCAAATGTTTAAATGTGCAGTCAAATTAAAACTTGCATCACTCAGTTGAGGGCTTGGGAGAGAGGCATGGGAATCATTGAATGGCTTAAGGTTCACAACAAAGCTGTTAATGGCCGCCCCTGGGTAAATGGAAAGCATCCAGCTTGAAATTTGTGTTTATTGTACTGATGAAATGATAAAAATTAATTTGGGCTGGGAACTAGATTCTGGAGTTCTCTGTGAAGTTAAAAACTAGTGACTTAGAGCCTGCAATTTTCCCTTAATTTGTCTGCTATTTTCTTTAACACTTTGTCTCAACATATCCATTTGATCGAAATAAATAACCCAGGACATAAAAACTAATCTTGTCTTTTTAGTTAGAGGTTTATTTATTAAATAAATGCAAAAGTAATAATTACATTGACTTTTTTTCCTATTTTACAAAAGGCTTTAACGATATTTTTGGAAGATCTTGGGTTATCTATTAAATGTCTCAAAATGCTTATCAAATTAGCCAAGTAGGTCACTGAAAAATGACCAAGTAACCGGCAGAATTAGATCCAGCAGACAGTTTCTTGGGCTACCCCATTGGAATTACTCAGGACTTCAATAAAGGCAAACCCACTATGTCCTTTAACTGCAGTCCATTGGTGCATCCTACTGAGATGACAATAAGATGAGGATCCAGCCCGATGAAGAAACTGTTAGTGAATAGCATCAAGAAAAGGCAACAAGGTTGGACTGGCCGCATTCGAAGGCATGAGGTCTTGTTGAAGCAACTGGGAGTGCCATAGTATTAGGGGCTTGGATGGAAAGAAATTTGTTAAGTGTATTCAGGACAAATTTCTCATTCAGTATGGCCTGACTAGACAGGGGGCAAAACTTGACCTTCCCTTGGGAAATATGGAAGGGCAGGTGACAGAAGTGTTAGTGAGAGATCACTTTGGGACCTGTGACCATAATTCCATTATTCTTAAAATAGCTATGGAAAATGATAGCTCTGGCCCAAAAGTTAAAATTTTAAATTGGGGCAAGGCCAATTTTGAGGGTATTAGACAGGAACTTTCAAAAGTTGATTGGGGGAGTCTGTTGGCAGGTAAAGTGAGAGGCTTCAAAAGTGTGTTAACCAAGGTTCAGGGTAAGCACATTCCTTTTAGAGTGAAGGGCAAGGCTGGCAGAAGTAGGGAACCCTGGATGACTTGGGATATTGAGGCCCTGGTCAAGGAGGAGGCATATAACATGCATAGGCAGCTGGGATCAAGTGGATCCCTTGTAGAGTATAGAGGGTATCAGAGGAGAGTTAAGAGAGAAATCAGGAGGGCAAAAAGGGACACGATATTGCTTTGGCAGATTAGGGAAAGGAGAATCCAAAGAGCTTCTACAAATATATAAAGGGCAAAAGAGTAACTGGGGGAAGAGTAGGGCCTCTTAAGGATCAACAAGGTCATCTATGTGTGGATCCACAAGAGATGGGTGAGATCCTAAATGAATATTTCTCATCGATATTTACTGTCGAGAAAAGCATGGGATTTAGGGAACTTGGGGAAATAAATAATGATGTCTTGAGGAGTGTACATATTACAGAGAAGGAGATGCTGTAAGTCTTAAAGCACATCGAGTTAGATAAATCCCCGGGACCTGATGAAGTGCACCCCAGGACATTGTGGGAGACTAAGGAGGAAATTGTGGGCCCCCTGGAAAAATATTTGAATCATCGACAGCCACGGGTGAGGTGCCTGAAGATTGGAGGGTGGCAAATGTTGTGCCTTTGTTTAAGAAGGGCTGCAGGGAAAAGCCTGGGAACTACAAGCCAGTGAGCCTAACTTATCCTAGTGGGTAAGTTGTTAGGAGGTATTCTGAGAGACAGGGTCGAGGCATTTAGAGAGGCAAGAACTGATTAGGGACAGTTAGCATAGCTTTGAGAGTGGAAAATTATGTCTCATGAGTTTTTTGAAGGGGTAACCAAGAGGTAGATGAGGGCAGTGCAGTTGACATTATCTACATGGACTTTAGCAAGGCCTTTGACAAGGTACCGCATGGTAGGTTGTTGCATAAGGTTAAATCTCATGGGATTTAGGGTGAGGTAGCCAATTGGATACAAAATTGGCTTGATGACAGAAGACAGAGGGTGGTCAACATCTTTTCCCAAAGGTAGGGGAGTCTAAAACTAGAGGGCATAGGTTTAAGGTGAGAGGAGAGAGATACAAAAGTGTACAGAGGGGCAATTTTTTCACACAGAGGGTGGTGAGTATCTGGAACGAGGTGCCAGAGATAGCAGTAGAGGCAGGTACAATTTAGTCTTTTAAAAAGCATTTAGACAGTAAGTTGGTATGGAGGGATATGGGCGAAAAGCAGGCAATTGGGACCAGCTTATTGGTTAAAAACTGGACGGTATGGACAAGTTGAGCCAAAGGGCCAGTTTCCATGCTGAAAACCTCCATGACTCTATGACTAATATGAATCCTCATTCAGTGAGGCCCAAATTCACTCCTCTGGAGGCCAATACATCTGAATTCAGTCAAACAGAGCTCTCCAGATACGTCAGGGCTCGACTGAACTCCCAACAGATGGTGTCCCCCGCCCCGACCCAACTTCACTGGTGCCATTTGCATTATAAAGAACAAGAGATGTCTTGCCTATACAAGGATTTTACATTCCACTTACATTCAGAAATTCCTGGAAGTGTCAGAGCCCAGAAAAACCAAATCTTTGAAGCTCTGAGAGAGCTTAGACTGGTTTTCCACTGAAGTTCTGATTAAACCCCCTAGGAATTTTGGCCCAATAGCATTTACTTGTTTGTAGATTATGAATATTGGGGAGAGAAGAGTTCACATTCTGAAGGTCGTTAAACCGCAAACAACATTCTTAAAAAAAACGAGTGATATTACCAAAAAATGTGAGAGCTAAACTATGATCTGACATTCATAATACATCACAGATTAGAATATTCCAGTAAAGCTCTTCATGTTTTCTCAATTTCCAGACTTTAGTCTTTGACTTCAAACAGGTTATATCATCACATACAACCTCATTAGGTTTATGGTAAAAAGATAATTGTGAGGGAGGGTTCATGCAACAATCTCTATCAGATTATACTTTGCAGGGAACACATCCAGGATGTACGAAAGAACTTTTGATGTAAACTTGTATCTGAGTTTTTTTACTTTGGTCCAGCACTTTTAAACCCGACCGATCTTCAAACTAGCATATAAGCCAATTATACACATTTCACATGGATAGTCGACTTCTGAACAGTGTCTCTAACGTTGCAATCCTATTGCAACTGGTGGGATCGGCCCATTTGAAGCAGCTCCCTCTGCCAGGTTTTCACATGAGTGTACTGTTGTGCTCACATGAACAGCAAGACAGGACAGTTGTGATGTGAAAAAGAGGCAGCAAGTACTGTTGGAATATACGCACTTGAGTTACATAGAAAATATTTGAAAAATTACAATACTGCATGTAATTACAGAATAAGAAAAGGATATTGTGCCATATTGCAGTCAGTGAATAATTAGTAAGAAGCCTCACAACACCAGGTTAAAGTCCAACAGGTTTATTTGGAATCACAAGCTTTCGGAGCGCTGCTCCTTCATCAGGGGAATGATGAAGGAGCAGCACTCCGAAAGCTCATGACTCCAAATAAACCTGTTGGGCTTCAACCTGGGGTTGTGAGGCTTCTTACTGTGCCCACCCCAGTCCAATGCCAACATCTCCACATTAGTGAAGAATTAAGCAGTCCCTGGCAATAATGTCATTGTACATTCATAATACAGTTAAAAGATATGGCCAATGATGTTTTCAGATGCTAATGAACCAGGTGGTGGAGATGAGGAGATGAGGATGGAGTATCTGGAGAACTGGAGGAAAGCTGAAAGACTGGGATATGAACATCAATTGACCAAAGACCACTTTATAAACAGTCAGCACAAGCTCAGGGAAGAGGATCAGAGGGCAAGTGTAACAATTCTGGGTGAAGACTTGGAGTTAGTGAGTTGTTTCAAGTAGCAGCAGTCAGTGGCGGTAGAGGATGCAAGAATGCAAATGGAAATTAAGCAACGGATTAGCTCGGATTGGAATTATGAGAAAGAGTGCAGTGGAGTGATATAGAGTCATAAAGGCTTACAGCGTGGAAACAGGCCCTTCGGCCCAACTTGTCCATGCCCTCCAGTTTTTTACCACTAAGCTAGTCCCAATTGCCCGCATTTGGTCCATACCCTCTATACCCATCTTACCCAATAGAAAAGTATTGCTGAAACTTAAAGGAAGAATCCATAAGCCAGTTGTGAGATTGGCCGTGTTATATAGCGCAGAAACTGGGCAACATCAAGAAGAGAGGAATAACAACTGGATACTAATGAGATGCGGATGCTTAGATGGATGTGCGGGAGTAATGAGAAAGGAGAAAATCAGGGACCAGCACATCAGGAGGTCAATGAAACTTGTGGGATCATCGAAGAAAGTACCCGAGAAAAGATTGAAGGATCATCTGTTGTGGAGAGAGAGAGGACATGTGGTCAGACGAGTGTTGGAAGGAGGACTGCCATGAAGATGACAAGGAAGACCCAAGGTCAGATGGAAAGATATGGTGGTGTGAAACTCTACAATGCCATAGATAAGCAATTTATTTTTATACGCTGTGTTTAATGTAATAAAATGCCCCAAGCTGATTCATGGGAACATTGTGAAACAAAAATATATCAAGCCATATAAGGAAATATTCGGTCGATTGACCAAAAACTAAGTCAAGGAGATAGGTGTTAAGGAATGTCTTAAAGGAGGAAAACAAGATAGATCAATGGGAGTAAGGAGGGCACTGAAGAGCATAGGGCTGAGGCAACTGTACACTATAGAAACTTGACATCAAAGACAAAGCAGCCCACTTGATTGGCATCATTGACTCTCCAACAAAGCATCTTACCCAAGCCCACCCCCGCCCTATCCCCACAACCCCACATATTTACCCCACTAATCCCCCTAACCCCCAGTGGTTCCCAAAGGGTGCGGCGCGCCACATTGGTGCGGCGAGAGAGGCGGGAAGATTCAAGGACAACCAAAGAAACATTTAAACATGGATAGATATATTTCCAAAGTGAGAGCAAGAGCATCAAGTGATGCATTGTTTTATACTTTCTGGATGTCCCATGATCATATTATAAAGTAGTTGTGTTCTATGTTATGAATCAAGCACTGCTAGGAGTTGTTTTGTTTTTGTTTTTGAATGTATTTCTTATCAATAAAAAATTCGGTGTGGCGCGGGCAAATTTTTATTCCGCAAGTGCGGCCCAGTGAAAAAATTTTGGGAACCACTGCCCTAACCTATATATCTTGGAACACTTGTCCTCAAGAAAATGGTTGTGAGCTGCCTTCTTGAACTGCTGCAATTTCTTCGGTTCTCGATACACTCTCAGTGCGGTTAGGAAAGTGAGGGTGTGGATTCCAGGACTTTGATTCAAGGACAGTGAAGGAACAGGGATGTGGTTCCATGTCAGGATGGTGTGTAACTCATGTTTACTAAAAAACTGAAGAGGGAGGTATCCAGTTTGAGGAAACGTAGTATAATTGGATCTCGGAGGTGAATAATAAGCCCTGATCAAGTGGATTCCCAGATAACCTATGTAATTATTTTTTGTTTGGAATATGCAGTGATACACATGATAATGGACAATGGAGAAATTTCCACAAACATTACTTAAATTGCCCGTTTGGCTCAATTCTTCTCACTTGTTCTTCAGCTGTGATCAAATCTGTTTTGTGTTGACACAATGACATCAATTGCTTGTACATATACTCACAGAAAAAGAAAATTAAGACTTGCGTTTAAAATAAGTTCATATCGTTTCACACAGAGCAAGATCACACACATATTTATAACCACTTAAAATGTTTTGGTGGTGCTGGTTAACTGAGCACATTCAACTTCCGCAAGAACAGACAAATGGAGCTTTGGCCAAACATGACTTCTAAAAGGACCGCACATCCTATAATTACGCAGTGGAGTGTTAAATGGAGCCCAAGTCAGATCGAATATGAAATTAGACAAATCCATTTGTTTCTGGTAGGTTTATTCACAGAATGCAGCAATACCCCTAACTACCAAACGCAGTGTCCCCGAGTCGTCAAAGAACAAAGAACATACAGCACTGGAACAGGTCCTTCGCCCCTCCAAGCCTGCGCCAATCATGATGTCTGCCTAAACTAAAACTGTATGCACTTATGGAGTCCGTATCCTTCCATTCCCATCCTATTCGCGTATTCGTCTAGATGCCCCTTAAATGCCGTTATCGTATCTGCTCCCACCACCTCCTCGAGCAGCACGTTCCAGACATTCACCACTCTGTGTGTAAAAAAATTTGCCTCGCCCATCTCTTCTAAACATTTCCCCATGCACCTTAAACCTATTTTCCCTAGCACTTGACTTTTCTACCCTAGGAAAGGGCATCTGGCTACCCACTCTGTCCATGCCACTCATAATCTTGTAAAACTCTATCAGATCGCCCTTCAACCTCCATCATTCCAGTGAGAACAAACCAAGTTTATCCAACCTCTCCTCATAGCTCCTTTATACACTTTTTAATACCAATTTAAAAAATTAACTAATTAACAAATTAACTAATTAACATCCCCTTAAAAGGGTACTGTAACAAAAAGAGAAACTTTAAAGGAAATTTAACAAATTAAATTAAATGTAGTTCCCAGGGTGGATGATACACTACTACATCGGTCACAGATGCCATTAAACATACTGGTGTATCTGATATTCTCCCTTTCCAGTGATACCCTAGCATGAAAAAGTTGCGGAAGAGGGCAAACAGTCAGGCCAAATGACTCCTTTGATAGCCTGCTGCCTGGACATGCTAATGGCCAACTTGGGCAGGCCCAGGAACAGATGCACGAGGAGGTTTTCTGATCTGATCCCCCCCAAACACCTCTGCACCAGGTGGCCAAAGATCAGAAACATGGGCCTGAATGGAAGTCTTTCTTTACTCTCTTTTGAACCAAAAAACAATAAGTGAAACAAAAATCAATAAATGAGAAGGGGGGTGACAGCCCCTGGTGAGGCACTGTAATAAAAAAAATCAAAGTTTCAAAAGAAAATGGAATGGCACAGTGGTTAGCACTGCTGCCTCACAGCACAAGGGAGCTGGATTCAATACCGGCCTTGGATGACTGTCTGTATGGAGTTTGAATGTTCTCCCTCTGTGTGGATTTTCTCTGGGTACTCTCGTGTCCTCTCACAGTCCAAAGATGTACAGGTTAAGTGGATTGGCCATGCTAAATTGCCCCTTAGTGTCCCAAGATATGTAGGTTATGTGGATAGGGTAAGACACTCTTTCGGAGAGTAGGTGCAGATTAGATGAGCTGAATGGCCTCCTCCTGGACATAGAGATTCTATAGATCCTATAGGACCCACAAGATTAGACTTAAATATCATTGCTGGGGGTGATGATGCACAGCAGCGTCTGCGACACACAATGTTTGTCGAAGGTCTGACCAGTGGACACCGCATGCTCTATCTCCAGGGCCACCAAGCCACGAGTGTAACCACAGTACAGGAGCAGGTAGCCAGGTTGGACAAACCTCTCGAACGCTCCCTGCCTGGATCTGTTGAGGGCCACCTTGGCCAAGCCAAGGAGCAGGCTTACAAGGAGGTCCTGCTCTCTCCCCACCCCATCCACACCGGGCTGAAGAGAAATCTTTCTTTATGTGCTCTTTAGAAAACGCAGGGAAAAAAAATCAACAAGAGTGACAGCTCCTTAAACAGCCACCAACTCCTAGTTGTAGTTTCTTTTGAACAAACAAAAATCAATCAATCGAATCAATGAGAGGGGGTGACTGCCCCTGGTGGGGATACTGCATATTTGTAATCTCTTTTTTTAAATAAAACAAAAATCAATAAATTACAGAGGGTCTGCTCCCTCCCTGGTACCAGGTGACCAAATATCATAAGCATGGGGCTGAGGTGAAGTCTTTCTTTACAGGAGACAGGGAAATAAACACATCAGGTTGTGTGCCGAAACCCGGGATTGAACCAGGGACCTTCAGTCCAACACTCTCACAACCGAGTTATCTTGGCTGATAATCTTTCTTTATACTCTTTTAAACATCAATAAATTAAATAAAAATGACATGGGTAACAGCCCCTGGTTGACGTACAGTAACTAAATTAGAACGTCATTAATTCAAGTTAAAATATAATTTCCGGGAGTGATGGGGTGCCCACCGATTGTGGAAGGTTTGAAGTATGTCCACTTGTTCCCTCTCAAAGGCCACCCAGCTCCGAAAGTATCCGTGGTAGAGTTGCAGACAGTCAGGTTGGACGATCCTACTTCCTGGACCTGTTCACGGCCAACTTGACCAGGCTCAGGAACAAACTTACGCAAGGTCCTCCTCCCACCTCCACACCAAGTTGTGTGCCGAAACCTGGCATTGAACCAGGGTCGTCCAATCTAATGTCCTCCCAAGTGAATTACTTTGACTGATAGTCTTTCTTTACGTGTGGTCAAGATACTTAATCCATCAATGTCCTTCACTTGTGTACACTTATCCTTGCTAATAAAATGAACATATCATTAACATGGGATGCTGAAATCTGGGTAAGGGACTTGGACCCATCATCTTTCCGAGATTCCTTGCTTACTGAGCAAAGCTTCTAAAAAGAGCCTTTTTAGGAACATTTTTGTTATATTTTTTGAAAATAGAAATGTGGATTTTAAATACATACCGCCTATCAACAAAGGCAAATTTCATTCATCGAAATTAATCACGTGACTAACAGTAACAGGCCATGTTTTATTGACTTAGCTCCTGTCTGCTTCTATAAATGAGGGGCCAGATGAAAGCCCACTCTTGACCCCACTTGTGTGTGACTAACCTCCCTGTATAATCACTATGTTCTTTGCCCGCAGTGAAAAATAAAAACCCTCAGTCAACAGAGAAGGAACACCATAACATAATTTTGAAAGGGACTTGCGGCACATTTTGAAGAAGTATTTACATCCAATCCCTTTAGTGATTAATTCTCAATGCAACAACAGCATCTGTTTCAATATAGTTGAAGGTGTAGCTCCTCCAGATAAAGGGTGACACAAAATGCATGACATCTAATTGTTATGTCTGACGGTTCTGGCAAAATGTGAAACTCCTATGACAGCTTAAAGTACATGGTCATTAAACAGATGGATAGACACAACAGAAGACAGACCTTGCCCAGAGACAACTTTATGTAATGTCATGGGGGTTGCAAAAGTTAGCATACATACTCTTAATAATTACTCCTTAAGAGTCAATAAATTAAACATGTCATGATTAACGCAATATCCATCAATTGGGAAATATTCTAAGTTTCAACCTTTGACAAAGTATTTTATGATGATTTTATAACCGAGTGCTGTCTTCATTGCTGCATTCACTCCTCCAGCACTTCAGCATAAAACACATCACATTTTATCACATTTTACGCAGCAAATTATGTTGCTTGTGCCAAAACCACTATACACAATGCGTGACATTTAATGATACACTAAGATGATTTCTCTTTTTGATCTCATTTTCCAGCTGTACGCCAGAGACATGGCAACATGAACAACAGCCTTCAGAAACCGTATGAACAACAACAATTTCCATTCTTGAAAGGAATGGTCGGAGACACTTTGACCTCAAGTGCTTTGATGTTGCCCATCAACATGTCTATTCTTTAGCTCACACTTATGTCATGGAATTTTAATCTTAATCTGGTTAAGTATGCAAAGCCAAAAGGATCTCATTTCATTTTGTAGGAGATATGGAATTGGTTAAACATTTTTATAGTATCTATCTCAGGTAAGTCAACACCGTTACAAACTGGATATTACTTTGCACAGGACCATTCTTCACACATTGAAGCATTACAAATGCATAGAGGTCCTCATTAGATTGTTCAGGTGAGCTTTCTCTGGAAGCTGTAGGTCAAAAGGTCCCTTAGGTAGTATCTGTTTTCTCTGGTCACATTGGTATGGACTTGCTGGGCTAAATTAGAAGGACAAATGCAAGAATGCCAAATTTCAAAGGAGCACAACAAGTTATGCTGCAGGAGAAGTGAATGCTGATTGGTTGGCAATCTAATTGGCCAAGATGTTGCCATGGAGAAAGTAATGAGGAATTATCCCCAAATCTGGGTAATGCAAAAAAAGCTTGGACATATTCCTTTTGTTTGGAGAGAATGAGTCCCTACAAATGAATGTATGTCACTTTTAGAAAGTGTAAATGAGCCACATTACAAACTCGACTGATAATCTTAAATTGGCTGTTAGTGCAGACATTGGCACGCTCAGGGTTGTTCAAAGAGTACAAAACAACATGCACCACTACAGACATTTTATACAAGGGAGATTCAAAATATCTCTCAATTCCCCTCCCTCGTATGTGATCTAAAATAAACAAATTATTTTACTTTGCAATAATCCTCAAATGTATATGTTTCAAAATACATAACCAGAACACCCAAGGGTGGACTTTTTGATGAGTACAAGTGGTCCATCAAATGCTAAATAAACAGCTAAAGGATTGAATGTGAGGATTTGGCAATTTTCCTGGGTGCCCCGCAATAAATTTCTAATGTACAGTAGTGAGCACAGTTAAAAGAGCTTCACTGGGCACCACGGAGCTTCACAGTTCAATAATGGCAGCATCTCAGGCTGTTGAGGTATTCTCTTAATAAAAGAATGATGCATAAAGAGGCATGAGTAATGACGAGCTTATAAAAAAATCTGAATAAAGCCTCACTCTCATGGAATAAAAGGGACAGCAGCAACACGGATACAAAATTGGCCGAATAATAGGTGTTAATTTATAGATGTTAATTTATATGCTCTGTTTGTGAACAGAATTCCCACTCACCTGAAGAAGGGGCTTAGAGCTCCGAAAGCTTGTGGGGCTTTTGCTACCAAATAAACCTGTTGGACTTTAACCTGGTGTTGTTAAACTTCTTACTGTGTTTACCCCAGTCCAACGCTGGCATCTCCACATCACGAATAATAGGAAGCAGAGAGTAACGGTAAATTGATATTTTTCAGGCTGGAGGAAGGTTTGTAGTGGAGTTCACCAGGGTCGGTATTGGGACCCTTGCTTTTCCTGATATATATTAATGATCTAGATCTTGATATGCAGGGGACAATTTCAAAGTTTGTGGATGATACAAACTTGGAAGTATTGGGAAGTTTGAAGAGGACAGTGTAGAACTTCAAAAGGATATAGATAATTTTGTAGAGTGGGCAGATAGCTGGCAGATGAAGTTCAATGCAGAGAAGTGTGAGGTGATGAATTTGGAAGGAAGAACAAGAAGAGACAACATAAAATACAGAGGGAAATTCTTAAAGGTTTGCAGACGCAGAGAGACCTGGGTTTATATGTGCATTGATCACAGAAGGTGGCAGGACAAGTGAAGAGAGCAGATAATAAAGCATATGGTTTTCTGGGCTTTATTAATAGGGGCCCACAGTACAAAAGCAAGATGGTTATGCTTAACTTTCCAGTTATGCTTAACTGGAATATTGTGCACAGTTCTGGATGGCACACTATAGGAAGGGTGTGAACACATCGGAGAGAGTGCAGAAGAGATTTACAAGAATGGTTCCAAGATGAGAAACTTCAGTTATGAGTATAGATTAGAGAGGCTGGGACTGTTCTCCTTGCAAAGAAGAAGGCTAAGAGGAGATGTGAGCAAGATGTTAAAAATCATGAGAGGGCTGAACAGAGTAGATAGGGAGAAACTGTGCCAGCTCATAAAAGAATTGAGAACGAGAGGGCACAGATTTAAAGTGATTTGTAAACATGATGTGAAAAAAATCTTTTTCACATGAGTTGTTCGGGTCTGGAATGCACTGCCTGGTAGTGTAGAGGAGGCAGTTTCAATTGAGGTATTCAAGAGGGCATTGGATGGTTATTTGAACAGAAACAATTAGCTGGTGCATGGGGAAAAGGCAGGCGAATGACACTAAATCATGATGCTCGTTTGGAGAGCTTGTGCAGACACAATGGGCCAAATGCCCTTTTCTACACTTTAATGTGAATCTGGTGAATGTGTGGAATTCACTACCACAGAAAGTATAGCTCTTGGGGCTAAAGCGATCAAGGGATATGGGAGGAAGGGGGAATCAGGATATTGAATTTGATGATCAGCCATGATCAAGATAAATGGCGGAGCAGGCTTGAATGGCCGAATGGCCTACTACCGCTTCTAGTTTATATAACAATTCTATGATTCTGAGTGTTGTGTGTAAAACTACACTCTGTGCTATACAAAGGATAGTAAGATTTCTGGGGTGCAGACCAGATTCATCAGGATGTTACATGCCACGAGGAAATGCAACCACAAAGAAGAGCCTGTCCCTGTTGAAAATGGCCGTGGGTCAGGATCGGCACAGAGGCCAGTGGCCCAAAATTGCACATCTCCCTGCCTCCAATCTCAGTCCTGACCCATCTAGAAAACCTAGCCCAGCATTTTAAAAGTATTTTGGCTTGCGTAATTCATAGTACAAAAGTCTAAGCAAACACTTTGCCAATTGGTATTTTATTCTCCAGCAGAAAAGTCATTTGCATTGGCGCCATTTGGAGTGTTAGATTTCAGTTGTTTTCTGTAGTGTATCTGTGAGGAAGGAGAGGATCACAGTGATTATGGAAGTGATTGTACTTCTTTGAAATTCTACCACATATGTGACGATAGATGACAATAATACATAGTGGACAAAGAATGAAATAGGCAAATATTCTTCGATGTTCCTCACACTAGACTCAATCTGTAACATACACTGCCAGCCAGTTGTGTTCATTGTGCAGAATTTTATAGTCTCCTGTGGTAGTTTTGATAGCATGGGATGCTTGTCAAATTCAGCGTGTGGTCTCTCCTTTGCCTACCCACCTGCCCATAACTGTCTCCCATTTTACTGAGGGACAGTGGAAGTGTTGAGTGGCCCAGCTGCCCTTAAATCTATTAGTGCCCTTAAGTAGCAAATTAATAGCTATTTACGAGCCTCCAGCCAACCCCTGCTGCTATTATACCCACTTTGGGCACAGGGAATTGAGGCACCCTCCCCTGCAAAGCTATACCCCATTTTAATTCTCCCCTCATCAGCCTCTCAATCCCCTCACTTTGTCACCTAGGTCCTGCCGATACACCAGAGTTGAGATCTGGCCTCCATAACCACCTGTTCTTCAGGGTCTGGCTGTAGTAAGCACTGCTTGAGCCTCTAGCTGCTGGGGTCTTCCAATTGGCCGGCAACTCTCGAAGACAGGACTTTCTGTCCAGATTGGGGTGGAACTCTGGCCCTTGGCTAATTAACACCCCATTGAGCTTTGAATGGCTGCAGTGCAGCCAATATTGATGGGGGATGCATACCCCACCAACACCTCGGATGGAGGGGTGAGAAACTCCATTATCGAAAAAATCTAGCCCTTTGAATGGCAGGAACCTCTAGTCTCTGTTACAGAATCCTTAGTTACAGACTATTAATCCAGAAACTCAGCTAATGTTCTGGGAACCTAGGTTCAAATCCCACCATGGCAGATGGTGGAATTTGAATTCAATAAAAAAAATCTGGAATTAACAATCTACTGATGACCATGAAACCGTTATCTATTGTCGGAAAACCCATCTGGGTCACTAATGGAATTTGCCGTCCTTACCTGGACTGGTCTATATGACTCCAGAGCCACAGCAATATGGTTGACTCTCAACTGCCCTCAGGGATGGGCAATAAATGCTGGCCAGCCAGCGATGCCCATGGCCCACAAATCAATTTTTTAAAAAGAGGTATTGAGAGAACGTCAGGTGCTACCTCAGCAGTGATGCCCCCGTAAACACATGTGCGTTATGCCTAATGCAGCAGCGTAATTCAGATAACCTCACAATAGAACAAAATAAGCAAGCACGTCTCAGTATTTGGTCACATAACAGCTCAATGTCACCAAAATTACACAACCTGCTACAGGGTACAGAAAGGTGGATCTGAACAGAGGAGATGATTCTGCAGCACAATTGGCAAATGGGAGTGGAGAAACCACTCCCTCAATCTAACTGGAAGACGGAAGTCATAGTAAAACTGAAGCACAGAAAAATGCAGAGTTCACGTGGTTTGGAGATGAAACCTAATTAATTAAAAGGCCAACGGACTATTAGTTACAAAAGACAAAGCACTTGAAATACATAAATATTATGTGTGTCCATTTTGTTACAGTCATGCTTTATTAAGCACTGCCTTATTTACTGGCAGGAAATCACTAATTTTAAAAGGATGAAAACAGCATGTTATTCAGATGGCGCCAAAAGAGATGACTTTGAGACTCAGAATTCTTTCATGTTTCGAGAATGTTCTGAATTAGATGACCTCATGGACACGGAACCCAGCCCCCCACGAACACACACACACATGGGCATGGAGTCGCCCTCTCCTTCGGTTACTCACTTCATGGACATATAAACCTTTCCCAAGGAAGCCCACCCGCCTCCCTCCACCCCAGGGAACCCCTCCCCCCCCCCAACAGACACAGAACACCTGGCACCTCCCCACGGAATCCACACCCGCAAACAGCCCCTGGCAGTGCTCCCTACGACATAACCCTTGCGCCTGCCACCCCCGCCTCCCCCCCCCGCACTCGGTGGGGGGGGGGGAGCTGCAGCTACCTGTGTGGGAACAATCAAGCAGGAAATCCACCGGCACAGAATGCACTTTTGGGACTCTCCCTCAATTCTCCAGCTCCATCGCCATTCCTGCCTGCTGAAAACATGGGTGGAAAATCTAGCCCCCCCCCCCCTGGTCCCCAACCCCGTCCCCAACCCCCATCTCCACTATCTCTGAACTCAAAACTTAACGAAGAAAGTTATAGAGAAACCAGGAATCATAAAAATGTACGAATAGATAACATCCATCCTCACCATTGTGTAGCAATGACTGCTAGGGAAGGAAATAGTTAACAGTCAAGGTGTGTTTAAGTTAGCAATTGTAGGTTAGGGTACATATAAAGGGGGAACATGTGATAATGGAGTTGGGGTTTTATGTCATCAGGAATAAAACTCTATCTGGAAGAAGTGAGGACTTGAGCTGAGATTTTCCGGCCCTGTCATAGTGAATCTTCCCAGAGGGAATGCGGCAATCCACTGAAATCCCCATTGACTTTGGTGAGACCGGAAGATTCCACCAGTGGGAAGGGCTGGGAAATCCCATCCTTCATTTCTTTATTACTAACCAGCTAATGGAGTTTATCAATGACTTCTGAGTTTGAGTCATTCATGCGAACAATGTAAGCATTGATCGGTTGATCATCTGATCAAAACTGACTTTGAGATAATCTTGATTATTCCAAGCACAAGGGAAAAACAAGCCAGATTTCAAAACAAATCTATGGGTCTCTTCTTCTCCACCTATTTTTACAAGCTCAACCTGTGTCAGCTGATTTTGACTAGCCATGTGCTGCAGGCAGTGATCTTTGAAAAAATTCAACCTAGAAGTTGCTTTGCCCAGAAGAACAGATAAACATTCCCTCTACATCTTTAAGACACCTCGACACCAAAACCAGAAGGATCACCGAGCCCACCCTGGATCCTCCCAAGTCATCAATATACAAGAACCCTCCAACTCAATTTTTAAGTTTGCTGATGACATCACTGTAGCGGGGTGGATCTCAAACAATGATGAGATAGAATACAGGAAAGAGATAGAGAATCTGGTGAACTGGTGTGATGACAATAATCTCTCCCTCAATGTCAACAAAATGAAGGAAATAGTCATTGACTTCAGGAAGTGTAGTGGAGGACATGCTCCTGTCTACATCAATGGGGACAAAGTGGAAATGGTCGAGAGCTTCAAGTTTCTAGGTGTCCAGATCACCAACAATCTGGTCCCTCCATGCCAATGCTATAGTTAAGAGAGCCCACCAATGCCTCTACTTTCTCAGGAACTAAGGAAATTTGGCTTGTCCGCTACGACTTCCACCAACTTTACAGATGCACCCACAGAAAGCATCCTTTCTGGTTGTATCACAGCTTGGTATGGCTCCTGCTCTGTCCAAGACCACAAAAACTACAAAGGGTGGTGAACGAAGCTCAGTCCATCACGCAAACCAGCCTCCCATCCGTTGACTCTACACTTCCCGCTGCTTCGGAAAAGCAGCCAGCATAATCAAGGACCCCACACATCCTGGACATACTCTCTTCCACCTTCTTCTGTCGGGAAAAAGATACAAAAGTCTGAAGACACGTACCAACTGACTCAAGAATAGCTTCTTCCCTGCTGCCATCAGACTTTTGAATGGACCTACTTCATATTAGATTGATCTTTCTCTACAACCTAGCTATGACTGTAACACTACAATCTGCACCCTCTCCTTTCCTCCTCTATGTATGGTATGCTTTGTCTATATAGCGCACACGAAACAATATTTTTTACTGTATACTAATACATGTGACAATAATAAACCAAATCAAATCAAAACCATGTCACTTAAATCTTTACTGGACTTTCAAATTATACCTTAATTAGTCCTCCATCTTCGTAGCCTTTTTTGTGTATGTGTGAAACTCCCTCTTTGTGAACTATTTTATGTGTGTGTTTAAGATTGGACTGTTATTTTACGTGGACTGGGTTCAAATACAATAAAAACTCACTCACTGAAATAAGCACTCATTGATTTGACATGCGTATCCTATTTGGAAAAAAAACCTACTGCACTCAAATGAAGAAGGAAAAGTGGGGAACCATTTCACCACTCCTCACCCGCTGGTAACAATTTGCAAGACAAAAACAAAATAGCTGTGCCATGCTATTTCATATCACGGAGGCACCTGGCAGGGGTCAGACATTTGTCTTCATGGTAAAGAACGTGTGCTTTGACGGAGGGTCAGCCCAGGCCACCTAAGTGCCATTCAGAGAGGTTAAGAAGCATCTTTTCCCTATTGACCAAGGATGTTGCTGGACATAAGGAAACCAGCAGAAAAGAGGTGGCTAACATTAACACTGACCAGCTGATGAAATAAGTTCATCAGGAAGTAGAAAGGCAAGACACTTAAGCGATCAATTCTTCTTTCCTGTGAAGGGCGGCACGGAGGGCGGCATGGTGGCACACTGGTTAGCACTGCTGCCTCACAGGGCCAGGGACCTGGGTTCAATTCCAGCCTTGAGTGACTGTCTGTGTGGAGTTTGCACATTCTCCCTGTGTCAGCGTGGGTTTCCTCCGGGTGCTCCAGTTTCCTCCCACAGTCCAAAGATGTACCGGTTAGGTTGATTGGCCATGCTAAATTGCCCCTTAGTGTCAGGGGGATTTGTAGGGTAGATAAGTGGGGTTATGGAGATAGGGCCTGGGTGGGATTGTGATTGGTGCAGAATCGATGGGCCGAGTGGCCTCCTTCTGTACTGTACGATTCTATGACATTACACAGGGTCACTGCCCAAGTGTCCACACCGACTAGTTTTTACTTGCACATTTGTGGGGGGAGAAAGCAGCAACTGGGTGCATATAAATTGAGTAATTCACAAACAGCTAATTTGCAAAATTATTCAAAAGATCATCTTACAATCATTTCTATCTGTTGAGTGAGTTGTAGCTCTGAAGTGCGATGGAGTAATTAATTAAGTAAGCTGCTTTTGTTTTAAGGTAACCCTTTATTTAAGAGCGTCCATGGTTTTAATCTGATTTTACTCTTCCCAGGAAATAAAGTGAATTTATTCGCTCTTTGATGTCTTTTGTTAAGTAGCCAACTGGTTTGTGGAGATTATTTGGTTTTACATGCCTAAATTATCTTTAGATCATTTGCAAGGATTACTTTGCATAAATATGCAAAAAGGATCATTCTTCAGGTACCAGGCATTGCTAACCAAGGACTTCCATATGCTCTGACGAAAAGTCATCCAAACTCAAAACATTGGCTCTATTCTCTCTCCACAGATGCTGTCAGACTTGCTGAGATTTCCCAGCATTTTTCTGTTTTTGCTCCCATTGGATTGGTCCATGATTATACTTGGCAAAGCACTACACTGGCTTGCAATTACCTTTTGCAGTATTGCAGACCAGGAAACTCTCCCACTCTTACCACCTGCCATCAGGCATATTGGGAGAATCTACAGACTGATAATCAACCTGTCTAATAACGCTGTGAACACATCTTCCATGGCAATCAAGAACTGATGTGGGAACTTGTACCCGAAGCTTCTGGCCGGAGGTGTGATACTATTCACTGCGCCACAAGATCACCGCAGAAAGTACACCCTTCTCTCATCATAGATTTACTGGTCCAATCCATGAATCTCCATCTCCCAACTCATTTATTTAATATTGGCATCACATTCACCCTGACTAGGTTTAAAAATTCCACAACATTTTCTGAAGCTGGGGTTGATTCAATAAACTAATGTTACAGTAACTCCATGCTTGCAAAACCACACAAACCACAATACAACAGTAATGACAACAGCTGAACACATACAACATGAAAAAGAATTGCTATACAGTTGTTTCACATTATAGAATGAAACATCTGTTGACCAGACTTGACTCAGTCAGCATTTTTAGTTATTAGTTTCGGAAATTAATTACTGATCCTTACAATTCCTTTTCTTTAATCTTTACCTCCTCAATATCTGCATATTCCCCGACTTTTTTTCTTAATGTCTGCCTGCTGCTGAATACTCATGCCCTGTAATCCCCAATATTTTAGTTTGACCAGGTAGTATAATTTACTAACATCCCAAGTTGACCCCTTTACTACCCCTTGCTGTTCCATGCCTAAAACGTCCCACAACAATAAAACCGCAACATTTGTCCCACACTAGTTGTTTCTTCTTTACTTTTATAACTTCTGCCAACTAAGATCAAGGGGGACTTTCCTATGATGTTGTACTTTTGTTCTCTGCAGTTCTTCGCCTGCTCCAATTATTACACCCATCAGTAATCCGGGGTTCTTCTCTTCCACCTGTTACGGAGAGGAGAGAGAGACAAACTGAACTTCTTTATCCTCTCACAGTCTGTCTGTAAGCAGAGGTGTTTTTCACATTCAAACAAAACCGGGGGGTGGATGATGTTGACACACAGGCACACACACAGACACACACACACGATTCGATTTGATTTATTATTGTCACATGTATTAGTATACAGTGAAAAGTATTGTTTCTTGCGCGCTATACAGACAAAGCATTCCTTCATAAAGAAGGAAACGAAAGAGTGCAGAATGTAGTGTTACAGTCATAGCTCGGGCACAGAGAAAGATCAACTTAGTGCACGGTAGGGCCATTCAAAAGTCTGATGGCAGCAGGGAAGAAACTGTTCTTGAGTCGGTTGGTACGTGACCTCAGACCTTTGTATCTTTTTCCCGACGGAAAAAGGTGGAAAAGAGAATGTCTGGGGTGCGTAGGGTCCTTGATTATGCTGGCTGCTTTTCCAAGCGCACGTGCACACACATACGCACATGCATACACGTACGCACATGCACACACATACGCACATGCATACACATACGCACATGCACACACATACGCACACATACGCACATGCATACACATACGCACACACATACGCACATGCACACAGGAATAAATATTTGCTCACATGATTTCCAGATGCAGAATGTGAACACCTAAAGGTTCAGAGAAGCTCCTGGTTGGAGACAGCAGCTGGGATTTGCCGCTCCTGTTCTTTTTGGGCAGGTTTGGTGAAGGGAGCGGACATGAAAGGCCAAATTATGTTTTACATCAGCGGGAAGTCTTGCCGCGATTGTTCCCATCTTCCGACAGTGACATAACAGAATTCCTGGCGTTGCACGTTGGGAGCCCCATTATAATAAATTTGAATCTACGCCCATTAGATAATCCATTCATGGTGCCGTGAGGGCACATCGGTGTGAAGTATGACTGGTCTCTCACAGCGTGCACCTAGCGGGCAGACCTCCCAGAGGAGCTCAGTTGAGCGCATCACTCAAGGAGATAACGTCACGCTCCAGCACTGGCCCTGGCCATGGAGCAGTGCCACATGGCAGAGCCAGGGGACAGTGCCAGAGTTCAATTCCCGGCTTGGGTCATTGTGCAGAGTCTGGATGTTCTCCCTGTGTCTGTGTGGGTTTCCTCCGGGCACTTGTTAACAGTTCAGGACAAGTATGCCCCTGTAAAAATGAAGTATCAAGATGGCAAAATTCGGGAACCCTGGATGACAAAAGAGATTGTGAGCTTAGTGAAAAAGAAGGAGGCATACATAAATTTCAGGAAATTGAAAATGGATAAGGCTCTTGAGGAATACAAAGATAGCAGGAAAGATCTTAAACAGGGACTTAGAAGAGCTAAAAGGGGCCAAGAAATGTCATTGGCAGGCAGGATTAAGGAGAATCCCAAGGCTTTTTATGCGTATATAAGGATGAAGAGGGTAGCTAAGGAAAGGGTAGGCCCATTCAAGGACAGTGGAGGGAATTTGTGTATGGAGCCAGATGACATGGGTGAGGTCCTTAACGAGTACTTTGCATCAATATTCACAAAGGAGAAGGATATGGTGGATGGTGAATGTAGAAAGGAGGATGTTGACATTTTAGGACATGTTGAGATAAAAAGGGAGGAGGTATTGGAGGTTTTGAAAAACATTAAGGTGGATAAGTCCCCAGGGCCAGATAGGGTCTATCCCAGAATACTGAGAGAGGTGAGGGAAGAAATTTCTGAGGCCTTGGTCAAAACCTTTGTATCCTCTTTAGCCACAGGCGAGGTACCAGAGGATTGGAGAGTCTCTAACACTGTTCAGGTGGACAAGGTGGTCAAGAAGGCATATGGCATGCTGGCCTTCATCGGTCAGGGCATTGAGTATAGAAATTGGAAAATCATGTTATAACTGTTTAAGACTTTGGTTAGGCCGCTTGTGGAGTATTGTGTACAATTCTGGTTGCCACACTACCGGAAGGATGTTGATGCATTGGAAAGGGTGTAGAAGAGATTTACCAGGATGTTGCCTAGTTTGGAGGATATGGGCTATGAAGAAAGGTTGAACAAACTTGGATTGTTTTCATTGAGAATAAGCAGGGAATAGAGGGATATGGACCATGTAGAGACAAGAACATATTAGAGAGACATCTGTGTCAGCACAGACTTGGTTTGCCGAAGGGCCTGTTCCCATGCTGTACTGTTCTTTGTTCTTTGAGTGCAGAACACGATTGTTCTTGTAATCTCTGTTGGAAGCTTCCACAATAAATGTCTAATCTTATAAGTCATGTGACCTGTGGCAGCCATCTTTTGATTCAGCAGAAATCCATTTAACAATAGCAACAAAAAAAGTTTGATGTGCACAGTTTGATTTCTTTTTATATCTTATCAACATGACACACCTAACATTCCTATGGTCACATGCCCCTCAATATCGTTCATCCCTTACCGCCTTATTTCACCTACAGCTTATTCCTTCGAAACTGGTCAGCTACTTCGATTTGCCGCATTTAATCCTCCAAAGAGGCTAAATGGAGGGCAGCAGAGTAAAGTAGGGGTGGAGAAAGCAAAAGAAAGCTGGATAAGTCACAGGAAGGACCTCAAACCATGAAGCAAACAGCTGAAGAATGGGACCTGGAACAGGGTGTGGCAAATGGGAAATAAATCTTTGGCAGCAGGGAGCACACAAAGGCAAGAGTAAGATTGAAGGAGTAAATAAAGTAAATAAGGCAAAGAAAAAATAAAGTATTAAATACATTTTTAACTAATACAGTTGTAAAAAAACATAGCTTTGAAATTTAATGGCACAGAAACCAAAGAGCTTGAGAGAGAAAATGTACAATTCTTGTGCACAGTGCCATCCACAGGTCATATTATACAATTAAAGGGGAGTGAGTTTGATGCGCGTTATCACACACGAGGCTTGATGCTCAGGAAATAAAGGCTTTTATTTGCTGTAACAAGGCAGCTACTAATTATATACACGATCCCAGACTGAGGGGTCCCAGACAGAGCAGGGACATTTATACCTCTCCCAGGAGGCGGAGCCCGACTGGGATGTACCACAATACAATACAAAGGTGTAACAACCCCACCCTAACCCCAACAGCAACAAGTAGAACGACCCATCCCTAACCCCAACAGCAACATATATACATACTTGTAGTACTGGCCAGACCCTGGCTCAGTACTATCTAGTGGGAACCAACGATGGTTCACCACAGAGTTTACATAGGTGGTTCCCATTATAAATACAGACTGAACAATATTTAATGTTAAAAAAATCTGACACAAAAGTGTGATAGACAGGAAAGTGCAAACCTGAGTAAAATACTCATTAAGCTCAACAATGTACTTTATTTTCTTTTACTTAACGTTGTGAATAGAGAGTGTGGGCCCTGTAATACTGTGGGACTTTGACCATCATCCCTGACGGAGACTATTCTTCAGGGGAAATGGTGCAAACTGATTACGGCGCAAGAATCTTCTAATCCTCTTTCAATAAGAATTTCTGCAACACCTTTAATGTACTAAAGTATTCCAAGGGGCTTTACAAGTGCAATATTCAAAATAATCTGACACACAGCCACCCAAGGAGATACAAGGCCCGATGCTTGAAAAGAAGTAGATTTCTGAGGAGGAAAGCGAGCTGGAGAGGTGTAGGGAAGGAATTACCAGAACTTAGCACCTAGGCAACTGAAGGTAGGATAGAGTGATTAACATTGGGCATGCCTAACAAGTCAAAATTAGATGAATGCAGATATCTGAGGATTGAGGAGCTGGAGGAGATTCCATGTGGAGGGAGGAGCAAGACCATGGAAGGATTTGAAAACAAGATTGAGAATTTTAGAATCGAAGCATTGTCAACCTGCAGTAGAGTGATGGGTGAATGGGATTTAGTGTGAGTTAGGACTTGGTGTAAGTTTATGGAGGATCAAAAGGTAAGTATTTATATTTAATTTATTATTGTCACTTGTATTGGTGCACAGTGAAAAGTTTGTTTCTTGGGCACTTTTCAGGCAAAGCTACCATTCATTGAGTACATAGGGGAGAAGCAAAAGGAGAGGGCACAGACTGTAGTGTTACAGTCATAGCTACGTTGTAGAGAAAGATCAATTTAATTTAAAGTAGGTCCATTCAAAAGTCGGATGGCAGCAGGGAACAAGCTGTTCTCGAGTTGGTTGGGACGTGATCTTAGACTTTGTATCTTTTTCCCGACGGAAAAAGGCAGAAGAGAGCGTGTCTGGGTTGCGTGGGGCCCTTGATTATGCTGGCTGCTTTTCTGAGGCAGTGGGGAGTGTAGACAGAGTCAATGGATGGCAGGCTGGTTTGCGTGATGGACTGGGCTACGTTCACAACCCTTTGTCGTTTCTTGACAGATAATGTGGGCGTGGACAAGTGAATTTTCACTGTCATTACCAAGTGTAACTGTTCTACTCAAGACAAAGAAAATGTTCTGAGCACATTTGAAGGAAGATTGGGGAGTTGTTGATACACGGACCGCTATGCTTTACAGTAGTGACTCAGTGATCTAATTGTAGACTTTCAACTCCGAGTCGGCAAAGAGCTGAAGAACTGGGGAAATCCACGTCAACTTTTTGTTGCCAAATTTCTTTGTCACTGTACCATGTTAATGAAAATTTGTATTGAAATAAGGGGGAGATAGCTTTGAAGGAAAGGAAAGATAATGGCTAGAGACAGACACAATGTGATAGCAGAATATGAATTAAAGGAGACACATAAATAACGAATGGAGATGAAAAAAAAATCACCAGAGAAAATATATCATTTCAAAAGAGCATTTTGGGACAGTTAACCAAAAAGACAGCATTCTTCATGTACTTACGATAACACGGACAATGATGGTCCCTAAATTATAACATGAGCCAATTTATTGCACACTATTTTATATTATTCCTAATGCTTTAAATTTACATTATTCAAATATGAAAATGAGAAACCCCTTTCAACATTCAGGGATTTTTTTCCTCGAGATATACTTTTTGGCTCAACAGGCAATCAGTCCAAGGCCACTTACTCTGTTCAGCAAACACGATACAGCTACAATGATGAAATAAATTTGCAGATTAACTAGGTCTTTTTCTCCCTAGTTGCTTGCTTTCAAAAGCAAAATGGAAAAGTTCATGTTTTCAGACCAGTACAACTGCTGTTTTAGTTCCAGACGAAACGTAATGACTTGACTTTGTGACTTTGAGAGATAGGCTTACCATATGAACTTCCCTAATCTTTAATTTGTCATAACCTCATTTTCATGAGTGGAAATCTGTCCAAAACTTTAAAACTGACATTTTACAGAGTATGTAGAATAGTACCATTACAGATCCATTCGTAATGACTGCAAGGTGTCTGCTCCATATGATATCAAAGCTGCAGCGATACTTCTAAGCCGCACACTTCACACGAGAAGGCGAGACAGACAGACAGACTGCAGAAACGGATAGTCAGGCAAAGTCAAATGAACACATGATATGTTAAACTGTCAGATCTAGATCTTTGGTCACAAATTCAAGTAATTATAGTTTGTCCATTGTTAGATCAGTGGTTCTATCAGTAGAGCTTAAACCCCCAACCTGAAATTGATTCCGAGTCTTAGCTGTTATTCAAGCTGGTGTGCTTTCATTGGTCAAAATTCACCAAGCTTGGCTGAGCCACCAGATTCTGCACTTAGAAGTTAGAACAGAATCAAAACAAGCCAAAATCAGTCAGTCTCTTCAAAAACCACTTAATTAATGACAGCTAACTACAAGATGTGTGCATGCCAGAGCAAACTCGCCATTCCCTGCTGCAATGGGAATCGTCTAAGCTAGGAAAGATAATGTACAAATGAAAAGGGTTGACCTTATTTATGAAACGGAAAATGTCCCTCATCACCTGAATGACATGATGGGGGTCAGTCGGGGTACGAGTGGCAGCATTAAAAAAAAAATCATCTGAAGTCTGGATTAATCATTTAGGCTTTAAGTTTAAGTTTATTTGTTAGTGTCTCAAGTAGGCTTACATCAACACTGCAATGAAGTTACTGTGAGAATCCACTAGTCACCACACTGTGGCACCTGTTCGGGTACACTGTGGGAGAATTTAGCATGGCCAATGCACCTAACCAGCACATCTTTTGGACTATGGGTGGAAACCGGAGCACCCCGAAGGAACCCATGCAGACACAGGGAGAATGTGCAGACTCCGCACAGACAGTAACCCAGGCAGGGAATCGAACCCGAGTCCCTGGCGTCATGAGGCAGCAGTGCTAACCACTGTGCCACCATGCCACCCAGATCCTGCCAGGGATTCATCGCTGACTCTTCCAGGTCCTATTTACTTTTGCTTCCTTTTTACACATTTAATCTTCATAACTCACGTGTGCCTGCAAGATTGACAAGTTAGAACTGCAGCTCATACACCCAGAGATCATCTTTTTAAATTGAGTCTTCTGACACTGCACAAAATACAATGAATGTGGACTGAGACCATTAAGATGTGAGTGAGGGGACCCAAAACTCCCATCCTTTCACTTTACTCTGCAAATGTACAAGTCGAGGAGTAACTTCCTTACCATCAATTTGTATTTCAGACTGCCTTCATTGCCAAGTCCTTGAACTGCTGGATTGTATTTTACATTTATTTTGTCACCTGCCCTATGAAATTAGTGCCCATAAGGGATCTGATGCGCGATATAACACACGAGAGGTGTGATGTACTCGGGAAATAAAGGCTTTTATTGCCAACAATAACAGAGCTACCATATACAGTACACGATCCCAGACTAAAGGGTCACCAGGCAGAGCAGTGACCTTTATACCTCTCCCAGGAGGCGGAGCCGACTGGGGTGTACCATAACAACTATATTAACAGGTAGAACAGCCCAACCCTAACCCCAACAGTAACATATATACAGACTCATTGTACTGGCCAGACCATGGTTCAGCACTACCGAGTGGGAACCAACAATCGTTCACCACATTCACCCCTCCTTTGAAAACAAAGGCCGGCGGGGTACAAAACACAGAATAATTGTTCATTTGTCTATAAGTTCAAGCGGTCTGGGGGACCGCACCGTCGTTGTGACCTCCTCAACACCGGCGATGACACCGGTTCAGGCAATCGCGGTGATGTTCTCTCCAAGGCGATGTCCAGCGACTCCTCCAGTGCCTCACGGGCCGGTAGACCCCGAGGTGGTGACAATCCGCTGAACTCGGGCACGCCTTGACGTGGCGACCATCTCCTGGACTCAGGCAAGCTGTATACGGGAGTAAGAGGGTTAAGTGGTGGTCCCGATACTGCCCGCGCCGTGTCAGGAGGGGAAAAAATGGTTGGGGGGTCCCTAACAGTAGGTGTGGGAGCGACAGGGGTTTCCAAGTCCCCTGCTGGCGCCAGATCTCGAATCGAGACCGTGTCCTCTCGCTCGTCAGGATATGCCACGTAGGCATACTGAGGGTTGGCGTGGAGGAGATGGACCTGTTCAACTAGAGGGTCGGACTTGCGGGTCCTAACATGTCGCCGCAGGAGGACAGGTCCTGAGTACGTCAACCAAGACGGTAATGAGGTCCCAGAGGAAGACTTCCTCGGGAATGAAAACATTCTCTCATGAGGAGTAGCGTTGGTTGCCGTACACAGGAGTGAGCGTATGGAGTGGAGTGCATTAGGGAGTACCTCTTGCCAACGGGAGACTGGAAGACCTTTAGACTTCAACGCCAGTAAGACAGCCTTCCAGACTGTAGCATTCTCTCGTTCGACCTGTCCGTTACCCCTTGGGTTGTAGCTCGTGGTTCTACTAGAGGCAATCCCGTATGAGAGCAGGTATTGCCTCAAGTCATCGCTCATGAACGACGAGCCCCTATCGCTGTGGATGCAACAGGGGTAACCGAACAGGGTGAAAAGATCACGAAATGCCTTGATAACCGTGGCAGCGGTCATATCAGAACAGGGAATGACAAAAGGGAATCGTGAGTACTCATCAACTACATTGAGGAAGTACACGTTCCGATCTGTCGAGGGAAGGGGGCCCTTAAAGTCCACACTCAGTCTTTCGAAGGGACGAGTGGCCTTAACGAGTTGTGCCCGGTCAGGTCGGTAAAAGTGCGGTTTGCATTCCGCGCATACCCGGCAGCTTCTGGTTATGGACCTGACATCCTCCACCGAGTAGGGTAGATTCCGGGCTTTTATGAAGTGGTAGAGCCGAGTGACCCCCGGATGGCAGAGGTCATTGTGGAGAGCCTGCAATCGATTCTCCAGCATACTAGCGCATGTTCCACGCGACAGGGCATCCGAGGGCTCGCTGAGCTTCCCTGGACGATACATGATATCATAATTGTAGGTGGAGAGTTCGATTCTCCACCTCAAGATCTTATCATTCTTGATCTTACCCCGTAACGTGTTGTTGAACATGAACGCCACGGACCGCTGGTCCGTGAGCAGAGTGAACCGTTTGCCCGCCAAGTAATGGCGCCAATGCCGAACGGCCTCCACAATGGCCTGGGCCTCCTTTTCCACCACCAAATGTCGAATTTCAGGGCCTTGGAGGGTGCGAGAGAAAAAGGCGACGGGCCTGCCCGCCTGGTTAAGTGTGGCGGCCAGGGCGAAATCAGATGCATCACTCTCCACCTGGAAGGGGATGGACTCGTCGATAGCGTGCATCGTGGCTTTCGCGATGTCGGCTTTTATTCTTGCAAAGGCTAAGCAAGCCTCTGTTGCTAAGGGAAAAGAGGCAGACTTGATGAGCGGACGGGCTTTGTCTGTGTAATTGGGAACCCACTGTGCATAGCATGAGACGAAGCCCAAGCATTTTCTCAGTGCTTTGACGCTAGTGGGCAGGGGAAGTTCGAGGAGAGGACGCATACGGTCTGGATCAGGGCCAAGGACCCCGTTTTCCACCACGTATCCGAGGATAGCTAGGCGGCGCGTGCGAAATACACACTTCTCCCTGTTGTAGGTCAGATTCAGGCGAGATGCAGTGCGTAAGAATCTAAAAAGGTTGGCATCGTGGTCCTGCTGGTCATGGCCGCAGATGATGACGTTATCCAGGTACGGGAAGGTAGTCCGCAGCCCGTTCTGGTCCACCATTCGGTCCATAGCACGCTGGAAGACCGAGACCCCATTCGTGACACCAAAAGGAACCCTTAAAAAATGGTACAGGCGACCATCCGCCTCAAAGGCCGTGTATTGTCGGTCCTCTGGGCGAATGGGGAGTTGGTGGTAAGCAGATTTTAAGTCGATGGTGGAGAACACCCGGTACTGCGCAATCTGATTGACCATGTCAGATATGCGCGGAAGGGGATACGCATCCAGCTGGGTGTATCTGTTGATGGTCTGACTATAGTCTATGACCATCCGGGGTTTGTTCCCATTCTTAATCACCACGACTTGCGCTCTCCAGGGACTAGCGCTAGGTTGGATGATCCCTTCCTTGAGGAGCCGCTGAACTTCAGATCGAATGAAGATCCGATCTTCAGCGCTGTAACGCCTGCTCTTAGTTGCGATGGGCTTGCAGCCTGGCACGAGATTCTGGAATAGGGAGGGTGTGGTAATCCTAAGCGTTGAAAGGCTATATGTGGAGCGCGTTGGGCAATTTAGAGGCTGAGTGGCCCACCGTACTGCAGGGTTACACTCTTCAACTGGACCATAAAATCTAGTCCTAGGAGTATTGGCACGCAAAGATGCGGTAACACAAGGAGCTTGAAGTTCTCATAGACTGTGTCCTGCACCGTCAGATTGACCACGCAACTCCCTAGCATGGTGACAGACCGGGACCTTGACGCCATCGAACTTGTCTGCTTGACAGTCCGAATCTGGAGACCACACCGCTTCACGGTGTCTGGATGAATGAAGCTCTCCGTGCTCCCGCTGTCAAACAGACAATAAATCGGGCGTTTGTTTACCTGTATGTCCATCATGGACTTGTCGAGTCTGTGAGGCTTGGCCTGGTCTAGGACGATCGACGCCACCGTTGGTTCATGGGCGCAACTGCAGGCAGCTGAGATGGTTGTTGAGGACCCCTGCTGGTCATTCGCGGACGGTGCCAACCAACATGGCTGCCCCCATAGGTCGCACATGGACGATGGCGCCAAAACCTGCGGCCCCTGCAGGTCGCACGTGTCTTGCGACTCCGTCGTTCAGAATGGCGACGTCCTGGAATCGCACGTGGCAGAAGACCTTGAAGATGCAGAAGACAAGGAGGCCGGCTCCGGGGAGTCACACGCCACACTGCTGGTCTTGGATGAAAGTTTGGACCGGCATACCTTGGAATAGTGCCCCTTCTTGCCGCAGGCGGAGCACAACACCGCTTTAGCTGGACATCGCTGCCGAGGGTGTTTCACCCCCCCACAGAAGTAACACCGCGGGCCGCCTGGAGCTGCTGCCGTCGTCAGGTCCGAGGCTGGGAACGCAATCGCGCAGCTTTTCGGTCCCGCTGAATGAAGTGGGGTCTGTGACTGCCCCTGCCACGCTGTCTCCACGTGGTCGTCGGGGTACATCGCCAGACTTTTGGAGGCCGTTTCTAGAGCGTCAGCTAACTCTATGGATTTAGTGAGGTCGAGGTTACCTTGCTCCAACAGCCGAAGGCGGATGTACGACGAGCCGATTCCCGCCACGAACGCATCTCGAGCTAGGTCGTTCATGTACTGGTCTGCCGACACTGCCTTGCAGTTGCAGGCTCTGGCTAGCTGCTGAAGCTCGCACGCGTACTGTTTCGTCGTTTCGCCGGGCTGCCGCCGTCGAGTGGCTAGAGGATATCGAGCATGCATCTCATTCGGCGGTTTGTTGTATCGATTCTTGAGAAGCTCGAGGGCCCCTTTGTAGTCGGTGGCCGCACGGATCGCTAGGTATACAGCGTCGCTTACCCTCGCGTGGAGGACCCGGAGTCTGTTGGCGTCGTTGTTGACCGCTGTGGAGGCGTCGAGGTAATCCTGGAAACACTTCAACCAGTGGTCGAAAGTGTTCGATGCGCTCGCCGCACGTGGGTCCAACGTAAGCCGTTCGGGTTTAAGCATTTGCTCCATGTTTGCTTTGTCGTTTTTTTTTTCACAAAAAAAAAGAATTTATTTGTTGGCAATAAAATTGATGCGCGATATAACACACGAGAGGCATGATGTACTCGGGAAATAAAGGCTTTTATTGCCAACAACAACAGAGCTACCATATACAGTACACGATCCCAGACTAAAGGGTCACCAGGCAGAGCAGTGACCTTTATACCTCTCCCAGGAGGCAGAGCCGACTGGGGTGTACCATAACAACTATATTAACAGGTAGAACAGCCCAACCCTAACCCCAACAGTAACATATATACAGACTCATAGTACTGGCCAGACCATGGCTCAGCACTACCTGGTGGGAACCAACAATGGTTCACCACAGGATCACATGCAAGTCATAGTAATATCTGAAAAAGGAAAAGAAAAAAATTAACTTCACAAATACTACATGTGATACTTGTATCCCTAAGTCGAGTCTTATCTCACTTCCCTAATGTAGTGCAACATTTTTGAGCACAATTTATTTGACTATAAATGATCTCATTATGTAAATGAAGGCCGGTTTATGAGAGAAAATAAATACACAATCACAGATAATATAAGCAGGTTACGCTGGAATGAAAAACACATATGCACTTAATTAATCATGAGATGAGATGCCAGAGCAAATGTTTCTGCTCAAGCGTAATCGCTGCAATTTGCCAATGCAAAGTTTTAACGAGGGCTAGAGGTCCGTCCTGTGTTACGTAGCATGATGAATTATATGCAAGCAGGTGTTGCATTTAATCTCTCACCTGGACATGACTTCTGACTCCCCAGCTCGTTTGTCACATAATACCGTCACTTTGTTTGCTGTTCATAACTGTCCAATCCCCAAAGTGCCAATTATCTATCTGTGGAGAGCAATGTTAGAGTTATACTGCTGGCTGCAGATCGCACTGGGCCAACAGACGAAGGAATTCTGTGTGCATGCTTAGCAGAAAATAAGAAGGATTTCACCCAACCTTACTTTGGAAAGGAAGAATATGAGGTTTACTTAGGGGTGAAGCTCAAATCATTAAGACTTGAATGTTAATGCTATATTAAATGTATTGTGATGTTTAAGGTTAAACAAGTGGAGGGCATTGATTGATTAAGTATCGTGAAAAGGGACTCGCCACAGGAGCTGGAGTATATCGTCACCCCGAGGAGTGATACTTCGGTTTAGATAGCCAAGTTCACTTTTGGGATTTTGTTCCAATTACAGTGCTACACCAGGGGCTCTAATTTTTGTTTAATTTAATGATCTTAATGTTTTTTAAAAAGAGTAGAAAAAGGGACTGCTCTCATTTTTGATTTCTTGTTTAATTTATTGATTTTTGTTGGACTGAAAGACTATAGTAAAAGGACTGCTGGGACACTGTTGATGGGTAGGAAGCAAACACATGTAATGCTGCATTCTGTGAATAAACCTACAATCAAGAAAGGGATCTGTGTCTAGTTTCATACTTCACAATCTGGCTTGGATCCATTTAACAACGTCCTTTGAAAGGGGTTTCTTAGCACTTCAGTGCATTCAAGAATTCGATCAGGAGCCAATTCCTGAGATATATCATCATTCTCAAATTGTGACCACATAACCACTTCACAATGATGCAACATGGTACTATAGGTATACTGTAGCAGAGAAACATAGAAAATAGCAGCAGGAGGAGGCCATTCGGTCCTTTGAGCCAGTTCCATAAGTCATAGAAACATAGAAAATAGAAGCAGGGGTTTACCATTTGGCTCTTCGGGCCTGCTCCGCTATCATTTTGATCATGTCTGATAATCAAATTTAATATCCTGATCCCATGTTCTGCCCATATCCCTTGATCACTTTAGCCCCAAGAGCTATATCTAATTTATTCTTGAAATCTCACAATGTTTTGGCCTCAACTACATTCTGTGGTTGTGAAATTCCAGAGATTCACCACTCTCTGGGTGAAGACATTTCTCCTCACCTCCATCCTAAAGGATTTGCCCCTCATCCTCAAACTATGACCCCCAGTTCTGGACTCCTCCACCATTGAGAACATTCTTTCTGAATTTACCCTGTCTAATCCTGTTAGAAACTTATAAGTTTTTATGAGATCCCCTCTCACTCTTCTAAACTCCAGGAATTTTAATTCTAACTGACTCAATCTCTCCTCATATGTCAGTGCCACCTTCCCAGAATCAGTCTGGTAAACCTTCACAGCATTCCTTCTATGGCAAGAACGCCCTTCCTTAGATAAGGAGAACAAAACTCCACACAATATTCCAGGTGTGGTCTCACTAAGACCTTATACAATTGCAGCAAGATATCCCTGCTCCTGTATTCGAATCCTCTTACTATTGTTTCTTTACTGCCTACTGCACCTGCATGCTCACTTTAAGCGACTGGTGTACAAGGACACTCAGGTCTTATTGTACATTTCCCTCTCTCAATTTATAGCCACTCAGATAATAATCTGCCTTCCTGTTCTTTTCTACCAAAGTGGATAACCTCATAGTTGTCCACATTATATCTACATCTGCCATGCATTTGTTCATTCACTCAACTTGTCCAAATCACACTGAAGCATCTCTGCATCCTCCTGCCACCAGCTTTGCGTCATCTGCAAATTTGGAGATATTACATTTAGTTCGCTCATCTAAATCATTAATATACATTATGAATAGCTGAGGTCCCTGCACTGATCCCTCTGGTACCCCACTAGTTATTGCCTGCCATTTGGAAAAATATGCTTTTATTCCAACTCTTTGTTTCTTGTCTGCCAACCTGTTTTCTCTCCATCTCAATTTACCAGCCCCAATCCCATAGTTTTCACACTAATCTCTTATGTGGGAAACATAGAACATAGAACAGTACAGCACAGAACAGGCCCTTCGGCCCACGATGTTGTGCTGAGCTTTATCTGAAACCAAGATCAAGCTATCCCACTCCCTATCATCCTGGTGTGCTCCATGTGCCTATCCAATAACCGCTTAAATGTTCCTAAAGTGTCTGACTCCACTATCACTGCAGACAGTCCATTCCACACCCCAACCACTCTCTGCGTAAAGAACCTACCTCAGATATCCTTCCTATATCTCCCACCATGAACCCTATAGTTATGCCCCCTTGTAATAGCTCCATCCACCCGAGGAAATAGTCTTTGAACGTTCACTCTATCTATCCCCTTCATCATTTTATAAACCTCTATTAAGTCTCCCTTTAGCCTCCTCCGCTCCAGAGAGAACAGCCCTAGCTCTCTCAACCTTTCCTCATAAGACCTACCCTCCAAACCAGGCAGCATCCTGGTAAATCTCCTCTGCACTCTTTCCAGCGCTTCCACATCCTTCTTATAGTGAGGTGACCAGAACTGCACACAATATTCCAAATGTGGTCTCACCAAGGTCCTGTACAGTTGCAGCATAACCCCACGGCTCTTAAACTCCAAGCCCATTTCAGAAGATTTTCAACTTTGTTGAAAATCTTCTGAAAGTCCAAATAAATCACATCCACTGCCCACCTCCCTCCCTCCCCCCTCCCATCAAGTCCACTAGTTACATTCTCAAACAATACCAGTAGTTTTGTCAGATATGATTTCTCTTTCATAAATCCATGCTAACTCTGCCACTGTTTTCCAAGTGCTCTGCTATTAAGTCTTTTATATTGGATTCTAGCATTTCCTACAGTACTGTCAGGTCTATGATTCCTGGATTTCTCTCTACTTCCCTTTTTAAATAGTGCTATATAATAAATAAATTTAAACATTAGTTACCCTCCAATCTGTAGGAACTGTTCCAGAGTCTATAGAATCTTGGAAGATGGCTACCAATGCATCCACTATTTCTCGGGCTACTTCCTTAAGGACTCTGGGATGTACATGATCAGACCTTTGGATTTATTGGCCTTCAATCCCATCAATTTCCCCAACACCATTTCTCCACTAATATGATTTCCTTCAGTTCCTCCCACTCACTAAACCCTGTGCTCCCCAACATTTCTTGTGTGTTATTTGTATCCTCATTCGTGAAGACAGAACCAAAGTATGTATTCAGTTGGTCAGCTATTTCTTTGTTCCCCATTATAAATTCCCCTTTTTTTGACTGTAAGGGGACTTCTGTCTTTACCAATCTATTTCTCTTCACACACCGATAGAAGAGTTTTTAGTCAGTTTTTATATTCTTTGCAAGATTACTCGTACTCTATTTTTTCCTCCTTCATCAATCCCTTTTTTTTCCTTTGCTGTATTCAAATCCTCAGGGCTGTTTTTTTCTGGCTAATTTGTCTGCCTCTTCCTTGAATCTATTACTATCTACAATTTCCCCTGTAAGCCATGGTTTGGCAACTTCTCCTGTTTTATTTTTGCACCAGACAGAAACGAACAAATGTTGCAGTTCACACATGCACTCTTTGAATGTTTGCCATTGCCTATCGACCATCATCTCTTTAAGGAAAATTCCTCAATCTATCATAGCTATCTCATGCTTCCTATCATCATAGTTTCCTTTATTTAGACTCAGGACACTAGTCTCAGAATCAATTATGTCAATTATAGGGAGTTAGGAAGCAAGTTGAAAGGTAGGACCTCAAAGGTTGTGACTTCAGGATTACTACCAGTGCCAGAGCAGTAATAGCAAGATATATCAAATGAGTACGAGGCTTAAAAGATGGTGCGAGGGAGAGGGTTTCAGATTCCTGGGAGAGGTGGGATCAGTACAGACAGGACGGGCTACACCTGGGCAGGACCGGGACTGATGTCCGAGCAGGGGTATTTCTTAGAATGGTTGGGAGGATTTAAACTCAAATGGCATGGGGGCCTCTCACAACTAGATTGCCAATTATTATTTAGCATCACACAATACCGTTGGTTCCTCAATGTATTTGTCCAGAAAACCATCCAGGAATTCCTACTCTACAGCATTGCTACTAGTTTGATTTGCCCAATCTATATGCAGATTAAATCCATAATCATAGATATTCCTTTACTGCATGCATTTCTAATTTCTTGTTTGATGCCATTCCCATATCAATACTACTAATGTTGTTTTGCCTGTCAGTGTTTCTCATTTCTACAGATCTACAGATCGTTGGAGCAATATCTTTCCTCACAATTGCATTAATTTCCTCTTTAACCAGCAATGCAACTCCATCGCCTTTTCCTTTTTGTCTGTCCTTCCTAATTACTAAATACCCCTGGATGTTCAGTTCCCAACTCTGGTCATTCTGCAGCCATGTCTCCATAATCCCGACTATATCATACCTGTTTACATCTGTTCGCACAATTAATTCAAGCACTTTATTGCAAATGCTCCATGCAGTAAGGCTTATCTTTTTAACATCCCTTGTCCTGTTCCCATTATTTTTCACTATGACCCTGTTTGATTCTGGCCCTTGATTTCTCTGTCTATCACTTTTCTTATTCCCCTTTCAGTCCGCGTTGCCCCACCTCTGACCCTTTGCCTACATTCCCATCCCCATGCCATTTGAGTTTAAACCCTCCCAACCATTCTAAGAAATACCACTGCTCGGACATCAGTCCCGGTCCTGCCCAGGTGTAGCCCGTCCTGTCTGTACTGATCCCACCTCTCCCAGGAATCTGAAACCCTTTCCCTCGCACCATCTTTTCAGCCTCGTCCTCATTTGATATATCTTGCTATTACTGCTCTGGCACTGGTAGTAATCCTGAAGTCACAACCTTTGAGGTCCTACCTTTCAACTTGCTTCCTAACTCCCTATATTGGGCGGCACTGTGGCACAGTGGTTAGCAGTGTTGCCTCAGAGCGTCAGGGACCCGGATTTGATTCCCGGCTTGGGTCACAGTCTGTGTGGAGTTTGCACATTCTCCCCGTGTCTGCGTGGGTTTCCTCCGGGTGCTCCAGTTTCCTCTCACAGTCCAAAGATGTGCAGGTTTAGTGGATTGGCCATGCTAACTTGCCACTTAGTGTCAGGGGCACTGGCTGGGGTAAATGCATGGGGTTATGGGGATAGGGCCTGGGTGGGATTGTGGTTGGTGCAGACTCAATGGGCAAATGGCCTCCTTCTGCACTGTAGGATTCTATGATTCTACTTTTAGGACCTCATCCCTTTTTCTATCTGTGTCGTTTGTACCAACATGTATGGCCACTGGCTGTTCACCCTCCCCCAGCAGAATGTCCTGTAGCCGTTCTGAGACACCCTTGATCCCAGCGCCAAGGAGGCAACGTACCATCCTGGAGTCCCATTTGAGCCACAGAAACACCTATCTGTTCCCGTACAGCACTGTGGGTGGACTGCAGTAGTTCAAGGCGGCAGTTTACCACCACCTGCTCAAGAACAATTAGGAATGGGCAATAAATGCTGGTCTGGCCAGCGAAGCCCACAAGCCATGAATGAATTTTTAGAAAATCATTTAGTTGCTTGTTTTTCATCACCCCTCAAAAGTAGTGAGACTTTAAGAGTGAATACACTAATCATTCAGCTCTCAAATCTCCTTCACATGTCAAGAGTTTAGTACAGTATTAGCTCAATGTGCTATTTCATCGTGCATTGTGCTGTGGAAGATTTTAGCACAGGATTGAAGGTATGTTAGCAGACATACGGGATGAACTTTGTGATGGCAGACTTAGAAAACATCACACTCTCAGATGAGGTTGTTCATAAGAAAACCCATTTCCACATGCTTTTCACACATTTTCCAGAGTTGCTAAGTTTATTTATATACAAAGCAGCTATACACGATTGAAGAAACAATTTATTCACAGATAACTAAACATGAAGATGTGGTGTTTGATAAAAGCTGGAGCCTATTTCTCTGCGCCAATAAGCATCTCAATGAATTCCACCAAGCCGATTCTTACTTGTTGACACTGAACTGTCTCCCACGTATAAAACAAGAGATTGTGCTAGTGAGTTAGATGTGCCACAGCGTCTGCATAGTAACTCTTTCTAAAAGTGACTTTGTATTACCACAGACATGAGATGTGTGGCTGCCCTAATGTTGGATACATTGCCTGAATATCAGCAGTGGGAGCTGGAAGCAATCAGCATGAGTGCAGACCCACAGTCAGGTTAAGGCCACCTACTTCGATATCTATTTTAAATGATTTGACTATGGAGCTACAGAAACAAACCTTTTACATGACCTGTGTCTATCAGTTAATCATTAGAAGGGCTCTTGTGTGCATCCTATTCTGCATATTTCACCTTTATGTCCGTTAAAAGAAGCCCATTTCTCTGTGGCTCCCAATGGAGAGGATGGGTGAAGCTTCAGCATTGGAAGACCGTTGGATTACAACCAACTGTACAACTTCTGGCTGAACACAGTGGGCCTCAACTTACCTAAACTTCAACTTACCTGTAAAGACTTCACACATCACACAATATATGAACTGAACTGACACGAAAAGACCCTTTGATGGGAGTAAGCAACTTATAGCAATTACACTCTTAAGTCTTTTATGGTATCACTCCATTATTTACTGATGGGGAACACTTGTGGTGCAGTGAGTAATGTCCCTGCCTCTGAGCCAGGAGCTCTGGGTTCAAGCCCCACCCCAGGACTTGATGCCCAAGGAAAGTGCATTCATAACGCAGCCAAACAGGTTGTGGGTCAACCTGCAAATCATTCCAAACACACTAATGAGTCATCGAATCCCTACCCCACAGAAGGAGGCCATTCGGCCCATTGAACCTGCACCAACAACAATCTCATCCAGGCCCTATCCACGCAACCCCACACATTTATGCTTTTAGTCCCCCTGACACTAAGGGACAATTTAGCATGGCCAATCAACCTAACCCGCACATCTTTGGACTGTGGGAGGAAACTGGAGCACCCGGAGGAAGCTCACACAGACACAGAGAGGACGTGCAAACGCCACATAGACAGTCACTCAAGGCCAGAATTGAACCCGGGTCCCTGGCACTGTGAGGCAGCAATGCCACCGTGCTGCCCTTTTGCCACCATGCACCCTTATCTGGCAGTAAGGGTGGGAGATCTCCTGGTCAGCCACTCTTGATGTGACACTCCTCAAGCTATAAGCCCCTGGAGATAGACTAGCGACCTGATCCGGGAATCACTAGCAACAGGGAACAGATGAAAGTCTGCCTTGGTGCACCACTAAATGCAGGAAGAGAATTGGAGTATGATGAAATATTCTAGGTGTCAGGAAATAAAAATTCTAACCACACCAATGTGTGTGTTTCTTTGGTCAGAATACAACAAAAGTGAAAAGGGAAAACAAAATGTCATTTACTGCAAAAAAGGAGCAATAAATTTTAAAAATCTGTAAAGGTGCCTTTACCACGAGTCTCACGCTCTGACCATCCTAGTGACTATACAGCATTGTGAACCTGATTAAAAATAAAAACCATCACTGACCACACAACACTGCACTTGGATAAGGAAGGATAAGTATCCTGTTTAAACATGAGCTATGTAGCATACGGTGGTTGAATTTTGGATCAAGTTGAGAAAAGTAGTATTTCAGTGCACGAGTTCGTGCTATCCTTTGAAGTGCTTCAAATCAGTAAGAATTTCATAAACACATATGGTTTGAGGAGGAAAAAAAGAGAAATCTGCTTTAATCCAAACTTTGCAATCGGCATTATAGTACATAATCGTACACGCTCAGTTTAGTATTAACAATCACTGTTTATAAACATGGTTTGTAATTGGAGGTTTGAATAAATACTTATAAAAGTTTAACGATTAGAGTGTGGAGAAGCTGTCAACATTCCCTGGAGCAAAGAAGTAGACTTTGGCTTTGGAGGAGGTCGAGGAAGAGGTCTCAATAGGGATTTAACAATTAACTGACCAACTAAACTTACAACTTACCAACCGAGTTGTGAGCATTTATGAGATCGAATACAGCTTGCCCCGTAAAAAGAGATAAAATATGATCAGTTCTCGATTTTTTTTAAAAGCCCTTTTATAGGAGGCTCTCCCTTTAATATTGCTTAATGTGCTCCGTGAGTATATACAACAAGTATCTTACAGGTTCAATCTCCAGTCTGTATGGAGTTACTTGATATATCTGCGAGGACTGCAGGAAAGATGTCAAAGTCAGTCTCACTATTTCAAAGTTAGGAAGGGGGAGATAAATTATCAAGGCTCTTCCCTCCTGGGCACTGTTCAGGAAGCCCAAGCTTCAGTGCTAGTGTGCTGGCTCCAGATAAGCACAGTAAGAAGTCTCACAACACCAGGTTAAAGTCCAACAGGTTTATTTGGTAGCAAATACCATAAGCTTTCGGTTTTTATTTCCTGACACCTAGATAAGGACAGGATTCGATGACATTTTCTTGCCCACTATTAGAAGAAGTGTCTTTTCCCCAGCTCACACGTCACCCTGCTGTCTTGTGCATGCGCATTCATTTAAACAACAATGGCGCCTCAATAACAAAACCACACTGTGACATTTTATAGTTGTCGTCTAAGGCCCCTGGATGCTACGGCCGCAGAATGATTACAGTATTCCTTTGCAACTGACCCCAAGTAATTTACTCACACTGTCTGAAGATGCGGGCAGGGCCTCCATGGGTACGGAATTATTTAGCTGTGCAGAGCCCCGCCCCTGGCTAAGACTGCATTTTAAATGCACACACAACCACATTCCCAGTCCATTTGGATAAGCTGTGGATATCTTTACATTTAATCTGTTAATCCATGAATTGCCCGGGAGGTCCAATGCCTCCCCCCCCTCGGCCACTTTGCAAACCTGGTTTTGCAGCACACTGGAGTTTCATGGTTTCAAACCCAAAGGGTGCATGATTGTTCCACAGATATACATAGACATATCCACACATATATATACACATATATATAATATACACATTATATATTTAAAAAGGGTTTCATGGTTGCTTTAAGAGCTGATCACATGATTTGATGGTGATGTCATTAGGAAGTGTGCTCAGGCTGCTGTTTTACTTTTGTACTTGATGCAGTGCAGAGAGCAGCTTTTCAATAAAACCTGTTCTGTGTTTGTTTGAATCTATGTGTGCAAACCAAGTTTCTCTTTGTTAAAACCCAGAACCCCTAACATAATTAGGACATTACAATACACACACACATATTTTTATATATACATATACACATACACACACACACATAGACACACATATATACATAAACAAGCATCCAGATATACACATTAACAAACATATACACAGGTATACACATGTACTAACATATATATGCACATGAAAGATGCATATGCACATATGCATTATATACACCCACACAGGTATGGGCGATGGGCACAGTGGATGTCTCATAGCACCAGGGACCTGGGCCTTGGGTGATTGTGTGGAGTTTGCATGTTCCCCAAGTGTCTGTGTGGGTTTTGTCCGCTTTCCTCCCACAATCCAAAGATGTGCAGGTAAAGTGGATTGACCATACTAAATGTGTGAGATTATGGGATGGGGGGGGGGGGGGGTTGGCTCAGGGTAAGATGCTCTTTTGGAGAGTCGGTGAGGACTCGATAGGCTGAATGGCCTCCTTCTGAACTGTAGTGATTCTATAAAGGAGTTCTACCTATATATGCCAGTTTTCAATCTCGCACAAAGCCTAGTTCACCCACACCCTGTCCTTGCTGATGTACACCCACTCCCCTGTCTGACAATGCCGATAATTTCAAATATTAATCCTCGTGTTTAAACAGGTCTGTGGTCTCATTCTCTCTATTTCTTTAGTCATCTCTGGCTCTACAAGCCAGTGAGGTATCTATATGCCTCTTTTGGTCTCCTGTTCACATTAACACGGACAACCAAGCTTTCAGCTGCCTGGGTCTTGAGCTGTAGAATACCCTCTCAATCTTTCTGCCTCGCTTTTCTCATTTCAGGTACTCATTGACACCTATCTCTTTGACTAAGCTTTTGGTCATCTGTCCTGCTACCCCCTCATGAAACTTATGTGTCACATTCTGTCTGATTACATCCCGTGAAAGATCCTGCTTTTGTAACTATGCTAAACATGCAAGTTGTTTGTTAATGTCAGTGAATCGTCCAAAAAGCCAACTCATTTCATAGATACCATAATTAACTCACTGCAGGGTGTGTGGCCTTCTCCACTTGTCAGACTATTCTGCACAAATCACCACTTCGGAGCACCTAGCACCTATTGTGCAAATGTACACACAAAAGAGAACACAGTGCACATTACAAAATAATAATTCCCAAATGTTTCACTCATTTTTGATTCATACTGCAGTCTATCATTTAACTAAACTTTGCTGTAGTTTGGTTAGACCACACTTAAAGTATCGCATTCAATTCTAGTCACCACATTACGGGAAGGATGTGGAGGCTTTGGAGAGGGTGCAGAAGAGGTTTACCAGGATGCTGCCTGGATTAGTGGGTATGAGCTATAAGGAGAGACAGGACAAACCAGAGTTGTTTTCTCTGGAGCAGTGGAGGCTGAGGGGCAGAGCTGACAAAAGTCTATAAAATTATGAGAGGCATAGATAGATAGGATTGACAAGTCAGAATCTTTTTTTCCCTAGAGTTGAAATGTCAACTATTAGGGGGACATGCACTTAAAGTGAGAGGGGGAAAGTTCAAAGGAGATGTGAGGGGCAAGTTTTTTTTACACAGAGAGTGATAGGTGTCTGGAACACGCTACCAGGGTGATGGTGCAGGCAGATATGATAGGGTCGTAGGGGCATATAAGAGGCTTTTAGATAAGCACATGAGCATGGAAGGAATAAAGGGATATGAACCAAGGGCAATCAAAAGGGGTTAGTTTAATTTGGCATCAGATTCGGCACAACATTGTGGGCTGAAGGGCCTGTTCCTATGCTGTACTATTCTATGTTCTGTAACTCATAAAATTCAACTCAATGAGATAAATGTATCATCTGGATTGTAGTTTATTACAACAACAATGTATATTTATAAAGCACCTTTCACGTAACAAAACGTCCCAAAGGTGATTCACAAGAGTCTTACAAGTCAAAATATAGCACTAAGCCATGTGAGGAGATATTGGATCAAATGACCAATAGTGGGGGAGGGAGGTGGAGGGAGGGAATTCTAGAGCTTAGGGCTTAGGCAACTAAAGGCACAGCATCCAACGGTGACCTGATTAAATTCAGGGATGTTGAAGAAGCCAGAATTAGATGGGATTTTGGAAGGTTGCGGGGCTGGAGGTAATTACAGAAATAGGGATGGGAGAGGCATGGAAGGACTTGAAAACAAGAGTGAGAATTTTAAAATCAGAGTAAAGTTAAAGTTTATTTATTAGTGTCACAAGTAGGCTTACATTAACACTGCAATGAAGTTACTGTGAAAATCCTCTAGTCGCCACACTCCAGCGCCCGGCCTGGACACGGAAAGGATTGATAGATCAATAGATCTGAGGGAGAGTTTAGCATGGTCAATGCACCTAACCAGCACATCCTTTGGACTGTGGGAGGAAACCGGAGTGCCCGGAGGAAACCCACGCAGACAAGGGGAGAATGTGTAGACTCCACACGTTCTCCCCATGTCTGCGTGGGTTTCCTCCGGGTGCTCCGGTTTCCTCCCACAGTCTGAAAGATGTGCTGGTTAGGTACATTGGCCGAACTAAATTCTCCCTCAGTGTAGCCGAACATGTGCCAGAGGGGATTTCCACAGTAACTTCATTGCAGTGTTAATGTAAACCTACTTGTGACACTAATAAATAAACTTTAAATCACTTGGTACGTACATGATGAGAATATTATTTGCCACTTTATCAGCCCAAGCTTGAATATTGTTCAGGTCTTACTTCATGTGGACACGGAGTGTTTCATTTACTGAGGAGTTACAAATGGAACTGAATACCTTGCAACCATCAGTGAACATCCCGATTTCTGATCATTTGATGAAGGGAAGTTTATTGATGAAGCATAAGATGATGTTTGGGCCAAGGGCAGTGCCCTGAAAAACTCCTGCAGCAATGTCCTGGAGCTGAGAAGATTGGCCTCCAACAACCAGATGTGTTTGTGCAAGGTCGAACTTCAGTAAGAAGTCTCACAACACCAGGTTAAAGTCCAATGAGTTTATTTGGAATCACGAGCTTTCGGAGTGCTGCTCCTTCATCAGGTGAGTGGAGGTTAGTTCACAATCTCCACTCACCTGATGAAGGAGCAGTGCTCCAAAAGCTCGTGATTCCAAATAAACCTGCTGGACTTTAACCTGGTGTTGCGAGACTTCTTACTGTGCCCACCCCAGTCCAATGCCGGCATCTCCACATCATAACTTCAGTAAGTGGGGTGATTTCTCCTGATTCACAACTGAATTCAATTTTACCAGCATACCTTTCATGCCATGTTTTGTTGAATGCTGCCTTGATGTCAAGGGCAGTCATCTTCACCACAGCTCAGCAATGGAGCTCTTTGTCCACACTTCAACCAAAGCTGTAATCAGGTCTGGAACTAACTGATCCTGGTCAAAACCAAACTGAGGATCAGCAAGCAGGTTGTTGTTGCATAATAAGTGTCAACAACACCTTCCATCACTCACCTACAATTGAGAGGAGGCTGATGGAGCAATTATTTGTCCTGCATTTTGTGGACGGGATGCACCTGGGAAATTTTCCACTTTGTGGGGTTGTAGCTGTAATGGATTAATTTGGCTAGAATCATAGAGCTTCAGTCAGGGCTTTTTCAACCCATATTCTTTGCTCTATCCAGGGAACTCAGCTGTTTCTTGATATCACATGAAGAGAATTGTATTGGTCGAAGACCTTTTCTTTTTGATTCTATTATTTCTCTCTCTTAATTCCATGTTTCTTTCCCTCTCTTTATTTTGCTTTCTGAACACAATGTAACACTGAATTCATTATACATACATACATGGGGATATACAAATTAGGAACAGGAGTAACTCATTTGGCTTCTTAAATCGGCTGCGTCATTTTACAGGAGCATGACTAATCTAATCATGGTTTCTACTTTCAATGTGACTTTTTTGTCTACCCCATATACCCTTGGACTTCCTTGTCCATCAAGAATCAATCTAATTGACAGTAAAAATATTTAACAGCCCTGCCTCCACTGCTCTTAGGGAAGAGAATTCCATAAATTAATAAACTATTTTGGAACTTTTGCCAGCAGAGAATCAAACGGGCAGGATTTTTCTGAACTTAGTCCCTGCTGGAATGGCGGGACTGTTAGCCATTCAGAAACTACTGACCGCTGGAACGGGCATGCCGAGGCTCTTTAACTGAGCAACGCATCCCACCTCCAGCTTCCCTGGACAGTTAGGGAGGGCAAACGGGATGACTCACTGGACCTATCAAATGAAGGAAATCTATTTAAAACGATCATTGCATGGGCCAAAGACGCTCAATTAATCGGACATGCATTTTTCAGATTGCAGCAAGCACAGGAATAGAGAGGGGACCTGGGAAGGCTGTCACTCGGGGGCGGGGATGGACACAGGGATGGGAATGGGGGCTAACTCTTACCAAAAGGCCTGCTGAAGGATCTAAGGGGCTGCAGAGCTTCTCCCAAGGACTGTACGAAGTGGACAACCTCTCCAACCATGCAGACAAGGATGTATTTGACCAATGAAGTGAGCGGCAGGAATGTGCTCCCTCTAGTCTGGAGACAGTGCGCCAAGAAGATCCAAACACTCAGCAAGGCAGGAAAGATGAGCGGCCAATATCCTTTCAGACGCCAAGTCCCACAGCCGGACTTGCCCAAAACTCTCCTGCACAGTGCACCTCAGGTTAACACATCTTGCTGCCCCATTCATTCCTCTCACTGCAGGCACCTCACACCCCCAAATGGGCATTCAACACTCACACTCAACCTTGTCTTTGTGCCATTTCACATCCATGTCTCAAAATCACCCTCCACAAATGCAGTCCTTCCCTCTGCTCTGGACCTGGTCGTCCACAGGGAATTTGTGCCCACGTGGTCCCATGGGGCGGAAGTCTTGTTCCAGGAGACTGTGCAGAAGTCTACACCAAACTGCTGTGAGAACCTGAGCCTCCTGAGGCACTGGTGTTCACACATGATGAGAGAGTTTGAGAGAGACAAAACTCTGCCAATAGACCTGCATTAGGAGAGGGTCTAGCCTGCATGCAGTTGGATCTCCGCATCTGTTCCCTGTGCCCTATTGAAGAGCAAATGGCTGATGAGAAGGTGGATCATGCTGGTGTTGTTTCAGCAGCTGCTGGTATTGTTTCTCCATTTGCTCTTCATCAGCCTGCATAAGCTGCTTTTGTACTGTGGTGAAAGTCGGCAGCAGAGGAGTGTAGTTGAAGGTGAATAAAGTGAAATTCAGGTGAATTGACTTCCAAGTAGTTGGCAATCACCTGTCAATCATTGCGTCAAGAATGTGCTTCGTAACAAACAATTCCAAGCATGTAACAAAACTAACTAAGGTAGAAGTCCCACAGCATTTCAGAGTGTGAGTTTCCCAGTAATGAGCAGTTTTAGACACACCAGAAGAATATGTCGTCCTACTAATAGGAAACACCCTTAGTTAGGCGATTGGACCAACAAGGGGAGGCATACGTGTTAATTTTTTCAAGCCACAGAAGCTGAGGGAACAAACAGCAAATACACAGAGAACAATTAGAGGGAAAAATGTTGCCATAGTTGCCAAAACTCGGGGAAGCATAGAGGCAGATTCCATCTAGCAGCCTGGAAGCCAGTTCAAGCTAGCAGACAAGAAGCAAGAGTGCAGAAACATTTGTGGAGGCGGTTAAAACCATATCTTCACTAAACCAAGAGACATTTCCCAGAATAACTCCTCAATTGTGTATAATGTGGTAACTATAAGCTGGCCTTTACTTATAGATATTCACTCTAGAAGTGGATGTTATTTAGGAAGAGGGAAGCCCTGAAAGAGATCAGATATCTGAAATATACTTTGGATCAAAAAGGGTAATTTCTACATCAAATGTGTATAAGTGTTTAATACTTCCTATATGTAACTGCTTTAGATCATTATATTCCCGTGCGTGTATATGTGTCTTTTCATTCTTGTAATAGATAGTTCTTATGAAGTGTTATACTATGACTGGGATGGTTACTTTCTCATTGGATCTTCCATATGACTCCCCACACCATTCTCGTGAACAAAACTATGCACCAACACGAACCAGTGTTCCAAAGTTGGGGTACCCTTGCAGATAACGTCACTTGTGTTTGTGACACACTGGAAGCACTCTCCAAGAAGGAGTGCTGTGCTCAGTAGCCTCAATCTCACTGATCAAAGGCTCCCCAGCCTGTTAGTTTCACTGAAGGAGTTCGTCCAACTGGGCAGTCACCTTGGTGACCCTGGCGAGTTGCTGACAGCTTGTGAATCACCTGTTTGCTGACAGTTAAAGCCAGAACACAGGGTTAAAATACAACTTAATGGAGTTTAATTGCATACCCGGCAGCTGCACACCACTCCCCTTCAGATTTGCATGGGCGAAACTCGGAATTGGGAAAGATTTCAAATTCCCAACCCAATGTAACTTTTAGGGGATTTAATTCCTCCCCTACACCCGAACCCACCTCCCAGTGACTGAGAAAATTCCCTCAATGCATGTTGCAGTAATGATTCTTCAAACTGATTGCCTTTGGAGTCACACCATTGCTTCACCTGTTCACACATGCTCTGTAGAGGGTACTATTTTGTTTCACCTATCTACTGGTTCCAAGTTAGTGAAAAATCCAAAGAAATTTCTGCAGGCAAGAGTAAATATACTGAATGGCAAGGGACATCCGTTTGCTGCTGACAGCAAGATCAGGCTCATAATGTTATAAAACATACCCTGTGCCGAAGAACAGAAGGCCAAGCATCTAGTCTGTCTCCTGTGGGGAGTTTTGAGATGCTTCAACAGTTCCAGATGCCAGCATGATTCCTTTGGACACATAGCATGCAGCTAGGACTGGTTACAAAGGTCATTTGCATATGTGAAGTTTGCACACCCTTCAATGCTCAGGTTTGATCACACTTACAAAAATTACCGAAGGTTTTATTATAGAACAGAAAACAAAGAAAATTACAGCACAGGAACAGGCCCTTCGGCTCCCCAAGCCTGCACCGAACATGCTGTCCGTCTGAACTAAAACCCCCTACCCTTCCAGGGACCATATCCCGCTATTCCCATCCTATTTATGTATTTGTCAAGATGTCCCTTAAAAGTCACTATCATATCTGCTTCCACTACCTCCCCAGGCAGCGAGCTCGAGGTATCCACCACCCTCTGTGTAAAAAACTTACCTTGTATCTCCTTTAAACCTTGCCCCTTAAACTGATGACCCCTAGTAATTGACTCTTCCACCCTGGGAAAAAGCTTCTGACTATCCACTCTGTCCATGCCCCTCATAATCTTGTAGGCTTCTATCAGGTGACCCCTCAACCTCCATCGTTCCAGTGAGAAAAAAACAAATTTCTCCAACCTCTCCTCATAACTAATGCCCTCTATACCAGGCAACATCCTGGTAATTCTTTTCTGGACCCTCTCCAAAGCCTCCACATCCTTCTGGCAGTGTGGTGACCAGAATTGAACACCATAATTCAAGTGCAGCCTAAGGTTCTATAAAGCTGCAACATGACTTGCCAATTTTTAAATTCAATGCCCCGGCCGACGAAAGTAAGCATGCCGTATGCTTCTTGACTACCTTCTCCGCCTGTGTTGCCACTTTCAGTGATCTGTGTACCTAGATCCCTCTGCCTATCAATATTCTTCAGGGTTCTGCCATTTACTGTATATTTCCCATCTGTATTAGACCTTCCAAAATGCATTACCTCACATTTGTCCAGATTAACCTCCATCTGCCATCTCTCCACCCAAGTCTCCAATCGATCTATATCCTGCTGTACCCTCTGGTGGTCCTCGTCGCTATCCACAATTCCATCAACCTTTGTGTCATCCACAAACTTACTAATCAAACCAGTTACATTTTCCTCCAAATCATTTATACATATTACAAACAGCAAAGGTCCCAGCACTGATCCCTGAGGAACGCCACTAGTCACAGCCCTCCATTCAGAAACACACCCTTCCACTACTACCCTCTGTCTTTTATGACTGAGCCAGTTCTGCATCCACCTTGCCAGCTCACCTCTGATCCCATGCGACTTCACCTTCTGTACCAGTCTACCATGAGCGACCTTGTCAAAGGCCTTACTGAAGTCCATATAGACAACATCCACTGCCCTACCCTCATCAATCATCTTCATCACTCCCTCAAAAGACTCAATCAAGTTAGTGATATATGAACACAGTTCAATTTTATTTACATTTGTTTATATAAAAAGCTTCCTAGTCAGAACCTGTGTCTTCCTGTTAAATTCCATGGGAGGTGCCTTACTCCATTATGACACCAGACTAGGATTAGCATTGCAACAGCGGACAGGAACCCACATTCTTAGGTCCCACATTCTGTTTTATAGATTAACTAATATGGTTTTTAATTTATTTATTAGTCACAAGTAGGTTTACATTAACACTGCAATGAAGTTACTGTGAAAATCCCCTAGTCGCCACACTCTGGAGCCTATTCGGGTACACTGAGGGAGAATTTAGCATGGCCAATCCAGCTAACCAGCACGTCTTTCAGACTTGTCGTTGAAGAAGGTGAGCTGTTCAGAATAAGATTCAATCTGTAAAGGCGCAACTCTCATTTACTTTAACGTGAATGGAAACCTCGGGCGAGGCATTAAAACAATTTTGTTTTATACTTCCGTTACCTGTAGTCAGGAATGTCTGCCGTTCTGTAATGGAGTTCAAGCACTGAAGTCCTTCCGGGACTTACAGAATGTATCAAATGCCCCACCTGTGACAGAGCTTCAAAGACAATCCAGATGTGACTTCACTCCAGTGGAAAAAGCCACGATCATTCACTTCTATTCCCAATGTTGCTGGGACAGGGGGCTTACTGAATGAGACACGTTTCTGTCTGAAGTAAAGCTACAAGATCTTACTCTGCACAGGCTCCAGAAGTTTCATTCCCTTCTTTCAGAAGTAGGAGGAGAAAAGTGAGCTTTTCCCACGCTTAAACATGCCACTTTATTTTAGGTATGAACAACAATGCTTCACACAAATATAACCTTTAACCATTTCACTCCAGATTTCAGTTAAGTGCCCTTAGACTGGATGTTATCTTTGTGTGCGCCCTCATTAAAATGTCATGTTTACATTTTTTTCCCCCCTCAGCTACCTCAAGCATAACATTTCTTTTCACTCAAAAATATTCAGGGCATGTAGACACAATTGTCCTAACTCAATGCCATGAAATTTGCCCAGTGTGACTTCCAGAGCTGATTCTTAACTGCTTCTCTCAGTCAGCATTGCGGGTTGTTTTGAATCCTGCTTCAAGCATCAGAGGAAACCTTAGCACAACATGAGGCTATGAAAGAATCAACTATTAACTGTTAGCAATCTATAATGAAAACATACCCTGCCGGAAATGTCAGTCATTATCTGAAGGAGGAATATATGTAAATGTTTTGAGTGGGGGTCCCCAGCAGAACAGGCATGGGTGAGCCAGCAGCCCCTTTAGTGCTAGATACTATACAGAGGACACCGCAGACATAAAGAATAAAATGAAGAGTACATCGGAGAATACCTTAGCATAAAGCCTCAAGGGCAAAACTGATCAATTTGGTTTCGAGGGTGGCCTTTTTCTTTATTCATTCAAGGGATGTGGACTTCGCTGGCTAGGCCAGCATTCATTGCCTAACCCTCAATGTCTTTGAGAAGGCGGTGATCTGTAGCAGTTTGATACCAATCAAGGGCTTGCCCTGCCAATTCAGAGGGCAACTAAGAGTCAACCATGTTGCTGTGGACTTGAAATCAAATGTAGGCCAGACCGGATAAAGATGGCAGATTTCTTCCCCTAAAGGGCATTAGTGAACCTGATGGGTTTTTAAAAACATCCAGATAGTTTCATAAGCCTTATTAATGAGATTAGCATGCTATTCCAGATTTGAATTCCTCCAGCGAAAACAAGTCTCCAGATCAGTAATCCAGGTCTTTGGACCACTGACACACATCACCTACTATCCTTGATTATGTGCACGGGGGAAGCCAGATTAGAGCACTCCTTTAATGAGTTAAACCTCAAAGGATATAAGCAGTATAAACAGCACTATTTACACAAAAAATTACAAACTGCACAATATTATGATATTGGCAAGATAAAAAAAAATAGTTCATCTATGATGAAGGACTGGAGATGATTGGGGTTTATTCTGGAGTTGTTTGTGAGAGAATCCTATCATGTCTGTCGCCTAATGTTTATTGATTTATCTCGTAATCAGCCACATTAAGCCAACAGATCAGACAAGTTTTGATCTGTGGTAATTCCTTTTTGTTATCAGTGAGTCAAAAGTTAACTTGCACATCATATTCGGGACACGGTCATAAATACTGACAGATTTGACATTGGATGAATCATACCCCACAGACTTCTGTAAATGGAAAAATAAAAATCATTTTAATTGTTAAAAAACATTTAGTTATGAGCTGGATTTAACAAGAATTTAGATTGGCTGAGAAACGTTATAAATCACAAAATAAACATGTGCTTGCACTGGGCTTTAGGGGGAAAACCAGTGTTCTCCATCAGAGCTGCAGCTGCAAATATAAGAAAATCACAGATAGCAACACAGAATAAATATAAACCTTGTACATAAATAAATAGCAGAAGACAAGCATTCTAATCACAGAAATGGAAGTTGATGGAGGTTTCAGGTCAAGGTCCATTTTACCGCTCTCCATCGCATACCAAAAATAACCCCTCATGCAACAAACCAGCAATTCGTTAAATGGCTGTCTAAACTCTCTCTACAATGTAATTTTTGTTGGTAAAAGCACACACAGTTAAGACACAGAGATCATCAACACTGATGAAAATAAGAGGATGCTTGGTATTTCAGGGACCTAGAATCGTTCTAGGATTTAAAAGAAAACTTAACAGGTTGGAGGAAGGCAAGAATCACAAAGATAAAAGGGGGAGAAATTTGTTTGTGTGGCACCGCTTCTCAACAGAATCCCGACAGTGCAGAGGACGCCATTTGGTCCAATGAGTCTGCCCCGATACTCCTGACAGAGTATCTTACCCAAGCCACTTCCCCCGCCCTATCTCTGCAAGCCCACACATTTACCATCAAACTAACCTACACATCTTGGGACACTAAGGGGGCAATTTTACCATGGCCAATCCACCTAACCTGCACTTCTAGCAATACCACGCAGGTGTCATCGATTCCCCAGGGGAAGGCAGAACCACAGGCCACTTTCTCCTCAGCTCCTGTGACATTCTTCAGCTGGGGAAAATGGCATCGATTTGCATAGCGCCAATAGAATGAATCCTCGTTCCCCCTGCCCTCAAAAAGACTTTGACAATTTTGAGATCCCAGGAAAAAAAAAAGTTAGAATTGGAGACCATGCAATGAGTCACAATTTGAACACAGTGAGGATGCTCTGAGGAGGTGGATTGTCATGATGTGGAGATGCCGGTGTTGGACTGGGGTGAACACAGTAAGAGTTTTAACAACATCAGGTTAAAGTCCAACAGGTTTATTTGGTAGCAAATGCCATTAGCTTTCGGAGGGAGGGGTTTACAGTTTGGGTAGAAGATTCAGAGAAATACTGACCATAGAAACAATGATATAATGGAAACACAGTAAAGGCTGTGACGGGAGAGAGGGGAAGACAGACAGAAAGGTAGAAGCGTGGGAGGTGAGAGGCATGAGAGAAAGACAACAAACTGAACTTTCATCTCTATTACCTGGATTTAATGAAAATTTGGAGTGAGTGAGGATGTGGATAGCGCATCTCTCACTTTGTATCACCAGGTTATTAAAAAAAACATTCTGGTTTTGAAACTGTGTCACCTTCTCACAATCAGATTAGTCAGAGTGCACCACACAGTAAAGCTATGTCTTGATATACTGACCTCACTAATAATGCCATGTAACTCTAATTAGCTATTTGCAGTATTGCCAAGGTTGTCCTGCTTTCTATCAAGCTAACTGATCTGTCAGAATCACTTGACTTATTCTGTGCGTCCTATTGCTGTGATTGTTATCCGAGGTCAGGGAGCACCAGTTTCTAAAGCAGCTTATCTGTCCCATGTATCCATTAATGCTCCAGTATTGTGGCATAATTGTATGCTTCTAGCTCCGAGGCTTGACATTGGATTAGCCAAGAGGCAATTACAATCCTCATAATTTATATTGCCCACATTTAACATGGTCAGGATCATAGGCATTAGTTACAAAAGGACACTTGTGTCATATCAAGCAGGTCAATTATTTCAAGCACATTATGGCTGCAGCACAAGAGGAGGCCATTTGGTCCATCACATCTATGCAGTCATTCTGCAAAAGCAACTCAGGTAGTCCCACTCACCTGCTCTTTCCCTGTAGCCTTGAAAATTTCTTCCCTTCAGGGTATCTGATTCCCTTTTGAAATTCCCTTCCGCAATTGAATCTGCCGCCATTCTGTTCAGGCAGTGCAATACAGATTGTAACCACTGCTCCGTAAAATAGTTCTCCCTTGTGTCACCTTCAGTATATTTTTGCGTATCATTTTGAAATTGTGTGCTCTAGTTCTCAACCCTTCCACTGGTGCGAACAGTTTCTCCCCATCTACTTAGTATGAAAACCTCCATCAAATCTCCCATCAACCTTCTCGTCTCTCAGGAGAACAACCCAAGCTTCTCAAATAGATCGCCTAACTGAACTCCCTCATCCCAGGAACCACTCTTGTAAATCTTTTCTGCATTCTCCTTAAACCCTTTATAAAGTGTTGCAGTGCTTCACTTGAACCAGTGTTTTATAACGGTTCATTATTATTTGCTTCTACTTTATGCCTCTATTTACAAACCTCAGGATCCAATTTGACTTCTTAAACTCTTTGTCTACCTGTTCTGCCACCTTAAATGATTTGTACACATATACCCCCCTGGTCCCTCTGTTCCCACACCTCCTTTAAATTGTGCCCTTCAATCTATATTCCCTTGCCTCATTCTTCCTACCAAAATGCATCTCTTCGCATTTCCTGTCGCTTTCCCTTCCTCATCTGCCACTGCAGTTCCATTCGAAAGACTAAAAAGTAATTTGCATTTAATGAAATTGCTTCACTAAAGTAGAAATATAATGGTAGTCTTGGCTCTCTCACTTTCCAACCAACCCAAAGGGACCAGCAGTAATATGCCCTCTAGCTACACCATCCTAAAGAATTGCTTAAAGAGTCTTGGAGACATGATGATAGACTCCACCAAAACATGCAACACACAAAGTCTCTCCACAATCTAACCGACTGACCGCTGAGGGTGGGCTGAAAAATAAACAACCAGCAGCAAGACATACTCATCTGAGCGAATAAGTAGGTGCCTTGCAGTAACCAGGCGGGTTTCATCGAAATTATAGAAACCATACAGTGCAGAAGGAGGCCATTTGGCCCACTGAGTCTGCATCAACAACAATCCCACCCAGGCCCTATCCCCGTATCTCCATATTTACCTGCTAATCCCTCTAACCTACGCATCCCGGGACACTAAGGGGCAATTTAGAATGGCCAATCAACCAAACCTGCACACATCTTTGGAGTGTGGGAGGAAACCGGAGCACCCGGAGAAAACCCACGCAGACACAGGGAGAATATGCAAACTCCACACAGACAGTGACCCAAGCCTGGAATTGTACCCAGGTCCCTGCAGCTGTGAGGCAGCAGTGCGAACCACTATGCTTGCGTGCCGCCCATGGCTAATGGTGTGCTGGGACAGACCCAGGCCAACAGGCTTGGCAGAGATGTAAAGTTGCACTGGTTTTTGGTCATGGAGATATTGTATCCCCAACATGCGTTCCCCAATAAGGAGCAACACAACACCACGGCGGTCTCAACTATTGCTAATTGTCTGCACTCAGAGCAGATACCACTTATACTTAGCTTGTTTATAAAAGGGCCAGGTGATAAATAAAATTGCTGGGTCTACGCATGAGCACAAATAAGGACCAAGCAACTGAATGGAGATACTGACAAACCTGGTGAGAATTTATGCTTTGTACTGTAACTCGAATTGATTTCCGGAGATCATTTTTAGTCTCGGCAAGACCTTTTCCTGCAAATTATCTGCACATTGTTAAGGGGAAAGAAAATCTACCACACTGATCGGCAATAATGTAAGTGGAGCCGGTGATGACAGTTAAAAGGCACAAATGAAATCAGGTCAATCTCAATGCATTTTGGAGAGGTCACAGACAGAAAACAACCCCAGATTCTGCATAAATTGGAACCAATTCAACAACCTGCTTCTAAGAGGCCACAAGAGTGGAGAATGAGAACAGACTTGGAACAGTCAATATGAGTTTGACCCATTATTCTAGTCATAGTCAGACTCAAAGATAAACAATGCCGAGCCAAGAGACAAAAGATCAAAATTGCAGAACGCAGACCGAAGTGTACTAAATGATGTTTGTATGGAAGTAAACATGGGACTAATCTGAGGTGTGAAATTTCCATTCATTAGCCATGTACATTATGGCAAAAATCACATAACAAGCTCCAAATTGTATGTGTTAAGTGGGCTGTTGAAAGCTCCTAAGCTGTGGTAATATGTAATGCTTTGCTTATTGGCTGTTCCGATTTTTCTCTATTTTGTCCTAGCTCTTTTTTATTGTCCCTTCACAAGAAGGCTTAGGTTTAAAATTGAAAGTTAATTTACCATCTGTTGGTCCAAAGATATAAAGAGAACTCCATAGAGGCCCCTTAATGCCAGCACTCAGGGTGGTAGTGAAAACAAACCAAAAAGACTATTTATTTCCCAATTTTCTCCTATCCTCAGTTGTTATCTACTTGGTAAATGGCACTGGGTGGTCTCTTGTATTTTAGTCAAGCAGTCATTTTTTTCCTGTGTATGTCTTGTGGATGAGATCTATCAACATGTTATCTTGAACCCTAGTTATCTATCCCTTCTTGTTCCAGGGAGACGACCTGTAAGGCATTTCGATTGAAGTTGCACTGAGCATCATGCCCAGGAACTTCAGGGACTGCATGGCTCAGTCGCTCATCTGAAACTCACTGAGCCATTGGCAAGCTAAGGCCTTCGGCTGGGTTAGCCTCAGGCAGATTGTCCTCTGGCTCCTCTCACTCTTCACTGGGAGACGTGAAATCATGAAATGCAAATAGAAGGATGGATTACAACTTAGAGTGGAGACCCCTTTTGAATGAATCCTGTTGACTGATGCCAGGCATGCATATCCTCTCTGTCTCACATATAGTGCCACGGAATTAAATCAAACTGGATTACAGGTGAGAATAATACAGAAGACTGCTTGAGAACTATTGTGAAACTCCAATGCATGCAACACCATTCCACCACAAAGGGAGGATGAAATCAGACTACATCAACAGTGCAAAACAGGGTTGAGTAAATTGGCAGATGATTTTTCATCATTGTTACAATCCCAGTTGATGTTATAACTGTTCAGGAAGATCTCAGGATGGGACACTGATTCAAAAGACCATGACATTTAATTTTTTTTACAAAACGTAGAGGAACAGAGTAACAGGACTGCCAATTAGGAAAAAAAAAATTCATTAAAACATAAAACATATGATTATGATACAATACTCCTTTACTCCCCGCTTAGCTTCACAAATGTATACGGTTTTCAAAAATAACATCCCACTCTGAACCAAATGGCCGATATCTCTCAACAAATCTTTTCTGGATTTCTCTCACAGTCCCCCGATAATTGTCACATAAGAGTTTCCAAACTTCACTCCCAAAAAGACACGCTTTAAAATCTACTTTCAAACAGTGCTTTCCATTCAAAGACATGCGAGTTAGGCCGATTGGCCACGACAAATTGCCTCTTAATATCAGGGGGGCTAACTTGGTAAATAAGTGGGTTTATGGGGATAGGGCTTGGATGGGATTGTGGTCGGTGTAGATTCGATGGGCCAAATGGCCTCCTTCTGCACTGTGGCAATTCTATGATCAGCTGTTTGCATTAAGAATCCAGTCCAGGTTTTCCAACTATCTTTTCAAAGAAAGCATCCGCTCCACTTTTAACAAAAATTCCAGCACCAGGTCTTCCAGGTCTCTTTTCAGGCTTTCTTTATCTTGAATTGCAACATGTATCCAAAATTCTGCACAAACTCAGATTACTATTGCTTCAAACACTGGAAATAAGGACGCCAAACCTTGTGGTTGCTTCAGATATGTGGCTTGTCTGTAGCCAAGCTCATCAGCTCTTCTCTTCCCAGGTTTTCTATGGTTCTATCATGGATGAGAGGGGTGTGGAGGGATATGGTCCAAGTGCAGGTCAGTGGGACTAGGCATAAAATGGTTCGGCACAGACAAGAAGGGCCAAAAGGCCTGTTTCTGAGCTGTAATTTTCTATGGTTCTATGGTCTGCCTTGGGACTTCCATAATCAGTATCCTGCCCCCAAGGCAATTCCTCTTTGATCTTTTTCTTCAATATTCGTGGAGATGCTTTTCTATTCCCTGGTTTCTAAAACTCACTGTCCTTTAGTTCCTCTAGAGTTTGCTTTTGTGCACCTTACTCCATGTATGGCTTTTCTGCTTCGAGCAGAGCGGAGAACTGTTCATCTTCTCACTTCCGAGCCCCAACTGCTATAAATCCAACTAAAACAAGCATTCATACCTAAAGATGCCCCTGGTTGCTAGGCAACACCTTTAACTTCTCCCAGCTTGTTTCCTTTTCATGCCATAACCCCCTCTAAGCACAGCAGAAGCACCGTTTAAACTGACCACACAAACACCTTTGTCTGGCATGAATCGAACTATAGGTTTTTGATTTGATTTGATATGATTTATTATTGTCACATGTATTAACATAGTGAAAAGTATTGTTTATTGCACCTATACAGACAAAGCATACTGTTCATAGAGAAGGAAACGGGAGAGTGCAGAATGTAGAGTTACAGTCATAGCTAGGGTGCAGAGATAGATCAACTTAATGCAAGGTAAGTCCATTCAAATGTCTGACAGCAGCAGGGAAGAAGCTGTTCTTGAGTCAGTTGGTACGTGACCTCAGATTTTTGTATCTTTTTCCCGAAGAAAGAAGGTGGAAGAGAGAATGTCCGGGGTGCGTGGGATCCTTATTTATGCTGGCTGCTTTGCCGAGGTAGCGGACAGTGTAGACAGAGTCAATGGATGGAAGGCTGGTTTGCGTGATAGACTGGGCTTTTGTAGTTCCTTGCAGACTTGGGCAGAACAGGAGCCATACCAAGCTGTGATACAACCAGAAAGAATGCTTTCTATGGTGCATCTGTAAAAGTTGGTGAGAGTCGTAGCTGACATGCCATATTTCCTTCGTCTTCTGAGAAAATAGAGGCATTGGTGGGCTTTCTTAACTATAGTGTTGGCATGGGGGGACCAGGACAAGTTGTTGGTGATCTGAACACCTAAAAACGTGAAGCTCGCGATCCTTTCGACTTTGTCCCCGTTGGTGTAGACAGAGACATGTTCTCCTTTATGCTTCCTGAAGTCGATGACAATCTCCTTCATTTTGTTGACATTGAGGGAGGGATTATTGTTACTGCACCAGTTCACCAGATTCTCTATCTCATTCCTGTACTCTGTCTCATCATTGTTTGAGATCCGACCCACTATGGTGGTGTCATCAGCAAACTTGAAAATCGAATTGGAGGGGAATTTGGCCACACAGTCATAGGTGTATAAGGAATATAGTAGGGGGCTGACAACACAGCCTTGTGGGACACTGGTTTTGATGATGATCGTGGAGGAGGTGTTGTTGCCTATCCTTACTGATTGTGGTCTGTGAGTTAGGAAGTTCAGGATCCAGTCGCAGAGGGAGGTGCCGAGGCCTAGGCCACGGAGTTTGGAGATGAGCTTTGTGGGAATAATAGTGTTGAAGGCTGAGCTCTAGTCAATAAATAGGAGTCTGACATTGGTGTCCTTGTTAGCTAGCTGTTCCAGGGTTGAGTGCAGGGCCAGGGAAATGGCATCTGCTGTGGACCTGTTGCGGCGGTAGGCAAACTGTAGTGGAATTAGATAGTCCAGGAGGCTGGAATTGATTCGCGCCATGACTAACCTTTCGAAGCACTTCATAATGATGGATGTCAGAGCCACCGGCTGACAGTCATTAAGGCACGCTGCTTGGTTTTTCTTAGGTACCGGGATGATGGTCGTCTTCTTGAAGCAGATAGGGACCTCAGATTGTTGTAAAGAGAGGTCGAAGATGTCTGTGAATACTCCCGCCAGCTGATCCACACAGGATCTGAGTGCACGTCTGGGTACCCCATCCGGGCCAGTCGCTTTCCGTGGGTTGACCTTCAAGAAAGCTGCTCTGACATCTTTAGTAAGAAGTTTAACAACACCAGGTTAAAGTCCAACAGGTTTATTTGGTAGCAAAAGCCACACAAGCCACACAAGTCCAACGCCGGCATCTCCACATCCTGACATCTTTACCCTTCCTTACACGGATACGCCAAATTAAACTCACTTGAAACTATACCTTATTTTGAATCTTTGAGAATACACACATAGCTCATCTAAAACTACCGCTGCTTTCCTGACATTGTGCCCAATCGTCTTTTTGCTGATGTCCACGGATAATTCAAACAACTTCTTGATAATATTTTCAAGTCGATTGAAAATAAAAACTGGCACAATGCACAACAAGCTGCTGATTCACTCACTATGGATATATTTCACATTGCTGGCACGGGCCAACTTCACCCAATGGGACTTTTCACTGCCTTGCATCAAAGGCTCTGCAATGATGGTGTGAGGTGTGAACTGTGTGCAGCCTGTGAGGGGGAAGTCTCCCTGTGGATGTGAAATGGGCACTGTTTAACAATGAGTGCCTTCAGAGCATTTTATTCAAAAGTAGTGTTGGAGTGAAATCAAAGTAAAGGACACAAAATGGTTACCTGGCACACAAAATGGACTCTGGGAAAAGACATTAAGAGGCACTAAACTTTGGGCACAGACATTGCACAAAGAGTTAAAACCTGTCGTGTTTAAATTACTGCAGGAAACAGGTCAGACCTTGAGGCACCTTAAACTTGAGATAAAAGCAGACCCAGAACAAGGAGTTTGATCACGAGATCAGCCACTGATGGGGGACATAAATGCATGAATGTATACAACAAGGTCAGCCATTGATAGAGGACATAACTGCATAAATGTATCTACTCTATGTACTGTCAATATCCATACTTGTCTACTCAACTTGTAACGCTGTGCTAACAGCTAATGTCCGGACTGTCTATTATCTAAAAAGTATAAAAGATGCTCAACTACCATTGTGTAGTTGAGAAGGTGACTGCCTGCACTGCAGAGTGCCAGCGCTTCTCCCAAAGCTTTATCCGAATAAAACTGTTTGTTGAACCTCCAAGTCTGACTCCGAAGTGGTGAATTTCCCACAACAGCAGGATGGTGAAGGCATGTCACATTCTTAGCTGCACATTCCACGGAATTAAGCAGGAGCACTAACCGGTGAGGCTGGTTCTGAACAGCGCCAGGGACTCAGGTTCGATTTTGGCCTCGCATCACTGTCTGTGTGGAGTTTGCACATTCTCCCACTGTCTGCGTGGGTTTCTTCCGGTGCTCCAGTTTCTTCCACAGTCCATAGGTGTGCTCGCTAGATGGATTGGCCATGCTAAATTGTCCTTTAGTGGCTAAAGATGTGTAGATTAGGTGGATTAGTGGGGTAAATATGTGGGGTTGTGCGGATAAGGCTTGTCGGAGAGTCAGTGCAAACTTGATGGGCCGAATGGCCTCCTTCTGCGCTATAGGGATTCTATGTGAATGATCAGTCCTGCCCAAGATTGCCCCACTATCCAGTTTTGCGAAACACTTGGAAAAATGATTATATCCATACACACATATATATGTGGCTGCTGCATGTCACAAGCCAAGTTGGTTCAAGTCAATGGATTAAGTTCTGTTGCTATTTAGTCAAATTATTCTGGAGTAGACACTTTTACTCCCAGAACCAGGTTGAACTTGGGCAACATGGTGGCACAGTGACTAGCACTGCTGCCTCACAGTGCCAGGGACTCGGGTTCAATTCCCGCTTGGATCACTGTCTATGCGGAGTCTGCACATTCTCCCCATGTTTGCGTGGGTTTTCTCTCTGGATGCTCTGGTTTCCGAAAGACGTGCTGGTTAGGTGCAGTGGCCATGCTAAATTCTCCATCAGTAGCTGAACAGGCGCCGGAGTGTGGCGACTCGGGGATTTTCACAGTAAATTCATTGCAGTGTTAATGTAAGCCGACTTGTGATACTAATAAATAAACTTTAACTGCAGGGAGCGCACCAACTGAACTGGATTTGATTTAGAAATTCATGGGGAATAAAGCTGCTAATTCAACAATCGCAAAATCTCACGGTCATTCCTAATCTCAGCTGTGCTATCAGGAATGTGGCAGGGGGGCGGGGGTGAACAGGATGGGAAAACGGGAGTTAACTCTTCGCAAACAGGAAGACATTCTTGTGCTTTTCTTAATGACATTTCATGGATGATACTGGCATGTCACTCATCTTAGCGGATGCTAAGAGACATGAGAATACGGAGAGGCAGAAAAGTAAATCTGCAAATGAAGGAAACAGATGAGCAAGAACCCAAAAAAGAAATTGATGTTAAATATTTCAGACCGAATTCGAAAGATTTCCAAAACCAAGCGTACACTGGTGATAATGTGCGACTCTGCAAGCTGTCTTCCACGTCAATTTGCTGTACATAAAGGCATCAAATGCTGAAATCAATATTTTCACTTTGCAAACTTTTATTAACTATGCTCGAGTCTCAAGTTACATCCCAGAAAGCCAAGCTGACCCTTAGCTTGGCTCAAGTTCGAAGTTTTCTGGCTCCCCCACCTCCCATTCGAGGGGAAGGAAATGGCAATGCTGGTGCAGTCGAGCATGTTCCTTTCAGACTGGGGCTGAAGTGGGCCTGTTGATGCAAACAAACCAGCGGAACAGCTGACCCTGCATGGCAGGAGCAGAAAAAACAAAATGGAAAACCAACATTTCTCCCCCTCATTCCTCACCTTGACAAGAACAGATCGTCCAATGAAAGGACAAAGTGGAGCACTCTCAAAATGTCATCAGAGCGCTGACTAATGTTGCTTTCGTTTCAATGCACAAGGAATAAAGCTATTAAAATGCCATTCATCTTAATTTCGCAAAACCCGAATGTTGAAAGGCAAAGGAATATTAAAGCACCATATAAATTGCTCATGAACTGAAGATTGGGACTGACAACAATTTACCGTTGCAGTATGTATTTGCAGGTTATATAATGATGCATTTTGACTCTGAATCGAATCGGTGTTTTCTGGCTTTTCCATTTTCAGATTCTCTGCATCAAAAAAAATCTATCGTGAGCTGGAGGGCTCCAAGTAATTGTAGAACTTGCAATAAACTTAAGATGCCAGGAAGGAATCATTGAGCAATCCCCCAATAAAGAAAAACCAGCCCAATCCTGCAAGTATCACAGGTCAAAGATTCTGCACTCCATTCCAATTCATGTACTCTGCGGTTTAAAGCCCGGGATCACAGCCTGCCTCCACTAAATGCACTGCCTCTGACTCTCCTTGCACTTTAAGAGTTAAATCCCACAGTTCATATACAAATGTTAGACTAAGGAGTGATGTGAAAGTGCAGTTTAATGTATCTGTTTGAGAGATGGTGTGAATGTTTCTGTGTGACGATGTGCGAATGCTTCTGTGCAGGGTAGGAAAGCTTTGCATCAGAATGAGTATGTTTCTGTGTGAGGGGGTAAGTGTTTCTGTGCGGGAGCGAGTGTGTTTCTATGCGAGTGGGTAGAAAAGAGTATGATTGCAACAGTCCCTTTTTGCCTGTACTCCAAAAGATCCTACTGAAGGATACCTGTAATTGTTACTGCAATGCAGGAGGAAGACTAAACACTGTTCCCTGCTAAAAACCATGCATTCACCTGCTTAGTGCCCACCTTCATCCCGCCCCTGCTGCATCTGGTCTTCAATCAGAGTCATCAGTTAGTTTGGAAAATGCCATAAAATCAAAATCTGCTTGGTATTTTGTGACCGTGTTACATTAAACCTGCCCAATACGGCTGATGCGTTCCAACTTAACTTAAAGGGATAATTGGTGTAAAATGTATTATTTATTCTTCTCAGTTTGGACTCTTGGGGAGGGAATTTCCAGCCGCACTCATCCCAAGACCGCAAAGTCCCACCTGAGGCTTGAAACAGACCTTTGCATGGCCTGTGTCACGCCCGCTACTATTCCCGTAGTGGCTGGGACAGGAAAATTCCATCCTTGGTCTGAAGGCTTGCAGGTTTGTTACTTGCATGGTGAACTTTTCTCTGCCGAGAGAAGATCTCGCCAGATTCCGTACACTGATCCTATCAGCTTCATCTTTCATAATGCGTGTGGACGTCTGTGGTTCAGACAATTACAACGACGAGAAATCCTATATAAATCACTAGCTGTGGTGTAGTTGAGATGTGGAGGCAGGGTTCCATGCCAATACTGTATACCAAGGCCAATTCTGTAATCAGGAGGCTTGTTGTATTTGTGTAATGTTCTAACTATCATGAGAACTAGGAGCAGGAGTAGCCAATTTAGCCCCTCAAGTCTGCTTCGCCATTTAATATGATCATGGCTGATCTAATCTTGGCCTGAACAGCACTTACCTGCCCAATCACCAGAGCCCTTAAAACCCTTACTAATTAAAAATCAGTCCACCTTTTCCTTAAGTTATGTTAGGGGGCCTGGGCTGCAACAGAAAAAGGAAAAGAACTTGGTTTTCACATGTAGAAACTAACACAACAGATTTTATTGAAGAGCTGCTCTCTGTCTGCATCTAGGTTACAAAATTAAACATCAACTTGTGAAACACCCTAACACCACCATCAAATCATGTGATCAGGTCTTAAAGCAACCTGCAGTCCTTTTAAATATATAATATCCCTCCCTCTTTACTTCTGTGGTCATGACAACAAATTACTACAATGTTATACATAGGATCAATAATACTTTAGATACAATACTATGCATCATGAATCATTATACACAGTCAATCAGGAGGACATCTATTCCTCTTTGGTTGTATACGACATTCTGGAATTTGGCTGTTCTTGACCCTAGAAGTATGATTTGAAACTTCAGCAGACACTTCTTCTCTTGAAACTAATTCTGTGTCATTCTCACATGCTATAGTAACAAAGATACAATCATAAGGCAACTCAGATTCAGCTAAGTCTTCCATTGTAGTATTCACAACACTAAGGACTAAAGAAGCTGGTACTTCTGGAGATGATTCTGAGAAATCATTTTGAGATGATAAATAATTGGTCAGCATGGCATCACCAAACTAGTTCATCATCCATTTGAACTGTAAGAAATTGGACCTGTTGTTGCTAAAACTGTGACTGGAACCCATTTCTTATTTGTGGCATAATTATGTGCGAACACTTGGTTTTCTGGTTGAAATGAGCGTTGTTTTGCCTTCACTTCTCATCCAGCAACTTGGGTTTGCTGCTGACACTGGTGACGAAAGTGGACAATTGATATACATCCAGGTGTTTTTTTTATCTTTTCCATTAAACTGAAAAAAATTGTTGGGGTCTAGTCTGGCTTCCTAATATCACTTGGGATTCTGGTCCAGGGCCCTGACAATGCTCTACTATCTCTGAAATTTCTGAAGGTAATAAATCAAACGCAGTTCTCAGCTTTCTCTTTAAGAATAGTAACGCAGATGAACTTTGTCAGATGAATAGTGTCTCGACAAGATATCAAAAAGTTATTCAAATGACATGAAAATGAACCTTGCTCTTTTGAAACTTTTAAAGAATGTTTCAAGGATGGTACAAATCTTTCAGCTAATCCCTTGATTGGTGGACGATAAGTGTAGATTTTATTTGCCGAATACCATTTAGTTTGAGGTAGTCCCCAAACTCTTATGAAGTAAACTGTGAACCATTATTGCTAACAACCTGTTCTGGTTTACCAAATCTTGCAAAAAGTTTGTCAAGTTTTTCAATGGTTTGTTCAGATGTAATAGATCTCATGATAACAACTTCTGGCCATTTTGAATGTGCATCAATTATGACCAAGAACATGTAGTCCTCAAGCGGACCAGCAACATTTACATGGCATTTTAGGCCATTCCCAAGGGTGTAACGGAGACAAAGGTGGTGTACTTCTTATTTATGCATAGGATTGACAATATTTTTCTTCAATCTGAGCATCCAGACCCGGCCACCAAAAATAACTACATGCTAATTCCTTCATCTGGACTACACCAGACTGTCCTTCACATAGTTGTTCAAGACTCCTTGGACGGTTAACTCAAGCTTTTAAATAAGGATGTGGACGATGCGTTTCAGCTTTCATTCCCTTCAATACCACATCCATCACCTTCCCCATCACAGGATATTTCTGGTATGTCTCTGATGGTAAATGACCCGCTAGCAAAAAATAATAATAAGTTATGAACAGCTTGTTTGCAATTTTATTCTCTTGTACAAATGACTGAAACCATTCTGCATGGGAACTCCATGATCCATTTTCTTAATTGAAAGGCCCCATGCATCCAAATCAATCCACCATTTCTCTTGCAGGCACTTGCAACTCAAGACTGCTCAGTAAATATTTGTTTTTACTGTCTTCCCACGACTCAATTTTTTAATATGGAGATCATTGACTTAATGTTTTAGTTTTTAAATGACCCCAGCTGTTCAGCAAAGCATCGCCCTTTTTCAAATATGCCAGATAATGCCTGGAATCTCATCCTTTTCTGATTGGAAAAACCCCCTTCTTTTAAAAACACACAGGAGAGATTTTTTCTTTCTTGAGTAGAGCTGGCACTGGCACTTTAACCTTTAATCCTCTTGATGCTTCTCCCCAGTCTCCCAATATTCAAAATTTGAGGGCCCACAGTTTTTTTTCTTACTCCTTTAGGGTCTTACATCGATGAAACAAAATTCCGATTCACCGTCAATTGTCTTTTTGTAATGTCCTAACTTTGTTAGGGTTGTGGGTTTTAGCAGAAAAAGAAAAGGACTTGGCTTAAAGTTAAAGTTTATTTATTAGTCACGAGTAGGTTTACATTAACACTGCAATGAAGTTACTGTGAAAATCCCCTAGTTGCCACACTCCGGCGCCTGTTTGGGTACACTGAGGGAGAATTTAGCATGGCCAATGCACCTAACCAGCACGTCTTTCGGACTGTGGGAGGAAACCGGAGCACCTGGAAGAAACCCTCACAGACACAAGGAGAACGTGCATACTCCACACAGACAGTGACCCAAGCTGGGAATTGAACCCGGGTCCCTAGTGCTATGAGGCAGCAGTGCTAACCACTGTGCCACCATGCTGCCCTGCACACACAGATCCAAACTAACACACAACAAGTTTTATTGAAGAGCTGCTCTCTACACGGCAGCAAGTACAAAACTGGAAGTAAAACAGCAGCTTGAGCACACATCGTAATGACATCTCCATCAAATCATGTGATCAGCTCTTAAAGCAACCATGCATCCTCTTTGAATATATAAGAATTTAGACCATCAATCCAGCAACATGGCCTCTGATAATTGATTTCTCTTGTCTGAAAAAGTCTGTTCCCATTCTCCTGTAGGTAAGTGTGGTAATAAGTGCTGACGTTAAGTAGTTTTACATCACTGTATCTTTGGAGAGTTAAGCAAGTCCCTACAGTCGAGTGAGAGTACTTTGTGTTTCCCCAGAAGATTTGTTGACCCAACTATGGAGGCAAAACATTGCGAGTGTCACAAGAAAACAGAACAATAAATGGGTGATAATCCAATTGGGGCTCACACATGGCACTGAGTGTGAGATTCCAATTCCCGCCTTCGGCCATGTATACCAAGGCATGTTCGTTTCTTTTACCCTGTTTTTTTTCCAGTCATGTAGAGGCCACAAGAGCAGAATCTTTCTTTTGCATGCTTGTCCTGAAAAAAAGCAGCCTCACATGATATATTCCAGGAGTTTGCCATTTGGTGCCAGCTTGTGTAGACACCTTGGTGTCCTTGGAAACCAGAGCAAAAGAAACACACAAAAACTCTAATAAGGCAGATAAATCAACAAAACGTTTGACATTATAATGTCTGGTTAATGTAACCTGTTTCTCAGTAGAGGGAGGAGATGCTGATGCAAAATTGGTGACAAGGAGTCTTTAGCAATGATGCTCGGCTTTATCAAATAAAAGAATAGGAACTCGCGTGTGACAAAGCTGGCAATTTGAGTTCAGTGGAAAGTATATGAATTACTGAGAAAGATAAAGGCCTGTCCCACTCGAGTTTCTTCCAGTGGCTTTTGCAGCCACCAGTCAAGGGTAAGATAAAACTTTGCTCTTTAAGAAACGCTCTTTTATGAGCTGAGAGAAATGAGAGTCCAATTGTCCAAATCCCTCCCCCACTCAGGGTAGTCTCCTCCGACCTGGCACCCCCCCCCACCCCCCCCCGAGACAGTTGACTGGGAGTAGGGGGCAAGTGGGAGGGGTGGTGGGGGGAATGTCCTTGAGAGGTGCAGTCAACACCAACAACCCAATCTAATTATTCAGATTAGATGGCATTGCCAATTACTACCACTCCTCAGACCTCTTGTCTTGGGTACACATTACCTGCAAAAAGTCTGGTCTGGGCCTAGATATGGGGCCCAGATGATTTGTTACCCAGTCTCTTCACGAAAGTATTGGGTTAGGTTAGATGGCCCACGTAATGGGAAAGAACACTGGTGCAGATTTGATGGACTGAATGTTTGCCTTTGTGGTGGCCCCTTCTGGTACTTTTCTACAACAGTTGCCAACAATTAAACAAGCCAAAATGTTTCTGAAGCTGGAAAAAAGGGAACAGGACTACAGAAGATTTTTCCCCTGTGCTGCATTAATTACAGAGAGCCAGTCTTGGACAGTAGTCCAAGGGACAGCAGTAGGCCATTCAGCCCCTCGAACCTTCACCGTCATTTAACAAAATTATGGCTGATCTGATAGCAACCTCAACCAGGGATGAACGACAGATTTCCTTCCCCAAATGGCATTACTGAACCAGATGGGGCTTCGGACAATCTGATAATTATATGGCCCCCTATCATTGACACCAACTTCTTATGCCGGAATTACTTAATTAATTGAATTTAAGTTCCCCCGCTGCCGTTTTTGAACTCATTTCTCTCAGATAATTAATCTAGACCTTTGGACTGTAGAAGCAACATTATTGCCTCACTTAGAACATCTTTTGATGCACAAGTACAGAAAACACAGATTATTTTTGTTCTTTCTTGAACTGACAAACCGCCAAGAGCATCCTCACAAGTAGTCTCCCATTACGTATTGCAAAATTCCCTTGAGTTGTCTTTTGGAAAAGTCCAGGGTACACACACTGATATGGACTTCTTTGCAAATATTTCAGCTATTAACAAATAATTACCGACACCCAGTTTTGACAAATTAGAATATTAATGCCAATCCTTCTACGTTCTTTAAAGTTTTGTGCAATTTGTTTACTTTTCTATTCTGACCTTTTACATGCAGCTGATGTGATGAAGAACGGAGGAACAAAAAGTTCAAGAATTCCTCAAATTCTCTCTTTTAATAGTAAGCTCCATCAAGAGGTCAGACAAAGATCTGGACAACTGCCTGCTAGTAAGATACTGACGCATCAATAGAACAATCCCAGACGTTCCACATTAGGCAAGATGTTGGCGTGCTTGTGGAAAAAGGGGAAGACCAAAAACATCCCAGTGGATTACTGCATTATAATAATGATGGAGATTGCTGGAATAATAAGCACTGGAATTCCCCCCATCAACTTCTTTGCCTCGTTACCTCTCCCACCTCCTTCAATACACGGTGGCACAGTGGTTAGCACTGCTGCCTCACAGTGCCAGGGCTCGATTGCTGGCTTGTGTCACTGTCTGCGCAGAGTCTGCGCATTCTCCCCGTGTCTGCGGGGGTTTTCTCCAGGTGCTCCGGTTTCCTCCCACAGTCCGAAAAACATGCTGGTTAGATGCCTTGACCATGTTAAATTCTCCCTCAGTGTACCCACCGGAATGTGGCAACTAGGGGATTTTCACAGTAACTTCATTGCAGTGTTAATGTAAGCCTACTTGTGACACTAATAAAAAAAACTTTCAACACTGCTTAAAACCTACTTCCTTGATTAAGCTTTTGATCTCCTTGTAAGACCATAAGAATGCAGGATCAGAAGTAGGCAATTCGGCCCATCAGGACTGCTCTACCATTCAATGAGATCCTCAACTCCTCTTTCCCGCATTTTCCCCATAACCCTTGATTCCCTTACTGATTAAAAATCTATCTATCCCAGCCTTAAACATGCTTAATGATCCGGTCTCTACAGCCCTCAACAGTGAAGAATTCCACAGATTCCCCACCCTCAGAGAAGAAATTCCTCCTCATCGCTGTCTTAAATGGGCGACCCCTCACTCTGAGATTATGCCTTTGGTACTAGACTCTCCCAGAAGCGGAAAACAACCTCTCAACATCATATTAGATTTTAATTTCTGGCTCTTCTTTGCAGTGCCTTGAGATGTCTTATTCCATTAAAGGCACTATACAGATGCAGGTTGTTCAGAATCAAAACAAACTTGTGCAGAGATAAAGAAGATCGTAGGAAGTCCTGTTTTTTTTGGGGGGGGGCGGGTGTTAGAAGCAGGGTACAAGAATCTGAATCTAACAAAAACATTGCTAATATTTTGAGTCCATATGAAAAAGGGTCATACGGACTTGAAAGATCAATACAGTTCCTCTCTCCCCACATGCTGCCTGACCTGCTGAGTTTTTCTAGCATTTTCAGCTTTTATTTCAGATTTCCAGCATCCGCAGTATTTTGCTATTATAAAAATATCACTTCCCTGTTTTAGTTTTTCTTCCCTTGAATTCATTTCTCTTCACCTTCCCTGAATCGATGATATTCCAAAGCAAATCATTGGGCAATGTCAGATAATCGTTCTCAGAGTTTCTCGGTCCCTAACTGTCCAACGATGGGGGATATCCAGCTTCTGTTCAGAACCTCCATACGGTTCCAAATTGGCTTCTTGAATGATCAAAGCAAGATAATATTCTCCGAGCCAGCTTTAATATATTTTGAACAAAGTGTTTGAGGACACAAAATTCAATATGAGTGAAGTATTGGAAAGTTCAAAGTGTACAGTTAACTAGCCAAATTAAAAAGCAAAAGTACATAATGCTTTTGGAGTGCTTTGCTGAAGAGGTTTAAGTGCTTTAGCTAATTGTATGCAACTGGTAAAAAAAAAATTAAAAACACTGCGCTAACAAATATTTAGCAGTTCTTTCTTCTTTTGCCAAGTACACACAACCTCGTATCACCAGTAATTTGGAATAGATTTATAAGTAATGCATTAGCAATAATAAAAGGAAGCCATCTGCACAATCCAGTTGTAAATTTACCTTTCATCTCTGCAAATTGATTACAAACATCTGCAAGATTAGCAACTACTTTGTTTATTAATGCAACTACTTATACTACACTTGACCACACAGATGTTTTTACGTACGCATGATAGGAAGGCCATTACCGTTCCAACATCGCTCGGTGGCCCTCACTCTCATTGCCTTTGTGGAATTCAAAACTCAAACATAACATGCAAAAAAAAATGGATTTTACTGACGGTGATAACCCATAACCCACCTCTCAATGACTTTCTCATTGAAAGACTGCACGTAACATAACTTGGAGATCACTTCCTTATAAGGATCTGGACATGCACTAAGTGACCTTTGCAGACATAGGTATGTACACACACACACATGCAGCAAAGCTCACTTTCCTTCCTGCCATTGAGAATGCCAACATTCTACCGCCCAGTTCCTTATTGCAACCACAGTGAGACTCCATGCCTTGGACAGGCGGAATATGGAGGAGGTTCCACACATACTTACCAAGGACAAAAGTGTTTTGTAAATAAACACTTGGGATGACAGATTTGGAAGGCTGACCACAATCCTGTCCATCCACCAGAGATATGGCACTTAAGATGACTGCAGTGACTCACCCACTCAGACTGCTGTGAGTACCTCAGCTGCAGTTTTAATCTACCACTCTGAGCAGGTAGAAGGAACAGCCAGTGGAAAACCAGGGGCTCCTTTTCTTTACGTCTTCACCTCTGTGATGTAATTGGGCCTAGCTGGAGTTTAACCTGCGGCATATGCATGGGAAGTTTTAGTGGTTGCCTGGCAGCAAGAGAAGTTGTGGCCAGAAAAGGCCCAGAAAGGGAGGTTCATTTCATTTTGCTTTTGCTTGCCTGTAGGTTAGATGGAGCAATGATGCAGCCCTGTGCCCCATGAGGTATCTGCTATGTCCTCAGGTTCCCATAGTCACACGTTAGACTGTAAACACACAGAGCTTCATCAAGTGCATTTCTTTCTGTTCTCCATCTGACTGGTGGACTAATAGGTAGACATAATGCAGTCACATATCACGTAGCAGTGTGAGCGTGAATGTGGCACCCTAGTATATATGCTCTCACAACAATTAGTTCCTACCTCTTTACGGATAATATAATAGCTGTATAACAATACAATAGTAACAAATCTCCCAACAGTCCGCAGGAGACAGAGGAGCAGTTGTGTGGTCAGATACTGAAAAGGTGTGAAAAAGCAGAGTAGTTGTGGTGGGTGACTTTAACTTCCCCCATATTGACTGGGGCTCCCCTACTGCCAAGGGTTCAGATGGAGAACAGTTTGTTAGACTTTTTGATGCAGTATGTTGACAATCTGACCAGGGAGGGGGCCATATTAGACTTGGTATTAGGGAATGAGCCGGGCCAGATGATCAATGTTTCAGTGGAGGAGCATTTTGGGCTTCGCAACCATAATTCCAGAAGATTTCAGGTTGTCATGGATATGGACAAGAGTGGCCCCCGGGTGAGGGTGCTTAATTGAGTGAGGGTTAATTACATCCAAAGTAGACAGGAACTGGGGAACGTGGATTGGGAGCAGCTATTTGAGGGCAAATCCACGTCTGGCATGTGGGAGGCTTTTAAAGGCCAGTTGATTGAAGTGCGGGACAGGCATGTCTCTGCAAAATGAAGGACAGAAATGGCAGGATTCGGGAAACACATATGACAAGTGAAATTGTAAGCTTAGTCAAAAGGGAAAAGGAAGCATACAATAGGTCGAGGCATCTAAAAACTGACAAAGTCCTTCAGGAGTATAATGAAAGTAGGAAGGAACTTAAATGTGGAATTAGGACGGCTAAAAGGGGCAATGAAATGTCTATAGCAACCAGGATCAAGGAGAATCCCAAGGCTTTTCATGCATATATTAGGAGCAAGAGTGTAACAAGAGAAAGAGTAGGCCCATTCGAGGACAATGGAGGGAAGTTATGTGTGAGCCACAGGGAGTGGGTGAGATCCCTAATGAATATTTTGTATCGGTATTCACCGAGGAGAAGGACATGATGGACGTTGAGGTCAGGGATAAGTGTGTGAACGCACTAGAGAATGTCAATGTATCGAAGGAGGAAGTGTTAAGCATCCTAAATTGCATTAAGGTAGACAAGTCCCTGGGGCCGGAAGAGATCTGTCCCAGCTTACTGTGGGAGACAAAAGAAGAAATAGCTGGGGCCTTAACAGATATCTTTGCATACTTTTTGACCACAGGCAAGGTTCCAGAGGAACGGAGAATAGCCTATGTTGTTCCCTTGTTTAAGAAAGGAAGCAGGGAAAATCCCGGAAATTACAGGCTGGTGAGCCTGACGTCAGTGGTGCGGAAGCTTTTGGAGAAGATACTGAGGGACAGGATATATGCACATTGGGAAGGAAATGGACTAGTTAGTGACAGGCAGCATGGTTTTGTATGGGGAAGGACATGTTTCACCGACTTGACTGAGTTTTTTGAAGAGGTGACAAAAATAATTGATGAGAGAAGGGCTGAGGATATAGTTTATATGGACTTCAGTAAGGTGTTTGACAAGGTCCCAAATGGCAGACTGGTACAAAAATTAAAATCATTTGGGATTCGGGGTGGGATGGCTAGATGGATACAGAACTGGCTTGGTTATAGGAGACAGAGAGTAGTGGTGGAAGGGTGTTTTTCAGAATGGAGATCTGTAGCAAGTGGTGTTCCGCAGGGATCAGTGCTGGGACCTCTGTTGTTTGTACTATATATAAATGATCTGAAGGAAAATGTGGGGGGTCTGATTAGTAAGTTCTTTTCCACTACAACTGAAGTTCACATGGATTGTCTGACGCAAATAATGACATATCTACAAATAATAGAATGTTATGCAAATATGCATCGAACTTTTCTTAAATTACAGAGTTATTAAAAAGTCATTTGTTTTAGTGCAATTGTGCTTGCCGAAACTATTCAGTTGAATAATGGATTATAAGATCATTGCAAAATAAACATTTTATTTTTGCATAAATGTTTGGATGCAATTTGGAAACAAAAGATTCAACTTAATTCAGTGCACAGCTGAGTAAAGCTGGTAAAACTCAACAATCAAACAAACTAATGGCAACTTATGTCTTCTACATGCAAGGCAAGAGCAAAGCCACAGTTCATGATTGCGTTAGATCTCTCTCAATCAAACTAGCATCATCACAAGAGTAAAACCACTGCTTTTTTCAGTCATATAATGGGGCAGCCAGGTTTGCACAGTGGTTGACACTGCTGCCTTACAGCGCCAGCGACCTGGGTTCAATTCTCGGCTTGGGTCACTGCCTGTGCGGAGTCTGCATGTTCCCCACGTGTCTGTATGGATTTCCTCTGGCTGCTCTGGTTTCCTCCCATATTCCGAAAGACCCGCTGGTTAGGTGCATTGGCCATGCTAAATTCTTCCTCAGTGTACCCGAACAGGCAACTAGGGGATTTTCACAGTAACTTCATTGCAGTGTTACTGTAAGTCTACTTGTGACACTAATAAATAAACTTTCAAACAAAATAAACTCTAATAGCCATGCTTCATGACTTAATTGAAAATAAAATGGAGGATGCAATCATTCGAAAATGTGTTCATTTATTATTAGACTAGCAATGATGTTTAAAGAAAGATTACCCATCACTCCAACTGATTTCCATTCAAGGGTAACAGTCACACTATTATCAGATCCCTTTTAAAAATAAATTACATTCACACCTTTGAATGCAACCTCTTATGCTCCATAGCTATGAGCTGTTCATCTAATTTACACATTTTTCACAAAAGCTAGCACATGTTGGTCTTAAAACAGACTTTTCCCCAAATATTTAGGAAAAACTTTCCAAGTGTTTGGGTGAAGCACATTAATATACCGTTAACTACTGACACTCATGGGCTGATCTTCCAAAGTCCAGCATTGCAGCCTTATTCTATGTGAACTTTGAGTGAATGCAACAAACCGAAACAGGGTGCAAAACAGTGAGGAGTTTTTGAAAACAAGGCAGGTGGATTTCCCGCCCCGATTTTCAGCATATGAGAAAGCCAGAAAGGAGGGAGTCCAACGAGAGTCCCAAAACATCATTTACGTCAACGGGATTTCCCATTGAAGTAGACCTCACCCCCAACCAAAGATGTGATGGGGTTCCTGCCATGAAGGGTCACAATCCCTATTAGTGTACATTTAAATGTTGCTAGCGGGCCTACCTGATGTATCACTGCCCACTCCCACGTAAGGAATTCCGCCACCCCCGACGTGACGTCACATCAACTGGGTTTACAATAGGTCCGGATAAATGGGGACCTGGGGAAGAGAACCCGCTGGGGGCACACAGGTAAGTACAACGCACAGGGGGAGGGGGTCACGGCGGACCAATACACAGGCAGTGCCTGGACACTCTAGGGACAGTGTCAGGTGAGACTGCTGGGCTTCCCTGGAATGGGGGGGGGGGGGTCCTCAGTCTGTGGGGGTATCCTGGGGTGGGAAGTTGCAGGGCAGGATGGGCTCATTTGTTTTTCCAGATTGCCAGGAGCCAAGTTTGTGGGCAGGATGGACTCATTAAGAGCCGGTCCCACCAGCATGACATCAAGGGACCAGCCTCCAGGATTCGTTTTGACTATCTGTCAAAATATATGGCGGGAAAAACCCGCAGCACAGCCAGCGGATCACTATTCCTGCCTGCGTTGACACAAAGTCAAAGAAAGAGAAAATTCCGCCCTCAGTGGATCATGCAAAAATGAAATGGCTGCCACCATAGCTGCAATGAAAATGTGGCTCCATCTCAGAATGAGTTACGAGGCCAGTGATGTCCTGGATATATGCGAAGAGTAAGTACAGATTGATTTTCAGTAGTTTTGTAAAAGACACACTCGTGAAAAGGAAAGGGTCAACAAGACAAAGTTTAGATGTATTCAGTAGCTGGGAAATGTGTGAGAATCACAGTAAAAACCCAGACAAAGTTTCTGAGTAATTCAGCGCTCACCACCAATACAAAATGCACACAATGGATCCAACAATGTGAATTTCAGAACCCGAGACCAAACTCTGATGAGTCTGCTGACAATGAGGAGATTGAGAAATGTAGCTAGCAAGTGTAAATTCAAGAAAGCAGATGAAAGTCTGGTACATCAGCTCATTTGGGGGCTCTGCTTACCCTGATGTACAAGAAGATCTGATTGGAAAAGATAAGTTCACAATATTGCAGGCATGACACTGCCAGAGCACATTAAGCCAAAAATAGAGGTATGAAGTGTTGACTATCTTCTCTTACATCCAGGCAAAGGAAACAGGGTCGATGCAGTGAAACAACAGCAGAAGAATACACATCACACAGGGCCGATGCAGTGAAAATGCAACAAAAGAATGCATATCAGATCGAAAGAAAGATGCACCAAGAACAATGGATTGCTACATGAGTTCACAGACAGAAGGAAATCCCTTGCATATCTTTTTTAAAAGTTTATTTATTCATGTTACAAGTAGGCTTATATCAACACTGCAATGAAGTTACTATGAGAATCCCCTAGTCTCCACACTCCGGTGCCTGCTTGGGTACACTGAGGGAGAATTTAGCATGGCCGATGCACCTAACCAGCACATCTTTTGGATTACGGGAGGAAACCGAAGCACCCAAAGGAAACCCACACAGAAACGGGGAGAACGTGCAGACTCTGCACAGCCAGTGACCCAAGCCGGGAATTGAACCCGCGCCCCTGGAGTTGTGAGGCAGCAGTGCTAACCACTGTGCCACCGTGACCCCCGATCAAACTGTGGAGTTTGTGGAAAGCCAAATCACCGGGAAAAGAGGTGCACCACGGGGAGAGAAGATGGTAAAAGGTGTTAGCAGAGGAAGAGCAACAGGATGAAGGAGAAAAATAAACCAGAACGTTCATACCCTGGAAGATGTTGATGAGTTTGAGAACACAATAGACGTAAGAGTCATACAACTGCATGAAATGCCTAGATGCAACGGTTCCCAGGGAAAAGAAATTCACACAACCAGTCAGTACAGAAAGGTGAGAAATGATAAATTTAAGACTAAAGTTTGATAAGGGAGCACAGAAGTAACATCCTCTCAGACTATACTAGGAGATCTACGCCGAAAATTTGAAAGAAAGTGGGTACCCAAAGAAGGATGCTCTGAAACATGAGCCACGTCATGCTGACAGTATATGGCGGTACGAAGATTCGACAGCTAGAAGCAACCCAAATCATAAGGCGGTAGAACTAGGTAAAGCCTGCATGGCACACGTTCTGTCCATTTAGTTCTAAAATCACCATAGTTTCCTGACTTGCAAAGTGACGACTGGCAGGTTTCCTGAAAGTGACATTGCACTGGTCTTGCACATCAATGGGATTGCCCAGGTACTGTCCTGCAACATCCAAGATCTGCTTGTCCATTTATCAGGTGCAAACTGCATAGCTGTATTTCTATTTTACATTGATTTTCCTTCCCTGCGTTGAAACCTTTTACAACTGATTGTGAAAGGGCATAAAAGCTTTGCTACTGCTGTCAATGGGACGAATGTGAAAAGATATATTTCACAACCCCTTCTGATCTCGTGAGAATGACCATGGAATCACCACTGCTCAATAACCCGCATGTCCATGACAACTTTATTAGGATCTTTAACACGAACATTATGCCTTAGAAACAGCAATTTGGCAGCAAATCCGCACTGGATATAGGTGAGCACCAAGCATCTTCAGACAGCGTGGTTAGGGGTTTGTAAACATTTGATAGGAGTTTATTTACCCACTGGATCATTGTAAAGGCATAACAAGAAACAGTTTATGATGCCAGCTGTGCCATCTGTATGGTTTTACAAGTAGTAGGTCATGTTTGGCAGCTCACTCTCACACAGCAGAAGCCAGCAGGATTCACTGGTCTCGCAGGCAGTATTCATTAGAAGGATTTAAACAAAAATTGACTGTGGGGTGCATCATAATTAAGCATCCCGGCTCTCAACGTTACCTCAACTAGTTTATTAAATGTTTGTTTTGCTGACTCGTATACAGTAGAGGAATTATATGAAGCAGGCACTATTCCAATTCTGAATAGCTATAGATTTACTGACTGTTCTCTTGAAGAAACACTGCTACTATCTGGGTAGTCACAATATAATAACATATCCTTATGTCAAACAAGTAGATTTTATAGACTGTGATGCTTAATGCTGTTTCAAGTAATAATCCTGCCCCTCCCCTGCAAGCTACCTTTTACAAAATAACTTTAGATCATTTAACTGTCTTTTATTCAGATTATTGGATGCCACCTGTGGCTCAGCTGGCAATAGGATTCCAGGGAAACCACATTTTCACTTGGCGCGTTAGGGCAATGCCAGTGCCAAACAAAGGTTGGAAGCTGACACAGGGTAATCAGTGGTTGTAAAGTATTGCTGAGATCTTACAGCACAGAATCAGTTATTTGCTCGGCACCGGCCTCCTTCGAGTACAGCTTGCCCTTTCAGTCACCTCTTCATCATCTCCCTGATGTGCTTCAGCCCAACGTCACTGTGACTGCAGCCCCCATACCTGGCGCATCCCTTGCATGGGCAGACATTTACTCCTCTGCCATTCCTGTAAGGATGCAGCAGCAACCACAACAACACAATCACATCCAGACGCTCAGTCACAGCAGAAATTCTTCAAAGTTACTTTATGCTAGTTCTGAATCCCTCTTGCAACTTCATGCTTCTTCTATGCAAAGTCATGCATGATTTTATTCTGTCTGGATCTGCATGGCTCAAATGAGCAAGTCCACCGTCCCGTCAAGTGGTGAGGCCGTGTGACATCAGAACAACGTCACACCGCTTGCTCCAGGCACCTGCAGCAGTCACCCATGGTGACCCAAGGTCATTCTCAAGAGGCCATGTTGAGCTGGCCACACTGGAAGTAGCTGGTGAGGCCTCATGTACCTCCAGGGGGGTTGCAGGGCTCACATACGAAACTTTTGCCCGTAGACTTCGCATTATTCTGACTAACTGGCAAGCTATGGTTTCTCAGCTGCTGAGACATTTTTGAGTCAAGATGCAGTCGAGCACCAGTTAGTTTATCATAGTGGTTTGGTAGCACAGAGCTTCAGTATTGCTGACAAAAAAAGAGACATGTTGTTGAAGCTTTTCTTTTTGCACTCAAAGGACAATTCCACAAGAATTTTGCAACAGTAACGGGGGAACAATAACTTATACTACTTGAGAAGAGAATTGGTTGGCAAGTAGACTCTGATTGGTGGAGGTGTTCCCATGGAGAAAATAAATTAATGCTCCCGCATTACTGTTGAGCAGCATGGTGACACAGTGGTTAACACTGCTGCCTCACAGTGCCAGGAACCCGGTTTCAATTCCGGCCTCAGGTGACTGTGTGTGGAGTTTGCACGTTCTCCCTGTGCCTGTGTGGGTTTCCTCCAAGTGCTCCGGTTTACACTCTCTGTCTCGTCCAAAGACATGCAGGTTAGGTCGATTGCACATGATAAATTGCCCCATTGTGTCTGGGGGATCAGCAGGTAAATATGTGGGGTTACGGGGATAGGGCCTGGATAGGATTGTTTTCGGTGCAAGCTCGATGGGCCAAATGGCTCCTTCTGCACTATGATCTATGTTGAAAAATTCTTGTGAGCTATCCTGAGGAGTGCAAGACTAAAAGCTCTGATGGAATGTCTTTTTCTGGCAATAGTTTATCACTACATTCCAGGGATTAATGATCTAGGTTCTGATTATAATCTGACATTTACTTTCTTACAGCTTCCTATATTCTGTTTTTTCACTTGTTCTCAATATTTCTTTAAATTAAATACTCTAATTGACGAGGGTAACGCAGTGGACATTGTCTACATGGGTTTCAGGAGGGCATTTGACAAGGTGCCACATGGCAGACTGGTCAGAAAAGTAAGGTCCCATGGGATACAGGGGAAGGTGGTGAGTTGGATACCAAATTGGCTCAGGTGACAGGAAACAAAGGATATTGGTCAATGGAAAACAGTGTCCAGTGACATTCCACAGGGCTCAATATTGGGGCCCTTGCTGTTTCTATTCATGCTTTAGACTTAAATATGGGAGGCATGATTGGGAAATTTGGCGAGGACACATAATTAGTTGTGTAGTTGATAATGAAGAGGATAATTGTTGTTTACAGAATGGTATCAATGCTTTCTTTGAATGGGCTAAAAAGTGGCAAATAGAATTCAATCCATAAAAAGTGTGAGGTAATGTGTTTGGGGAGGGCAAACAAAGCAATGGAATACTGAATAAACAGCAAGATATTGAGAGAGGATGAAGAATGAGAGACTTGGAGTTGAAGAGCACAGACCTCTGAAGGTGGCAGGACAGGTGGACAAGGTGGTCAAGAAAGCACATGGAAATCTTTCCTTCATTGGATGAAACATAGGATACAAATACTGGGATGTAATGATAGAACTATAAAGAAACACTGGTTAGGCCACAGCTACAATTTTGGTCACCACATTACAGGAAGTGCAAAATTGCTCTGTAGAGATTGAGAAGAATCTTGCCAGGGCTTGAAAATTGTAGCCATGAGGATAGATTGGATAGCCTAGGGTTGTTTCCCTCAGAATAGAGGAGACTGAGAGGTGAGGTGTACAAAATTATGAGGGGCCTAGTTAGAGCAGGCAGGAAATACCAGTTTTCCCCCTCGCTGAGGGGTCAATTACCAGGGGGCACAGAGTTAAGGTGAATGGGAGAAAGATTAGGAAGGACATGAGGAAAATCTTTTTCACTCAGAAGGCATCTGGAAATCACTGTGTGAATTGATGGTTGAAGCTGAAACATGCAACTCATTTAAAATGTACCTGGATCTGCACCTGAAGTGCTGTAACCTGCAAGGCTATGGACCAGGTGATGGAAAGTGGGATTAAAATGAGTGGCTATAGTTTCTTTTCTTCTCTTTTTCTGGCCAGTGAAGACACAATGGGCTGAATGGCCTCTTTTTGTGCTGCAATATTTCTCTGGTTCGTGGAGAATTACACATCCTCTCACAACTGGAACTTTACACAACTGGAACAAGGACAAGTAAAATTTAAAGAATCTCGTTGCTATGGTACTTACACTGGTGATAGTTTTCCTCAGAACCTTTCAAGTAAACAACTGTGCCAACTGCTCATAAAACTTAGAATCGAAGAATCCTACAATGCAGAAGGAGACTATTCAGCCCAGCGAGCCTGCACCGACAACAATCCCACCCAGGCCCTATCCCTGTAACCCCACATATTTACTCTGCTAATCCCCCTGACACTAAGAGGCAATTTAACATGGCCAAGCCACCTAACCCACACATCTTTGGATTGTGGGAAGAAACCGGAGCACCCGGAGGAAACCCACGCAGACACGGGAGAATGTGCAAACTCCACTCAGTCACCCAAGGCCGGAATTGAATCTGAGTCCCTGGCACTGTGAGGCAGCAGAGCTAACCACTGTGCCGCCACCGTCTCCCACCCCCCCCGCCCCGTGCCCCCCCCCCCCCCCCGTGCCCCCCCCCCCCCCCGTGCCCCCCCCCCCCCCGTGCCCCCCCCCCCCCCCCCCGTGCCCCCCCCCCCCGTGCCCCCCCCCCCCCCCCCCCGTGCCCCCCCCCCCCCCCCCCCCGTGCCCCCCCCCCCCCCCCCCCCCCCCGTGCCCCCCCCCCCCCCCAACCACTATCACTTCACCAGCTCTTCCTGTAATGGCAGCCAGAGCACAAGATGAGCGTCACAGTGGGTGACTCAGGGGAGGTTTTCAGTTCACTTGAAGTCAGACAAGCTCCCCTGCCATTATTTCACAGAAAAGTGCCGGCCAATATTCATCCATCAACCAACACTTTTAAACACAGATCCAGCTATCGTCACATTGCTCCTTGTTAACCCAACTATGCCCAAATTACCTCTGGCCTTTGTGATTTTATAATAACTTCACCTCAAAAATACTTCATTGATTGTAAAATGGTTTGCTTTACCCTGAGGTTGTGGAAGGCGGCAGGTCAGTTTTTTCTTGAGAAGGAGGTTTGCACCTTCAGGTACAGGTTAAGGATGGACAAAAAACACGCTGGCCTAGCCAACAATGCCCACGTCCCCTGAAAGAATTACAAGAAAGCTACAATATTTGCCAACATTTTGACAGAGTCCTGGGAAAGATGCTGTGTGAACACGAGTCATTTTTAAATATATGTATGCACGCATGGCATGAATTATTGAGCAAATGTAACGATAAAACCGAGCTTCCTGCATTTAAAATGGTGCTAACAGCACCACAGTCAGGTGTATTTTCCAGTGGAATAGGGGACAAAGAACACATAACTGTGATGGTGTGAAAGACACGCTCGGATTTAAAATGTGTTCTGTTCAGCAACTGTACGAAACAGAAACATTACATCAAATCTAACAAAATGTTCTGACAATGAGATATTCTCTTCCAAATATAACAGTCTGGAAAACAGTATTTAATCATGACTGCTATTTTGTGTCACAAATAATAATAGTATGTTGTATGATATAGTTTGTTCCCACACTTGGTACTCTGATTTCCTTGGCACTGGAAGCAGAGTTGAGTTTTTTCACTGGTGCATGGAAATGGAATTAGTTCACCAACTTCCATTATCCCACTAACCGCTGCAAGTGTGACACCCTTAATTACAATTTTCACATTCAATCGACCTGACTAAATCTGGGTAGCCAGACACTGCAGCATCCTTGCCGAATGACCCAAACATAACGCAGGGTACACAGTTCCACCTGTGCCTTCGTGCATTGCATGTCCTGGTGTGACAAGTTACACAAAATAGGTACAACATTGACGAATGTCCCTTCTGAGAATTATCCTTCAAAGATCGGCTTTCCAGTGAATCCTCTGTGATGGATAAGTTTGTGTACGAGTCTATGTCACTGCATAACATTTTGAATCATGCCAGCAAGTTTAAGATTTTAAAATGTTTTTTTAAAAATAAGTCATGGATATTTTCACCAAATTGCTTGCAAAATGAAAGTCAAAGCAAAATAGTCTAAGTTAATGTTTCTTTTCAACTTGTAATTCAGAGCTCAATGTGGTTGACACCAAAAATACTCTTAATGCTCACTTTCATCACACCAGATGGCAGAGATATTCTGCAGTTATAACAATGGCAGAGGTACCACGCAAGAGTTTGCTCTGCACATGGTTATTGTCTGGTGCTTAGAACAAAACAGTCAGGGGTGCCGAGACAAACAGCAATGGAAAATGGATCTCCCTGACATGGTTGCATCATGGAAAAGAAGAAATGAATAACTAAATAATAGATGTCTATTCTAATGCATTTTCTGATGGTTAATATAGGAGATGCCACGATGTGGTATAACGACAGGAGCGATTTTGAATGTGCATTGCTGAGGCACAATCAATAGCGGTTTTTTGCTACATTCTTCATGGGAAACTTAATTACAGAACAAAATAGAGAAATAGAATTGGAAAGGAAATGAAAGGGAGAAATAGAGTAAAAGGAGATGAGTACCTTAAAATGAATTGAAAGAATATTTAAAACATAATGAAAAGCTCACTCTAAATTGGTGCCATCCAAGATGTGCCCAGTCTATGGATGCAATCAAGTTTATGAATTAAAGAATTAGCTTTATAATTCTTTAAAGAATTATGCATACTGTTAAAGAATTATGCATACAAAGCATACCGTTCATAGAGAAGGAAAGGCAAGAATGCAGAATGTAGTGTTGCAGTCTCAGCTAGGGTGTAGAGAAAGATCAACTTAATGCAAGGTAGGTCCATTCAAAAGTCTGATGGCAGCAGGGAAGAAGCTGTTCTCGAGTCGGATGACTGGAAACAAACTCCCGATGAATGTGAATGCACCATTTCATTGAGGAACACCCAACTGCAATACAATTATAGTTTTGGTCTCTGAAGCTTGGGTTGGGATTGAAGAGTACATCTTGAGTGATAGAGCACCAAGGCAACTTATTAGTTTTTGTAAATCTGTCATTGGTATTGTGGATTCCACACAAAAGACAGTTAGCTGCAAGTAAAAATCAGGGAATTGAAAGAAAATCATACAGATTAACAGATTATTTAGGCAATAGAAAGTAGGGTGTAGAGTTAATGGGTGCATGTTTGAATTGGAAGAAAGTGACTTCTGGTGTCCCATGGGGATCAGTGCTGAGGCTGTAACTCTTTACCATATTTATTGATGCCTTTGATACTGTATAGACAGTCACATATATCCAAGTCTGCCAAAGGCATAAAGATGGGTAGCACAGTGAATAGTATAGATCGAAGCATAGAATTATAAAGAGACATTAAAAGATTAAGTGAGTGAGCAGAACTACGACAGATAGCTTTCAAGGCAAGTTAGGTACAAAGGCATCAATTCTGGGCCAAGTATAGATCCAAGTATTTTTTTTAAAATGGTGAATAATTAGAAACATTGGATGTCCAAAAATATTTAAGAGTCCGTGTATACAGATCGTTAAAATGTGTTAGGTACAAAAAGTAATCAATAAGACTAATGGAATGTTAATCTTTATAATCAGAGAGCTAGAATTTAATGTGGAGGGAGATTTGTGACAGCTACACAAAGATGTGGGGCACGATTTTCCTGGCCCACTGTGCTGCTCGAGAAATATCAGGGGGGGGGGGGGGGGGGGCTGCAGCAGGAATCGTAACCAACATCAAGTCGATCATGACTTTCCCAGGCCCTTTTTTAGAACATAGTCAGCCTTGTGCCGGAAATCAGTGTGAGGCTGATTACCATATGGAAATTCTAATTTCCATATCATTAGTGAGCCTGGGACAATATCATCCCAGGCTCGCTAATGTTTCCCCCTCCCCGCCCCCGGAAGAGGTTCCCAGCAGCTGGTTTAAAGCTGGTCTTCATCAATGGGGACCAGGTGTGTTTATCTTGCTGACAGAGGTCATTGAGGGCCCCCTCAATGAGGTTGGGGGCAGGGGGTGCCCCTGGGGCAGTATCAGCCTGGCACATTGGCACTGCCTATCAGGCAGTGCCAAGGGAGTGAGGCCAGTCGGTGGTGGTAGGGGGGGGACCTGCTGCCACTCTACATTAGGGATCGGTGGGGTTGGGAGGGAGGAGGGTGATCGGGGGTTGCCATGGGGAGGGGGTTCACAGAGGCCCATGATCAGTGTGGAGGAAGTGGGGGGGTGGGGGGAGGTGGAGTACAGAGTGCGAGAAATCATCCCACTAAGTACCAAAAATCAATCTCCCGCTTTCCCGCCCATGGTTCGACCACAAGAAGTAGGCCATTCAGCCCATCGAGTCTGCTCCATCATTCAATGGGATCACGACTGATCTGATTTGATAATCCCCAGCTCCACTTTCCCATTTTATCCCCATAAACTTTGATTCCCTTCTTGATTAAAAATCTGTCTATCTCAACCTTGAACATACTTACTGACCTAGCTCCACAGCCCTCTGTGGTAAAGAATTCCAAATACTCACTATCTAATCAGAGAAGAAATTCCTCTTCATCTCTATCCTAAATGGGCAACCTCTTACTCAGGGATTATGCCCTCTTTCCTAGACTCACCCACAACCTGGAAACAACCTCTCAGCATCTATCCTGTCAACCCCCTGAGAATCCTGGATGTCTCAGTAATGTCACCTCACATTCTTCTAAACGCCGGAGAGTTCACTTGAGTGAACTTTCTCTGGACTGTCTCCAATGCAAGCACATCTTACCTTCGATAAGACCACATTTGGAGTAGTGTGTACAGTTCCGGCCACCACATTATAAAAAGGATATGTTGGCCTGAGGGAGAATGCAGCACTTATTCACCAAAGAATGCTACGTGGGCTTCAAGGGTTGAATTACGAGGAAAGGTTACATTAAACGGGTTTGTTTTTTCTGGAATATACAAGGTTATAGGATGAACTTTTAGGATTGCAAAAGGAATTGAGAGAGTGGAGAGAGAGAAACGTGTTAACCTGAAGGGAGAGTCCAGGACAAAGGGACATAACCTTAAAATAGAAAGAAACATAGAAACCCTACAGTGCAGAAGGAGGGCATTTGGCCCATCGAGTCTGCACCGACCACAATCCCACCCAGGCCCTACCCCCACATATTTTACCCGCTAATCCCTCTAACCTACGCATCCCAGGACTCTAAGGGACAATTTTTAACCTGGCCAATCAACCTAACCCGCACATCTTTGGACTGTGGGAGGAAACCGGAGCACCCGGAGGAAACCCACGCAGACACGAGGAGAATGTGCAAACTCCACACAGACAGTGACCCAAGCCGGGAATCGAACCCGGGACCCTGGAGCTGTGAAGCAGCAGTGCTAACCACTGTGCTACCGTGCCGCCCAAATCAGAGCTAGAGAATTCAAAAGAGAAGTTCTTCGTCCGTACAGGAGGGTGAAATGTGAAACTCTCACCCACAAAAGGCAATCAGTAATTTGTTGGCCAAGAGCTAAGATACAGATCAGCCAATATCTCACTGAATGCCAGAACAGGCCCAAAGGGTTATGTGACCTACTGCTGTCACCATGTTAGTGGGGTTGGATTAATTTGAGGCATGTTATCAAGAGCATCGCATATGAAGTGGACTGGCACAAAATCAAAAACATACTAGCCTCAGCATATATGGTTGGTATCAATATGCTAAATGAGCTTTTTGAGTGGCAGCAACAGCTTAGACCGGAATCAAAGGTAATGAATTGTTGCCTTCTAGGACAAAAAAAAGGGATGAGTTACGTACGCAAAAGGCACATTCCTCTAATATATAAACCTTTTGACAACAGCAAGCACTTTGTGTGCTCCATAAGAGAAAGAATCCATGCAAATCATGATAGTTGAATACCAATTTGACCAGATATGCTTTGTTGAGAATTTCCATGTTGGTGGTAAGGAGCAAAAGGCAGGAGAACCACTCCTTTTCCCTCAGAGTTTTTGGAACATGGAATGGCACTGTTTTCGGCGTTTATCTTTTTTCATGAGTTCTCTTCTTGAAACTCACAAAGGAAAAGTTAAGAAAAAATGAGCAGACAAGAAGCAAAACCTCGAGGCTTGAAACATCATTCCCACTGTTATGATGGCCACGGGGGATTGTCAATAGATCACCCATTGGGCTTTGCAGAACATGAGCTCCCCAATTAGGTGAGTGGAGGCTCGCCCAAGAGGGAAGGAGCAGCGATGCATTTGAAACTAGCTGGCTCCACTCAGGCCAGCAGTCAAAAGACTTTGGGGCTCGATCTGTACACTGTAGCCACATTGTAAATAAAGGGTGATGTGGCAGAGGACTTGATTCAATGAGATTATTACATCAGAGACGAGAAGTAAAGCAAGTTTTTTCTTCCCACCAATCCATCTTTACTATCGAGACAAGTAAACCTTCGGTAAGAAAAATGCCTCTTTTTGGTAAACTTGAAGCCTATGATGCAAGCAGAGAAGACTGGGCCCAATAGGTAGAGCACGTGTTACTTTTTTCAGGCCAACATTATTGAGGGGGATGAGAAGCAGAAAGTGATCCTATTGATGGCATGTGGGCTCGCAACGTTCAGTACAATATAAAAACCTGACCCACCCAGATGCCCCTGACTCCAAAACCTTTAGTGAACTGGTGGACTTGGTTAAAAACTATTATGACCCAAAACCCTCCATAATACTCCAGTGATACTGCTTTAGCATGGCAGGGTGAACCCCTGGGGAATTTGTCACCAAATTCCTGACCAGGCTGTGAAAATTGGTAGAGCACTGTGAATTCGGGTCAACCCTGGATGGCATGCTGCAAGATAGACTGGTCTGTGGAATATTAAATATTATTCTATAATATTATGATAATATTATTTTAAAATATTATTGCAACCCAATTTGGATTTAAAGAAGGCCATTGAGATAGCTCTATCATTGGAGAATGCAGAGATAGGAGAACAGGAACTACAGGGGACATCAAAAAACTGACCTCCGATTCGAGGGAAGGGCCTCATGCAACATCCATCTCTCAACTGAGAGCCATGGTATCGCTAAAATATCACAGAATCCTTAACAGCGGTGGAGCCCGAGTCGCATTAGCAAGCAGTCAAGGAAGGTCCGGGACAGCATTCAGATTCCTAGGGAGCACATTCCAGAAGGTTATGGATGCCAGTTGGTGGACTACTGCAAGTGATACTAAAGACCACAAGTGGGACAAAGATATGGAGACAATCAAACGCATGTGATTTTGTAAAAAAGGTCAAGACCAGTACCAGACCGTACCTTGCAGACATGCCAACAAACAGGATCAGGGACAATGCAATTAAATTGCACCTCCACAACAAAGCTGTTCCCATAATGCTGGAGTTGTTCGTAAGACCCGTAAAATTCACAGAGTGGGCCGCACCTGTTGCTCCTGTCTGTAAGCCACATAAGTCGATCCAACTTTGTGGGGACTATAAGTTTACTATCAATAGGGTGTCTAAACTTGACAGATACCCCTTGCCCTGGTTAACTGAGGGCCAAGAGTTTTCAAAGTTGGACATGAGCCTTGCGTATCTTCAACTTGAGTTGGAGGAGCCCTCCTGAAAGTATGTGACAATGAATATACACAAAGACCTTTACGAGTACACTCACCTGCCCTTTGGGATCTTGCCTGCGTGTGTCACTTTTCGACGGGTCATGGAGAACTCCCAAGGGTTACCTCAGGTAACGGTGTCTCTGGACTCTGTCTTGGTCATGATGTGGACAGGAACTTCAGAACATGAACACCTAGCAAACCTGGAAGAGGTCTCTCAGCAATTCTGAGATTGGGGTACGTCTGAAAAATGTGTCTTCTAAATAAGAACCAAGACCTATTTGGGCTATTGGGTGGATGGACAATGTGAGGGCCATTAAGCAGGTGCCAACTCCAAGGAACTCCACAGAATTGAAATCCTTCCTGAGGTTCATGAATTATTATGTGAAGTTTATTCTGAATTTGGTTTCTTTACTGTCCCCCCTTGCCTGCCCTATCATAGAAACATCAAAGGTGGTTTTGGGGGCACCGCAGCTGGAGGCTTTCTACTGCATTAAACAGTTCTCTACTGCGTTAAACAAAAATTTTTGTGCTCTAATTTATTAGAGAACAAAAAGAACTTATCTCAACATGTGATATCTTCACTTATGGGGTTGGGGTGGTACTGGCACATTGCTGGAGAGATCAAAAAGAGAAGCCTATCACATATACATCTAGGACCATCTCGGACGCTGAGCGGAGGTATTCCCAGATCGAGAAAGAGGGATTCTTTGGGGTTAAAAAATTCCATCAATATGTCTACAGTAGACTCTCCATCATAGTAACTGATCATAAACCATTGCTGGGAGTTTTTAAAGAAGACAAAACAATACTCCGCCCACCCCTGCCCACCGCAGTCCCCCCCCCAACCCCCCACCTTGCTATTGCCTCCGCCGAAATACAGCCAGCCTTGTTATTGGTAGATTATGAATATCTCCGAGAGCACTGCCCTGGGGCCCGGATAGCTAACGCTGATACACTGAGTCGTCTGCCATTGCTCATAAGCCCGGCTTCGCTGTCAGCTGTGGAAGAGGTCATGATCACCCTTGATTTTTTAGGATCTGTGTCTTTAAGGTCAAAGTGCAGGGCAAAATGATCAGGAAATACTTGGACCATCTCAGGAGTAGGGAGCCCGTGCCTGTTCAGGCCTTATTACCTCATGGGGATGACCATTGCCAGCATCAAGCCATGACTGGAAGTCAACCCTATGCCTGCCACACAGGGTGATGAAGACACAGATTCCGAGGTGGAAGCAGAACAGACTGGCGAAGGTTTCCCATCTACTTCTCATTCCCTGATCTGGTCCTGCCTCCAATTGACCCCAGGCCAATTGTTAAGCAGTGGAAAAGGTCCTTCCGTGGCAGGGGTGTTGGGGACAAAATTAACTTGAGGGGGGAAGAGATGTTATGTTGGCCATGGAGGACAGTTAATAGATCTCCTTTGTGCCTCATTGAATATGAGTTCACTGATTAGGCGAGTGGAGGTTAGCCCAACAGGGAAGGAGAAGCTGGAGTTTTAAAACCAGATGGCTGCAATCTGGTTGGCAGTCAATAGACTTGGGGCTGACCTGTACTCTGTAGCTGCCGAGCAGTACTTTGAGCACATCGTAAATAAAGGGTAATGGTAACAGAAGGCTGGCCTCGGTAAGATTATTAAACCCACATAAAGAAAATTTTATATTTCATCCCAAATATCCTCTCATAGAGGAATGATGCCATGATCTTCAAGAACAAAACACTGTGGAGGCATGTAGAAAAATGTTAGATCAGAGCATTATAGAATCTGGGTCCAATTCTAGCTTCCGGTCACTGGCTGTGTGGAGTTTGCACGTTCTCCCTGGTTTTCTGGTTGCTCCGGTTTCCTCCCAAAGTCCAAAGATGTGTGGGTTAGGTGGATTGGCTGTGCTAAATATCTCCTTAGTGTCAGGGGGACTAGCTAGGGTAAATGCATGGGGTTACGGGATAGGGCCTGGGTGGGATACTGGTTGGTGCTGACTCAATGGGCTGAATGGCCGCCTTCTGCACTGTAGGATTCTAAAGAATCCTGACAGTGTAGGAGGAGGCCATATGGCCCATCGAGCCTGCACTGACAACAATCCCACATCAGGCTCTATCTCTGTAACCCCACATATTTACCCTGCTACTCCCCCTGACACTAAGGAACAATTTAGCATGGCCAATCCACCTAACCCACACATCTTTGGAGTGTGGGAGGAAACTGGAGCAACCAGAAAACCAGGGAGAACGTGCAAACTCCACACAGCCAGTGACCGGAAGCTAGAATTGAACCTGGGTCCCTGACACTGTGAGGCAGCAGTGCTAACCACTGTGTCACCCACGATGATTCCGTATAACAGAGCATGCCCTTACAAATACTGTACCAGTGATATATATATATATATATATACACACACAATGTGGCAGCATGTAAAACTGCATAAACCTCCAGAACAAAAGAATTAACCTAAAGGCAAGTGGAATGTTGGGATTCAAAATTAATAAGAGAATTATATTTGGACTCAGTATTTGTTCATCCAGACTTTACTATATTTACAAATCTGTCACTGTACTGCAAGCCGAGAAAAGCTCGTAAAGTGGAAGGTTGGAATGAGGGTGACAATTGCTTTCTAGCTTCAGGTCATTGCCATATATTTCCTTGATATTTTGCTCTTCTGTAATTCCATCCTGACTTTTAAAGATTTTATTTTGTCTGGGAGACAGTAACCCGGGAATTTGGTCCAATTAATTTTGAACAATATACTTATTACTCCCGTACACATGCTTGTCACATGGGTGGGATGCAGAGAGAAAAAAAATTGCTGGAAGTGTTTATGGTGTCAGTAATACAAAGCATCTGTCAGCCCTCAGCACTTCAGCCCGACAGATCTCATTGATAATACTGCTCAAGTGGAATCTATTTCTATTAACATTTCAAAAAAGTCCTATAAATCAGAAAGTGGTTAAATCGCCTACCCAGCAAGTTACCAGAAACAAGTATCACTGACATAGGGCACCTACTAAATTGCACATAAAAAGAACATAAACACTAATTAACCAATAACTCTTGGTGATTTGGTGAACAGACGATGTGTTTCCTTATTCACAGTCATCACTTAACCGTTTTGAAAGCATACATTCAGAATGGGCACGCAGCCAGGGAGCAATAGCCTCCTGTCATCAAATAATAGTACGCTTAATTTTAAGAGGAAACATTTGTTTAAGGTTATAAGAAAGAAATACCAGAGTAAGAAGAACAATACAGCGCAGGAGTAAAGGAGGTTGACACTGCTTCTTTACAAAGTGCTGCTTTGGCTCATGGACATATCCACTTTCAGGAATAGTCAGAACTCCATTTCTATGCCATAGAACACCATTTTTATTTGGACCAAACACTTTTCGTTGCATTCAGGACAAGTTTTCACACACAGCAATGCTTCAGCACCGTTCAGCAAGCACAGCTTCTGCAGCTACCGCTCAGCATGTCTTGTTTGAAGGACTTCAATTCATTCCACGAATTATCATGTCGGTATCCAACAATTACAATTACTTTGGAGAGTAGGTTAAGACTTTGTGCACATGTGGGACATAGAACTGCCAGGCAACATCAGTTCAAAAATGACGCACGTCTATGTGATTAATGAACAAGAAGTTAGAGAATTTTTTTTCTTGCAATACGGTTGATCTTATTAATACACTTCCACAATTTACTTCCACATTATTTCCAATATGTAAATCAGGTTTCTATAGTGACAAATCTAACTTAACAAAAGTGTAATTACAGCAAGCCAGTTAAACCATCACTGAACTGAATTGACAAATTAGTGTGTACCCAGATCAATTATATTCTGTAAGAAGTCTCACAGCACCAGGTTAAAGTCCAGCAGGTTTATTTGGAATCACGAGCTTTCGGAGAGCTGCTCCTTCATCAAGTGACTCACCTGATGAAGGAGCAGCGCTCCGAAAGCTTGTGATTCCAAATAAACTTGTTGGATTTTAACCTGGTGTTGTGAGACTTTTTACTGTGCCCACCCCCAGTCCAATGCCAGCATCTCCACATCAATGATATTCTGAGTCAGGCCTTCTTATTTATGGGGTGACAAGTCATGACTAAGAAACACAGAAACCAATGCATAGTTGATTTCCAGTCAGCTCCTGCTCAGGGCAATGCAGGCACAAGTCAGAGAAAAATCGCTTCAGAAGCACAGTGGAAATTTATATTTAAGTTCAGGGTGTAGTGTATAGGTAGGCACTAATACAAACATGATTCTCAGAATGCTGGCAGCTAACTGGAGTCAGACAGAAAGCCATTTATCATCAGGAAGCGTGACATTCTGATGACTCAGTGAGTAACTAATGTGCTTCAATGCAGCAGCGCTCTTAGGCAGTGTTTACACGTTAATCAGACATGGAAAGGTACATGGAAATTACAACACGTGAACATTCCGTTCCGATAAACCAGTGGCATGTTGGTGTTTATCCTTCATGGAAGCAACATTCCTATAGACTTGTCCACTCTCCGAAACCAGAATCCATTTCTACCCCTTTCCTCCAATCGCCTATCTTAAAATGTTTTCATGGTCTCGGCTGCAGTCACTAACTCTGGAAATGCATTTCTAGGGCTTCACAATCCTCCATGTGAAAATATTTCTCCTGCTCCATCTCCTAAAATCTCTTATCATCCAATGTTCCAACAATTTGCAGTCTCACTAGTGCAATGCCAATGGTAAATGTCTAATTAACCCCACTTGCTGCATGATTGGCCATTACCGCAACTTCTGGATGATGTATTTAATTGAAAACTCTGCTCTTTCTTACTAGTTATTAGGTTAAGTATGTACAGTTTCAAGCATTTCCCAAATATTGAAAGAGCTTTTAGATTCTGCTTCTGGTTCAATAATGTCCTTTAGGGGAGGAAATCTGCCATCCTTACCCAGTCTGGCCTACATGTGACTCCAGAGCCACAGCAATGTGGTTGACTCTGAACTGCCCTCGGGCAAGTAGGGATGGGCAATAAATGCTGGCCAGCCCATGAATGAACAAATTTTTTAAAATTACACATTAAATACGAAAAAAAAACCTGTTTCTGGGTTGCAGGTCCTATTGAATTAATTGCATGCAATTATTGTATATTATATGAAAAACTAGGTCCTGTTCTCACAGATCTTCAGTAGAGGATGCTGCATTGCGAGATAAAAGACGAGAGCATATAATGTAGTTTGCTCATTAGATTGTTTGTTTATTTTTAGTGTAAAGGGTCTTACATTTATAAAGATATTGGCCTGGATTTGAAACCAACAGTTAGGAAAGAGCATCAGCTGTTCAGTAGCAGCTTTTACACTGGATCTCGCAGTGCAGCATCCTCTAATGAAGGTCTGGGATCTGTGTGAACAGGAACTCTCTCCTTTGACAGCAATTAAGACTTAGCAAGTCATTAAAATCTCACTTAGGCCCAAATGGACAAACCCTAACTTTTTCTAGCGTTATCATTATTAGTCATTGTCTAAAAATGTAAGTACCCCAATTTCATGCCATTCCAAATATTTCAATGGCAAGTGTCTTGGTAAAGAACCAATATCACATAGCTTTCTAAAAATGTGTTTATGGGATGTGAGCGTTAGTGGTTAGGTCAGCATTTATTGCCGAAGTATTCTTGCTCAGAGGGCATTGTTCAGAGTTAACCTTAACATTGCTGTGGGTCTGGAATCACATGGAGGCCATACCAGGTAAGAATGGCAGATCTCATTCCTGAGGTGGAGGTGCCGGCGTTGGACTGGGGTGAACACAGTAAGAAGTCTCACAACACCAGGTTAAAGTCCAGCAGGTTTATTTGGTAGCAAAAGCCACTAGCTTTCAGAGCGCTGCTCCTTCGTCAGGTAATTTTTACCACCATAGCTTGTATCAGTGCTTCCAAACTGTACCCCAGAAAGGCCTGCTTCTAAATTTTCAGCGATGTGCTCTCGTCCTAGATTCCCCAGCCAGGAGAAATAGCTTTTATCAGTTCCCTTAATATTTCATAAACTTCAATATTTTGATTCCAAGGAATACAACCTTAACTCTCCTCTTAACTCAGCCCTTAAGAGTCAAGGTATCATTCTAATAAATTGTGCTTGCACTCCTGAAGGGCCAATAGATCCTTCCCAAGGTAGAGTGTTCCACTCAACGCTTTGTATCACTGCAGTATTATTCCTTACACTTTGTTTCCTTGTCCTCTGGTCTGGCATTCTATTAGCTTTTTTGATTAGTTTTCCTACCTGTCCATGTTATGTTAATAAACTATGAACCTGGACCCATAAAAGTCTCTTTGGACCTTCACTACCTCTAGCCTTTCACCATTTTTAAAGAACACTGATCGATTCCTATTAGGTCAAAAGTGGATGATTTCACACATGCTTCAACTGGAATCCATTTACTACAGTTTAGACAATTCACTTGATACATAAATATATTTTTGCAGAAGAGAATTTCTTCTCTCTCAATCTTTGGAATTTCCGACTCCAAAGAGCGGTGGGAAGGACACCGAATATAGTTAGGGCTGAGTGAGACAGATTTTTGATATGCAAGGGTGGTAAAGGTTATGTGGGAAGGCAAGAAAGTGCACTTGAGGCCACAATCAGATCAGCCATTATCTTATAGAATGGAGGAGCAGGCGTGAGGGGCCAAATAACCTTCTCCTACTCTTATTCCTTATTAGAATCATAGAATCATAGAAACCCTACAGTGCAGAAAGAGGCCATTTGGCACATCGAGTCCACACCGACCACAATCCCACCCAGGCCCTACCCCCATATCCCTACATATTTACCCACTAATCCCTCTAACCAACGCATCTTAGGACACTAACGGGCAATTTTAGCATGGCCAATCAACCTAGCCCGCACATCTTTGGACTGTGGGAGGAAACCAGAGCACCCGGGAGAAACCCACGCAAACACGGGGAGAATGTGCAAACTCCACACAGACAGTGGCCCAAGCCGGGAATCGAACCCAGGTCCCTGGAGCTGTGAAGCAGCAGTGCTAACCACTGTGCTACCGTGCCATATGTTGGGGCATACCCCTTTAAGAAAGTGGATCAGTTGACCCAGGACTCCACCTATCTCGTGGTCTTAGACCTTCATACGTAACACTTATGTTCTTACATTCTCCCCTTTTATTTTAGAAAGGGTGCTGCAGCCTTCCAGCCCTTTGGAACTGGAGTATAAAAATAATGAAATATTTATATTAAATAACACCATTTGGATACCATAAATGGAACATGGAATCTTTTTACTCTTCAATAACATGCCTAAAGAAAAATGCACATTGTATACAACAACATTTCCTCAATATACAGTGAAATCACAATGAATCAAACTCACATGACAAAATTCCAGTGAAGTCATCAACCATTCCTGCCAGCAGAATATCAAATCAATAGAACCATATTACCCATGGTAATTCCACACTGCTACCTCTGGATGAGACAAGTTTGTCTAATCCTGTCATATGACCGCACGAACCAGAGTTTGTTTTTATTCATTCATGTAACATTGGCTTTGCTGGCTGGCCAGCATTTATTGTCCATCCCTAGTTGCCCTTATTCAGAGGGCAGTTGAGAGTCAATCACATTGCTGTGATTCCGGAGTCACATGTAGGCCAGACTAGGTAAGGATGGCAGATTTCCTTACCTGAAGGACATTAGTGAACCAGATGGGTTTTTCCAACAAACAACAATGGTTTCATGGTCATCAGTAGATTCTTCATTCCAGATACTTTTGATTGAATTCAAATTCCACCATCTGCCATGATGGGATGCGAACCCGGGTCTCCAAGACATTATCTGTGTTTCTGGATTAACAGTCCAGCGATAATACCACTTGACCATCGCTTGCCTAACAAATTATGGCTCGCCAGGCAAGCCACCACTTGACAGTGAGATTGCCCTGTGCAAGGACATGCAAGGCTTGCCAGTACGGCTAAACCTGTGAGAAAGTTAAAAGTGGTGTTGATCAGAGAATGTGTTCAAACAGGTTACAACTGCACAAGACATTGAGAACGTGGAGGAGCAGGCTAAGGCCTGCAAACCCAATGCTGAGGCACGTTTATTTCTATGCGGGAGGCCAGCATAGAAACTCCAGCAGACAGCCATAGGAACCTGGGTGGAGTTGGACAATTTTGTACGCTGCTGGATGGAACCGATAGGTGTGGCAATCGTGGGTGCAGTAAGTTCTTCAACCAAGGAGGCTGATAAATGCCGGCATGCTCGCCTGAACAGAAACAGACAATGGAGTTTTTCCAGAGGGAACTCCTGACATTCTTCAGTGCAAAGCTCCAGCCTTTTACAAAGTCAGGCCATTGTAACATGTGAACAGATTTAATAAAGACTTCTTCACAAGTATCCTGCTTTACTGTATTTTTTTTGGCATTTGAATCTGTTGTTCTGACAAAGGCCGCATTTGTAGGCACATTGAGTTGTATCGAGACACATTCACGTGGGAATGGGGCCTCCTCGGCTACCACAAAGCTCTGCTTAATAAGAACTAGGAGTAGGAGAAGGCCATCTGGCCCCTCGAGCCTGCTCAGTCATTCAACAAGATCATGTCTCAGCTCCACTTACCCACCCGCTCACCATAATCCTTCGTTCCTTTACTGTTCAAAGCTCTATCTATTTTTGCCTTAAAAACATTCAATGAGGTAGCCTCAACTGCCTCACTGGGCGGGAGATTCACAATCCTTTGGGTGAAGAAGTTCCTCCTCAACTCAGTCCTACATCTGCTCCCCCTTATTTTGAGGCTCTTCCCCCTAGTTCTAGTTTCACCCACCAGTGGAAACAACCTCCCTGCCTCTATCTTATAGAAATATATAAAATTATGAAGGGAATAGACAAGATACCCCCTCATTCTTCTAAATTCTAATGAGTATAATCCCAGTCTACTCAGTCTCTCCTCATAAGCCAACCCTCTCAACTCCGAATCAACCTAGTGAATCTCCTCTGCACCCCTTCCAGTGCCAGTACATCCTTTCTCAAGTAAGGAGACCAAAACTGTACACAGTACTCCAGGTGTGGCCTCACTAGCACCTTATACAGCTGCAACATAACCTCCCTGTTTTTAAACTCGATCCCTCTTGCAATGAAGGACAAAATTCTATTTGCCGCCTTAATTACCTGCTGCACCTGCAAACCAACTTTTTGCAATTCATGCACAAGGACACCCAGGTCCTTCTGCACAGCAGCACACTGCAATTTTTTACCATTTAAATAATAATCCATTTTGCTGCTATTCCTGTCAAAATGGATGATCTCACATTTACCAACATTGCACTCCATCTGCCCACTCACTTAAACTATCTATATCCCTTTGCAGACTTTCAGTGTCCTCTGCAGACTTTGCTCTTCCACCCATCTTAGTGTCATCTGCGAACTTTGACACACTACACTTGGTCCCCAACTCCAAATCATCTCTGTAAATTGTTAACAATTGTGGTCCCAACACTGATCCCTGAGGCACACCATTAGTCACTGATCGCCAACCAGAAAAACATCCATTTATCTCCACTCTTTGCTTTGTTATTTAACCAATCCTCTATCCATGCTACTACATTACCCATAATGCCATACACCTTTATCTTATGCAGCAGCCTTTTTTGTGGCAACTTGGTGAATGTCTTCTGGAAATCCAGATACACCACACCACTGGTTCCCTATTGTCAACCGCGCTCGTAGCGTTCTCAAAGAATTCCAGTAAATTAGTTAAACATGACCTGCCTTTCATGAACCCATGCTCCATCTGCCCAATGGGGTCATTTCTATCCAGATGTCTCGCTATTTCTTCCTTGATGATAGATTCAAGCATTTTCCCTACTACAGAAGTTAAGCTAACCGGCCTATAGTTACCCGCCTTTTGTCTACCTCCTTTTTTAAACAGTGGCATCACATTTGCTGTTTTTCAATCTGCGGAAACCACCCCAGAGTCCATTACCTATTTGGTAAATTACCACTAGTGCATTTGCTATTTCCCTCGCCATCTCTTTTAGTACCCTGGGATGCATTCCATCAGGGCCAGGAGACTTGTCTACCTTTACCTTGCCCAACACTACCTCTTTCGTGACAATGCTCGTTTCTAGGTCCTCACCTGTCATAGCCTCCTTGTGATCAATTTTTGGCGTGTTATTTGTGTCTTCCACTGTGAAGACCGACACAAAATATCTGTTCAATGCCTCCGCCATTTCCTCATTTTCCATTATTAAATCCTTCTTCTCATCCCCTAAAGGACTAATGTTTACTTTAGCCACTCTTTTTTGTTTTATATATTTGTAGAAACTTTTGCTATCTGTTTTTATTTTCTGAGCTAGTTTACTCTCATAATCTGTTTTACTTTTCTTCATAGCTTTTTTCTTCATGGCTTTCTATTGACCTTTAAATATTTCCCAATCCTCTAGTTTCCCACTAATCTTTGCCACTTTGTATGCATTTTTTCAATTTGATACCCTCCTTTATTTCCTTAGATATCCATGGCAGATTATCACTTTTCCTACAATTATTCCTTTTCACTGGTATGTACTTTTGCTGAGCACTGTGAAAAATCGTTTTGAAAGTCCTCCACCGTTCCTCAATTGTCCCACCATAATCTCTTTGCTCCCAGTCTACCCAAACCAACTCCTCCCTCATCCCATTGTAGTCTCCTTTGTTTAAGCACAAGACACTGGTATTGGGTTTTACCTTCTCAACCTCCATCTGTATTTTAAACTCAACCATACTGTGATTGTTCCTTCCAAGAGGATCCCTAATTGTGAGATCATTAATAATTCCTGTCTCATTCCACAGGAACAGATCTGGGATAGCATGCTTCCTCATAGGTTTCATTACATACTGTTCGAGGAAACTATCGCGGATACATTCTATGAACTCCTCCTCAAGGCTGCCTTGACCAATCGACATGTAGATTAAAATCCCTCATGATAATTGCTGTACCATTTTTAAATGCATCACAGTTATTTCTTTGTTTGTTGCCTGCCCCACCATGATGTTATTATTTGGTCACCTGTAGACTACGCCTATCAATGACTTTTTCTCCTTACTATTTCTCATTTCCACCCAAATGGATTAATCCTTTTTCTCCATAGAATCTATATCATCTCTCACTACCACCCTGATGTCATCCTTAAATATCAGAGCTAAACCACCTCCCTTACCTTCCTGGCTGTCCTTTCGAATAGCCTGATACCTCTGGATATTTAAGTTCCAGTTGTGACCACCCTGCAACCATGTCTCTGTAATGGCCATTAAATCATACTCATTTGCAATGATTTGTGCCGCCAGCTCACTTGCCTTGCTTTGAATGCTACAAACATTTAGGTAAAGTGCCCTTATGCTAGTTTTTATACCTTTTTTTGAATCCTAACACCCCCATTAATAACATCTCCTGTGTTCTCCTTCCTTTTAACTTTTTTCATAATTTTCCATATAGTTGAACCCTCCTCTTCACATGTTAACCTGCTGCTTTGCTTCCTATTAAACCATTATACTTCCCTTCCCCCAGCCTCCCCATTTGCTAGTTTAAAGTCCTTGTGACCACCTTATTTATCCTTTCGGCGAGAACACTGGTCCCAGATCAGTTCAGATAAAGACCGTCCCAATGGCACAGATCCCCCCTGTTCCAATACTGACGCAGATGCCCCATGAAATGGAATCCCTCTTTCCTGCACCACTCCTTCAGACACGTGGTTACTTCCCGAATTTTCTCATCCCTATGCCAATTCGCAAGTGGCTTGGGTAGTAATCCAGTGATTATAACTAATTTAATATGTACCCCTCAGTTTAGGAATATAGCAGTTAATCAACCAATAATCAGGATATAATAAACCCAAGGACAAATGTCAACGGGCTGTGCCAAACTAATTGTTCTTCATTACAACATGTTTATTCCTCCACCTTAGTTTTTTTTTAAACCTTCACCACTGTTTGTAATCAGTATATCTCAAAAGCACTGTAACAATTCTGTAATGGATAGATTTCAATGAGACTTGGCACTGGAAGTGACTGCAGAGTTTTGGCAAAGATGTGGATCCAAAGAACAAAGAACAGCACAGCACAGGAACAGGCCCTTCGGCCCTCCAAGCCTGTGCCGATCATGATGCCTGCCTAAACTAAAACCATATGCACTTATGGAGTCCGTATCCTTCCATTCCCATCCTCTTCATTTATTCGTCTAGTTGCCCCTCAAATGTCGCTATTGTATCTGCTCCCACCACCTCCCCAGGCAGCGCGTTCCAGACATTCACCACCCTCTGTGTAGAAAACTTGCCTCGCACATCTCCTCCAAACTTTTCGCCACCCACCTTAAACCTATGTCCCCTAGTACTTGACTTTTCTACCCTAGAAAAGAGCATCTGAGTATCCACTCTATCCATGCTACTCAATCTTGTAGACTTCTATCAGGTCACCCCTCAACCTCCATCGTTCCAGTGAGAACAAACTGAGTTTATCCAACCTCTCCTCATAGCAAATACCGTCCAGACCAGGCAACATCCTGGTAAATCTCTTCTGTACCCTCTCCAAAGCATTCACATCCTTCTGATAGTGTGACAACCAGAATTGTACACAATATTCTAAATGAGGCCTAACTAAGGTTCTGTACAGCTGCAGCATGACCTGCGAATGTTTATACTCAATGCCATATGCCTTCTTGGCTACCTTATCCACCTGCGTTGCCACGTTTAGTGATCGGTGGACGTATACGCCCAGACCTCTCTGCCTGTCAATACTCCTAAGGGTTCTACCTTTTACTGTATAGTTCCTACATGCATTGGACATTCCAAAATGCATTACCTCACACTTGTCCGGATTAAACTCCATCTGCCTTTTCTCTGGTCAAGTCTCCAACTAGTCTATATCTTGCTGTATCCTTGGACAATCTTCTTCACTATCCGCAACTCCACCAGTCCACCAGATCCTAGACTTTTTAAAAGGACCTGTTAATGGGGCAGCATGGTGACACAGTGGTTAGCACTGCTGCCTCATAGCATCAGGGACCCGGGCTTGATTCCCAGCTTGGGTCACTGTCTGTGCGGAGTCTGCGTGTCTCCCTCCCTGTGTCTGCGTGGGTTTCCTCCAGGGTGCTCTGATTTCCTCCCACAGTCCAAAAGATGTACTGGTTAGGTGCATTGGCCGTGCTAAATTCTCCCTTAGTGTACCCGAACAGGCGCCGGAATGTGGGGGATTTTCACAGTAACTTCATTGCAGTGTTAATATAAGCCTACTTGTGACAATAAATAAACTTTAACTTTAAAACTTTAACGTTGGGAAATAGAGAGAATTGCCTTTTTTTTAGTTGTCAATTATTATTGATTGTTTTAGAATGTTGTGGACTGTTTCTGCTGCTATGGTGGAATTTGTCACAACTGTCAAAATGTGAGCTGAGTTTTCAGAGCAGGTTGTTGGCTGTGGATTGGCCTGAAGCCTCTTTAGCAGGATGGAATCCCACAAATAGAAATACTTATTTTTTTCAGTTCTGTTAGTCATGGAGCCTTAACTAGATAGGGAAAAGTCTCAAGATGGAGCTGCATAATTATGTATAGAGTTGAGTTGACATGGTGTGGGGACATATGCACTTGACTGAGTGATCTCTTCACTTCTTTTATTACGTTTTAGGAAAATTAAATGTGGATTGGTCTAATGCAGGTGGAACTGCAATAAAGTCTTTGATGATAGCTGCAACATACAGTTTCAAAACAGCAAAAGTTACAAGCTATTTGCAAATGAGTAACAGAGGGTGGTGGGCGAGTGGAATCGGCTGCCGTCAGTGGTGGTGGAGGCAAACTCAATAGGGTCTTTTAAGAGACTCCTGGATGAGTACATGGGACTTAATAGGATGGAAGGTTATAGGTAGGCCTAAAAGGTGGGATATGTTCGGCACAACTTGTGGGGCCAAAGGGCCTGTTTTGTGCTGTAGTTTTCTATGTTTCTATGAGTAAATTGAACACCAAATAGAAAGCATTGCCAAAGTTGTGCTCGAAATTGGGAAAATATGTAGCAAGGTCGAACAGTTTACAGAAAGAATTCCGCACCCACAATAGTTGAAGAGAATGCTATCAATAGTGGATGGAGGAATGGGCCTCACTTGAGGGCGAGAGTTTCATGGAGTGACGGGAGGGAGGGTGGCACGGCGGCGGGGAAGTGCAGTGGGCAAAGAAAATACAAATTTCACACACAAAAGAATGAAGGCTATAATCTAAGATACGCGGTTGAAAGAAGTTGCAGAGGTAGAATAGCGTACAGCAGCATCAAATAGTGTTATAACAGAGGATGTTTTGAAATTGAAGGAATGGGGAGATGGGGGTGAAGTGGATTTAGCACAGTAGCATCTGAGCAAGAACATTTCTGATGGAAATTTGGATTTAAGTAGGCTGGAATGCAGATGAACAGTTCAAAGAAAATTGAAAAGCAGACATGGCATGGTGTCACAGTGTAAGCACTGCTGCCTCACAGCTCCAAGGACGAGGGTTCAATTATGACCTCGGGTCACTGCCTGTGTGGAGTTTGCACATTCTCCCCGTGTTTGTGTGGGTTTCCTCCGGGTGCTCTGGTTTCCTCCCACAGTCCAAAGATTGGTCATGCTAAAGTGACCCTTAGTGTCAGGGGGATCAGCAGGGTAAATATGTGGGGTTACAGGGATAGGGGCCTGGGTGGGATTGTTGTTGGTGTAGGCTCGATGGGCCAAATGGCCTCCTTCTGCTTTGTAGGGATTCTATGATTCAGAATCTATGATTCAGAATTTGGAAAATCCATGCAAGACAATTGGCTGTGGGTAATTGTCAGTCAATGGCAGGCAATACTTTGGAGATCAAAAAAGTTAGTCTTGGCAATGGACTGAATGTGTAGAAGGAGACTGTGTGTGCATGACATAGAAGCTGGAAGCTTGTGATAGCATGCTGGTGCTGCAAGAGTATTGAGAATTCATTCTTGGCAGATTATCACAAAATAAAACAACATCCATATATTATAATGCAACTGGAAATAATTCTGCTGTCCTAACTGCATTGGCTAGCCTCATTCTTTCCAATTATAAACTTTGATACAAAGATCTGTTTAGGACAATCTGAAAGGTTTAAGTTTTATTTGTTTCTAACTTGGCGGCACGCAAATCAGCAATTGCACTTGTAGACATAACTAGGAAAAAAACTCTAGATAAGTTTAGTATAACTTCATTGGAAAATAGCCTGATGCTGTAAGATGCACTACACGCGCTGCAACAAAAGGGAGACGAACATAGTGTTCTCCTGTGTGTTGCAACCACGTCTCTACTCTACGGACTCCAGTATCACTTTTCCATTCCTTATGAGGTCATGTTCACTCAGCAGAGCACAAAAAGGCCAGTCACATACTTGAGAGGGACTAATGGAATGAACGTCAGCCCTGCTGTATTGGGTAGCTCACAGGTTCACAAGTGGACACTCTACTTTTCAAGCATAATCCAATTAGTCAAAATGAACTTCACTTGCACTATCATCTCTAAGAGACTTGCACTGCATTACTGGTAAAAGTCAAGATTAAATTTAGCACAGTGCAGGAAGGATTCCCTCTAGTTTCCATATTTCAATTCCTGCTTCTAGCAGCTTGTACCACTGTGCATCTTCCATGGCACGCTGTATTCCAAAGGAAATGCTGATTGGTGCACAACTGGTTTGTGCAGAAGCATTGAAGTTAGCAAAAACTGCTTCAGTGTCTGCTACATCACTCCAAAAAAATCATGCAGCTTGAAATACCCATGGGAAACATCAAACAAAACAGTGTAGAATTGTAGCAGCACCCAGGAAGGAAATCAGCACTTTGTTATGAATGTAAGGTTTAATAAAATGGTTATATTTTGTTTTGTCTCTTGTATGTGAAGGTAGAACAGGATACCTTGGTAAATGGTTACTCCACCACTCACATGCCCCCAGACACTCATCGGAAATACATTCTGTCCTCTTAATTCGGAGATTTCTTTTTGCAGAAGGAAGTTGTTTTCGTGGCCACGAAGGACACGGGATGTCATTCATAGATCTCCCCATGGGCTTCGTGGAATATGAGCTTGCCCAATGAAAGGCGAGTGGCGAGAGTTTAAAACCTGCACTCACAGCCTGGACCATGGGTTACGTAGGCCCAGAGTACAGGCCTTGATTTGTTGTAAGCCGCAGACACGGCCTTTCCTTTGTTTTAATAAAGCAATGTTGTACCGGAGGACGAGCCTTGGGGAGGTTATTGCAGGAGGCAATCTAATGCTGCAAAAATCACATTTTTATATGATTCTCTTTTGTCGAAAATGCAACTGGTGGAATATTTTGTATAACTACAGATTAAATCATGACATGTTTCATCTCCCTTTGCATTTTGACAACCTCTTTCATAGTATGTGTGAAACTGCTGGGTTTTAATAGGAAATCAATATTAATTATACAATGCGACCCCAAATCAATAATTTTGAAAGTTTTAGAATTAGATAATACATCCAGCATAGAAACAAGCCACTCAGCTAAAGGTCCACATTGGAATTTCTAGTCTACTCGAGCATTCTCAAATCAAACAAAGAATAGAGAACAAAGAAAATTACAGCATAGGAACAGACCCTTCGGCCCTCCAAGCCTGCACCGACCATGCTGCCCGACTTAACTTAAGCCCCCTACTCTTCCAGGGACCATATCCCTCTATTCCCATCCTATTCATGTATTTGTCAAGACGCCTCTTAAAAGTCACTACCGTATCCGCTTCCCCGGCAACGAGTTCCAGGCACCCACCACCATGTGTGTAAAAATCTGCCTCATACATCTCTTTTAAACCTTGGCCCCTCGCAACTTAAACCTGTGCCCCCTAGTAATTGACTCTTCCACCCTGGGAAAAAGCTTCTGACTATCCACTCTGTCCAGGCCTCTCATAATCTTGTAGACTTCTATCAGGTCGCTCCTCAACCTCCGTCGTTTCAGTGAGAACAAACCAAGTTTCTCCAACCTCTCTTCATAGCTAATGCCCTCCATACCAGGCAACATCCTGGTAAATCTTTTCTGTCCCCTCTCCAAAACCTCCACATCCTTCTGATAGTGTGGCGGCCAGAATTTGAACGCTATATTCCAAGTGCGGCCTAAGTAAGGTTCTATAAAGCTGCAACATGACTTGTCAATTTTTCAACTCAATGCCCTGGCCGATGAAGGCAAGCATGCCGTAGGCCTTCTTGACTACCTTCTCCACCTGCATTGCCTCTTTCAGTGACCCATGTACCCATACACCCAGATCCCTTTGCCTATCAATACTCTTAAGGATTCTACCATTTACTGTATATTTCCTATCTGTATTAGACCTTCCACAATGCATGACCTCACATTTGTTCGGATTAAACTCCATTTACCATCTCTCCGCCCAAGTCTTCAACTGATCTATATCCTTCTGTATCCTCTGATGGTCCTCATCGCTATCCGCAAATCCACCAACTCTTGTGTCGTCCGCAAACTTACTAATCAAACCAGTTACATTTTCCTCCAAATCATTTATATATATTACCAACAGCAAAGGTCCCAGCACTGATCCCTGAGGAACACTACTTGTGACAGCCCCCCATTCAGAAACGCACCCTTCCACTGCTACCCTCTGTCTTCTTTGACCGAGCCAGTTTTGTATCCACCTTGCCAGCTCACCTCTGATCCCATGCGACCTCATCTTCTGCACCAGTCTGCCATGAGGGACCTTGTCAAAGGCCTTATTGAAGTCCATGTGGACAACATCCACTGCCCTGCCCTCATCAATCATCTTCGTCACTTCCTCAAAAAACTCGATCAAGTTTGTGAGACACGACCTCCCCTTCACAAAACCATGTTATCTTTCACTAATACATCCACTTATTTCAAAGTGGGAATAAATCCTGTCTCGAAGAATCCTCTCCAATAATTTCCCTACCACTGATGTAAGACTCACCGATCTGTAATTACCTGGATTATTCTCGCTACCCTTCTTCAACAAAGGAACAACATTGTTCCTTTGTTTAAGAAATCCTTCCTCATCTAACCCGATCAGCATAACCCTCCAGTCCCTTCTCCCTCATAAACTCACCGAACTTCCTTTTGGTTACATCAATTCTATTCGTCACAGCTACTCCTTGTGGTAGGGAGTTCCGCATTCTCAACATCCTGAGTGAAGCTGTTTCTCCTGAATTCTCCATTTCATTTTTGGGTCCTCATCTTATATTGATTGCCTTGAATGTTGCTCTTCTCCATTGAGTGGAAACATTCACTCTGTCTCTATTCTATCAAAACCTTCCAGAATTACTAAGATCTTTTGTTAGATCATTGCCCAACCTTCTCTTTTCAAGAGGAAAGAGACCTAGTTTATTCAGCCTTTCCGAATTGGTATAACCTCACAGCTCTGGTATCATTTCTGTAAATCTTTTCCACTTTCTCCAATGCCTCCCTATCCTTTTTTTAATTGTAGGAACCAGAAATATACACAGTACTCCCAAATGTGGTCTAACCTAGTTTTAATACACATTTAGCATAACACCTCTTTTTTTCAGTTCTATCCCTCCAGAAATAAACCTTGGTTTACCTTTTCTTAGGGCATCAATCTGCATTTTTACTTTGAATACATGATTGATGTATTTGTATTCCCTATCCCTTTGCTCCTTCATGCCATTTCAATTCTTACTTTCAAAGGAATATGTGCCTTCCTTATTCTTCTAACCAAAGTATAACACCTCACACAATTCTCGTGAGGTTATCCACTTTAGTAGCAAAAACAGGAAGTCCCATTATTATCCAAATGGCTATAAATTGAGAGAGGGCAATGTGCAACAAGACTTGGGTATACATGTACACCAGTCTCTGAAGGGAAGCATGCAGGTGCAGCCAGCAGTACAAAGGGCAAATGGTATGTTGACCTTCATAGCGAGAGGATTAGAGTACAGGAGCAGGGATGACTCGATGTAGTTACACAGGGCCTTGGTGAGGCCACACCTGGAATATTATGTGCAATTTTGGTCTCCTTATCCGAGGAAGGATGTCCTTGCTATGGAGAGAGTGCAGCGAAGGTTTACCCAAGGTTCAGCACTGCCAGGGAGGGTGGGAAGAAGTGGGCATGAAGAAAAGGGAGAGTATGGGCTGGCACTTCAATTGGACTGCCTCAAGGCAGAGCTCGTGATAAAAAAAATGCAGCAAATGTATATATGCAGCATAGCCCAACACCTAACAGCAGGATCCAGGCCCAAGACATCTTTTTAAAATTGCATCTCAGACATTTCAAACCTTGGCCCCGGATTGAGGTTGAAGCAAGATTGGAAAGGCCACCTGGCCGCTTAACACTCCTGCCAACTGTAAAAGTGAAGAGGCCACGTAAAATCACTTTTAATTGACTCATTAATGAGCTTAATTGCCAATTTAATTGTCAGAAGGTGTGCTTCAGACTCCTGGGTGCATCCACTGAGGGAAATATCATGCGGCTGCATGATGGGGTTGGGATGTACACCAGACATCTTTTCGTGCAACTTCACATGCTGTTGGATTGGGCAGTGCCCATCAAACCATGTAAAATTCTGGCCCTAGATATTGTATAACTACCACATTGCCCTTGTCCACACTCTCATCATTTCAAAGGACTCAATGGGCAGAATTTTCCAAACCTGCTGGCAGGAAGGTGTTCATACCTGTATGGTGGTCCCACCACCCTTCTGCCCAGCCCCCCCCACATCAGTACCTTACCCATCGTGGGGAACAGGAAAGATCAAAGTTGGCCCCTTTACTCTCACCCCAACTATTGACCACTTAAGAGTTGCTTCCAGCCCAGTTGCTACTTTACAGGTGACAGAAGCTCAGAGTGGGGAGGGAGCCAGATGACCCTGCTTGGACTTCAGATGGGAAAGAGGAGGGGCAACTCCATCATTGGTTCCCTTTCCAGATTGGACACGCCGCCACAAAGATGAAGGAGATAGGCAAAAGCTATTTCTGTTGGCCAGAGCTCAATAGCGAAATCGAGGAGAAGATGGGTATGTGTTTGGCTTGTGCAAAAAGTTCGAAGCCTGCCACCACTACTGCCATTACACCCCTGGGAATGACCGGAAGCACAGTAAGAAGTTTCACAACTTCAGGTTAAAGTGCCAGGCATTCAGCCTCTGATCTTTGGGTAAGCGTTCTCCAAGGCAGCCTTCACGACACACGACACCGCAGAATCGCTGAGCAGAAACTGAAAGTTCTGCACACATGAGGACGGCCTCAACCGGGATCTTGGGTTCATGTCACACTATCTGTAACCTCCACGACTTGCCTGGGCTTGCAAAATCTCACTAACTGTCCTCGCTGGAGACAATACACACCTCTTTAACTTGTGCTTGGCCCTCTCTCCACTCACATTGTCTGTACCTGTAAAGACTTGATTACCTGTTAAGACTCGCATTCCAACCATTATCTTGTAAATTGAGTTTGTGTCTGTATATGCCCTGTTTGTGAACACAAGTCCTTACTCAAGAGTAACTGTTCACCGATACTCAGTTTGGGCTCTGCCAGGGACACTTGACTCCTGACCTCATTAGAGTTGAACTCAGAGAGTGATTGCCCTCGAGATCAAGGTAGAATTTGACCAAGTATGGTATCAAGGAGCCCTAGCAAACTGAAGCCAATAGGAATCAGAGGGATGACTTTCCACTGATTGGTTTCATACATGGCACAAAGAAAGATGGTTGGAGGTCAATCATTCCAATCCTTGGACATCACTGCAGGAGTTCCTCAGCCTAGTGTCTCAGGCCCAGCAATCTTCAGCTGCTTCATCAATGGCCCTCCTTCTGTTATAAGGTCAGAAGTGGAGATTCTCACTTATGATTGCACGATCTTCAGCACGATTTGCAACTCCTCAAATATTGAAGCAACCTGAGTCCATATTCAGCAAGACCTGGAGAACATTCAGGTTTGAACTGAAGTAGCAAGTTATATTCTTGCCACACAAAAACCAGGCAATGAGAACAAAAAAAGAATCTAGCCATCTCCCCTTGACATTCAATAGCATTACCACCACTGAAACCCCTTCTAATCGATATCCTGAATATGACCATTGATCAGTGACTTAACTGAACTAGCCATATTGTCATGAGGCTATGCCCCTCTAGTTTCAAAAATATGACTTTTAAACTTTCAACTGACTGGAAATTTTGCAATTTGATCCGAGACAGAGCAAACTATTTAAAAATGCAAGGCAGCTTTCCAAGGTGGAGGAGAGAAGCAAACAAATCATCCTCAGAAGAGTATGAAGAGAGAGACTTTTCCTACAATGCAGGCACCCATTGAAACTTGCAATGCCTCTAAAGGAAGAGACATAAAAAATGCAAAGTACTGGATATTGAAGCATTGGCTGCCACAAAGAGACACACCGCAAATCTCTTGGAAATGCATAATGGGTGAAGTATTTCAAGGGACTGCCAGCCACTAGAGAGAGATTTGCAAGTGACACCGGCAGTATCCAGAGAGCCTTCATCAGAGGAAACAAGCCAAGGGCTGCTTGCTCTTTCCCTCTCTTTCTTGTCCACAGCATATCATTTGGTTTGAGAAAGCAACTTTAGCAGGAACCTTCAAGCAAACAAAGATTTCACATTATTTCCAACAACTTCTATGTCTGACCACATCAAGGAAATTAGTGAACCTAAATCAGCCACAACATTTACAATCTACACCCCAAAGACAATCAGAGGACACTTCGCCATATAGTATTTCACCTTATCTTCAATTGGACTCTAACTCCTCATTTCTGATAGGTGTGTGTGTATGTGTCTTATTGTTGGTCCGAATGACTGCAGGAGGACCGAATGCTTTACATTATTATTTTTTCTCAGGATTAGTGATTGATAAGTTTGTTCTTTATTTGTCTCAATAGAAGTTTGTTTGATTGGCTCCTCATTGCTCACAGTTTAAGTAGTCAGGTACACTCCAATTTGGAAAAGGTATATCCTCATAAAAGATACACCTAAAGCTTTATTGTAACCAACCAAGAAGGTTGAATAGAGGAGAACCAGTTCACCTCTTCTCACCTGGTCATAACAATATAAATACTGTGGGTACAAGAGCAGGTCAGAGGCTGGGAATTCTATGTCAAGTAACTTACCTCCTGACACCCCAAAGCCTGTCCAGCATCTACAAGGCAAAGGAAATGTGAGCTCAGCCAGGAGGGATTTGGAGGCACCAAGTTGAGAGGTAATGAAGGCATGTATGACAGTTAGATACTTTGCTCTGCCCTTGTAGTGGGGCGGATATAAGTCCAGCCATTGTGAAATAAAGAGAACCAAATAGATATCTGATTGGAGGAATATTAGATTGAAAGTAGCACAAAATGAAACTCTTGCTGGGAACAGTGACTTCAAGTACAATTAGAGCTTCAGTTTGTTTGGCATCCTCCTCCTCAGGTACCAATCACTAAGATCATTGGAGATCATGGACTTCTATTGGATTATCCCATGATAATTCTTGGTAAAAAGTGTTGCCATGGTTTGCAGTTGTCTTCTGCAGTATGGCTGACCAAGAAACACTCCTGTTCTTACCGCCTGCCATCACTGGATGGATTTACAGGCTGATAATCAACTTGTTTTGCCACATTACTAACGTGGCCATCCCAGAGTCAGACTTGAACCCAGAGCTTCCAGCCCAGATGTAGGGATGCTACCATTAGGCCACAAGACCCATCCCTTGTTTGGTATAGTTGACTTGAACAATATCATTAGAGGAGTATCAAGTTGACACAGATGATGTAATTCTTTAGGACAATGATCCCCAGACCTGAAGGAGCCCGTTCCAAAAGGATTTGTAATCACAGAACCTCAACCCCCTATGCATTTAGCATTCACAGCATGAAAGTGCTGTACGTTTCAACTTTTTAATAACACTTGCTAACAGCACCTGTGTTGTGGACTCCCTGAAACTTTCCAGTTTGAGGACCACTGCTTTCGGATAAAGAAACATTCATGAAACATTTTCACTTTCTCCAGAGATTCTCCCTGACCTGCTAAATGTTTCCAGTATTTTTGGTGTCCAGAGGCAAAAAACAGACTATCTGGTGATTGCAAGAGGTTGCTTGTTGCAGTTGTCTCAGCAATTATCTATTCCCCAAGAAAATGCTCCTCCATGTCTGAAGGTGTGATAGAGTGATACAGGGTTCATGAAGGCAAGATTTTTGACCTTTTTTGACCTGTGCTGATGAAGTAATCTTTTCCCAACACTTGCCACAATAAATTTCACATGGAAAACACTGAAGGAACTTTTGCGTTGCTGCTTTCACTCCCAGTGCTGTTTGATCCAGATAATTTGGCACAGGATCACAATCTGCTGCTCCCATAGCTAACTCCATGTCTCTATTTCATCAAGTCTGTCATTGGCATATATTACATCAACTAATTCACACACAATTGGCCAATGCACACGGACAGTTTGTGGTATGAGCAATGAAGCAACCAAAATGGATGAGAACACACAACTGAAATATATCAACAGATAAATCCATTCCAAGTGTAAGCTGGGGCAAATAGAGTGGATATTTTGTTCTATCTTTATATATTGTTGGCTTTGGCTGTTTCATGTCCTTCAAACCACAAAGCAAGTACAAAGAAACTAAGGGCTGGATTTTCATTTCAGTGTTTGGTCGCTGTTACCAGGATGCATGGAGAGACTGCCTATTGTGCCCCAGCTGGTGGGTCCCTCCAATGTGCACGTGTGCCATGATAGGTTTGAGGAACACAACAATGATGTTGAGGGACACCACCGCTCATGTGGCACCATCGTCAGCTGCTCCTTTGGGAAGTCTGACTAAAACATATCTGTACAACAAGGTCCGTGACAGATACCCCACCTGCAGCAAAGCAGGCAGGGCAGCCTGCGGCAGAGCCCCACTGGCACCATGGAAGACCTTCACAGACGATTGAGAAGGTTGTGGATTCACTTGTGGCACTGCAGTCAGATTCTCTGGATGAATCCCAAGTCACTGACACCCTCAGCAACTTCCATCTCGGCTTGTTTAGTCAGACGGGGAGGTTTCCTTATTTTCCGAGGGAAGACGACCCCCGACCTTGCCCAAGCATGTCAGAGATCACCATGAAACCATAGGGCCAAAGCAGGTTGCACTGCATCAAGGTTGGCCAGGTTTTTGATCATACTGTTGGTGTGAGGCTGATATGTTTGGTATGAAGCAGAGAGGGGTCAAAGGCAAACGAGGGGTCTCAGGTAGGATGGATTGTTCTCAGGTGTACTGTTCAATGGTTTAACTGATCTGGGCAAGATTATGCAAGTCTGGTAGCTGACCTATGCTCACTGTGCTTGATTAGTTAAGCCTGGGTGAAGACTCAGAGCTAAAGAGAAATACCTAGAAGCTGGGCTGTAAGCATGACTGCAGACATTTTGTGATTGCAGAGATACTTTAAAACACTTGTAAATAAACCTGTTGCATACTTAGTAACTAGTGTAATCTTTGCATAGCTCTGAGATATATTTAAAAATACAACCAACCAACAAATCACAATATCAGATAGGAGGGGAGTGGTCTCAGGTTTAAGTGTCCTCATATCAGATGCTGGCCTCTTGCCGGCCACAGATGCATCAGGGTTCAGATGCTGGTAGCCCCTAAAACATGCCCACGGCACCTCCTTCCACATCAGGTGCCAAGGTGGCCACTGCTTCAAGTCCCATCCCCAGATATAGAGTCATTGTTGGCGGCCATTAATTGGTGTGAGATCACTCCATCAATGGAGATTGGGGTAGGAGAGCTTTGCTACTCACTTTCGGTTCCACCTTGGCAAACCCATGAGTTCAGGCAAAATTCCAGCCTCAGTTCACACTTTAACAACTCAATTGGCTTGTTCAAATCCTCAATAACGTGGGCATCACTACCAGCTGTCTAACACCTCCAGCAAAACCGCAGGGAGTCAGGCTTGCAACAGGACATTGGCAGGTCGCTCAGTGATCCCATTCTGTCAGCGTGTCCGACTCTGGTCTGTGCACGGCTATGAAGATTCAGTCCTCCTCCGTCATCTGTCGTCACATTAGGCAAGGTTAACACGTGTGCGGTAACCATGCACAGAAAGGCAGGCTAAGCGGTTAGCAGAAACATAGCCGCCAACTCAAGAGCGGTAGAAAATAATTTATCATTCCTCGCAAGGGTTAAGAAAATTTGCCATCAGTCACAAAGAGGAGAGAGGCACATCTCCCTGGGCAGCTTTCAGATCTCCTTTTGGAGCTTTGCTGTTCGAAATAAACAAGGGGTTATTCATTTCACTTTAGGGATCTAATAAAACAGCAGAAATTGGAGACAAAGAGCAGTGCATCTTAGTAACGCTTTCCATTCATGATTTCACTACAGTCAGTCGTCCACATAATTTTACCCAAGAGATCAATAAATTAACAGAAACTCAGTTTCAAGAACTTAATTGCATCTAAATATGTGTCGGCGCCATTTAAATTATTTTTACTGCAAAAATAATTAGTATACATTTCAGCACGAGGAAATGTGAGAGTCTATAATTGCATTGAGCACAATGATATCTTCTGGGGGGGCTGTTGCTGAAACTAATCTGACTCAATTCCAAAACTAACAGGCTAAATATACACTATGTAATCCATCCCACCACAAAACAATTACAAATATTGTTGGGAAAATACTCCAAGAGAATGGTCACTTTTCAGAACAAGGGTCGATAAGAATAATTCTCAACATAGTTTTAATCAGCCATTTTGATAACAATCCAACTTGTACGCTTAACTATTCGAACGTTTTCCTGGATAGCCTCCCTCCAGGCACCCTCCACAAATTGCAGCTCATCTGAAACTCTGCTTCCAATACCCGAATGCATACTACGTTGCATTTACCCAGCACACCTGTGCTCACTGACCTAAATCGATCGGACAACCATCGCTTCCCAACAAAGCAGGAGGCGGCCATTCGGCCCATCGAAACTGCACCGACTCTCAGAGTACCGTACTCAAGTCCTCTCCCCCGCCCTATCCCTGTAACTCCCCCTACCCCGCCCCCGCATTTATCATGATTAATTCACCACACCTATACATCTTTTGGACACTAAGGAGCAATTTACCATGGCTCATCCACCTAACCTGTACATCTTTGCAATGTGGGAGGAAACCAGGGCACCCGGAGGAAACACACGCAGACACGGGGAGAATGTGCAAATTCCAGACCAGCATCTCAACCTCATCCCCTCTTAGCTTCATCCTTCCCCGTCACGAACCTCCTCCAGCCCCACCATACTCTGAAGCCACTGCTCTCCTCCAATTCCGGCCTCTTGCGCATTCCCAATTTTCATTGCTCTTTCCATTGGGAGCCGCTTTGCCAACTGCAATTAATTGTATTCCTGGAGGTTTTGTTGCATGACGTGCCCCCCACGCTCCAGTCATTACTCGATCAACACATCCATCCTGATGACGCACTGCCTTCCTATATCAGTTGGAAAGCAAAAAGACTCATAACTAATTGGGTGATGCTTGACTGTCAGCCAAACAGCCATTTTCCCATTTTCCATATTTTAGGTAATGTCCCGATAGTCTTTCTCCAGGGTTGCACACAGCAGTGTCCTGGAGATTGATCTTCAATTCCAGGAGACTCCAAGCCAATCCTGAGACCCTAATTAACAGTCATGCTTTCAGTTCCATTGGTCCCATGTTCTGGAATTTCCTCACTAACTCTCTCCTCCTTTAAAGAGGCTCTTTAAACCCATATCTTTGGCCAACCTATAGTTATGTGCCCCAAGTTCTCCTGCATTGGCTTAGTGTAGATTTTGGTTGACAACACTCCTATGATTTGCCTTTGGACGTTTTATTGTATTAAAGTGGCCATATAAAATGTAAGTGTTAAACATGGAGTGGAATATTACGTTCATGGCGGCAGGACTTTCCGGTCCCGTTGCAGTGCACGGAGATTTGGCTGAGTGCCAAATTCTCCATCCTCACTTGCAGCAGCAGGGGGAGGCGTGAACGGCCATGCCCATGGTGTTTATTCTGATAATCTCTGATTGTAGAAATCTGGCACAAAGGTTGATGGCACTTTACTTCAATTTAGTTGCTTGCAAAAGTTCACAGATTCAGTAAATCAAAGAGAACTTTAATTTTTGTAACTGCATGAAGAGGCAGCAAGCAGAGGTTTCCCTACTGATAGGAAAGAAGTGGGCAGTCCTCCTGGACTAACCATTGAAGCTAACCATTAATCAGAGACATAAAGTGACAATCATCAATTTTTTAAAAATGCAATGGGTGGGATTTTCCGGCCCTTCACATCTTTTGATTTGATTTAATATTGTCACATGTATTAGTATACGGAGAAAAGTATTGTTTCTTGCACACTATACAGACAAAGCATACCATATATAGAGAAAGAAAGGAAGGAGAGAAGCAGAATGTAGTGTTACAGTCACAGCTAGGGTGTAAAAAAGATCAGCTTAATACAAGGTAGGTCCATTCAAAAGTCTGATTGCAGCAGGGAAGAAGCTGTTCTTGAGCCGATCAGTAGATGACCTCTGACCTTTGTATCTTTTTCCCAATGGAAGAAAGTGGAAGAGAGAATGTCCGGAGTGCATGGGGTCCTTGATTATGCTGGCTGCTTTTCTGAGGTAGTGGGAAGTGTGGACGGAGTCAATGGATGGGAGGCTGGTTTGCATGATGGGCTGGGCTTCGTTCACGACCCTTTCTAGTTTCTTGTGGTCTTGGTCATAGCAGGAGCCATGCCAAGCTGTGATGCAACCAGAAGGGATGCTTTCTATGGTGCATCTGTAAAAATTGGAGAGTCAGAGCAGACATGCCAAACTTCCTTAGGCTCCTGAGAAAGTAAAGTTGGTGGACTTTCTTAACTATCGTAGGATCTTCCGCTTTTGCCGTTGGTGACTCCCCGCCTGCAGTGGGCTCCCTGGCAGCGGGATGGGTGTGCCTTGCAAAACACCAGAAGATCCCACCAATGGCGAGTTGCCTCCGTTGCCGGAATACACACCGCAGGGGAAGGCTGGAAAATCCTGCCCAATGTACAATTGAACTTTGTTAAAATATCTGAGCCATATCTGAGATCTGAAGCACTGGCGTCTACGATCTTCATCAACAAAAAGCGATAGGGGAAATCCAAAGTGGATAAGTGCAATATCACTTTATTGGGTAGCATATAATGAATAGAACAGTTACTACAGAACATTAAAAAGCAGCGAGATGCATTGCGAATAAATTGATGAAACAGCCAGTCAAGTACTTGACTTAAAAAAAATACAAAGTCCTTTAGTTCTGTGGTCATTTCAATTAATTGTGCACATCAGTGATTTAGATAATAGGGAGTGGTGTCGTATTTTGCAGATACTGCAAAAAGAGCAGCACCTCAAGTTGATAAGGGGATAAATAAAGCCATTGGAATTCTAGGCTTCATCTCAAGAATGGAATATAAAACTAAGAGGTAGCTGAGACTATACAACATTTTAATTAGACAATCTCGGTCATGAGCGTTGCAGTATTGGTCTTCACGTTGTTGAAAGGATATTGGAACTTTAGCGAGGGTGCAGCGCAGGGATACTGCCTGTATGAGGAAACACAAATATGAACAAAGACTTGACATTATGGATCTTTCATCATTAGAACGACACAGCTTATTGAACACTATGACCTGAAATTATTTTTAAATGACAAGGTGGAACAGGGCAAATAGAAACTATTTGGGCAGCACGGTGGCATAGAGGTTAGCACTGCTGCCTCTCAGTGTCAGGGACCCGGGTTCAATTCCATCTTCAGGTCACCGTCTGTGTGGAGTTTGCACATTCTCCCCGTTTCTGCGTGGGTTTCCTCCCACAGTCCAAAGATGTGTGGGTTAGGTGGATTGTCCATGCTAAATCAACCCTAGTGCAGGGGAGTAGTAGGCTAAATATGTGGGGGTTACAGGAATAGGGCTTGGGTGGGATTGTTGCAGACTTGATGGGCCGAATGGCCTCCTTCTCCACAGTAGAGATTCTATGATTCTATAATCCACAAAGCTGCTCCCAGTAACAAGTGCCTATCGATACAGAATTAAATATAAAAGAGCAGTTGGGAGGCTGAAAAATTCACATCCAGGGTTATTAGCTGAAGCAAGAACGTCAACATTCAAGATTAGGTTTGTAGTTGGGTGAAGAAAGAGTGGTTGATGGAAATCGAGAACTGGGTAGCTATATGTGATTAGAAGTAAGTATCTGTTCACACAGAACCTAAACGGCAGCACGGGTGAATGCTTGCGTGTTGTAACTTTCATGTATTTATATTGAATGTAAAATTGTTTCCAACTATAATAAATCTGATTGATTTTCCTTCATCATTCGATACTGGATTTTTAGTCGCTCTAAAGGACAATATTATTTGAGAAAGCATAAGTCCACAGCATGAAAATTTCTGCACTTTGAGGTAATATCACTGAGAGGCAGACGTAATTCATGTGGCATGAAACATGGTATATGCCGTGGAGGAACTGAAGCAGACTATGCAATAACAGTGTCTAATGGCTCTCGCTTGAGGCTTGCACTATGAATGCTTAAAAGCCAACAATGTACATATCATTTAGCTCTGGCCTTTGCAAAGCTGTTGACATTTCCAGTAGTTCTCCAATACTCTGGTATCTTACATTCTTTTTGTCTGTTTAATCATCGCTATCAGTCAAAGACTAAATTAAACTTCAAGAGTAAAAAACCGCTCAACTTTCTTTTTTCATTATGTAACAAGCTTTGAATAAACAGTTATTAGTAAATCAAGCCAATAGTTTGTGGGAGTTACTGTAGGACTTGTAGTCCAAGTGGATAATGCTGGACATCCCGTGTTCATTGGCATGAACGCCATTGTGTAACACAAACATGAATAACTAAGTTTAATTTTCATAACCACACAACAATTAGAATAGTTGTTTGATAAATATTGAGGTTACAATGTTTTCTCCCCCCCACAAAGACAAATTATTGAAAGAATATACAATTATAGAAGACATAAATAGTGAATCATTAAAGTAAATTACTAAATCTTTAGAGCTTGCTTACAGATCCAGCACGAAATTAGCAGTATAAAAACTAAAGCAGAGATTGGGCTATAAACTAAAATCCCCATAGTCCAGTACCAAATTCCAGGCTTGTAACTCCCTGGTAACATTGCAACTGTACACAAATGGAACATGCTGTTCAGCATTGTTGAACTTTTCATTTTAAACAAGTCAACACATCAATAAACAGTATAGGAACCCTGCTTACTACCACCATCAACATTTCTAGTTTCAGAAGTAATACAAAGGCTGAAGTAAAGTGAAGTCAATGCCAGACTTTTGCTTTGGATTCACATCCGTGTAATCAAATAGCTTGGATAAAAGAAAGAAAAGGCCAGCCCGGTCATCTAATCCTTGACATTCAATACTCAATTGGTAGTCAGTACTGTTTAAGATGTGAACATGGATTAAACCAGGCAGTGATAACAAAAAAAGTCCGGCTCAGTTATAGCAAAGTGTTAACCATGATGAGGTGATTTTCCGTCAAATACCAACATTGCCACCGACATTGTGTTAGACATTTTGGCCAACATGAGAAAATAGCAAACATGCAATTTGCAGTAATTTTAACGAACAAACAGACAGTGTAAGGAACAAACTCCATTTCACTGTAAACAGTGAACAACCAATAAATATATATATTTGGAACCAGTTAACTTGGAATATTTTATTCAAAATTTCCAAAGCATTTATCTTTACTGAACTTCCATAATTGGAGAAATATATAAAAGTATGGTTCCAAGGGTCCCAGCTCCACAGAAAGCAGGAGGTGACCCAGATTTTAGCCCTGGCAACAGAATTTCCGCTCTCCACTTAAAATTCAACCCGTCTATAGTGGAGTTCATAAACAGCATCAAATGGGAGTTTTTAAAAAGATCCATTTCACATACTTATTTTCCATTTAAAAATTGACACATAGTCCAGCACATCCCATAATTACTGGAGCAAATGACCTTTAAATATTTAACTCAATGACGTAATCCACATTATTGTTCCAATTATCTTCCTACATCTAGTGGTGCACTAAGGCAGACTTTTGTCTGTTTCCATTGCTACTAATTCCCAAAACAGGTCGCTCGTCTGTCGCCGGGGGCTTATAGCTTGAGGAGCGCCACACCACATCAAGCGCGGCTGACCAGGAGTATCTCCCGCCCTTACTGCCAGCCTTTGGCGTATTTAAAAGGATTTGCAGGTTAACACACTCAACCCGTTTGGCCACATCATGAACACACTTTCCTTGGCCGTCGAACGCGGTGCTTCTGGCTCAGAGGCAGGGATGCTAGCCGCTGCATCACAAGACCTCCACAGTATTGTTACCTTAAAATTAAAATCTGTGTAAGAAACACAGAGGAATAGGACTTCAAATGGTTAACAAATGTGTGAATTTCATAAATGCGTCTATATTTCTTTTCTGTACCAGGTGGAGGATCTTGGCAAGTGTTCATTTTTGGATGATGCAACGGGGCAAAGAATCTGGCAGTTATGATATATTTTAATCATCATTGCACAACCTGTTGATTTTTTTTTAAGTTGAGGTCAGAACCACAAGGTACACTTCAAAGAGTAGATCAGCTTTGTGGATGTAGTTTCTATATTCAAATGCCGAGTGCTTCGAGGCCATATCAAAGCCATGTGTTTCAGAATTTTGGGGGGATTAATTTGTATTAACGATTTTGCGATCTCAAACAATCATGTCAATGAGTTAATAGTTTCAGAATTCAGTGACACAGCCGAGACAGAACCACGTTAGCACATGTTCAATATGTGGGAAAAGCCAGAAAACAAAGCCGCTGAGTGATTGATTTTGTAGAAACTTGAACACAGCAGCCACCATTTAATGACTGGAAACATCAAAATCATCATTGTTTTAAAAAAAAAGCGAATGTAATATTTCCCCATCAACTATAATTGCCAACTTGACACAGAAGGTACCCTTATCACTGACTAAGAAGGTGCCCCCATACCCAGTCTGTAATCTGAGTAGACTGAATACTGAGGGAGCTTAGCATCCTTGTAATTACATCCTCCAGCTGAGGTGTTGAGGTGCCCTCTGCCTGTTCTGATGGGTCAGGACCAAATGGCCGTGCTTTTTTGAGTGTATTGGCAAACATTCCTTCCTGCATCTATACCATCAAAAGCCAACTGGCCAGTCATGCATCTCATTGTTGTTGGTGGGATCCCGCTGGTTTACATGATTCTCGGTATGACAACCAGGACTACATTTCACAGAGGCTAATTGCAGTTTAAGATCTTTCTGAGACACACGATAAGAAGCTACTGAAATGCAAGTTCTTATTTTATCTATCCACTGTTCCATGAATGAGGCTCAGCAATATTATATACTAAGACCATGAAACCATTGTCGATTGTCAGAACCCATCTGGTTCACAAATGTCCTTTAGGGAACGAAGGTCCTTACCTGGTCTGGCCGAAATGTGACTTCAGAGCCACAGCAAAGTGGTTGACTCTCAACTGCCCTCTAAAAGCATCTAGGGCTGGGCAATATATGCTGACCAATCAGCGATGCCCATGTCCCACGAATGAATAATTTTTAAAAATGTTCAAATGTCTCGAATGTTTCAGCCAAATCAGCTGCAAGACAGCAGTACAAAGATCAGGGACACTAAAACCCTTCACCAATATTTACTACTTTAGTAAACATTTGAGTGACTCCAAAATTTACAGATGTCTCCAGACCTGAAACAAACTTCACTTAATTGTCACCCCACTGTTTAATGCTGTTATTATCATCCATCTACAAGTTTCAGAACTGGGGTTGTAGATTAAATGAAGCGTCTCATAGACCAGCTAAGACCACTGTTACAACTGGGAAAGAGGGCATGCTGCTATGTGAGGACAGGCACAGACTGATTGGCAATCCAGGAAACTGTCTCCAAGTGAGAACTCTTGCAGTGTGGCTGTGGTTAGCAGCCTCAATGTTATGTGCACTACTGATAAGTCCTAGAAACAGATGAGAAAAACAACCGCAAACCTGAAGGAATCTGCCAAGGATAGATCTGCTCATGTGTTTGCTAGGTACATGGCTGGTACGAGCAAGTTACAGTGTCCAGGCAATCTGATGCATATTTACTGATGCTCTTTTTGTAATTTGGGTATTGCACTAATTGGAAGGTCAGTTAGCTCAGTTGGCTGGACGGCTGGTTTGTGATGTGGCATGATGCCAACAGAGCTGAGGTTACCCATGAAGGCCCCGCCTTCTCCACCTTACTTCTCACCTGAGCAGTGCTGACCCTCAGCTTAAATCACCCCCAGTCAGCGCTCCCTCTCAAAAAGGTGGAGAGCAGCCTCTGGGACTTTGGTGACTTTCTTTCTTTATATTGCACTAATCTAAATCAATTGAAACCAGTTAGAAATACCAACCGGTCATTACTAATCTCTACTGGAATTAACTGGATACAACCAGGAGAAAGAACAAATGAAAACAGTTGGAGAGCAGTTGGTGTCCCCACTTTGCACAGTTAACTTTGACTTGAAACACTTGGATTTCAACTGGCAGCTGAGACTAGTTCAGCTGTCCAAATGGAACCGAGTCAACTAGTTCACTGAATACAGTTCAACTGTTCCAATTGTCCCAAATCCCAATTGGTTTGGATTCATGGGGTAGAATTTGATAGTCATATCCTCCTAATGCTAGTCGGTAAGAAAAGAGTGGTGCTGATTGATGTGTTAGTGAGTTCTTCAATATACCCCTGTTCAGCAAAATGGCCGATCTCTTATTTGATCCAAAAAGAGAGCAATAAAAGTATTACTGCCTGCTACTGATAATCCTGCCCACATTATACAGGATAACCCCAGCTATCCTAGCCACAGATGAAACTGAGACTCTAAGTAGCTTCACGTTGAGCTGCAATAAATTTCTTCTGGCTATCGCCAGATAGATTTTCAATACAAATATGGCTGATGCATCATGATGCGTCACCAATCAGGCGCCTCCTGATCTCCTTGGCATGGCTGTTTTGTCAAGCATTATTTGCAACAGGAAACGCAATGCTTGGGGTTCATAGGAAAATCATAGAATCCCAACAGTGCAGAAGAGGCCATTCAGCCCATCAAGTCTGTACCAACTCTCTGAACCTATCTTATCCATGCCCTCTCCCCAGCTTTATCCCTGCAACCCCCACATTTACCATGGCTAATGAATGACCTGCACCTCTGGGGAAACTAAGGGGCAATTTAGCATGGCCAATCCACCTAACCTGCACATCTTTGGAGGAAACCAGAGCACTTGGAGGAAATCCACACAGACATGGGGAGAAGGTGCAAACTCCACAGTCACCCAAGACCGGAATTTAAACCCGGGTCGCTGGCGCTGTGAGGCAGCAGTGCTAACCACTGTGCCGCCCATTCTTTTAACGAAATCCCTACCAGCGAGGTAACAGCTTCCAGTTCGAATGTGCTCCAGTGAAATTAATCTTGGGATTGCAAAGGACGTGTCACACAGCTAATCTGCTTCATGGATCGTCCTGTTTTGCCGAAAACCTGGAAAGAGTTTCCGTAGTCAGCTACTCAGACATTGATAGCAGAAATTCTACTGATGAATCATTCCACAAAGATCCCCATGGTCTGATTCATAATACACTAAACATTTGCTAGAAAACATACATTAATGTGCTAAACATTGGCTTAAAACTAAATTTCAAAGTATTTCCTTCTATGTTTTAGATTAAACAGCTTGCCATCAGCCCCCATTTACAATGGACTGAAAGGCCGGAATTTTATCGTCATGAAATCGGAGCGGGAGAGGGGCGGGCAATAGAAATATCTGTTGACCTCGGGCGGGATTTTACAGTTTCGGAATGAATGAGGTTGTAAAATCCCACCCAAAATGTTGCTCAGCAGAAATGGTGCTAAAGTATCAAAAATGTGACCAGGCCTTAGGCACATTAATAAAGCTCCTTTCGTGACCACCAATGTCTCAAAGGCGTTTTACAGCTAATGACGCACTCTTGAAGGGAAATCACTGATATAATGTCGGAAGGGCTACAGCCAGTTCACACAGAACAACGTCTCACAAGCAACAATGTGCCAAGGGTCAGATAATCTGTTTTTGTGATGTTGATTGAGGGATAAATATTGGCCAAAACATGTGGCTAATTTTATGATCTCTTTCAGAATAATGCCATGGAAGTTTAACATCCTCATTCAAGAACACCTCCATTAACATGGCACTGACTCAGTTCTGCAATGGAGATTTTGTGCTAAGGGGAGATTGTTAGGGACAGAAGAGGGAAATGGTAGGATAACTCGACGCTTTTGCCCTCACCTCTCAGTTGTCTGCAATAAGTGTGTTTTAGAAGGATGTGTTTTAAACTGTCTATAGAGTACTGTGATTTTCAGTAATACACACAAAGCAGGCTTTCAGGTACATTTATATGAGCAGATAATATAATGTTTATTCACACATGACCCAGAAATGTCACAACAAAACACACTCGCTCCTTCACACATGCGCGCACACGCGCACACACACACACAGGTTGATATTTAACAGGCCTCTGGAAAAGGGGCGAGGTGGTGTACTTTCATATATAAAGTAAAATGCACTTTCTAATTGGTGAGAGCCCCTCGCAGTTTGAAGCAATGTGACAATTGTGTGTGGGAAAGCTGATTAATTCTATGAGTGGGTGCTTCTGAATTCTGTAATGCAGGCATGGATGGGCTCTCTCCCATGGTTCTCTGGAGCTGAATGCAAGTTGGAAGTCTTGCGAATTATGGCTGGGTTTCGGCAGAGGCAAATCTTTGTAGGTGAAACTATGTTAATCTCCCTCGCCCTACCCAAGTCCACTGCTTGTTAGGCAGGGTTCTTTTGGTTGGGGGACTTGTCCCCTCTTGTCCTTCAAAGTGATTGGTTTTTCCCTACTTCGTGGGATAAAAAGATTAATTATATGTAGCCAGTTTCAGTCACATGACCAATACTTCCACTGTCTGTCCAGAATGATTTAGCTATAAGCCAATGCTATACAATGGTGTCAGGGACCAGATCAGAAACTCCAAGGTACATTATAAAGTTAACCTAGACCCCAACCTTTTTTGATTTTGGCATTAGTGCGAACATAAGGTTTTCGCTCCAGGTGTGATTCTATTGAACCATCAAGAAATTTTTATTAAAACAAACTCCATCTAACAACACAGTTAAAATATAACAAAAAGTATTAGCATAACTTTTACCAATTGAAATACTTAAACATGACAAGGTATAATCCTTAATTGCTAGCTATCTCTATAGTTCCAATTTAAGCAGTATCCCCACAGACATGCATCCTTCTTCAGAATCAGTTAGCACACAAAACATACAGGTTCATGTCGATGCTAGATTTCCAGCCTTTTAACTTCTCTGGACAGAGATACAGACAGACACCTGTCTTCTGGCTCCCACAGAACAGCCTCCAGGTAAAGATTTATCTTCAATCAACAGAATTTCAGAGAAAGAGACCTATTTTGTGGCAGGTCCCAATCTTCAATTTCCAGAGAGAAAGAAAGAGACAGAGAGCTACTTCTCTCTGAAGATCCCAAGCAGCAACTTAGCTTGAGTCGCTCTGTAAGCCTAGCCCCATCCAGTCACATGGCTTTGCTGACAATCAACCTGATCAAATCCTAATCTGAAAAACCCCAGGGAAAACACAAAAATAACAACACCGCATTATCCCTGGTTAAAACAAACATTCCAGCAATTAGGATCAATTATGCTTCTGCAGTATCAACATGTAGGCTGGTTACAGACAAAAGTAAAATAGTACTGACTATTCAAAAAAAATCCTGCACAAAAAGCATAGCAGAAATACATTTCTTAAAGGCACAGTATCGTCACAATGGAAAATAGATGGAGGTCTGTCACACATACTTATGGTTTGACTGGTTTCTTTATAGCTTGCACAGTTAATTTTTAAGGTTGGACACAGCAAGTCTGGGCATCCATAGATTTTGAATTTTGGTCACACCACAGAAAATAGGAGGTGTGAACTTTGTAGATAGGTTTCATCTTGGCATGCCCATTCAAGGGAGGACATTCCACATATGTTTACTTACATTTTAAGAACATTCCAGAAACATGTTCAGGCGCGAGTTAATCCTGTCTGTCTGAGAGAAAAAAAAATCACAGAAGGTCACCTGACCCTCGGTGGCCACTTTGAGCCACATTTTGGCCATTTTTAAAAGTTAATTCCATAAGGTCCACACTGACTGAAGTCTGTACCTTGAAAGTCTGATATCTTCACTGGCCATGACGAGATTTAATCTGAAGAATGTTAAACCTGGAAGTTGCATCATTTTTTTGCGCTCCATTTAGCATTAAATTAATCAGAACCCAAAGAAAACACAACTCGGAAACAACACTGGCTAAAGTAAGGTTCCGATCCCTTTTCCATTCGGCAATGTGGCTTGACCCCAACCCCAGAAGAATGATTGTCCCATCTCCATTTCTGAAGCCAACTATCCTTATGATCTGAATGAGACTGCCAGTCCACTGCCAATTAGTGTGAATTGCCAGCAGCTGCTTGCTCAGGGCATGAGAAACACAAATATACGGTTCAGACTAGTTTCTCTTAGCTGACAGGCAGAGGAGACTTTGACTTCAGCATTCTGGCCTGAATTCAATTTCTGGTACCAAAGATGAAATAATAAATGTTAATCCGCTATGGCACCTATTCACTTCTCCCTTAAGGCAGGAAAGTACAAAGCAGATTATAAATCGCTGAATCTCCTGAATTTCATGAGAGGTTCATTTCACAGAGTTAAATACAACAGCAGTTTTTTCACACGTTGGAACATCTCCTCACTCGGTAACTACTGATAAAACAACAAGGATTCAGAAGGTTACTCGATCTCATTTTACTTCACGTTTTCTGCAACTTCTGAGCTGGTGAGAAGATTTCCAATTGAAGATAGGTCATAACCATTACGTGTAATTAATTTGAAATAGCAAATAAGACAAAGAGCAAAGAAAATCACAGCACAGGAACAGGCCCTTCGGCCTCCAAGCCTGCACCGACCATACTGCCCAATTGAACTAGAACTCCCTACCCTTCCGGGGACCATATCCCTTCATTCCCATCCTATTCATGTATTTGTCAAGACGCTCCTTAAAAGGATGAAGGCAAGATGCCGTATGACTTTTTGACTACCTTCTCCACCTGTGTTGCCACTTTCAGTGATCTATGTACCTGTACACCTAGATCCCTCTGCCTATCAATATGCTTAAGGGTTCTGTCATTTAATGTATATTTCCCATCTGTATTAAACCTTCCAAAGACCACAAGATATAGGAGCAGAATTAGGACATTCGGCCCATCGAGTCTGCTCAAGGCTGATATGTTTCTCATATGATTCTCCTGCTTTTTCCCCGTAACCTTTGATCCCCTTACCAATCAAGTACCTATCTATTTCTGTCTCAAGTACATTCAATGACTTGGCCTCCACAGCCTTCACCACCCTCTGGCTGAAGAAATTCTTCCTCATCTAGGTTCCAAAGGGTCATCCCTTTACTTCAAGGTTGTGCCCTCAGATACTAGCCTCTCCTACGAAAAGAAACATCTTCTCCACATCCACCCTATCCAGGCCTTTCAGTATCTGCAGGTTCAAATCAAAATGAAATACAAAATTTATCATTCAATTTGGCATGGGTTTGATATAAATCAAGAGGCAAATTAATAACAGAGAAGAGGTTTGCAGCATCCATGTATCGTTCAAATTTTGGGAAAATTAACAACAATCCCAAATGCATTAGGGAAGGGTACAACACATCCACTCACTGCACATTGAAACAAAGGATTGTTTGAGAATCAATTAGAATCCGACCAAGGCCAAATGTAGAACTGAAAGATTGCATTTGAGAAATACTGGTGAAACCTCATGAGGTAACTGACTTGTTTTCAATGTTAATAACAATCTGAGTGGTGCTGGGAAACTTTCTCATTGGATGATACCAAAGCAAAAATTGCAATATGAAAACCCAAGAGCTCAATCTATTTGCAAGAGAAACTTGATTTCTGTTTTCAAATGATGGCACAAACATACTTTTGGAGAGAGCAAACATACCAGAAGGCCGAAATTCAAGTATGTTACTTCATCCCCAGGAGCCTACAGAACAACAGGAATCGAAACAATTGGCCCAAATGACAAAAGTTTGAATAGGCAACATTGACGAGGGAGGAGGCCAATACTTAGCAATGCTGGGCATAAGGTATATACCTCCGCAAGGATGGCAAGTTCAGCATAGAGGGTAACAGAAGATGAAGACCATATTAACTATAAGCAATTTGCTCACACAAAAAAGTAAATGGAAACATGGGTGACAAGGTGGCACAATGGCTAGCATTGCTGCCTCACAACACCAGGGACCCAGGTTCAATTCCAGCCTTGGGTAACTGTGTGGAGTTTGCATGTTCTCCCCTGGTCTGTGTGAGTTTCCTCTGGGTGCTGTGGTTTACTCCAAAGATGTGCAGGTCAGGTGGATTAGCCATGCTAAATTGTCCTTTAGTGATCAAAGATGTGTAGGTTAGCAGGAATTGGTGGGGTTATGGGGATAGATCAGGGGAAGATACTCAGTTGAAGTTTAGTTTATTTATTGTCACAAATAGGTTTACATTAACACTGCAATGAAGTTACTGTGAAAATCCCCTAGTCGCCACACTCCGGCGCCTGTTCGGGTACACTGAGGGAGAATTTAGCATGGCCCATGCACCTAACCAGCACATCTTTCGGACTGTGGGAGGAAACCGGAGCACCCGGACGAAACCCCTGCAGACACAGGGAGAACGTGTAGACTCCGCACAGACAGTGACCCAAATCGGGAATCGAACCTGGGTCCCTGCTGCTGTGAGGTAGCGGTGCTAACCACTGTGCCACTGGAGAATTGGTGCAGACTCAATGGGCGGGATTTTCCGGCCGCGCTCGCCCTAAAACCGGAAAATCCCATCCAAGGTCAACAGTCCTTTGCATGGTCCCCACCCCCCAATGATTCCTGTGGCGGGCTGGGATGGGAAAATTTCCCCCAATGGGCCAAATGGCCTCCTTCTGCACTGTAAGAATTCTATGAATACCGAAGGAACACATTATTATATGTTATTTCTGGGGGTCTCTGCCTCAGAGCTGGCGATGATGTAAGGATGTTGCCGAGAGGGGCAGGGAAGTCCCATCAAGCAGGCACAGGACCAGACATCACAGATTTCTGATGCCTCTCAAACTCTCAAGTTTTCAGATCATTTTGTCTTAAAAGCTACAGAAATTGGCCACGTTTCAAAAGAAAGGAAATTTTGATTTTTGTTGTTTGTTCTTACAATTCCGTGGTCAATTCCCGTCAAAGACATTATATGATCACACTAACTAGTAAGAAACTGCCAAAATACATTATCTTATCAAAAAGACTAATCGGAAATCATCAGGCATTTCATCTAATTCAACGGGGAAATCAGAAAACAGCAGGTTGCCATTAGCATTTTATTAAGCAGCTCTTTTTCTGTCACTTCAATGTCATTTCATTATTCTGGGCTGATCTGTGTTCTATATCCAATTTTGTTGACTGCAAGACAACTGAATGGCAAATGTCACAGCACTAATGGCAGTCACCAAATGCCCAAACATCATCATCTGAAAAATGTTTTAGGCCTCCTCGTCTTCGCTGTATAATTTGTCGCAGTTGTCCCATCTTCCTCCATCATATCTTCCCCACATTCACCAAGTGGGCCAACTGTTGAACTGTATAACCTCCACCATACTGCCCGGGTTTGCACAATCCTACTAACTGTCCTGGCTTGAGACACTACACACCCCTTTAACCTGTGATTATCCCTCTCTCCACGCACACTGTTCGCACCTGCAAAGACTTGATTACCTGTAAAGACTCGCATTCCAACCATTCTTCACATTCCAATCTGTAAGTACCTTGCAATTGTGTCTTTGCCTACATATGCTGTGTTTCTGAACTAACCTCCACTCAGCTGATGAAGGAGCAACGCCACGAAAGCTCGCGATTCCAAATAAACCTGTTGGGACTTCAACCCGGTGTTGTGAGACTTCTTACTGTGCCCATACCAGCATCTCCACACCATAACTGTATAAACCGACTTTCAGGGAAGAGATGGTGCTGGCTATTATTGGAATGCGCATTATTGTAATGCGCATTATTGTGAGCATTGTCAGCCGAGGGACAGAGGCTATCAATGATGGTATCGTTGTACCTAATTCTCCTCCTTATATTCCACCGCCTCCCACCATCCCCACTCTCAAATTATAAACTGCAGATGGTGTAAAACGGTACCTCTTATTCCCACCTCTTCCCTGCAGCTTACTTGAAAGGGAGGATGCACAAAAAGTCCAGCTTGTCCAGACAGTGAAGGGTTAGCAAGAAGACACCAATATTGAAGGCACAGCACCATTACTTGATTTCAGACTCAATGTTATCAGTTCAACACTGACACTGCAGGTAATTTTGGGGCAACATAGCGATGGGTTGTGCACATTATGAGGCCAACAACCAGAGTGCGGTGGCAGCAACACTGGTACCAGCTCACCAAAGGGTGAGGTTACACACAGGTTCTGCTGCAGGGAACTTGGATGAGCACTTTGATGGAGCAGTCTATAGCAGAACACAGATGGGCATTCACAACAAAATGGTTCATTCCTTGGGAAATCCATGGTAAATGCAAATGTCAAGGAACAAGGAGGAGTCTGGCACCAACATAGCACAGGGCATTGCATAGAGTCCAACGGTCATCTTTTCCAGCATTGAAGTGGGTAGTTAACTCCATCAGCACACTTGTAAATTCATCCATGATGTCGTGTCTAAAGTCTTAGTCTAAGGAAATTTGGCATGTCAGCTACAACTCTCACCAACTTCTATAGATGCACCATAGAAAGCATTCTTTCTGGTTGTATGGTTTCTGCTTGGTATGGGTCCTGCTCTGTCCAAAACTGCAAGAAACTACAAAGGGTCATGAATGAAGCCCAGTCCATCACTCAAACCAGCCTCCCATCCATTGACACTGTCTACACTTCCTGCTGCCTTGGAAAAGCAGCCAGCAAAATCAAGGACCCCACGCACCCTGGACATACTCTCTTCCACCTTCTTCCATCGTGAAAAAGGTACAAAAGTCTGAGGTCACATACCAACCGATACAAGAACAGCTTCTTCCCTGCTGCTATCAGACTTTTGAATGGACCTACTTCGCACTAAGTTGTTCAACCTCTACACCCTAGCTATGGCTGTAACACTCCATTCTGCACTCTCTCCTTTCCTTCCCTATGCACGCTATGCTTTGGCTGTATAGCATGCAAGAAACAATACTTTTTGCTGTATACTAATACATGTGACAATAATAAATCAAATCAAATCTCCACTACAGGACAAGCAACTCCCACCAGAAGTAGTGAATGCTCACATCAAAGTCGCACAAGGTCAGCAGGTTGTCATGTAAGCACAATTGCTGACCAATAGTTCTGGGTTACAGTGTGCAAAGGGTGCTGCAGCAGCCAACAGATTACTGCAGAGCCAACACCCCATGGCCACTGTGCGTCGACGGTGGAGGCAGTGAATGTTTAAGGTATTGGATGCGTTCCCAATCAAGTAGACTGCATTGCCCTGGATATCAAGCTTCTTCAATGTTGTTGGAGCTGCATTCATGGAACTCCACGGAGCACAAGCCTGTTGACCTTCCTCAGGATGGCAGCATTCATTCTCCTAACACTGCCACTCCGCAGTGCCCTCAATGGCGCCTTTCTGCGAGCCAACCCAGACTGCGGCTGAGCTGGTGCAGTACACAGCCGGACCTTCTAGGCCCTGTTAGAGGTCATCCTCCAAAGGCCATTTGCAGTCTCCCCAACAAAGTCAGAAATCTTCTGCCATCCATGATGCAGCAACTAAAGTAGCACTGCATAATATCACCCAGAAACTGAAATCAAAACCCTGGAACTCCCTTCCTAACAACACTGTGAGAATACTTATACCAGATGCACTGCAGTGGTTCAAGAAGACAGCTCACCACCACGTTGTCAAGGACAATTACTGGGCGACAAATGCTGACTGAGTCAACACCGCTCACATCCCATGAATAAAAATATCTGGAATTAAGAATCTACTGATGACCATGAAACCATTGTCAATTGTCAGGAAAACCAATCTGGTTCATTAATGTCATTTAGGGAAGAAAATCTGCTGTCCTTACCTGGTCTGGCCTACATGTGACTCCAGAGCCACAGCAATGTGGTTGACTCTCAACTGCCCACGGGCAACTAGGGATGGGCAATAAATGCTATGAGAGTTTTAACAACACCAGGTTAAAGTCCAACAGGTTTATTTGGTAGCAAATACCATTAGCTTTCGGAGCGCTGCTCCTTCGTCAGATGGAGTGGAAATGTGCTCTCAAACAGGGCACAGAGACACAAAATCAAGTTACAGAATACTGATTAGAATGCGAATCCCTACAGCCAACCAGATCTTAAAGATACAGACAATGTGGGTGGAGGGAGCATTAAGCACAGGTTAAAGAGATGTGTATTGTCTCCAGACAGGACAGCCTGCAAGTCCAGGAGGCAAGCTGTGGGGGTTACTGATAATGTGACATAAATCCAACATCCCGGTTTAGGCCGTCCTCATGTGTGCGGAACTTGGCTATCAGTTTCTGCTCAGCGACTCTGCACTGTCGTGTGTCGTGAAGGCCGCCTTGGAGAACGCTTACCTGAAGATCAGAGGCTGAATGCCCGTGACTGCTGAAGTGCTCCCCCACAGGAAGAGAACAGTCTTGCCTGGTGATTGTCGAGTGGTGTTCATTCATCCATTGTCGTAGCGTCTGCATGGTTTCCCCAATGTACCATGCCTCGGGACATCCTTTCCTGCAGCGTCTCAGGTAGACAACGTTGGCCGAGTTGCAAGAGTATGTACCTTGTACCTGGTGAATGGTGTTCTCACGTGAGATGGTGGCATCCGTGTCGATGATCCGGCACATCTTGCAGAGGTTGCTGTGGCAGGGTTGTGTGGTGTTGTGGTCACTGTTCTCCTGGAGGCTGGGTAGTTTGCTGCGGACAATGGTCTGTTTGAGGTTGCGCGGTTGTTTGAAGGCAAGAAGTGGGGGTGTGGGGATGGCCTTGGCGAGATGTTCGTCTTCATCAATGACAGGTTGAAGGCTCCAGAGGAGATGCCATAGCTTCTCCGCTCCGGGGAAGTACTGGACGACGAATGGTACTCTGTCCACCGTGTCCCGTGTTTGTCTTCTGAGGAGGTCGGTGCGGTTTTTCGCTGTAGCGCGTCAGAACTCTTGGTCGATTCAGACAAGTGGAGGGGTATTCCATTACACTGACTTGTGTTTTGTAGATAGTGGGCAGTGTTTGGGGAGTAGTGAGGTGACTTACTCGCTGCAGAATTCCCAGTCTCTGACCTCTTCGTGTAGCCACTGTATTTATACTGGCCAGACCAGGTAAGGAGATTTATATTGGCAATATGGTGGCATAGTGGTTAGCACGCTGCCTCACAGTGCCAGGGACCCAGGTTCAATTCCAACTTCGGGTGATTGTCTGTGCGGAGTCTGCACATTCTCCCCGTGTCTGCGTGGGTTTCCTCTGGGTGCTCCAGTTTTCTCCCACAGTCCCAAGATGTGCAGGTTAGGTGGACTGGCCATGCTAAATTTACCCTAGTATCAGGGGGATTGGCAAGGTAAATGAGGGTTATGGGAATAGAGCCTGGGTGGGATTGTGGTCAGTACAGACTCGATGGGCCGAATGGCCTCCTCCTACACTGTAGTAATTCTATGATATCGCTGGTCCAGTTCAGTTTTTGCTCAATGGTAATCCACAGGATGTTAATAGTTTAGTTTAAGTTATTTATTAGTGTCACAAGTAGGCTTACATAACACTGCTATGAAGTTACTGTGAAAATCCCCGAGTTGCCACAGTCCAGCAGCTGTTCAGGAGTGGGGGATTCAGCGATAGTAGGGTAATTCAGACTCAAAACATTTGCTGTATTCTCTCCACATATGTTGTCAGACCTGCTGAGATTTTCCAGCATTTTCTGTTTTGTTCCCACAGCAAGTGTGTTGATTCTGAACTGTCCTCTGAAATGGCCAAGCAAGTTACTCAGTTCAAGGGTATTTCAGGATGGGCAACTTGCCAGCAGAGTCCAAATCCCATGAAAGGATAAAAAAAATCATATTTCAAGTGCTTGCATGGCTTTCATTGTATGCAGATCGAAACTGTACATGGATTGAAAACTGGAGTCGTCAGTCATGAGATTTGCCTTAGTGGATCAAATTCAGCATGGCAGAGCATGCCAAGAATGAAGGCATCATAACGGCTGTCAGGATACTGTGCAACGATCTGCATGGTTCTCTACCTATGGCTAAAGACCAGCTGGGCTTTTGAGAGAGTGATACCACTGTCTAATATGGGGCAGAGTTGACAAGTGGCACCCACATAGTGATGCAAATGCAGTTGTTGCCCCTTACAAGGCAGGAGGTCTGCACCCCTAACAAAGCTATGCACTCACTCCGGCTCCTGTCCTCTGACACAAGAAAATAAAGTGTTGTTAGCTCAGAGAGAGAGCTTTAATGATCACTCTTACACAATTCTAGACCATCAGATTTTGCAAATATCTTCAACTGTAGTCTGGAAGGAGCCAGATGTCAAATGTTCAGAGCCACAGTCACCTTCATGGCAATGCTGCACTGTCCTGCTCTTGCAGTTGTGACTGCAGCAGGTAGTAGATTTAAATGAGTCCTTGCTAAAATACAAACATTGAACACATTTTTTCTTGTGGAGGCTCAGGTAGGAAAATCGCTCCTTGAACACCCTGTGTGGATATGGCCTCCTGCTGAGAGCCCTTCTTCCCTTCCTATTCCAACAGATTGTCCTACTCTGGCCTCTGTTCAAGCCCCCCCCCCGCCCCCCGTCATGATGTAGTTCAAGGGGAATGGCTACTAGTGCACCCATGCTTGGCAGCAACTGGTGTTTGCATAAGCATTGAAGTCAGCAAAAGCTCCTACAGTATTTGCCACACAGCACCCTGGAGAATTTTGGTAACTATAAACAACCATATAAAGCATAAAACGCTTGTGGGATCAAAGCAATAGAATTAAGAAAATCAACCAACTCCTCACCTGTAAGCAATTGATGATCCCTTTCAGTAGCATTGGCGTGTCCTACCTGCTGCTGAATGGGTGTTTATGCATGTGATGTTGAGAGATGGTTGTGAGCTGGAGCCTGGAACTCCAAACTGGCACCGCTGACCTCAAATCAGTGTCACAAGTTGATTAATGCCATGATCTCTCTGCTCTGCATACTTCCAGCAGTGAGTCACTGCATGTGCATAAGCGCCCTCAGCACAGTGTGGATCCCAGTGCAACTCAGCCCAAGAGTGCCACTGATGCCACTTCAGTCCCCAGTCAGCACACATTGCACCTAAACTTGGCACGATGGCACAGTGGTTAGCACTGCTGTCTCACAGCGCCAGGGAGCCGGGTTCGATTCCTGACTTGGGTCACTGTCTGTGTGGAGTCTGCACATTCTCCCTGTGTCTGCGTGGGTTTCCTCCGGGTGCTCCGGTTTCCTCCCACAGTCCAAAAGATGTGCTGGTTAGGTGCATTGGCCATGCTAAGTTCTTCCTCAGTGTACCCGAACAGGCGCCCGAGTGTGGCGACCAGGGGCTTTTCACAGTAACTTCATTGCAGTGTTAACATAAGCCTACTTGTGACACTAATAATAAGTAAATAAATAAACAACGGACATCATCCATCCTAATTTTGTACAGATTGGTGGAGTGTATTTACAAGCATCATTTAGAAAAGAAAATAACACTGGAGATTTCAGTGTTGCTCACCGCTTGCCACAGTAACCTATCCTACAATTGCAAAACTTCCTGATGTCTCACAGAAAAGCTCACACATGCTACAGACTGAGCAGCTGATTCTCAAGTGGAATAAAAGGAGGATCACATGATGTTGGCCCAGGAGGCTGTTTATTCCACTTGAGTGGTCTTGATAAAAATCACTAAATTTCCAACTTGAGCCTGAGCATCACAAAGGAGCTGTGCGCTGTTCAGCATTGCTTAACATAGTGGTGCAAGTCTCCAATAACTACCAGCACCGATTAGAGAAGAGTCTGTCGTCCTTATTTTTAAAAAAAGAAACAACTACATTTTAAAAATGCTGCTCTTCTCGTATCGATTTCAGATGCGACTGTGTCTCCGGCTCTGTTGAAAGCACATTATTGTTAAGTCTCACCTCATCTTTCCTCCCGTCAATCTCCAATCGCAGCCACTGGACAGACTGCAGTCTGCAGCAAATTCTTTCCATGCAAGTTTCCATAAACACTTTGATTTAATACATTTTACACACCTTTCATTGAAACTCTCCCTAATATCAACAGAGCATTTTAGTACAGTTTGACTATGTAAGCAAATGATGTGACTCAGTGGGGGGGTTGGAGGGAATGATGAGCTTGCAGGTTTCAAACAGCACATTCCAGCAGAAGGGACAACGGAAAAGTATGATTTGCAGTGGTGGAAAAAGAAACAAACTGGTTTGCTAAAAATATTCAAGGAGCTATTTGTAGCATACACTGTCGAACATAACATTGGTCAACTATCAGAAACAAACATGGAATATCATGGAGAATGAAAAGTGGGTGTAAATATTAAGAAGTCATTTCAGTGAGCAAAATAGTTCTGGTTTAAAACCATAACACACACACAACTTTAATCATTGTCCAACACACCTGCTATTTTTACAATACATAACACACTCTGAGGGATACTTTTCATCCATTCTCAATTCCTCTTTATAGTGGCAGTTGTTAAAGATCAAGAATAGTGACCCAAGAGTATATATTGTGCAGTGAGAATGTGGAAGGGTATTTTTCAGTGTAGAACTATCTGCCATTGCGTATAATAATTTCCAGCATTGACTGTTTGTGTGAATTTCTAAGACAAAATGGTTGCAATGTCACTGTTTTATCCACAAGATATTCAACATCCTTCATTTATCACAAGTCTATTGCTTAAACAGGTTGGCAATATGTTTGAGCAACGCTGTTGTGTGGCACAGAGAATCAATAAGAGGCCACATATCAAATCTATCCCAGCTGACAAATTCCCAATCTTGCTCCTCACGGATGGGAAGGGCAGGAGGAGGCAGCATTGTTGACTTTTGGCCTATCCCACTCAGGCGAGGTGTGGGGTACTTAAACCAGAGGGTAAATCATCCAGGTTACTGGTATTAAGCTTCTACTTGTCTGATGATGATTGGCACCTATACCACAGCGTGAATGAGCCGTAACTTCCTCAGAGGGGCAATCAGCATCAGATTTACCTGTGCTTAAATTCCAAAGCACCTGTCTCGTCTGACTTTCCCAATCAGGTCGGGTGAGACTCAGGAAGCTCAGCGCGTCCATGGCTCCAGTGGCAAAGTGTAAAAGAAGCGGAGGTGTAAAGCAGGTGAGTTTAAAGGGACCATTGAAAATGAAAGGTCAGGGAGAAGGTAAATTTCTAAAGTAAGTGATTGGGATGTGGGGGTGGGGCTTAACACATCAGAAGGGTAGTGGGGCGTTCGGTCATTGCTACATGCCTCCTTGCCTTATCCATGATGGAGATTACGGTGCCAAGAGTCAGACCTGCCTTTGGGCAGAGAACTGAAGGAGGAGGAGGTCTGTGCTGTGTACGGATTGATTCAAAATAAGTTGTTGGAGGGAACAAGAAAGCTTTCTCGGAATGGATTCTATGTTGTGAAACCGCACAGTGGACATGGATTAACAATGTAGTTTAGTGGCAGGGAATAGATCATGAAGTAAGGCAGCAAGGTCTCGATGTAATACATCCAAGGCTTCCAAAATCTCCATCAAAGATAGGCACATTTTGCTAATACATCCCTTACCATGTTGTCATGTTTGAGTTTGGTTTACTTATCGCTTATATACTTAAGTTTACTTTCTAATATCCATTTGGAAACCAACCTCTATTGCATTGAAAATTCAGCTGAAATCAAAGAAATTTGTAATGAATATGAAAAAACCCCTTCAAATTATAACCCATGACCATATGCAGCAAAACCATTCCATTGTACTTATATTTCTTCACTCACTGGTTTGTCTTGTTTGATTTTAATTGGCTTGGAGGTTTTGGAAAACGTTTTTCTTTGCACTATTATTGCAGTAGTGGGAAGTCCCAAATTACAGGAACTAAACAGGCTGCTTGAATTACATGTAAAATAAAGGACAGCTGATTTAAACTTTAAATATGGCCCATGAGACTTCATGGTGTGTGCCACAGTGGCCCAGATAAACTGGACACTGCGTTAGGATACATCAGGAGCTATAAGGACTGGTCTCTGCTCATTAATAATCCGCTTCCAAAATGCACACGCATTCTCTCCCAACACTCTATAAACAGAATATTCAGTAAATCTGATAAATATCACCATGTCAAATAATGGAATAATATAAACATCTATTACTTGATAATATCCTTGAAATATGTTAAACAGTCTTATGTAGTGATGTAGAAATGCTGCTGTCGTTCTCAACAAGTGGTTCCAACAAGCATGAGTAGTGAGCTTATTAAGAAGTACAATTGTAATGGCCCCTTGCATCATGTTTCGCTTTTAATTTTGGTTTTGTTGCTCAAATGTAGTGGAAACATTAAACTAAGTGTGGTGCATGTTTTGTGGCTTGAAACCATGGTTCTTCAGTGCTTGTCAAAATTCTTGTTGCTTCCATAAAGACTTTGGTGTCATCAATGTTCCTGGCCTGGCCAATTGATGTCACAGCATCAACTATGGCTCAAGAATAACACTCGAGGCAGGAGGTTGGAGGTTCAAATCACTTTCCAGGACTGGAGTGCAAAAATCAACATTAACATTCATAGAATAGAATCATACAGTGCAGAGGGAGGCCATTCAGCCCTTCGAGCCTGCACTGACAACAATCAAACCCAGGATTTATCCCTGTAAGCCCACATATTTAGCCTGCTAATCCCCCTGACACAAGGGGAAATTTACCATGGCCAATCAACCTAACTCGCATTACTTTGGACTGGGGGAGGAAACTGGAGCACCCAGAAGAAACCCATGCAGACATGGGGAGAATGTGCAAACTCCACACAAACAGTTCCCGGGGCCGGAATTGAACCTGGGTCCCTGGTACTGAGAGGCAGCAGCGCTAACTACTGTGCAAACCGTGCCGCCCTATTCCAGTGGCGCCCTGCCAGAGGTATCGTCTTTTGGATAAGAGGCCCCATTTACGTTTGCAACTGGAAGCAAAAGGTCCAGAACACTATTCTGAAAAAGGGCAAGGGAGTTATCTCCAGTGTCCTGGCCAATATTTATTCTTCAATCAACATCGCAAGCCCATATTATCTGGTCATTATCAACTGCCATGTGTGGGACCTTGCTGTATGCTAATTGGTTCCTGTGTTTCCTACTTAAAACAGCAACTAACTTCAAAAATACTTCATTGGCTATAAATAAAGGGTCCACTTGATGGGTGACACCCAATCAGTTCTCAGGCTGATTCACAATCAGGGTCATGCTCATGCAAGACGCTATCCAAATGCAAACCTTTCTTTATTTTCATGTTCCTTCTACCATTTCTTTGGATACAAGGCTACTTCAGTGCAATTGCATTTGTTCACAAATACTCCAAGTAATTGCTAATCAGTAAATGCTTTTTGATCTCGCATAATTATGAGAGATGTAAGCATCAATCACCATTTATCTCCAGACAACTTCACTGGGATTTGGATTGTATTTATGTGGAAAACCTGATGGAGACTTTGAGCCACCTGCCTTTAAAAAAAGAAGTTCTGTGCTTGAGGCTGAGCCAACCAGCAGTTAAGTTAGAGTTTGGAAACTACTTCACTTGTAAGATGTGAGCTTCTGTTTAATATGTCCTGTGCATGGACAGGAATGAGTGTGATTTATTTATTTATGAAAGGAAATACATAAGAAAAGGCAATTGGACAGGTACGTGGATGGGAAAGGTTTAGAGGGATATGGGCCAAACACAGGCAAATGGGGTGAGTTCAGTTTAGGAAACTGGTCAGCATAGATGAGTTGGGCCAAAGGGCCTGTTTCTGTGCTGTATATCTCTATGACATCCGTGATTCATTGTTTCATAGTATCTATGGTTTATTTAAGCGTTTTATTTAGGTAATTTGCCTGCTGATATAAAGCCTCAGTCTAGTAGCATGTATAATCAATAGACTTTTTGAAATGGGGAAACACATCAGGCAGCACATGATACACACAAATTGAGGATGCTTTGCTAAGATTCATAGGTCTCAGTGTAATTTACTAGACAATGAACACTTCTCATTATAGCACCGCCACTGCCATACGCCCCCATTCCAATCACCAAGTTCTGTCTGTCTGGTCCCCAACGCACCCCCTCCGCTCCCCAAAAACACACAACTGTTTTTGAGGTTGCCCCAGCATTAAGCAGCCCACTCCTTCACAATGCAGTCCCAGGACTGGCCACTAGTAGGGGGTTGTGCTGTCCAGGCTGCTGAGTGCTGGACCTCTTATTGGGCATGTGCTATGGGATAAGATGACCGCTATCCCTTACTGGACAGCTATCCTAGCAGCTTCTTAACTGGCTGCTACCAGTAAAATACTACCTCGAGATGTAGAATTAGTCTGGATGCTGCAAAGAAGCAACAAGGGGTGGAAAACATTAGTGGAAGTTGTCTATAGTCCTGCAAACAGTAGTGGTCATGTAGGGAATGGCATTAAACCAGAAATTAGAGATACATGTAACAAGAGTGCTACAGTAATCATGGGTGACCAGTGTGGTGCGAGCCTCTGCTTTTGGCCCAATGTATCCTTCTCCTCTTCCTTCTGGTACCATGCCCTCAGTGGATGTTGATGACCATGAACTTCCATTGGATTTGTCCATGAACATGCTTGTCAAAGTCATGTAGTGGTTTGCCTTTTGCAGTATAGCTTAACAAGAGACCCTCCTGCTCTTAAAAAGAGAGGTCTAAAAGCATTGTACCTGAATGCACGGAATATTTGCAATAAAGTGAACAAATTAACAGCACAGATTAATATAAATGGGCATGATATGATTACAGTGACATGGCTGCAGGGTGACCAAAGCTGGGAACTGAATATCTAAGGGTACTTTGCATTTAGGAAGGACAGACAAAAGAGATAGGAGGTGGGGGTTGTGTTGTTAGTTAAGGATTAAATCAGTGCAAAATTGAGAGAGGATTTTGTCTCGGAAAATCAAGATGTGGAATTAGTCTAGGTAGAGCCATGAAGCAACAAGGAGTGGAAAACATTAGTGGAAATTGCCTAGTCCTGCAAACAGTAGTGGTAATGTAGGGAATGGCATTAAACTGGAAATTAGCGATGCATGTAATAAGGGTGCTTCAGTAATCATGGGTGACTTTAATCTACATATAGATTGGACATTCAAATTAGCAACAATACTGTGTGAATGAATTCCTACGAGACTTTTTTTAGACCAGTATGTCGAGGGACCAACTAGCGAACATGCTAGCCTACATTTGGCATTATGCAATGAGAAGAGATTAATTAATAATCTTGTTGTGTGAGGCCCTTTAGAAAACAGTGACCATTCTTCATTAGGAGTGAAAGTGAAGAAGTCTGACCTGAAACTAGGATTCTAAATCTGAACAAAGGAAACTACAACTGTATGAGGCAGGAGTTAACTAAGATAGATTGGGAAACTTCTAAACAGCATGATGGTGGATAGGCAATGGTTGATATTTAAGGAACAAAGGTTCACAACAGTTATATATTCCTTCCTGGTGCAAAAACACAGCAAGACCATGGCTAACAAAATAAATTAAGCACAGTAGTGGATCCAAAGAGGAGTCACAGAATCCCGACAGTGCAGGAGTAGCCATTCAGCCCATTGAGTCTACACTGACTACAATCCCACCCAGGCCCGATTCCCTTAACCCCTCATATTCACCCTGCTAATCCGCCTAATACTACAGTTAATTTATCATGGCCAATCAACCTAACCCAAACATCTTTGGATTGTGGAAGGAAACTGGAGCACCCGGAGGAAACCCACGCAGACACAGGAGAATATGCAAACTCCACACAGACAGTGACCCCAGGCCGGAATTGAACCCGGGTCCCTGGCGCTGTGAGGCAGCAGCGATAACCACTGTGCCACCATGCTGCCCCAAATAAGTCATATAAAGTTGCTGGAAAAGGAAGCAAGCCTGAGGATTGGAAGCCATTCAGAATTCAGCAAAGGAGGACCAAGAGATTGATTAAGAGGGGAAAAATAAACTTGTTCATGGCAGGGATTCTCCAGTACCACTGAAAGTTCTGCCTGGAACACAAAATTCTCCTTTCTTACTTGCAGCGGGGTGGGCATGGACGAGATAGGAAAATCCCGCCCAATGGGAGTAGACTTGCAAGTAACATAAGAGGACTGTAAAAGTTTCCATAAGTTTGTAAAAAGAAAAAGATGAGGGAAGACAAATGTCGGTCCCTTCCAGTCCAAAATGGGAGAATTTATAATAGAGAACAAGGAAATGACAGAGCAATTAAACAACTTATAGAAGTGTCTTATAGAATCCCTACAGTGCAGAAAGAAGCCATTTGGCCCATCGAGTCTGCGTCGACAACAATCCCACCCAGGTCCTATCCCCGTAACCCCTCATATTTACCCTCCTAATTCTCCTAACACTAAGGGGCAATTTATCACGGCCAATCAACCTAACCTGCACATCTTTGGACTGTTCCAGTTCTGTCTTCACAGAAGAAGACACAAATATTAGGATACCAAGGAGGAATTGAGGGAAATGATTATCAGATGGAAGCTGATAAATCCCCAGGGAATGATAACCTACATCCCAGGATACAAAGGGAGACGGCCATGGAAATAGTGGATGAAAAACAGAAAATGCTGGAAAATCTCAGCAGGTCTGGCAGCATCTGTGGAGAGAGAATAGAACCAATGTTTTGAGTCTGGATGACCCTTTGTCAGTGCTGGTCATCTAGACTCGAAACACTGGCTCTAACCTCCCCCCACAGGTGCTGTCAGAGTTGCTGAGATTTTCCGGCATCTTCTGTTTTTGTTTCAGATTCCAGCATCCACAGTATTTTGTTTTTATTTGAAATAGTGGATGTGTTGGTTGTCTGCAATAAGGGGTCACAGTCTCAGAATATGGGCTAGGCTATTTAGGACTGAGATGAGGAGAAATCTCTTCGCTCAGAGGGTGGCGAACCTGTGGAATTCTCTACCACAGAAGGCTGTGCAGGCCAAATCACTGAATATATTTAAGAAGGAAATAGATAGATTTTTAGACTCTAAAAGCATCAAGCGGTACAGGGAGAGGGCAGGAGTGTGGCGTTGAGATACAGGATCAGCCATGGTCATACTGAATGATGGAGCAGGCTCGAAGGGCCAATTCTGCTCCGATTTTCCATGTTTCTGTCTCTACGTTTCGTACCACCTGTCATCGGACATACTAGAAGGATTTACATAGAATCATAGAAACCCTACAGTGAAGAAGGAGGCCATTCGGCCCATCGAGTCTGCACCGACCACAATCCCACTCAACCCCTATCCCCATAGCCCCATGTATTTACCCTGTTAGCTCCCCTGACACAAGGAGCAAATTAGCATGGCCAATCAACCTGACCCACACATCTTTGGACGGTGGGAGGAAACTGGAGCACCTGGAGGAAACCCTTGCAGACACGGGGAGACTGTGCAGACTCCGCACAGACAGTGACCCAAGACGAGAATCGACAGACTGATAACTAATCTGTTTGGCCATCAAGTATGAAGGTGGGACTTGAAAACAGAACTTCTTATCCAGAGGTAGGGACTACCATTGCGGTAAACCACTACCACAGCGTCAGCAGGTATCAGGTGTTTTGAACATAATTGTTGTTGTATTCACCTAAAGTTGTACCAATAAAGCAAAGGACAAGGCTGAATTCTGATACTGTTTTTTCACAGATTACAACATCGACGCTCTTCATAAAATGTAATCGTCCCCCACAATTTTCTTTCAGTTTTTCTAATTCATATTCCCCTCTGAAAGTTCACCCAGATTTTCAGCAACGTGGTACACTGCTCAGGTAGTTCTCTGCCAGGATACATAACCATTACTTCTCCTTTTAAACAGATTAAACAAAAACAAATCGGCATATATTTGGTGTAAGCACTACTATACAGAGGTCTCATACTTTCCTTTCATTCACATTGCAACCTAAATGGCGTAGACATAATTGTGCTTTATGCTAAGTATCAGCTTGCTAAGTATCAGTGGCTGCGTGGGGGAATTGTGGGAGGGAGGGGTGTAGATATTAAATAATTGAAGAAACAGACTGTTACTTGGCAAAATCTCTGAGATCATTAATATCCAGAGACAACCTTGTAATACATTCACCTTTGCACATTTTTCTATTAATACCACACAAGTAGCTGTTTGGGCTGTGCGATGTCATAACCCAAAGGTACACATTAACTTTAGCAGCTTCACAGAAACGAGACACACATGAAGCTGATCAAGCTATTTTTCACTGGAAGCCAATACCTGCTCTAAATTATTATATCTTAACTTGTTCTAAACTTTAAATGCTTACCCCACTTCTTTGTGAAAGGCAAAGATGTACGTGAAAGATATATTGGAATGGGCTGCCAATAATTTGCCTGAATTTTAAAGAAGGTTTAAAAAGAATCTCAATTATATAAGACAAGCAGGGAGGTCAAAAACAGTGACAAACATTACTGCACTGGTGAAAGAAGAGAGCTCCTATTACCTTTTGTGCTTTTTTTTGTAGAAACTTGCTGGCCCCTATGGGGCAAAGGAACAAATTAAACTTTAATTACTTAGTTTAGACTATAATTGACTCTTTCTCTGCCAATTATTACCTTCCTCCCTTTAAGGCATTCACTCCTTAATAAAGTTATGTTCCACTGTCACCCTCCACCACACTGACAAAGTAGTTTTTCTTTCCCCCCACGAGCCGAGCAAGGCAGTGTGGACTGAATTTTTGATTTGATTTACTGTCACATGTATTGGTATACAGTGAAAAGTATTGTTTCTTGCGTGCTATACAAAGCATACCGTACATAGAGAATGAAAGGAGAGCGCGCAGAATGTAGTGTTACAGTCATAGCAAGGATGTAGAGAAAGATCAACTTAATGCGAGGTAGGTCCATTCAAAAGTCTGATGGCAGCAGGGAAGAAGCTGTTCTTGAGTCGGTTGGAACGTGATCTCATACTTTTGTATCTTTTTCTGACAGAAGAAGGTAGATGAGAGTATGTCAGGGTGTGTGGGATCCTTGATTATGTTGGCTGCTTTTCCAAGGCAGGGGGAAATATAGACAGTAGCAATGGGTGAGAGGCTGGTTTGAGTGATGGACTAAGCTTCGTTCACAACCCTTTGTAGTTTATTGTGGTCTTGGACAGAGTAGGAGCCATACCAAGCTATGATACAACCAGAAAGAATGCTTTCTATGGTGCATCTGTAAAAGTTGGTGGGAGTTGTAGCGGACATGCCAAATTTCCTTAGTCTCCTGAGAAAGTAGAGGTGTTGGTGGGCTTTCCTAACTATAGCGTCAGCATGGAAGGACCAGGGCAGGTTGTTGATAATCAGGACATCTAAAAACTTGAAGCTCTTGACCATTTCTACTTCGTCCCCATTGATGTAAATGGGAGCATGTCCTCCACTACGCTTCCTGAAGTCGATGACTATCTCCTTCATTTTGTTGACATTGAGAGAGAGATTATTGTCATCTCACCAGTTTCTCTATCTCCTTCCTATACTCTGTCTTGTCGTTGTTTGAGATCTGACCCACTACGGCGGTGTCATCAGCAACGAGGATGTCCTGAGATCAGGGTCCAATTCAGGTCACGGGATGGTTGGCGGGACATTAAAGTGCACTTTGCCATCAGTGTCCAGTTCATGATCGCAGGCCTGGCTGCCAACCAACCATGGGTGCTGGGTGGAAGTTCCAGCAATTGGAAAGGAGGTTAAACAAGGGAGACGGTCAAGGAATAGCCGCAGTTAGAGGAATCATAGCTCCAAGGTTCAGAGTCACCTCCCTGGTGTGGCTCCAGCTGGCAACAAAGGGCATAGAGAGGAAGAGGTGCTCTTTCCAGTCATTGGGAGGAGATGACCCCAAACTCTAACGGCTGGAGGGGGCCGAGGAGATGAGCATCTGCGGGGTGGTCACCAAACTATGGGTGCCGCGCCACAAGTGATTCATTAAAGTGGTGCAGTCTGGCAAGGCAAGTCGCATTCTTCATACCTCGCTCACAGCTCTGGATGTCACAAAAGGCAACAAGAAAATGATAAGCTGTTGCTGTCACAAGCATTGGGCATGACCAGGTATCTGCATTCACTACAAAATGCATAATAGCCTCACAGCTGAGGACCCTGCAGCAAGCCACCCACTGACACAATGCTGGACAAGCAAATTGGCATTGGCTGAGAGATGAGTGACACTGTGTATGTCTGTGTTGGAAGGAGAAGAGCTCATATTGCTACAGAGCCGAGAAGAACTGAAGGCTTTGTTGCATGTTGCACTGAGCACAATGGCAGAGGAGGCGGCAGTGGAGGGTTTGCATCAGGGCAGCCTGTTGCTGATGGTGAGGCAGCTTTAGAGCCCACAAAGTGAGTAACTTCACGGAAACAGTCACTGAAACTTCTGACCAGCGATGATCACAAGGAACTTCAGATGGAGAATGCAGCACACCGACATCACTCTGACAGGTCCAGTAGAAGGTGAGGCAACAATGATGGCAGTGGAACTACGTAAGACTTTAGAGAAGGAGCCAACGTCAAGAGATCCAGTGTCACATCATCCTTCACCAGCGCGCATAAACTCACATTTGCGGGCAGTTCGAAAAGGGTGGCAGCAATTGGCGATTATAGCACAAAAGCATGCATGCAGTTAACAGAGACAAGTGACAGCTGCAGCCACTCTGCAGTAGAAGACTAAGAGGTCAGCCGAGGCCCATCTCCATGCAGACGTTGAGCCTTGGGAACGATCAGCAAAGCGGGGGGATGTTGGAGTAGCAGTGAGAAATAAGTGGACATCTATCTGAGTTCCTAAAGGCTGTTGGCTCCCACATGAAGACAATGGGTGAATCCATTCATGGCATGAGTGTCACCATGTCTCTGGTTTATGAGGACAAAACCTCCTCCAGTGCAAGAGTGGTACTCTCATTTAGAGCACGCAGCATACCACCTAGTAGATGTAGGAGAAATGTCTCCTCATCCATGAGCTCTATGGTGTGATGGGCGAGTAAGATGAGTGAAGCATCTGGATGGATGTATCATCAGGTGTTCAGGGAAGGACAAATGGGCCATAAAAGGATGGAGGGACAGGTATGCGAATCCCCTGGGGGGGCTCCTGTCAGGGTGCTCCTGGCACTGACAGTTGCTCCTCAGCCCCTTTGACAGCAACACCAATGCTTCACAAAGCCGCAATAATAGAGGCGGCTACTGCATAAATGCCATGGTTATAGAATGCATCAGAGCAGAAAAGCAAGAAGCTGGCCTCCAATTCAGCTGGATATGCCAGGAGAGTACAATATAGGAATGAGTACTCACAAGCAATTGCATAATTCCACCTAGATGCATTTCAGTCTCAATGGATGATAATTTATTGTGGCACATCAAAGATTTGGATTAAAGTGTCAAATACAGGTCTTGTTTTGCATTAGATAACATAGAGAGCCCCTTTCTGCACTAGTGGCCATTACAAAAGGGAAAATCTGCACTGCACAAGGGTATTGGTGAATATATCCTTTGGCTGCATATCATCTGATGCCCACAAAGATTAAGGGCATTGAAGGAAAGGCCACCAAGACTATATGAAGGAGAAGAGTTAATTATTTGCATGGGTGCTTAAGGGATGCTCAGGGGAAACGGGTCCACATGAGTAATTTGCATGTCTGTCTGGCACACGTCGATGCTCATAGACAAGAGGCCCCCAGGCTGCACTGCCATTTCCTGATGGTCTCTGGCCTACTCCAAATCTTCTTGAGGAGGAGGAGGAGGTGGTACACTCCAGTAAGTCCTTATTCTCCAAAGCAACACTCACAAGTCTAAGAGACCCAGGTTGTGCAGAGCACTGCGTAACAGAACAATGTCACCTTGATGGGGCATATTGCAACACTCTGCCAAATCCATCCCATCATTGGTATTTGTTTTTTGGAAGGCCCATCAATCCCTTTTAAAATTTTATATACCCCGATTATATCCCCTCTCATCCTTCTAAACCCCAGCAAGTATAAGTCCAATCTGTTTACTCTCTCCTCATACGTCAACTGTTTCATCCCTGGAATCAATCTGGTGAACCTCCTCTGAACTGCCTCCAATGCCACCACATCCTTCCTCAAATAAGGAGACCAAAACTTGACACAATACTCCAGATGTGGTCTCACCAATACACTTGCAACGACACTTCCCAACGTTTCTCCTCCAGTCCTTTTGGAATAAATGCAACATCCCATTTGCCTTTTTTATGACATGCCGCGCATGCATACCGACTTCCTGCGATTCATGAACAAAAACATCCCGATCCCTCTGCCTGGGCGCATTTCTGCTTTCCATTTAGATAATAATTTGCCTGTTTTTCCGCCAAAATGAATAACCTCACGCTTATCCACAAGAAACTGGATCTAACTCAGCTTTGAATGGCCCAGCGTCTACTGCTCTCTAAATTCCAAAGAAGAACTGCCCCCTGAGAGAATAAATTTCTCACCTCCATTCTAAATGGGAAACCTCCCATTCTGAAATTGTGCCCCATGAGGAGAAACATCCTTGCATTTCCTCCCCTCGTCAATTCTTCCAAACCTCAATAAGGACAGGCCTAACTGCAACTAACTGGAAGTGGTTCCATCAACACCCTAAATAGTTGCTGCAAGACTCCCCTTATTTGATGTTTAAACCCCTTGCAAACAAAGGCCAACATTCCATTTGCTCTCCTAATTCCTTGCTGTACTTGCATGGTGACTTTTTTGTGATTCATGATTTGCCCAGATCCCTCCATACTGTCCAGTTCTGCAGTCCCTCTACAGTTCAATAATATTCTGCTTTTCTACTTTCCCTCCCAAGGTGGACAACCTCATATTTTCCCACATTATACTCCATCAGCCATTTCTTTGCCCATTCATTTACCTATATGTATCCCTTTGCAAACTCTTCTTAACCTGCTTTCCTAATTATCTTTATATTATAAGCAATTTGTCTACAATACACTCGTGTTCCTGTGTTCTGATGATGGGTCAAAGAACTGGGGCAGGAGTAGGCCATTCAGCCCCTCAAGCCTGCCCCAATAAGATCATGCATTCAATAAAATCATGGCTGGTCTGATTGCGGCTTTAAATCCACTATCCTGCTTATTGTCATGATGTATGACTCCCTTGTCAATCAAAAATATGCCTAACTCAGCCTTGAATATATTCAATGACCCAGTCTTGACTGCTCTCTGGGAAAAAGAATTCCAAAGACAAACGACTCTCGTGAGAAAGAACTCCTCCTATCTCAGTCTTATATGGGAGAAACTGTGTGCCCTGTTTATAGACCCCTCCACAAGGGGAAAATGTTCTCAGCATCCACCCTGTCAAGTCTCCTCAGCATCTTGCATGTTTCAATAAGATCATCTCTCATTCTTCTAAGCTCCAATGAGTATTGTCCCAACCCGCTCAATCTTTCTTCATAAGACAATCCCTTCATCCCAGCAATCAGTCAAGTGAACCTTCTCTGAACTGCTTCTAATGAAAGTATATTCTTTCTTAAGTAAGGAGACCGGAACTGTACACAGTATTCCAGGTGTGGTCCCACCAATACCTGAGCAACTGTAGCATAACTTCCCTACTTTTGTACTCAAACCCATTGCAATAAATGGCAACATTCCATTTGCCTTTCTTGCTGTACCCATAGCAAACTTTTCTGCCTCATATACCAACACACCCAGATCCCTCTGTCCCGTACAGCTCTGCAGTCTCTCTCCAGTCCAACAATATACTGCTTTTCTATTCTTCCAGCCAAGTCATTAATATAGCTTGTGAATAGTTGAGGCCCCGGCATTGATCCCTGTGGCACACCACTGGTAAGAGTTTACCAATCTCAACATGACCCATTTATCCCAACTCTGTTTCCTGTTAGTTAGCCAACCTAAATATACTGCTAAGTTCAACAAGGATTTTCCTGCGTCCGAAGATGGTTGCCAAACTAATTCCTATTTCTTTCTAGCCATCTATCCCCCATTCTCATCACCACTTCTCAATTTCATTGCTCTCTTGGGCTACTGGCTTTGACCTTTCATTTCAGTATTGTTAATTTTTTTTTACAAAATGCGTGCCAATGACTCAGCAAGATTTTACAGTGAGTGGCTATATCCCAAATGGGTTCAGGACTAGTTCCGAGCTGAATTGGTGGATCTCACCTGAGGTGTTGTGAGTGTCGTCATCACCTTTAAATAAGTTTATTTATTAGTCACAAGTAGACTTACATTAACACTGCAATGAAGTTACTGTGAAAATCCCCTAGTCGCCACACTCCAGCGCCTGTTCGGGTAGACTGAGGGAGAATTTAGCACAGCCAATGCACCAAACCTGCACATCTTTGGAGTGTGGGAGAAAACCAGAGTACCCGGAGGAAACCCACGCAGACACGGGAAAAACGTGCAGACTCCACACAGACAGTGACCTAAGCTGGGAATCGAACCCGGGTCCCTGGCGCCGTGAGGCAGCAGTGCTAACCACTGTGCCACTGAAGGGGGAAAGTCTACCAGACTTCAAGCCCCTGATGGAAGTAAGAGTGTGTGGTTCACGGTAAGGACAGGCTTAGCTTGAATGGCCCATTGTCAAACAGCTTGCCAATATTTGCTCATTAACAATAACCACGCTGGCAACGATATTGGGAGGTGACTACCATCCGAGTCCGAACAAGGATAAACCTTCAAGGAAGGAGAGAAGGGAAGAAAAGGAGAAAAAAGAAAACTAAATGATTATCCTTAGCCCCAACAACTAAATGTAATTTTCCAGTAATCTTCAGTGTTTCAGAACAAGGTGGGGAATTCCCTTTTCATACGTGGTATCAATACATCCCCAGTCTACCTTCTCTGTGTGGCATTGTAGAAAATAAATATGGAAGTACAGATTGCAGGAAGCTATGAAAATAAACGATTTTCAAAACTTCTCAACCGATGATCTTTGCAAAAAGAATAGAATGAAAGAGCTTACTTTTGAAACAAAAACAGAAAATGCTGGAAAATCTCAGCAGGTCTGACAGCATCTGCGGAGAGAGAATAGAGCCAACATTTCAAGTCTGGATAACCCTTCGTCAGAGCTGAAGGCAAAGAAGATTAAACAAAATTTATACTATGAGGGTGGGGGGGATTGTTTTAATGGGACAAAGGGAATGTGAATGGTGATGATAAAGGCTGACTTGAAGCGTTGGCTCTATTCTCTCTCCATAGATGCCGTCAGACCTGCTGAGATTTTCCAGCATTTTCTGTTTTTGTTTCAGATTCCAGAATCTGCAGTGTTTTGCCTGTATCTTAGCTTGCTTTTGAGTAATGCTTATCAAGACCTCAAGACTTCCTTTAAACAAATTACAGCCAATGAAGTATTTTGGAAGTGTAGTCACATGTAGAAAACACAGCAACAAATTTGAACACAGCAAGGACCCACAGTCATAATGACCAGATAATCCACTGTAATTATGACAACTAAGGAGTGAATATTGGCCACGATGTCAAGGATCCCTGCTCTTCTTTGAGTAGCAACATGGAATCTTTCATATTACCTAACAGGGCAGACAAGGTCTCAGTTTAACATCTGAATTGAAAGGCAACCTCCCCAATAATGCCACATCTCTTCAGTACTGAGGTTAATGTTGCCCTGGGGATTCCTTTTAAAGGTAAAATTTATACAAAGAACCAGAATTAATTTAACCATGCTTCTGATTTTGAGAGTCAAATTCAGTTGTGCCTCAAATTTTATTTTAAATGATAAACAGGGGCTAATGATACCAGTGGACGGATCTATCTGAAATAAGCCAATGGGGGCACAGTGGCACAGTGCTTAGCACTGCTGCCTCACAGCAGTGGGTTTCCCCCCACAGTCCTAAAAAAGACTTGCTAGTTAGGCCATACTTAAAATCTCCCTCAGTGTACCCGAACAGGTGCCAGAGTGTGGTAACTGAGGGATTTTAACAGCAACTTCATTGCAGTGTTAATGTAAGCCTACTTGTGACACTAATAAACTCTTAAACTTCAAGCAATGAAAGTGAGGGGAGTGTTGTTGGAGAGATGCTTTAAGGACTTAACTATTTCACAACGTTAGTTAGGAAAACTCCAACAAACGTGAACCACTGATGTTCTTAACAGTCACCTTTTGCCCCCAAAAAGTGTTTTTATTTAGAAAAAATATACACCAGGAACAAAAGAAAATTAATGAAAGCAGTTTACTGATTATATTCCATAAACAGAAGCATACATTCATATCATAGTTTACATTCTTATCCATCTACTTCTAATGGAAAATTTGAATGAAAATACTTGAGATATCTAGGAGAGCAAGAGTGGATAGAGTGCTGTCACTTATCTACTGAAAATACCTCCCAACACCTTAAACAAATAAAAGATTTGAATATTCTGGGATCACTGCCCCACCTATTGTAACACAGCAGATATTACACGAGTTTAATACAGCAGGTATCAGAGACTTCCTGCTGTTGAAGAGACACACATTACTTCAAAAGAGCAGGAAGAACATTACAGCCCAGAGTGAAGAGGGGAGGACACCAACAGTGAAGTTTAAAAAGAACCAAAATAAAACTACCTCTGCGTCCTGTAGCTGTGTGTGTGGAGGTCGCAGTTCCTTGCAACTTTGTGCAAGTGTTCCTTGAGGAAAGACTTCCTTCCCTTTTATTTATTTTTGTTTTTGGGTTTTAAAAGGCTTTAGACAGCTGCAAGTAAGCGACAGGGAGACTGGAACTTGGGGCGGACAAAGCTACTGGCTTATAGCAAGGCAATGGGCTGACGGAAAGTGCCGAACCCGCTCCTGACGGAGATAGCCGAATCCTCCTGATGCCCAAGCCTCCTGAGCTGGAGAGCTCTCGATGCAGCAAGCCCAGAAATTAAAGGTCCCACACGGTTAAAAAAACAAGAGTCAAATCAAACAAAATAATAATGTTCCTGACGGAAACTGTCGAATAAATTCTGATTTTTATCTGCTGCAGCTTTTTTTAAAAAGAAATGACCAAGATTAGACGATTGCAAAGAGTGAAGTAAAACCAGTTTTGTTTTTTTTTAAACAAACTCGACTAATTTTTTTTTAAAAACTATCACAGGAGTGCACAAGTCCACGCTGAGGTTGATTTGAAGCATAGACTCCAGGCTGATCTGCAGCCACTTGGTGTGGGCAAGTGCACATGACAATTTGGGAAGAAAACTGGGGAAGGGCAGGGCCATTTCAAAAAGTTGCAAAATATAAACAACTCAAGTTTTCCCAACAAGATAAGACTTTTGATATCATGCATCTATCTCTCTATGCGCAGACAGTGAGAGATCAATCAACGCTGCCAACACACTGCACTGTGAAATTGTAGGAAAGGGGGCAGTTTGCAGAGATGTCAACCTCGATAGTTGCACAAAATATTGAGGTTCATATCCCTAAGGAAATGGATGTCTCGACCAATAATCTCTGGGATCAATGGGACGCATTCTGTTGACATCAATTCAACCCTGATAAAGAGTTAAAACTTTGCCAGAACTCCCTGTTGTGAAGTCCGTTATTGGCAGTTGGAACTGTGCTCTTGGGCAACAATCGAAATAGAGACATGCCACAATATATAGATCATCCGCTGTCTCAGCAAGTTTAAAAGTTACAGAGCAGTTACTTTAAATTCATTCCAATTCATCAACTCCTTAAACTGTCCATAATCTTTCTCTACACCCTAGCTACGACTGTAACACTACATTCTGCACTCTCTCCTTTCCTTCTCTATGTACGTACGGTATGCTTTGTATAGCGCGCAAGAAACAATACTTTTCACTGTATACTAATACATATGACAAATCAAATCAAGAAATGCGTCCATTTTAATAACTGGTCAATCTATGTTTGCTCTCCACTTCCTTTTGTGAAATTGGACTGGACCAGGATTTCTAGTTGGACTCAAGGGGTGGCTTTGGTTGATTGAGGAAATTGCTACTCTTAAGTTCTCAGACTGACTGTCAACTCCAAACCTACCCTTAAGCTTGGTGACTTCCCTGACTAGGTTTCAGCACGATAGTTTGTGTAGACTGCTGTAAATGTTTATTATTTGCTTAAAATGTTTTATTTATTCCTTCCAAAATTGTATTGCTGATTACTCACAAAGATGTTTGATTCCAAGCATTGTGTTTATTTTTTAACCCACCAATAGAGAATGATTTTGCTTCCAGCTGATGTCACGCGATTGTTCTTAACTCCAACTAACACAAAAAAAAGCAAACTTGAGAATCGGGAGGCTTCATAATAGTGAATAGGTTGGAGCCAATACTGTATAAAAATTTCATCAGGAAACCCAAACTCCTAAATTAAGAATAATGCAAAGAGCTATCATATGTTCATTCTTTTCACTGAAAGGGTAGATATCCCATGACATTACTCAGGGTAAATCAGCTGACATACTGTTTTACAGAATCATACAAATAATGCCATGTCGCATACAGTGCAATTATTTGCTTCCAAGGTGGATGTATGTTTAATGGGGCATGCCCTTTGAAACTGCAAAGTCAATTCCTCAAAGTATACACAACTGAATGTAATCAGAGTTTGGGGAGGGATCTTTGCATTCTAAGCCCATTTTTCATGCCCTCATCAGAAAAATCAGCCTGAATCAGCCAGTGTCTCTTTCCATTTAAAGAAATATCACTCTGACAGCTTGTAGTATGATAAATGTTATCAGAATGTTTCAACAGGTAGGAAAGTATATTGGTTGGGCAGGGGGTTGGGAGGACAAGTTTTACCCTATTTCCCTCTGTGTGATTTTTAAAAATTCATTTTACAGAAAGTGGACATCGCTAGCTGGGCCAACATTCATCCCTAACTGCCCTCTATTTCAGAAAGAATTTTGAGAGTCAACCACACTGCTGTGGGTCTGGAGTCACATGTAGACCAGACCAGGTAAGGATGGCAGATTTAATTCCCTAAAGAGCAATAAGTTTTCTAAGTTTATTTATAAGTGTCACAGGTAGACTTACATTAACAGTGCAATGAAGTTACTGTGAAAGTCGTCAGTTGCCACACACCGATGCCTGTTCGGGTACACGGAGGGAGAATCTAGCATGGTCAACGCACCAAACCAGCACGTCTTTTGGACTGAAAGAGGAAACTGGAGCACCTGGAGGAAACCCATGCAGACACGGGGAGAATGTGCAGGTTCTGTACAGACAGTGACCCAATCTGGGAATCGAACCCGGGTCCCTGGTGCTGTTAGGCAGCAGTGCGAACCAGTGTGCTGCCCAATAGTGAAGCAGATGGGTTTTTATGACAATCAACAATGGTTTCATGGCCATCATTAGACTTTTAATTCCAGATATTTATTGAATTCAAATTTCACCATCTGCCATGGTGGTATTTGAACCCGGGTCCCCACAGCTTTCCCCTGGGATTCGGGATTATTAGTCCAGTAACAATACTACTATGCCACTGCCTCCCTTGTGATAATGCTGAAATAAAGTGTACAATAAAAGAGAGATAGTTACCTGCCTCCCAACAGCCAAGTTACACTGCCCCAATCCTTATATCTCCATCTACACAGGTAAATAGTAAGAGGGGAGAAAACACAAAGATCAAAAAAAAGGCACTGGATTGCATTGCATTTTTTAATCTGTGTTCTGGAACAAACTAAATACCCTTGTTTCCAAATATTTTATGAAAACCTGCTGAAATTCTAACCTCCCTTAAGTGCTGAAAAATGCAGAAACATTTAGCCCATCCAATTAATTTTATTATATATTTTCCTTTTTAGGTCCAAGACTGACCATTTTAATCCATCAAGGTAATGGCACTCAATTCTTCTTCAGAGTAAAAGTGATGAACTACTTAAGAGAATTGCTATTGCTACTCAAGACAATGAGTATGGTGGCACAGTGGTTAGCACTGCTGCCTCACAGACGGCACGGTGGCACAGTGGCTAGCACTGCTGCCTCACAGGCGGCACGGTGACACAGTGGTTAGCACCGCTGCCTCACAGGCAGCACACTGACACAGTGGTTAGCACTGCTGCCTCACAGGCAGCACGGTGGCACACTGGCTAGCACTGCTACCTCACAGGCGGCACGGTAACACAGTGGTTAGCACTGCTGCCTCACAGGCAGCACAGTGACACAGTGGCTAGCACTGCTGCCTCACCAGTGGCACGGTGACACAGTGGCTAGCACTGCTGCCTCACAGACGGCACGGTGGCACAGTGGTTATGACTGCTGCCTCACAGACGGCACGGTGGCACAGTGGTTAGCACTGCTGCCTCACAGACGGCACGGTGACACAGTGGCTAGCACTGCTGCCTCACCAGTGGCACGGTGACACAGTGGCTAGCACTGCTGCCTCACCAGTGGCACGGTGACACAGTGGCTAGCACTGCTGCCTCACAGACGGCACGGTGGCACAGTGGTTAGCACTGCTGCCTCACAGACGGCACGGTGGCACAGTGGTTAGCACTGCTGCCTCACAGACGGCACGGTGGCACAGTGGTTAGCACTGCTGCCTCACAGACGGCACGGTGACACAGTGGCTAGCACTGCTGCCTCACAGGTGGCACGGTGGCACAGTGGCTAGCACTGCTGCCTCACAGACGGCACAGTGGCACAGTGGTTAGCACTGCTGCCTCACAGACGGCACAGTGGCACAGTGGTTAGCACTGCTGCCTCACAGATGGCACGGTGACACAGTGGCTAGCACTGCTGCCTCACAGGCAGCACGGTGGCACAGTGGCTAGCACTGCTGCCTCACAGGCAGCACATAGCACTGTTGCCTCATAGCACCAGGGACTGGGATCAATTCCCGGCTTAGGTCATCGTGCAAACTCCACACAGACATTCTCCCCGTGTCTGCGTGGATTTCCTCCGGGTGCTCCGGTTTCCTCCCACAGTCCAAAGATGTGCACATCAGCTGGATTGGCGTGCTAAATTGCCCCTTAGTGTCAGGGGGACTAGCTAGAGTAAATACATGGGGTTATGGGGATAGGGTCTGGGTGGGATTTTGGTCGGTGCAGACTCAATGGGCCGAATGGCCTCCTTCTGCACTGTAGGATTCTATGATCTGTTCAGCAGCTCTGGGAATGCACTTTAAAAACATGAAGTTGTTGTGATTATTTCCTCTTCATCAGTCTCCTCAAATTTCACGCTTATTTCATAACGGTGTCATAGGATCTTTCATGCGTCATTGGATTGAAGTCTCACCTGAAATTTGGAACCTCCGACAATGCTGCACTTTCCCTTCGTATGAAACTGAGATTATAGCCCTTGATTTAGATAGTCAGGTCAATGGAGTGGGATTAAGCCCACATATCTTTCCGACTCCAAGGCAAGAATGTTACCAGGGAGTCAAGTCTGACGCCTGTCACTCACTCACTCCAGTTATCTTTCAAAAGCTTTTGGAAGGAGACCAAATCCCCTCATGATCTGAAATCTGTGCTTTCCGCTTCACAACACTAAGGCAATTAACTTTATTGTTGTACATTGCAAAATGGAACTTACACAGAAATCATGCTCACTTCAGGGACAGTGAACATAGAAAACATCACAGGTCACTGTTACGACGCAGAGGTTAATCCCCTTTACCTTGCTTCATAATATGTTCAAGAGTTTGGGAAGGTGTCAACTGTTCTTCATCAATGATATGTTCACTAACAGAAAGACCAGACAATCACTTTTAAGTGAATAATTAACAAATTATTTATTTAACCAACTGGGAACTTCAACTAAACAAAGAACATATCAATTAAAGTAAGGTTCAACTGGAATGCTGTTCAAATAAATACAAGGACCATTCATTACCAAAACAATAATACTAACTTGGTCACTCCCAAAAAATATACAAACAGGTTTTGTGGCTTTGGAAAAACCTTTGGAGTTCTTTTGTCGATGTCACTGTTAGTAAACTCTTTCTGATTTGGTACCCTTCTGGTAGATAGATGGAGAGTACTTTTAAGAGATATTCCAAGCTGGCAGAGAGCCTCTCTATGTGCTGAGAGGTGGCAGCTTTTCAGCTCCACTCCACTGAACTGAAGGCAGGCAGTTGAGTTCCTATTTTTATATCTCTGATGACCTATCTATTTTCTTACCCCAGGATTGGTCTGATGGTGTCAACAACAGCAAATTCAAATTTGATTGGATCCTGATCATTGAGTGTCTACTTTAAACTGATAGGCTATCAAAATGCAAAAACCCAGCTTGTTACCCAGGCAACCCTGATGCTTAGCCGCAGTTACAATTGTTGAAATCTGTGTACCCTGTATTTTAAACATTCAAGCACTGAACACAAAACCAGCTTTTAAAGGGACCACACTTCATAAACTCAACTTCACAACACCACACCACACGGTGTTCATTCATCCGTTGTCGTAGCGTTTGCATGGTTTCCCCAATGTTTCCCCAACTACCCAGCCTTCAGGAGAACAGTGACCATGACACCACAGCAACCTCTGCAAGACGTGCCGGATCATCGACACGGATGCCATCATCTCACGTGAGAACACCATCTACCAGGTACACGGTACCTACTCTTGCAACTCAGCCAACATTGTCTACCTGATACGCTGCAGGAAAGGATGTCCCGAGGCATGGTACATTGGGGAAACCATGCAAATGCTACGACAACGGATGAATGAACACCGCTCAACAATCACCAGGCAAGACTGTTCTCTTTCTGTGGGGGAGCATTTCAGCGGTCACGGGCATTCAGCCTCTGATCTTCGGGTAAGCAGTCTCCAAGGCGGCCTTCACGACACACGACAGCGCAGAGTCGCTGAGCAGGAACTGATAGCCAAGTTGCGCACACATGAGGACGGCCTCATCCGGGAACTTGGGTTCATGTCACACTATCGGTAACCCCCACAGCTTGCCTGGACCTGCAGAATCTCACTGGCTGTCCTGTCTGGAGACAATACACATTTCTTTAACCTGTGCCTAATGCTGTCTCCACTCACATTGTCTGTATCTTTAAGACTTGATTAGTTGTAAGGATTCGCATTCTAATCAGTATTCTGTAACTTGGAGTTTGTGTCTCTGTATGCCTTGTTTATAGTAAGAGTTTTAACAACACTAGGTTAAAGTCCAACAGGTTTATTTGGTAGCAAATACCATAAGCTTTCGGAGCGCTGCTCCTTCGTCAGATGGACGAAGGAGCAGCGCTCCGAAAGCTTATGGTATTTGCTACCAAATAAACCTTTTGGACTTTAACCTGGTGTTGTTAAAACTCTTACTGTGTTCACCCCAGTCCAACGCCGGCATCTCCACATCATGCCTTGTTTATGAGCAGATTTCCACTCCATCTGACGAAGGAGCAGCGCTCCGAAAGCTAATGGCATTTGCTACCAAATAAACCTGTTGGACTTTAACCTGGTGTTGATAAAACTCTTACTATGCTTCAGTTATGCAGGGCATTGGCAAGACCACGTATTGAATATTGTGTGCTGTTTTGGACTCCTTATTTAAGAAAGGATGTGGCTCAGATGAAGTTTGCCACATTGATATTAAGAATGAGTGTCTTGTGAGAAAAGGTTAGATGGACTGGGCTTTTTTCCACTGGAACTTAGAAGAGTGAAGGATATCTTAATTGAAATATATAAGGTCCTGAATGGTCTTGACAAGGTGGATGTGCAAAGGATGCACAAGTCAGGTGAATTGGCCATGCTAAATTGCCCCTTAGTGTCCCAGGATGTGTAGGTTTGGGGATTAGCGGGATAAATGTGTGGGGTTATGATCTGGCCGGGATGCTCTGTCAGAGAGTTGATGCAGACTCGATGGGCCGAATGGCCTCCTTCTGCACAGTAGGGAATTCTATGATTTTATGATGTTTCCTCTCGTGGGTCAGTCCAGAACTAAGGGGCAGTGCTTTAAAATTAGGGGTGCCCTTTCAGGACAGTGTTGAGAAGATTTTTTTCCTTTAGAGGGTTGTGCGACTTTGGAACACTCTGCCTCAGAAGGCAATGGAGGCGGGGTCACTGAATATTTTTTAAGGCAAAGGCAGATAGATTCTTGTTAGGCAAGGGAATGAAATGGTTATCCGGGGGTTGATGAAAATGTAGAACTTGAAACACAAACAGATCAGCCATGATCTTATTGAATAGCGGATCAGGCGCGAGGGGCTGAATGGCCTACTTCTATTTGGTATGTTTGCATGTTTGTAATAGTTTAAACATACAGAAGTAGCCAAAGAAGTATCCAAAGAAGTATCTGGTTGATTGGCCATGCTAAATTGCCCGTTGGTGTCCCAAGATGTGTAGGTTAGGGGGATTACATGGGATTACGGGGATAGGGCCTGAGTGGCATGCTCTGTAGGAGAGTTGGTGCAGACTCAATGGGCCGAATGGCCTCCTTCTGCACTGTAAAGATTCTATGAAATATGGGTGATGCTAAGCTTATTTTGAAAGAATGGTACTGATTATTTCCTAAATAGGAGCTAATAATACGGCCCTGTTGCAGTAGACATGCTGCTCCCTCAGCTTTTCTTGCATTTTACGATGGATGTTTCACCAAAGTTCTGGTGGGTGATGGGGAGACTCTCTGCAGAAATTAAAGTTGAGGTTATTGACTGCCAATTACTCTTAATGATCTCGTTGTCACCTTCCTGTTACTGAAAGGAAAGAAATAGACAGGGGAGTGAAGCAAAGAAGAAAGGCACCTTTTCAAGGACCTGCTTTGGAGATCTTTTGGCGGGAAATCGGCCACAGTAGCGGGGTCCTATTTGATGTGGAAAGATAAGCCCCAGCCAAGCACCAGATGGACCTGGATCAAGATTGCAGAAAGATTGAGCTGCATGGTGGCACAGTGGTTAGCACTGCTGCCTCACAGCGTCAGGGACCTGGGTTCGATTCTCTGCCTGGGTCACTATCTGTGTGGAGTTTGTGCATTCTCCCCATGTCTGCGTGGGTTTCCTCCGGGTGCTCCCGTTTCCTGCCACCGCCAAAGACTGCGAGTTAGGTGGATTGGCCATGCTAATTTGCTCCTGAGTGTCAGTGGGACTAGCTAGGGTAAATGCATGGGGTTATGGGAATAGGGCCTGGGTGGGATTGTGGTCGGTGCAGACTCGATGGGCCGAATGGCCACCTTCTGCACTGAAGGATTCTGTGATTCTATGAAATAATGGATGGCCTGATTGTGGCTACAGATGCTGGTCTCTGACAGGCTGTCAAATGGTCGGCGACCCATCCTCTGCCAGCTTACATATTATTGGCTTACAATATATATCAACAGCACTTTGTGCTGCTTCACAGAAAAATCATGGACAGTAAACTGTTCATTTACTGTCCAAATGGTCAGGCTTGCCTCTGTCTTTGTACTGTTGCTATGGTTTGTTGTCCATTAAATCTTGCAAGTAACAAATATGCTGTCAACACCATTTTCCTGCGTGCTGCTTCTGAGTTATGTAAGGTGAATGGTACACCCAGGATGATTCATGCCTTCTCCTTCTAATGTATTTCCCTTTTCAGTTTACCAGCAGGATATCAGGGAGCTCTTGTGGTGAGAGTAGCAACCTTGTCTCTGAGCCAGATGCTCCGGGTTTGAGGAGTTGCCCTCCAGGATTTGGTGGCCATGCGAGGTGCCTTCATAACATCACCAAACAGGTTGCTTATCAACCTGTAAAGCCTCCCAATACACTAGATGACAAGAGGCAAGAGTGGGAGGGTCTCCTGGTCAGCCATTGGGAAGGCAATGGTAAGCCACTGTAGCACCTTGTCAAGCATAATCTTGGATCAACGTGAATTAAAAAATGGAAGTCCATGGTTGCTAATGCCTTCCCAGGGCATGGTACCTGAAAAGAATGTAGGATAAGGGTGAATAACCTCAGTTGATTAAAAACCTCTGCTTGTGTGGAATGGACACAACAGTCCCTTGACCAGGTGATGGGTGGGATGCTTTCTCAAACTCTTTTGCTTTTTATTCCTTATTTTCCTCACTTCAGACTTTCAGTTTTAAGTTTATGAAGTTTATTTATTAGTGCCACAAACAGGCTTACATTAACACTGCAATGAAGTTACTGTGAAAATCCCCTAGTTGCCACATTCCGGCGCCTGTTTGAGTACACTGAGGGAGAATTTAGCATGACCAATGAACGTAACCAGCATGTCTTTCGGACTGTGGGAGGAAACCGGAGCACCTGGAGGAAACCCAAGCAGCCACGGGGAGAACTGCACAGACAGTGACCCAACCCGGAATCGAACCAGGTTCCCTGGCGCTATGTGCCGCCCCAGCAGTATCTCTCACAAAGATAAGCACAGCAGAGCTGCATACTACAAAAGAATGCCATCCTGAGTTTCAAAGATGGCTCATTTAGTAGCATTTTAGAATAGGATGCCCTTCTGATCTGCCAGGTGCCAAGAAGAAGGAGCTGAAAAAACCGAATGTCCACTTTAAACTGAGCACCTCACAGCATCTGTCTCACTCAGGCCGACAGCAATCAGCATTTACTCCATGGTACTATTACTGAGTTACAGGAAGCAACAAATCACTGAGCGTGAGTGGGAAAGGCAAGTGATATTAGGGGAGACATAATTTTGAACCCATGCTCACCATCTGTGGGAGGTGAGGTCGCGACTTCTGATTTTTGCCACCCCTTGTCGGTGATATAATCAGGCTTTTGCCCCTAACAGACATGAACCTGATTTACATTCCTTTTACGACATTCAAATATTATTAAACGGCCCCCCCACCAGATATTGACCCCCCCACCGTAATTTCAAACCACATGAATGTGGCATCACGTTGGCGCGGTTTACAACAGGTTCACCAGACGTGAACCTGTTATGGGGATTCCCACGGGGATGTAAAAGTGAGTATGGCCCCCCCCCCCCAGGGGAGAGGGTTATGGCCAGGTAGTGGCTCCCGACCCGGCCCTTGGCACAGGTTGGCACTTCCAGGTTGGCACTATGCCCAGGCTCTCAAAAGCTCTAACCCGACTAGGAAACAAAAACTGATCATATCCACTGGAAGAAGTAATTTTTAATTTGTAAGTAAATTTGATCAGTTGTTTTTGTCCCTACAACATTTGTGTGACCTGTGATATTTCCTGTGTTCACTGACACTGAAGTGAGTGTGATTTCTATGCAAGTTCCATTTTGTAATATACAGCAATCAAGTTAATTGTGTTAGTGTTATAAAGTGGAAAGCACAGATTTCAGATCATGAGGGGATTTGATCTCCTTCCACAGCTTTTGAACGATAACTGGAGTGAGGGAATGAGTGAGTGACAGATTCCAGGTTGGGTCACTGTCTGTGCAGTTCTCCCCGTGGCTGCATGGGTTTCCTCCAGGTGCTCCGGTTTCCTGGCTCAGTTTTCTTCTCGTCGGAACCAACACATTGCCATTATTTGGTAAGATTTCACCCAATGTGAGGGTCAGAGAGCTAGTTTGAGAGATCCCTCCATTTAAGCCTCACAGGACATATCCAGAAGCAGATTGGTAACTCCGGATCAGCACTGCATACAATTATTTCAAAGTTTGCCAAGCATTCTGTAAATTTGGGAATGTCTATGGAACTGTCCCCAGTTTGTATGGAGCATGGGCGGCATGGTGGCATAGTGATTAGCAGTGCTGCCAGGGACTCAGGTTCGATTCCCAGCTTGGGTCAACGTCTGTGCGGCGTCTGCACGTTCTCTGTGTGGGGTTCCTCTGGGTGCTCCGGTTTCCTCCCACAGTCTGAAAGACGTACAGGCTAGATGCATTGGCCATGCTAAATTCTCCCTCAGTGTACCCAACTGAAGTGTGACAATTAGGAGACTTTAACACTGAAATGAATTTACTGTGAATGTAAGCCTACCTGTGACACTAATAATAAACTTTAACTTTAAAATCACTCTTGACTGAACTGAAACCCGTCTTGGGAGAGCACAACTCAAGCAGAGACTGCAAACTCAGGTGAGGCCATTCACTCAGGTGTAATTTTTATAATGAATTCAGAGAGAAAGACTGCAGATATCAGATTATCAACCTGCAGCATTCTGGCTTGTCAGAATATTAGACTGAGAAAGACATAATACAGATCTTACTGTGACCCAGTAGCCTGCACCTCACTATTCTCTGAACAGGCGGAAAGAGTGCCCAGTAGCAGGAGAGTGGCAGAATCTGACACAGGTGACAATCTCCCTCAGAACAATGGCCTAGTGGTATTATCGCTAGACTATTAAACCAGAAACTCAGCCAATGTTCTGGGGACCCGGTTCGAATCCCGTCACGGCAGATTGTGGAATTCGAATTCAACAAAAAATATCTGGAATTAAGAATCTCCTGATGACAATGAAGCCATTGCCGTTTGTCAGAACAACACATCTATTTCACTAATATCCTTTGGGAAAGGAAATCTGCCGTCCTTTCTTGGTCTGGCCGACATGTGATTCCAGAGCCACGGCAATGAGGTTGACTCTCAACTGTCCTCGGGCAACTAGCGATGGGCAATAAATGCTGGCCAGCCAGCGATGTCCATGTCTCATGAATAATTAAAAAAAGCTTCCCCCACCACTCTGCACAAATGACTTCACTTGTATCAGAGGCCCACAGGCAGCTTCTACTGTGGCATCTCCAGCACTTGTGGTTATAATCCATCTACTGAGCGGCACGGTGGCACTGTGGTTAACACTACTGCCTCACAGCGCCAGGGGCCTGGGTTCAATTCTGGCCTCGGGTCACTGTCTGTGTGGAGTTTGCACATTCTCCCGGGTGCTTCGGTTTCCTCCCACAGTCCAAAGATGTGTGGGTTAGGTTGATTGGCCATGCTAAATTGACCCTAGTATCAAGGGGTTAGTAGGGTAAAGATGTGGGTTTACGGGAAGATGGTCTGGATGGGATTGTGGTCAGTGCAGACTTGATGGGCCGAATGGCCTCCTTCTGCACTGTAGTGATTCTATGATTCTAAAAGGAAGCCCTGGAGTAGCTACACACAGAATAATAACATTCAGCACATCATATTTCCCATCCACTGGGGAAGCATATTGAAGAAGTATAAGGTTGAAAAATAGAAGCCACACACCCTACACTTATTGCAGATGGCAAGCACAGGAGAAAAATACATTGAATTGGTTTACACCACATAATGATAGCCAGTTCATCCAAAGTTTGGTACCTCCGGCAGATCTGTCAGATTATAGATTTGGGATGTGATGGAATCAGATCATTTGAAGTGAAATACAGTATTATTTGTTGGATTTGATATCGGGCTGAATGTAAACACAGAATCCTGCTTATTCTTGCAGGATATTGGACAGGTGTGCCTTTGACATAGAGATATTTAAATAAAAGTATCATTGATTAGAACCAGTCTTAACACTTCTTCTTGGAGTGAACAATGATTTTACGGTTATCTCATCCAGCTTTGATTTGGGATCACCTTCTTCACCCGCTTGAGGCTAATTATTTCTTCCTCTTCCTTCACGGCACTGCCCCGTTGCAGATTAAAGTCGTCCGAAAACAAGCAGCTCACAAAGTCTTGGATACATTGACTACATCATACAGAAAGTCTCTCTCTCCTCTGATCAGTTGGAGCATCTCAACCTTTGTTCTAATAGTCTGTTACACAAAAAACCCTGAAAACTAAATGCAACTCATCGGATCTTTCTTAACATCTTATTGGTGGGTGCCTCAAAGGGAGCCAGTGCCCTTCCAATAGACATTCAGCTAATTTTTATAGCCATTGAAATAAAGGTGGTACCACTGATTGTCAGAAAATAAAGCAATTTTGACTGTGACAACAGTACAAGTCATGAACCTAGCACATACCAAGTGCAAAGGAGCTCACATTTAACAAGATCCCTTCCAATACAATTAATATTTATACCGTCAATGTAATATATGCCACCAGCATCACTGGAGTTCTATCAAACAAAAGTTGCTACCAAGCCACGCGAGGAGATATTAGAACAAGACATCAAAAACTTTGTCAATGAGGTAGGAGGGAGCTTCCCGGCTGTTCACGCCAGTGGGATTTTCCAGTCCTGCTGCAGTGAATGAAGAATTGGCTGAGTGCCAAATTCTCTGTCCTTGCTTGCAGCAACAGTGGGGTGTGGAGATCATGTCCGTAGTCTGAAAGGGGCATTTTTTAAATGGAGAAGAGAGAGAACAAGAGATGGCAAGGTTTAGGGAAAACATTCTATGGCTTCGGACCTAGACAGCAAAGGCATGGCCGCCACAAGGGAGTGAGAAAAGATGTGAAAGGAAATTATGTGAGGCCCGAATGCCGGAAACTCCAGGTCACTCGCAGCAAATGCACATTAGCGGCACTGGGGCTAAGCCCTAACCTATAAACCAGCACAGATTTCACTATTTATGGAAATTACCTTGGCAGGAATTCTCAAAGGTGACAACATTTGAGCTCTAATATATTATAATAATGGAGTGAGCCCACAGAGAAGCTGCTAGAACTTCATTACCATTATAATTTGCGAAATGATTCACCAAAGAAGAGTTTTGCCACTGTGGAGAGATGTCAAGTGCGGAAGCCTGACGCTTCTTGGAAAAAATCACCAGAAAAGCAAAAACAAATTAAGGGTCGAACCCTCCATCATGCCCTTGTGTAGTTCAGTGGCCAACAGTGGCATCGGAAGAATCCCAGGAACAGCTCACTTGCCTGAATTCAGTGAGAGCTAGAATGTAGAGGAGAAAAATAAACATAGCTCACAGATAAGCAGTCCCATAAAATCAAAATTCTTTCAGGGAAAAATAAGCTGAACGTTAAGTAGAAGTGAATTTTCTGCTTCTTCTCAAATTTATGAATCAATTAGCTGCCGTAATAATTTTGCGATTGCTTACACTTGGACGTCTGTGAGATAAGATGGCTCATAACAATTTCATTGGCCCTCAGTCTACTTTCTACTGAAGGTAAAGTTAAAAAGTCCATTTTAGATTTCTCCCCTTCTTTGTAACTCTCCACCTCATCTTCCAGCTGAGAGCTTACCAGATGGGGATTGACAGCTGTCATTCCAGGGTCGTCCCTTTTGAGGGTGAACTTCTGGTATGACTTGGCTGGCGAGGTTATAAAAAATGAGAACAGATTGTAAACTGTAACTTTCTCCCGTGAGAGCAGGGAAGAAAATTGTAACTCACCACGTTCAAAGCTGGCATGAAACTAGATTGTTTCAGTGACTCGTTGTGTTGGACTCCAAGTGACTGGCTTCGGACTGGAATAGCCAGAACTGATGGAACAGGCTGTCATCTTGCCCTCTTGACCTGAGAATGGAATATCACCTAAAAGGAAATGAGGCATAAATATAAAATGATAGAGAAAAAGAAGAGAAAATACTGTCTTCCCACAAAAAAGATAGTAAAATAAAATCTGTACTTACACATTTTCCTACCTAAAATGAAATAGATATAGTAATCTTTATCACCTTAATTCTGGAGTTTATTTACAATGGAACACAAAATCATAAATCACTGATGGATGAGATATAGATGCATAGACACGGGCCATCTAGTCAGTCTTCTCAGTTAAGATTGCTTCCCACTTCAGATCAAATAAATAACCAAAGTACTTAAAGTACTGAATGGCGCCAAAGCACAAGTACAATATTGCTGAATGAGTAAATATTTAGTGATAAGAAGCGTTAAATCACTCCTTTGTATCAGATTGCTCTCGATAACACTAACCTGCAATCTTCTAATTTAGAAGCAGCAGTGGATTTGATAAATGATATTTTGCCTCAAACCCAATAATACTGAGTAAAAAGGATGCAGAAAGATCCTGAGGTTTATTTATAAGTGTCACAAGTAGGCTGACATTAATACTGCAATGAAGTTACTGTGAAAATCCCCTAGTCGCCATATTCCGGTGCCTGTTTGGGTACACTGAGGGAGAATTTAGCATGGCCAATGCACGTAACCAGCACATCTTTCGGACTGTGGGAGGAAACCAGAGCACCCGGGGGAAACGTACGCAGACATGAGGGAAAACATGCAGACTCCACACAGACAGTGACCCAAGCCAGGAATCGAACCCGGGTCCCTGGCGCTGTGAGGCAGCAGTGCTAACCACTGTGCCACCCTCTTGGTGAGTCAGGCTGTAAATGTAGTTATGCTTGCATAATGTGAGCAATTAGAAGACCCAGCAGCTCAAGTTTATTAGAGCGCATTATGATGCAAATCTGCACAGTCATGTCCTGGATTATCTTTCAAATAGAACCTGAATCAGAAACTATAACTTCAGTTTTATTTGGATCTTCTGTTGGTTTCAAACAGCAGAATAACTGCACAAAGTTTAACAAAAGATATTGTTTAGTCCAGTGTTTAACAATACGATACAAGGTTTGTTATCACACGTTCAAATTCGTAAGCATTGTTACTGTGAGCACTTTGGGAAAACGTAAAGATTTTGGAGAGTGCACAAAATAGATTGACAAGAATAGTTCCAGGGATGAAGGACTTCAGCTACGAGGATAGATTGGAGAAGCTGGGGTTGTTTTCTTTGGAGAAGGGAAGGCTGAGAGGGAATTTGATCGAGGTGTAGAAGTATTGGGTTGCAATAACTGGCGACCAGGGACTAGCAACAATAATATTGAGCAGCTCTGACATGCTGTGTTTAATTATATACTTTGAGTATGTATAAATAGGGGATACCCCCCTCATTAGTTTAATTTATTGATTTACTGATTTATATTGGGAGATAGGGCAACCCACCATCAGTGCAGCCTTTCCTAGAATTGTGTGTCCTGTTCTATTGTCTGAATATATGATTTCTCTGGCAAAGAAAGATCAAGAACCCATTTCCCCTGTGCACATGCAAATCCTTTGATTCACAATGCCCATTTGTTGCACCAAAAGAGTGAGGATGGAATTCTCCCCAAAAATTTCCAAGTGCCAAATTTGCGTAAAAACTGGAGTAAGTCCCGCTGGTTCTTTCAGCAGGATTTTCAAAATTAATCTCCCACACTCTGTGCATCACAGAGTTCCCGAGCGTGAATCTCATTAAAACTCAGTGACTGGGGCCCATTTCCGCCGGAGAGGCCGGCAGAATAGCGCTGAGTGGGCCACTGCGCACGCGCCAATCTGTCAGAGCCAAGATCGGCGCATGCGCAGCAGCCCCACACTGCTGGCCTCCTGATCGTTGGCCAGCCCCGTGACACCCCCATCGCTTCCTTACTGATACCCCCATGGCCTGATTGATGGCCTCCCGGATGTGTCCAGGCCAGCTCCGACTGCCCCCCCCCCCCAGCCTACTTTGATCTCCCCCCCAACACCGATAGTTCCGATCTCCCTGACACCCACTCCGCCCCAGCAGTCCCAACCACCTGCCACAGTCCTGACCACCCTGGCAGACTAACCCCATCCCGATGGCCAGCCACGATCAGCCCTTCACTCACTGACCCAAAATGCAGAGTGGCAGCAGGACCCCCCCCCCCCCCCCCCCCCCACCGCCCCACACCTCTGCTGATCTCCCCCAGAAGTTCCTCACCTATAGGCCCCACCCCCTCTGGCTCTGCCCCCTTGGCACTGCTTGATACCTAGTGGGGCATCTGGATATGGCCACTTTGTCCCTTGGGCAGTACCAGGGAGCCAGGCTGGCACTGCCCAGGGGGCACTCCCCCTACCTCTGACCTCTTGGGGTGCCTCATGGACCCTCTTCACTTCAGTGGGGTCGGGCCGCCAGCTCCCCGCTAGTGGGGAGCTATTGTAAACCTGGCTGGAGTGAAACACTCCTGGCGGAGATGGGGGGCTAGCGGCCCTGGAAACTTCAGTCCTGGGCCTGCTAATGATATTTAAATTAGAATTTAAATATTTTAATCAGCTCCATGCCGATGTCTGGCACAGAGCTGACAACCCCGGAAATCCGGCAGCCGGAGACACACAGAGGCCGTGGTGTCCAGCATGAAACCCGCTATACAGCCTCTGCTTATGTCTCCTGCCCCCCTGCGCTGCTGACATTGAGGGGACGATTCTCCCGAGAGCAGCGGGCTGGGAGAATTGCGCCCTTAATGTCAGCTGAGATTCAGTTGGTTAACCCAGAACTTGTGATGTAGGGGCAATGTCCCACTTTTGGGTTCGAGTGCAAAAATCCAGACTGCTACTTCGTTATAGAACTGAATCATAGAATCATAGAATTCTACAGTGCAGAAGGAGGCCATTTGGCCCATCAAGTCTGCACCGACCACAATCCCACCCAGGATCTATCCCCATAACCCCATACATTTACCCTAGCTAGTCCCCTTGACACTAAGGGGCAATTTAGCATGGCCAATCCACCTAACCTGCACATCTTTGGATTGTGGAAGGAAACCAGAGCGCCCGGAGGAAACCCATGCAGACACGGGGAGAATGTGCAAACTCCACACAGACAGTGACCCAAGCCAGGAATCGAACCCTGGTCCCTGACGCTGTGAGGCAGCAATGCTAACCACTGTGTCACCGTGCTGCCCTAAAGAAGTGCTGTTCTTCAGATTAGATGTTTAAGATTGGGTGAATGTAAAAAATCCCATAAATAGAGGATAGCTGGGAAACTGTGTTGTGTGGGAGAAGAGATGTCAAACTGAACAAAGTCAATAGACCCCCTGGATAAAGAAAAGCTCTGTATCTACGTTTCTGCTTCAACAACCAGCATGGACCCTATTAACAGCTAAATGGCCTCCTTTTCTGCTGTAACCATTCTATGATTCTATTTTATAATTAAATAGTCAATGAATGAAGCGCGCTCTGTCCACATATAGCATGATCTGTTTGTGTGAAAGGACCTTTTCTGTGCACTGTCTTGGTAAGGATCTGCAATGCCAAATTAGATTCTTATTAAAATTTATATTACGTATGTATGCATCTTGTTCTGTTGAGGGATTCTGCGCCCATATCTCATGAAAATGTTTTGGAAATCCTAGAAACCTAGTTCCTCATAAACTTACTTTAACCTACTTTGAACATTTTAAGGCTGTTCCAAATGGATGTTCTGCCAATGCTGTCTAAAGTGAGTTTCATAAAAGTAGCCAAGATGAAGCATGAGGTCTAGTAGAATGTTTTGTTACCTTACCCAAACATTTCTACTTGCGAGTTAGCAACAATACAGATCACATTCAATTAGACATTTTCCTTTGGAAATTCTGGCTGAAATAGTAATTCCCAATGAGGCACAAAGTTCAAGCACACTTAGTACTGTTTACTTAACAGGACAAAACTTTTTGGCATTTATATTACAAAACCTATATTACAGCCCTAATCTCTTAGGGATTAGACACAGCTAATTCTAGCTCTCCAAGGGAATACATATGCAAACACTGGATGTGAATAGTATCCTTTTTTTAAAAAATGCATCACTGCTTTTCTGTTCTTTCTATTTTAAAGTCTTTGCATGGAAAATTACACTATTGATTGCTTTTCTTTCAACTAGATACATTTTTGAGCTGCAGAGATTGGTCATCAACCAGCAACACTGGTATAGTGGTTAGTACCTTGAATCCCTTTCAAAGGTATTGGGATGAATCAGATTATGGAACGGACTTTAAACTGAAAGATGAAGAAAGTGGGTGGTGGACATATCAGAAGGGAGGTTTGGGGGGGAAGCGGTGATCGATAAGTAAGTGAAGGAATTAAAGCATAAGGTACAAAATGAGTGAAAGATGAACGGAGTACTGAGGGAACTCAAAATATTCATAGCATCTTAGAATCCCTATAGTGCCGAAGGAAGCTATTCAGCCCATGGAGCCTGTACTGACAACAGTCCCACCCAGGCCCTATCCCCATAACCTCACGTATTTACCCTGTTCATCCCCCTGACAACAAGGGACAGTTTACCCTGGCCAATCAACCTTACCTGCTCAAGGGCGGCACGGTAGCACAGTGGTTAGCACTGCTGCTTCACAGCTCCAGGGACCTGGGTTCGATTCCCGGCTTGGGTCACTGCCTGTGTGGAGTTTGCACATTCTGCCCGTGTCTGCGTGGGTTTCCTCCGGGTGCTCCGGTTTCCTCCCACAGTCCAAAGATGTGCGGATTAGGTTGATTGGCCATGCTAAAATTGCCCCTTAGTGTCCTGGGATGCATAGATTAGTGGGTAAAATATGTAGGGATATGGGGGTAGAGCCTGGGTGGGATTGTGGTCGGTGCAGACTCGATGGGCCGAATGGCCTTTTTCTGGACTGTAGGGTTTCTATGATTCTATGATCTCTGAAGTGTAGGAGGAAACTGGAGCACCTGGAGGAAACCCACGCAGACACGGGGGAGAACGTGCAAACTCCACACAAACAGTGACCCAAACCGGGAATAGAACCCGGGTCCCTGGCGGCTGTGAGGCAGCAATAGGTTGGCCTATTGGAATATGAACTCCCTAATTAGTTGCGTGGAATATGAACTCCCTAATTAGTTGCGTGGACCTGCAGAGTTTCACTGGCTGTCTTGTCTGGAGACAATACACATCTTTTTAGCCTGTCTTGATGCTCTCTCCACTCCCATTGTTTTGTTTCTTAAAGACTGGATTAGTTGTAAGTATTCGCATTCCAACCATTATTCATGTAAATTGAATCTGTGTCTTTATAAGTTCTGTTTGTGAACAGAATTCCCACTCACCTGAAGAAGGGGCTTAGAGCCTTGAAAGCTTGTGTGGCTTTTGCTACCAAATAAACCTGTTGGACTTTAACCTGGTGTTGTTAAACTTCTTACTGGAGACAATACACATCTTTTTAGCCTGTCTTGATGCTCTCTCCACTCACGTTCATTGTATCTTAAAGACTTGATTAGCTGTAAGTATTCGCATTCCAACCATTATTCATGTAAATTGAGTCTGTGTCTTTATATGTCCTGTTTGTGAACAGAACTCCCACTCACCTGAAGAAGGGGCTTGGAGCTCCGAAAGCTTGTGTGGCTTTTGCGACCAAATAAACCTGTTGGACTTTAACCTGGTGTTGTTAAACTTCTTACTGTATATAAAAAACCAACAGAGAAAGGAATAGTGCCAGAGAACCAACAGGCAGCAAATTTAATTACTATTTTCGAAAAGGGGATAGAACTAATTCCAGGAACCATCGACCTGTTTTTAACCCATCGGTTTGCAATGTAGCACAGCTTTCATTGTGTAGATGTTAAGAAGAGTAATTGGTATTGAATCTGCCCAAATCTTTGTGCACTATTAGGCATTACTACTGCAACCACTATTTCCAAATAATAATGAGCAAAGTGTCTTGTTAAATGTATAATCCATTGTGACTAGCTCACAGCCAGGAGAGATTTAGGGATGGTAGCAGATGTCCTACTAATACCTGCTTTGGTTGTTCTCAACTTAGACAATTTAGACGTCAGCAGGCTTCCATTTGCAGGAACACTAATATGTTATTTGAAGTTTACCGTGGACATTAATCCACAGTTTGGTACATCTGTCCAGATGCAGGTTTTCATTTAACCTTCAAGGATCCTCCTCCTCTTCCTTCAAGCTGCTAATGGATTGCAGCTCTTAAGAGTCTCCTAAGCTTTGTGGAATGCATGGGTCTTTCATTTCTCCAAATTGATGCATCCTCCACACATTAAGATTCCTCTTAGCCAACGTTCAGTACCTCTTCGAAAGGAATTAAAGATAAAAGGTAATAATGTTGTTACATTAACTCCATTAACTTTAGTTCTGGAATATCCAGTTTTAAGTAGTAGATATGTTCCTGGAAACCATAAGATAAATCAAAAATACCTAGAACGAAGCGTGTGCAGAGCCCAGAGATTCTTGGGTAATGGCAAGGAGAGACTGCAGGAGTCTCCAGGACAAATGGCATCTCAGGTGACCAATATATGGGACAAGGGACAGCAAGGCTAATTATGGGACAGGCCCCTAAAATATGGGACCATTGGCTATTCTTCTCCCAAGAGCATTGGAGGCTGGGTCATTGAGTGAGACAGATTCTTGATCTACAAAGGAGTCAGGGTAATGCGGGGGCAAGAAGGAGAATGGAGTTAGGGGTTCATGATCAGATATTATTGAATGGTGGAGCAGGTTTGAGGGATAAGATGGCCTAACTCCTGCTTCTTTTTTTATTCCTTAGAGTATCATGACGTAAGTTCTCCTTTTTAAAGGAATGTAATATCAGGAGATGCATTCTTAAGATTTTTGGCCCTAATATGTAGCATAAACATAAAATAAACAAAACCCAACATGGACAAATCTCTACATTCTCAGTGACGAGTCAAAGAATCAAAGAGAAGAGGTGTTGTTTTTCCTGATTGCTTTATAACCGTTAACAAGCCAGGGCTCACTGTTTCTGCACCTTTGGTCAGGATGTTACTGGACAGCTTCAAACTCAGACCTCTTCTTCCTGCAGAACCAGGTAACAGAGGCACAGCACTGTCACCCTCCTTCCAGGCATTTCCCAGTCATCCAGGAAGTGACAGCTGCCATCTTCAAGTGAGTACACGATTTTGTCAAATTCTGCTTGAGCCCCGAGAGCCAGGTAACCAGAACATTGAGTTTTGCAGCAATCGCAGGATTCCTGCAAGTGCAAGGGGCTATTGACTGCACAGATGCGGCACTGAGAGTGTCCTGGTGATAGGCAGTCGCATTCATCAAAAGGAATGATCTCCACTCTTTGAATGTGATATATCATCACACATGACAAATCCTGTGTGTTTGTCCTCATTCCCAGGGAATGCCCACATTCTGAACCACTCCCAGGTGCCACAGGTTTTTGAATGACCTCAGCCATTGCAGAGCTGGCTCCTTAGGGGCAAGGAATACCGCTTCCCATGCCCTCACAATGCCCATATGCATTGAAAGCACATTGAAAGCAACATGAAATCCCCACAGGGATGCACTCATGCCCCCTTACACCTGCTCCCAATGGAGTGGCAGACCTTGCACAGGACTCTTTCAGACAGCACCAGATAGATGTGTCAACAAGGAAAAGCAGCATGTTGGCCAACTCCAATGTGAAGGATGGGCTCCAAGCTCTGTGTGAAGCCCTGTGCCAGGTTGGTGCTGGATTACATGAATATATATGGGAGGGGAAGGTTGAAGTTAGGGAAGGGAAGCTGGGTGGAGAGCCAGAAATACATGACTGCATCTTCTGCAGCTTGTACTTCCTGCCAAACTGCAGGATGAGGGTGAAGTGGAATTTGAGAAGGTGCTTAATGCAGGAATGTTTGGTTATCCTGGATGGATTCAGCAACACTGGCTGCAACAGCCTCAGCAATTTATAATGTAAGCACCTTCTCCTCTATGGAAATGACGACAAGTAGCCATTTCTGCCTCCCACTGGCTCATTGCTGCTACCTTCTATAATGTGCCACCTTGTCCTGTAAATGATAGGGAAGAGTGTTAGTGTGTTTCTATGTGCTTGGGTGATATGCCTGTCATAGCTGAGCAGTTAAAGGTACGTGGAACCTGCGAGGTGTTGGGGGGGTGACACGGTGGCACGGTGCTTAGCACTGCTGCTGCGTAGCACCACGGACCTGGCTTCAATTCCGGCCTCAGGTCATTGTCTGTGTGGAGTTGCACATTCTCCGTCTCTGCGTGGGTTTCCTCCGGCTGCTCCAGTTTCCTCCCACACTCTAAAGATGTGCAGGTTAGGCTGACTGGCCATGCTAAATTGACCCTAGTGTCAGGGTATTAGCAGGGTAAATATATGGAGTCACGGGAATAGGGCCTGGGCAGGATTGTGGTCAGTGCAGACTCGATGGGCCGAATGACCTCCTTATGCACTGTAGGGATTCTATGTGGGTGCACGACTTGCAGCAGTAAGCGTGTGAGAGGAAGCTGGAGCATATGAATTTAGGTCTGTATCATTATTGTTAGAGATTGTTGATAGGCAAGTGATGAGCAAGGATCTAGGAGAGGGGGGGGGTTGTGGGGTGAGGTGCTTGGTAGGATAAGGCCTTTGAAGGTGCATTCTCCGACCGTGATCACTTGCACGAGGTCACAGAATCTGTTCTGACACCGCAGACAGGATATTGGACCAGATTAATGTATACATTGACCTCCATGGTTATCTGATCCCACTGCCTCTGCAGTAAATGCCTGGAGGACTTTCTTGCCCTCCCAGAGAAAAATTATGTTTCTCCTCTTTTTCGCCTCCTCCTTTAAGGCTTCCAGCTTTGCATCTGAGCCCGCTCTCTGGCCTGTTGCTCCATTGCCCAGATTTCTTCCTACTTACGGAGACCTTCCCAGCCACTTCCAGCACCTGCTTCAGCCAGAATGCACTTCCCCGTTAAGAGCTGACTTTAAGAAGCGTCGGCTTGGTTTAATTGGTGGTAACCTTGCATGAGCTTGAACCCACTGCTGATGTACCTGGGCACTCAGTGACACATCCAGGGTTGGACTGCATGCCACAGGTGAACATAAATTTTGCATATTGTTTGCATCAGTTGCATCAGACACACTGAAATCTGCAGCCTATCAACAAGCCTTATTCACTCTTTACCCTACCCCTCCTCCCCCTCCATATATTTGGACCTTTCACATCACACGCTGGCACAGTGGTTAGCACTACTGCCTCACAGCGCCAGGGACATGGGTTTGATTCCCAGCTTGGATCAGTGTGTGGAGACTGCATGTTCTCCCCGAGTCTGCGTGGGTTTCCTCCGGGTGCTCCAGTTTCCTCCCACAGTCTGAAAGACGTGCTGTTTAGGTGCATTGGCCATGCTAAATTCTTCCTCAGTGTTACCCAAACTGGTACAGCTGGAGTGAGGCGACTAGGGGATTCTCACATTAACTTCACAATGTAAGCCGACTTGTGACACTAATAAATAAACTTTAAACATCCCAAAATGCTCCAAAACCAATGAAATACTGCTTAAATGTAGCCATTATTGAAATCTAATCAAAAACATTCCAATCTGAAATACTACAAGTGATTTCATTAAAGAAAATGTCTAACAGCATTATAAGCAGCGTGACTTTGTATTTCATAGGATCACTTGAAATTTGCAACCATGAAACCCAATAACAGCTTTAAAATCTGAATGCTTTAGTGTCTTGAGAATGCAGCATGAACAGATAGATTTTAATTCCCAGTAACGTTCTCTGGCCTCGCATTCGAATCATTTTTAATTCATAAAGACTTGCCGACTGCAATGACAGTGATTGTAGAAGACAACAGAAACTCCAGTAGCAAAGTTCCTTCAGAAGAACTATCAAACCTAAAATAAAATATCAAATAATTAGTTCTTAATCAGGGTGATGACTGCTGGCATTTAAGGGTGCAACATGCCCCATGTATTTAGGCAATGATCATAAACCACTTGACCTTTGTGCATGCAATTTATGGTGTCATCTGAAATGTTACAGCTTTGCAGCAAGCCAGGCAATTATTATTTTTGCTTAATATTAAAAAAGGAGCAAAATGTTTCCATGTACACTGTATTTAAAGACTGTCAGATGCACCATAGAAAGCATCCTTTCTGGATGTATCACAGTTTGGTATGGCTCCTGCTCTGACCAAGACCGCGAGAAACTACGAAGGGTTGTGAACGTAGCAAACCAATCTCCCATCCATTGACACTGTCTACACTCCCTACTGCCTTGGAAAAGCAGCCAGCATAATCAAGGACCCCAAGCACCCCGGACATTCTCTCTTCCACCTTCTTTTGTCGGGAAAAAGATACAAAAGTCTGAGGTCACGTACCAACCAACTCAAGAACAGCTTCTTCCCTGCTGCCATCAAACCTTTGAATGGACGTACTGTACATTAAGTTGATTTTTCTCTACACCCTAACTATGACTGTAACATCATATTCTTCACCCTCCACTTTCCTTGTCCCCTATGTACTCTATGAATGGTATGCTTTCTCTAAATAGCACACAAGACGCAATACTTTTCACTGCATCCCAATACACGTGACTGTAATAAATCAAATCATAAAGTCTTCTTGCAGTAACCCAAAAGTGGCAACATAACTGCATCCTCCACATTGGGAGCACAAAACCATGACTCCAAAAGAAGCAAAATAATGCTGGAAATCTGAAATAAAAACAAAAAGTGCTGGAAATACTCAGCAGGACAGGCAACATCTGTGGAGAGAGCAAAAGAGTTCACGGACACGATTTTCTGGCCCTGTCATGTCGGGACCCGTCATGGCGGGTTGGGGTATTCCCTGACCCAGTGAAATGTCCATTGACTTTGGGCAGGACTGGGTGGCCCCAGTGGTGGGCGGGACTGGAAAAACCCACCCAACGTTTCAGATCCAGCTTACCTTCCTTTGTGAAGATGAAAGGTCTGTTTCCCTACACAAGTGCTGCCTGACCTGCTCATTTTTCCAGCTTTAACATCTACTTCAATCTTTACCAGGGTAATATGTACCAGATTCACAATTATTTCTGCTTTTCACAGAAATTAACTTATGCTATTATTTTAATAGGTTTCTTCATTTTCCTGGTGATACTCTTACATCCATTTGGGAGATTTTGGAGATCTATTCTGCTCCGAACTCAAAGCTCCTTCCCATTTAGTTTAGTACAAATAGATTGTTATCACTTTCTTTTTTTTAAATCTTGCCATGAAAGTATAATTTTACATGAATAAAGCTAATTGATGAAGCAATCAATGGCTTAAGAAAACAAACACAAGCATGCCTTAGAGTTTTAAAATTCTTTTACAGCACAGGATTCTTCAAAAGACGTTTTGCCTCGCTCTTACTTTTACTGAAGCAATTAACACCGCCTCAGTGATGGTGACATCAATAGTTACAAGAAATGGCTCTGACAACAATTGATCCAGGATATGAATAGCCGACGTAACTGAACCATGGGTACGTCCAATCCTGCCATCGCCATTGCTTCTTTGTTCATGCAATATAGCTTGAATAAAAATGCTGGATGTCTTATATCTTTCAACTTTCAACATTCTCATTGAATACAATTTTTTTTAAAACGCACATTCAACCAGAAACATTTCTTTTTGCTGCACCCTTCAACCTCATCTCTATTCACAATAGTGAACGTGCCAATTTTGCAGATGTTGGAAGATGGAAATCAGGTCTTTTCTTTTGATATGTGAATCCGGCGCCTCTCGAGTTATCGGCAACACTCGGCTGCATATTTAATAAAAGTTTCTCTCTTTTTAAAAAAAAACAAGAAGAAAGATGCTGCAAATACTGGAAATCTGAAAGACAAAAAACACCAGAAAATCGCAGCGGGTCATGCTAAATTTGTAAAGGGAGAAGGCCGGGCGAGGCGACCCACCTGGAAACATTAACCCTGTTGTTTCCCCGAGCAGATGCTGAAATACTGACAGAACGTTTTGTTTTTCGAAACCGTGTATGGCCAGCGCGCTCTCCAACAATCTGTCTGGCACAGTTATACACTGCTATCATTCTGCAGACAGCAAACACCTACAGAAGATTAAAATGACTAACACATCCAGCTTTCGCTGTCAAAAGTGCATTTGCCGCGTCATTAATTCATGCGCAGCAGGGGAGTGCAGGGGGCTTAGAGTGAAGGGATCATAACTCCCCTCCACCTTTAAGTTGATAGGCTCTCTTGCAAACCCTAAAACATACACGAAGAAGAAAGTAGATATGTCCTCAAAGTGGGGGGGGGGCGGAATTTGATTGTTGGTAACATTTCATCGACTCTGCCAACAGCTTTTGGCTGATATAAGCTTCAGACATCCTGTTCAAGCAAGCGTTTTTCCTTCCCTTTGGAAAATGGTGTCACAGCGAGTCAACAGCTGTACAAACCCTTGCGTTTACTCAACATAAGAATTGTGCTGTACGGAAGAAATCATTGAAACGCAGCTGCTGGCATTTCTGAAAAATGTAGAAATAAACTGAATCAATTACAATAAGGATGGTCCAACCACAACCACTGAATTGTCAGTACCCCCCTTATTGAATCAATGGCTCTGGTAATATGAACAATTATAAGCCATAGAACAGTTGACCCTGAACTTGTCATTGATACATAAGAAGTATCAGGTGCAGACTCCTACCAATATCTGGAGTATCTGTCCTGGCAGCTGTCCAATATTTATGACTGTAGTGCAACTGGAGAAAGTACAGGGTTCTAATTGGAACTTGATGTGCATTCAGGGTTTGGACTGGGAGAAGGGAAGTATCACATCTGGCAGGTCAAAGGTGACCTCTTTCCACCCTGAGGGCTTATGATTAAAAATAGAAACTCAGTTGGAAAGTTGGCTGCACATCAAACCGATGCCTTCGACCCGATTCTGAGATTGCGCTGTTGACCATGCGTGTCAAAACATTTGTAGTAGCTGCTTCTATTTGTTATTGAAACATGTTTGGTGCTTCCCAGTGTCTGTTATTTTATCTTGGGGATTCATGAATTTGCATATTGCACCGCTTATCGTGCGTCCAATTGTCTGCCAACAAAAATCTTCTCTCCTCCTTCAGACTCACAGCATCACAACCTCCACCTTGAGCAGGGCAAGGGGGTAGGATCCAAATCCAGCCCGGGCAGAATGTGAATCAACCCCCATGATGTTTGGCACCAATCTGAACCAAACTGTCCAGCCTATCGGACTCTCAAGAAGACTGAGTTGCTGTGACAATCAGTCACAGTCTGCATGTTTGCCATGTGTCCATGGACTCTATTGTTAATTATAATGGACTCTATTGTTGTAAAGTGATTGTCTGTTATTTTATTATTAGATCTCGGTATTGTTGTAGTTTGTTGGTTTATTACTTTCTCATTTTTTGCATGATTTTTTTCCTTCGGGTGCTCCAGTTTCTTCCCACAGTCCAAAGATGTGCAGGTTAGGTGGATTGGCCCTGCTAAACTGCCCCTTAGTGTCAAAAGAAAAGATGTGTCGGGCAGATGGATTAGCCATGATAAATGTGCGGTGTTATGGGGATAGGGTGGGGAAAGGACCTGGGTAAGATATGCTGTCAGAGAGTCGGTGCAGACTTGATGCGCCGAATGGCTTCTTGTGCACTGTCGGGATTCTGTATTTCTATTCTATGAACGGACACTTTTACATGTATCTTGTAGTCTGGAGCTATGGTCGAGGCTCTGATTTCTTTCCTTCTCATGGCAGACCAGGAATCTCTCCTGCTCTTACCACCTGCACGTTGGAAAGTTTAACCATCTCATTACGAACGCACCTCCCTTGGCCATCAAGTCCTGAAGTGGGAATTGACCCTGAAGCCTCTGATTCAGAAGCAGCAACGCTACCCATTGTGCCACAAGACCCCCAGCTCCACCCTACTGCAAAAAAATGAATAGTAACCCAACAATGAAATTGTGCTTTGTGTCTGTTTACTATCTGGTCTATTCAGGGCCACTATCTGCTAGACATGACAACACCCTTGGGTACCACCACAGCCCCAGCCAAGGTATCATCTAAGCATGCAATTCCCTCGGATTGACGGCACCCTTTACCATCGCAATGCAAACAGCTGGTGAACATTCAGCTGGTGAACATTCTTGTTTATAAACATTGAAGCTTTTTCTAACTTCAAAAAGGAACAGATTCCAATCATGATTTTGTTTCCTCCAGGACTTAAATTGGTGAATACTGTTGTTTTGTACAAGAAAATCACTGATTTGGGGCGGGGGGGGGGGGGGGGGGGCGGTGATAGTTACAGCTCTAATTACTGAGTGAAAATCAGATGAAGTTTGCTGTTTGGTTTACGTTAAGTGCTGCCAGTCAAAAATGTGGGTGAGACTAGAGGCTATTTGCTCCAGTCCAACAGCAGCACATGGTCCTAACCACACCTACCCAACTGACTGACAGTCCTTAATGTAAACCAGCACTGCAGCATGACACAACTCTCACTCAGTAATTAAAAGCAGACTCTCTTTCCTTGCCCTTCAAAGGCATTAAGGATGCCAGAATTTTACAACATGATCACTGAAGCTTTAACCAAGATTGAGGGGGTTTCTTGATAACTCAATGGGGAGTGTGCTATTGACATGACACTGGGGACACAGAAACCACTAAGGCCCGACACTCTGACATTGATTTTCACCATGATGGACAGTCTCTTCATCATAGCAAATATAGTGGAGTGCTCAGAGGGTGGTGGGAATCTGGAATGCACTGCCTGGGCAGGTAATGGAGGCTGGAAACCTTACAAACTTCAAATAATATTTGGATGAGCACTTGAAATATCAGGACATTCAAGGATACAGGACAAGTGCAGGAAAATGGGATTTGTGGGCCTTTAGTGGTAGTGGTAGATATTGTTGGTGCAGACTCGATGGGCTGAAGGGCCTTTTTTGCGCTGTATGACTCTATGCCTTGAAATCTTAAGGCCTACCTCTGAACAATGTGGGGAGGTGATGTCCTAGTGATTTTATCGCTAGACTATTAATCCAGAAACTCAGCTAATGTTCTAAGGACCTGGGTTCGAATCCCACCACGGAATTTGAATTCAATAAAAAATATCTGGAATTAGAAGTCTAAGGATGACCATTGTCAATTGTCGGAAAAACCCATCTGGTTTACGAATGTCCTTTAGGGAAGGACATCTGCCGTCCTTACCTGGTCTGGCCGATGTGACTCCAGCGCCACAGCAATGTGTGGTTGACTCTCAACTGCCCTCCAAGGGCAACTAGGGATGGGCAATAAATGCCCTGAGGAACCTGTGATAATGATCCTCTGTAGGAGCCTACAAATGGAGGTAGAGTGCAACTACAGCAGCAGCCAGGTCATCATCGGGCAGGAAATTGGCATTTTAAAGATGCGCTCCAGATACCTCAATCGCGAACGGTGCTGAACATTGTGCAATCATCAGTGAACATCCCCACTTCTGACCTTATGATGGAAGGAAGGTCATTAATGAAGCAGCTGAAGATGGTTGGGCCTTGGACACAACCCTGAGGGACTCCTGCAGTGATATCCTGGACTGAGATGATTGACTCCTAACCAGCACAACCATCTTCCTTTGTGTTAGGTATGGCTCCAACCAACGGAGGAGGAGTCACACTGTTATACCATGAGAGTGTGCAGCTGGGAAGGACCTGGTCAAAGATCAGCCGTGTGGGTGAAACCTGGGGGATGGGTGGTGTTATGATTCCAGTTGATGTTACCACTGGACAGTCAGGTCCCAGAGTGGAACTCAACTCGACAGATCCTGACTTTTATTTTTTGCTTCGAGACGTGGTTGTACAGAGTCATAGGACTGCCAATTACATGGTGGCACAGTGGTTAGCACTGCTGCCTCACAGCTCCAGGGACCTGGATTTGATTCCCTAGATTGGGTCACTGTCTGATTGGAGTTTGCACATTCTCCTTGTCTGCGTGGGTTTCCTCCGGGTGCTTCAGTTTCCTCCCACAGTTCAAAGATGTGCAGGTTAGGTGCATTGGCCATGCTAAATTACCCCTTAGTGTCCTGGGATGCATAGGTTTGAGGGATTAACGGGGTAAATATGTGGGGTTACAGGGATAGGGCCGAGGTGGGATTGTTGTCAGTGCAGACTTGATGGGCCAAATAGCCTCTTTCTGCACTGTAAGGTTTCTATGAATTTCTTTAACAAAAGAATAAAGCAAGAAAAGATTGGCTATAATACATAACTCCTTCACCCCAGCTGTACATTTTACTCATTTGTATGGATAGCACAAATGACAAAATCTATCTTATGCTCTAATGTAAACCAATAGGCCAATTGTAGTCCGACCCCCACAGTCTGAAACCAAGTGGCAGATGCTACCCAAAACAACTTCTGCAGATTTCCCATCAAGTCCCCTCAGATGTTGGCACACTGTGAAACTCTGGCTTTCACACAAGGGTTTTCAAACTCTGCTCTCAGAGAACATGCCTTGGAATCTTCGCACAAACAATGTTTTCTCTGAGATGCCTTCACCAAGGATTCACACCCAAGATTTCAACCTTTCCTTTCAGTATTACTCTATCCTGGAACTCCATATGTTTTCAAGCTTCCAGACAATCTCTCAGGTACCCAACCACATCCGCAGAACACCACTGCTTCACAGGCTGTATTATGGTGTCACCAAGTTTTTTACCCCAGATATTTGGCTTCTCAATTGACAACATCTCCATGACTGCAACTCACAGCTCTGTCTTTAACTGTAAGCCTCTCTTCCCTGCTCCTGACTTCACTGAACAGAACCTTTTTTCTGAACCAGGTTTCTGTTCTTTGTTCCTTTAACATCCTGGAAATCTCATTCCCTGATTTCTGTTCTTTAGATTCTGGGGCCTGCTTTCTATTGTTTTATATTGCCCTGCCCCTTCTGGCAGTTTCAAAGAATCCCTACAGTGCAGAAGGAGGCCATTTGGCTCATCTAGTCTGCACCAACAACAGGAAGGTCATTAATGAAGCAGCTGCAGATGGTTGGGCCTCGGACACAACCCTGAGGAACTCCTGCAGTGATATCCTGGACTGAGATGATTGACTCCCAACCACCACAACCATCTCCCTTTGTGTTAAATATGGCAACAACCAATGGAGGAGTAGTCACACTGTTATACCATGAGAGTGTGCAGCTAGGAAGGACCTGGTCAAAGATCAAAAGTGTGGGCGCAACCTGATAGATGGATGATGCGAGCTCATGTAAACTTCTAGCCTCTGAGTTAGCTGGTTCCAAAGTGAAACCCAAGTGCTTTTCCTTTTCGATGTGAACCTCGAGTTGCTAAGCAACAACTTTTCTTTAACCCCGGCAATTGCTTTCATGTTTTAAACCTTAATTGCAATGCAGGCAATGTTTAAAGTGAAACTAAACCTAAGTATCTTTGTTTAACATGAAGCTAAACTGAAGAATTAACCCTTTCTTAACACAAATGCAGCTTAAAATTATACCTTTTTTAACACAGTGCAAATATAGATTACTTAAATTAGCTATTTCCTAACAGTGGCAAGAGGGAAGTTGGATGGAATGGTGAGTATAGCACCATCTGTTCATCATTCATTCATCCACTGAGACTTGGCATCTAACTACATGATACTTGTAGTAGGTGATGGTGACAAGATGATGCTATCTTCATGGCTGTGTCTTTCAAACCATTTTTTCAGTGGTTCAGTCGAGTACACTTTGATTAGGCAGCAATGATGGCAATTCTCCCATAGGGAAAGCCGATGGTGGGCCATCCATTCCTGGGTCAGCAAACAGTTGGACAACAGCTTTGACACTCACCTGACAAGTCCTCTGAGGTACAGAGACTTCACCACTGATGACCCATCTCTCAACTGGGCCTTTCATTTGACTTTTATTTCAGCCTGACCCTTGCCTCCCCCATCCCCAACTGAAAATTGAAAGTTCAGGCAGCCATTTTTAATGGTTGGGTTCGTGAAGCCAGGAATTCTCTCCCGGGAGTGAAGATCTGGGCTTCAATCGCTGATCTGAGCTTTACTGGCTGACCTGTTGTTGATACAATGCTGGAATTAATTTCAGCTCCTTGGGATCAGAGGGGTAGAACCAACTCCTGGTAATGAGAAAATGCAAAGAAAGACATGACAGTACTGGGTAGAACACAATCATTATCTTAAGGATGACGGCCATTGGGATGCAGGGCTGAGATTATGGAAATCTTCTCCTTAGAATCAGAATCCCTACAGTGCAGAAGAGGCCATTCAGCCCATTGAGTCTGTATTGACTCTCTGACAGAGAGCATCTTACCCAAGCCCTTTCTCCCACCCTATCCCTTTAACCCTACACATTTACCATGGCTAATCCACAGTAACCTGCACATCTTTGGAGTATGGGAGGAAACCGGAGCACCCGGAGGAAACACACACAGACATGGGCAGAATGTGCAAACTCCACACAGTCACCCAAGGCTGGGATCGAACCCGGGTCCCTCGAGCTGTGAGGCAACAGTGCTAACCACTGTGCTGCCCACAGATATGGACTGGAATTCTACCATTCTGCCCACCACGGGAATCAGAGCGGGCGAGGGACGGACCATAGAAAGGTTATAGAGTCATAGAGGTTTACAGCATGGAAACAGGTCCTTTGGCCCAACTTGTCCATGCTGCCCTTTTTTTTAAAACCCCGAAGCTAGTCCCAATTGCCCCCATTTATAGGTTCATTGACCTCAGGCGGGATTTTACAGTTTCAGGATGAGCAAGGAAGTAAAATCCCACTATAGATTCTAGTCATAGATTTTCTCTTCGGGGCTACATTTTGGAATGTGTAATACTGAAACAAAGGATGATCTCACGGTTCACGACACTCGTTACCTCTGTCAAAATTCTTGACGAGCAGATTTCACCAAGAGAGATCTGCTCATCAAATACCCTACTTGCCTTGCTTAGTAACCTCTGCAATCTTGAAGAGTCTGCTTTTTCAAGAGAAAAGTACCAGACAAGACATCCAAAAAGGGACAGCGCTCTTAACTACAGCCATATAGAAGAGCCACACGATTGTCGAATCTACACGAAAGGAGTGGAATTTTACTATTTTAATTCTAATGTTAAAATAACTCTAATAGGAATACTTTCTGTGTTCAGGAAGCATGAGGTTGCAATGATAGGGATTTTATCTGAGGGTAAATGAGTAAAACATTGTTACATTTCCACTCTGTTTCTTCCCATTGTGGTATTTATAAAGGAAAATATAGGCTACAGTTGGAATGAGCAGGAAGACGTGTACTCTGCTCTTTGACGTGTTGTTGAGCTGGATCAGTCTACACCATTGACATGTTTCTTATTGCATTCTGCAGTTCCTCCTAAAAATAAACCGAATTCAAACATATTACAAAAATAAAATGCGCGTGAAGAATGTCAGGCGGGGACAGGGCCAAAAGCAGAAAGTGCTGGAAAATCTCAACAGATCTGGCAGCAAATGTGGAGAGAGGAATGGAGTTAATCGCCAAAAGTCTTTGTCCTCATTCGCGGCTGGGATTCTCCAGTGCTGCAGCAAGTAAATGGAGTTTTGACCTGGAAAGCCAAATTCTCCGTTCTGACTCGCACAGACGAGATCGGATAACCCCGCCCAGTGTTTCGACTCTCGTATGATCTTTCTTCAGAACTTGACTTCAGATCTCCAGCATCTGCAGTATTTTGCTTTTAGAAACGAAGACAGGATCAAACATTGGCTCAAATCTAATTTCACTCGGTGAGCAAAGTCAAATGTTAAATACCGACCAGTGACTGTGGTCCTGGAATAGCTAACAATGCTCATGAACTTTAACCATGAATGGGATAGGGGTTAAAGGGGAGAATAATGTGCTGTACAGACAAAACCTCACGGGATGTAGGTACAGACCCTTGAAACCCATGCAGGGAGAAATAGGGTCACAAGGCTAATTTATTATTAATTTACTAACTAATTTGTTGGAATTCTTTGAGGACACTACGAGCGTGGTGGACAATGGGGAACCAGTGAATATGGTGCATCTGGATTTCCAGAAGGCATTTAACAAGATGCCGCACAAAAGGCTGCTGCATAAGGTAAAGGTGCACGGTGTTACGGGTAATGTATTAGCATCGATAGAGTGTTAGTTAACTAACAGAATGTAAAGAGTGGGGGTATATGGGTGTTTTTCCAGTTGGCGATCAGTGACTAGTGGTGTGCCTCAAGGATCAGTGTTGGGACCACAATTGTTTACAATTTACATAGATGACTTGGAGTTGGGGACCGAGTGTAATGTGTCCAAGTTTGTAGATGAGTGGGAGAGCAAAGTGTGCAGAGGACATTGAAAGTCTGCAGAGGGATATAGATAGTTTAAGTAGTGTGGGCAAGGGTCTGGCAGATGGAGCACAATGTTCGTAAATGTGAGGTCCTCCATTTTGGTAGGAATAACAGCAAAATTGACTATTATTTAAATGGTAAAAAAATTGCAGCATGCTGCTGTGCAAAGGGACTTGGGTGTCCTTGTGCATGGATCGCAAAAAGTTGGTTTACAGATGCTGCAGGTAATTAAGAAGGCAAATTGAATTTTGTGCTTCACTGCTTGGGATGGAGTTTAAAAACAGGTTGCAGCTGTATAAGGTGCTGGTGAGGACACACCTGGAGTACTGTGTACAGTTTTGTTCTCCTTACTTGAGAAAAGATATACTGGTACTGGAGGGGGTGCAGAGGAGATTCACAAGGTTGATTCTGGAGTTGAGAGGGTTGGCCTATGGGGGGAGACTGAGTAGACTGGGACTATACTCATTGGAATTCAGAAGAATGAGGAGGGATTTTATAGAAACACATAAGATTATGAAGGGAATAGATAAGATAGAAGTAGGGAGATTGCTTCTACTGGTGGATGAAACTAGAGCTAGGGGGCATAGCCTCAAAATAAGGGAGAGCAGATTTGGAACTGAGTTGAGGAGGAACTTCTTCACCCAAAGGGTTATGAATTGTGGAATTCCCTGCCCAGTGAAGCAGTTGAGGCTACCTCATTGAATGTTTTTAAGGCAAAGATAGGTAGATTTTTGAACAGTAAAGGAATTAAGTGTTAAAGTGAGTGGGCAGATAAGTGAAGCTGAGTCCACAAAAAGATCAGCCATTATTTTACTGAATGGCGGAGCAGGCTCGAGGGGCCAAATGGCCTACTCCTGCTCCTAGTTCTTATGTTCGTATGTTCCTTAAGACACACAGTCACACTGAAGCACTTAAAAAGATCAATAAGACATCATCCCTTAAGCACGTCTGAATGACAAACTACAAACTCAGGGAATAATCCCCTCCCTATTTGCTTTGAATATGTTTGCTTGAATATGCATAAAGTGACAGTAATTCATGTAACTATTTTTGAAATTATTTCACAGGATCTGGGCGTCGCTGACTAGGCCACCATTCATTGCCTGCCCCTATTTGGTCGAGAAGGTGGTGGCGAGCTGCCTTCTTGAACTGCTGCAGTCCATGTGTACATCCAAGCAAACATCAAAGCAATGCAAAAACAAATACAAGGCACATAAAAGGGCTTTAATCCGCTGCACTCAAACCACAGATTCTCACGATGGGCAGTCACACATGGTGCCTGTGTGTGATTTTTCTTCTCTTCCAGTTATGTACTTGTAAACATTTTCAGGAAAATCTGGCCTTTTAACATGGGGTAAATACCACATGCGCATCTGATTGTGAAGTTCCGATTGTAAACAATTACATTCGATTGGGAAAGGGGAGATAATTGACGCAACCCCCTTGCTGCTGTTCACGCCGGCGGGACCGTAAGATCCCACTGAATGTGCACCCCCACCGCTTTCCTGGCGGTGAGGAATATGTTCAATGGGAAACCCCGTTAACAACAGTGGAACCATAAAATCCCACTCCCAGCAAGTGGCGCGCCACCTCCCACTGCCGTGAAATACGCTGTGGAAAGGGAGAAAATTCACACCCAGTCTCCGAATAGTGGGAAAACTCGATCAGATTGCGTGCTGAGAGGAGACTCCGATTTTCCAATTACTGCTGCAAAGTGAACTAAACTTGCGCTGGGGAAACTGAGGAAGGCTGAAGACCTATTTGCACAGTGTGTTCTGCATCTGCCCCCCAGAGACCTGATTATTGATTTTTTATATATATATAATATATATCTATCTGAATTAAGAATCTGATGACCGTGAAACCATCGTCGATTGGTGAAAAAAACCCATCTGGTTTGCTCGTATCGTTTTGGGAAGGAAATCTGCCATCCTTACCTGGTCTGGCCGACATGTGACTCCAGACCCACAGCAATGTGGTTGACTCTCAGCTGCCCTCTGAAATGGCCTAGCTAACCACTCAGTTGTATTAATCAGTACAAACTCAAGGGCAACTCGGTATGAGCAATGAATGCAGGCCAGCCAGAGACGCCCACGTCCCAGGAATGAATTTTACAAAATAATCAGGGCTCAAAAATAATAGGTAAAGTTGCCACAGTCCCACATGACCATAGGCTGCTCTCCTTTGCAGGGGGGGGGAGCTGACTGGTGGCGATTTAACCTGAGGATCACCACATCTCAGGCCAGGGACAAGGTTGAGAAGTTATTCATGAATAACCTCAGCCAGAATGAGCTTGCGCTGTTGGCTTGCTCCGCATCACTAACCAGCCGTCTCGCCAACTGAGCTAAAAAGAGCACATCCTGCATCTTAATATAAATTTGACAAATGTATTGATTTCCTTTAGTTCGTTATCACCCTACATCTAATTATTTTCCCTGCTAAAGGGAGGCTGACAGACTTCTCTGCTCTCAGTCCCAGCTCAGTTCAGCACAACAGCTGAATCGAGTCCCACGAAGCTTTCCCATGAACAGGACCGATTGAAGGGGCAGTTCTTTCCCTTTCAGGCTGAGCACATGCTCCTCCTGCCCCCAACGGGCTACCTGAGCACCAATGAGCTGTGAGTCACTTTACAATTAACCAATTGGCCTGTCTGCCATGGGAGACTGGCAATAATGTTTCTTTAACTCTTAACTCCGCTGAACTAAATCGGAATCCACAGTTAGACAACATACTCAGTGAACCACGCTTCTGTGAGTCAAGTAAAACAGACAGGGACCTGATGCGTGACAATCAAGCACGTGGAACAAGGCTTCAGTTATTGAAGGCTTTTATTATCAAACAATGGAACTAACTAACACGAGTACACCAGTTCAGACTGAAGGGGTCCTGCCGGAGCAGAGGGTCTTATACCTCTCCTCCGGAGGCGGGGCCCCACCGGGATGTGCCATAATAACACTTACAACAGGTAAACACCCTAACCCAACAACATTATACAACCCCCACAGTGACAACACCCTAACCCAACAGTAACATAAGAACAACCCCCAGTGGTAACCAACGATGGTTCACCACATTCACCCCTCCTTTAAAAACAAAGGCCGGCGGGGTGCAAAAAACAGGTCATATATGTACAAAATTCACAAGTCCAGACAGTCTGGAGGACCGCACCGTCGCTGTGATCTCCTCAACACCGGTTGCGAAACCGGAGCAGGTGCTTGCGGTGGCGTTCTCTCCAAAACAGCGTCCGGCTGTCCCCTCAAGGACTCCCGGGCCGGTTGGCCCTGGTGAGGCGATGGTGCAGGGGATCCTGGAACCTTCTGTGGTGGCGCCGATCTCCGAGTCTCAGGCAAGCTGTACATGGGAGTAGAACTGTTATGCACTGGTCCCGGTGCTGACCGCGCCACGTCTGGGGAAGAAATGAGTAGTAGGGGATTCGTGACAGGGGGTATGGGAGCGACAGGAGTTGCTACGTCCCCTGCGGGCGCCAGGTCTCGAATGGAGACAGTGTCCTCTCACCCGTCAGGATATGCCACATAGGCATACTGAGGGTTGGCGTGGAGGAGTTGGACCGGTTCGACCAAGGGGTCGGACCTGCGAGCCCTCACATGTCGCCGCAGAAGGACGGGTCCTGGGTACGTCAACCAGGCTGGTAATGAGATCCCCGAGGACGACTTCCGAGGGAATGAGAACATCCTCTCGTGGGGAGTAGCATTGGTTGCCGTACACAGGAGGGAGCGGATAGAATGGAGCGCATTTGGAAGGACCTCCTGCCAACGGGAGACTGGAAGGCCCCTGGATTTCAGTGCCAGTAGGACAGCCTTCCAGACTGTAGCATTCTCCCTTTCCACCTGTCCGTTACCCCTAGGGTTGTAGCTCGTGGTTCTACTAGAGGCAATCCCGAATGAGAGCAGGAATTGCCTCAAGTCGTTGCTCATGAACGACGAGCCCCTGTCGCTATGAATGTAGCAGGGGTACCCGAACAGGGTAAAAAGTTCACTGAATGCCTTAATGACGGTGGCAGTTGACGTGTCCGCACAGGGGACAACAAACGGGAACCGGGAGTACTCATCTATTATATTGAGGAAATAGACGTTCCGGTCCGTTGAGGGAAGGGGGCCCTTAAAATCCACACTCAGCCTCTCGAACGGGCGAGTGGCCTTTACCAATTGTGCCCGGTCTGGTCGATAAAAGTGCGGTTTGCATTCTGCGCAAATCCGACAGCTTCTCGTCACTGACCTGACATCCTCCACCGAGTAGGGCAGGTTGCGGGCTTTGACGAAGTGGTAGAGTCGGGTGACTCCAGGATGACACAGGTCATTGTGGAGGGCCTTCAAGCGGTCCTCCTGCATGATGGCGCATGTTCCGCGCGAGAGGGCATCCGAGGGCTCATTGAGCTTCCCTGGACGATACATAATATCGTAATTATAGGTGGAGAGCTCAATTCTCCACCGCAAGATCTTATCGTTCTTGATCTTGCCCCTCTGCGTGTTACTGAACATAAACGCCACGGATCGTTGATCCGTGATCAGAGTGAACCGCTTCCCCGCCAGGTAATGGCGCCAGTGTCTGACTGCCTCCACAATGGCCTGAGCCTCCTTCTCCACCGCTGAGTGCCGAATTTCGGGGCCTTGAAGGGTGCGGGAAAAGAACGCGACGGGCCTGCCTGCCTGGTTTAGTGTGGCGGCTAGGGCGAAATCAGATGCATCACTCTCCACCTGGAAAGGGATGGATTCATCCACCGCGTGCATCGTGGCTTTCGAAATGTCGCTCTTCAAAGCCTTGAAGGCCAATTGGGCCTCCGGCGTGAGTGGGAAGGTCGTGGACTTGATGAGCGGACGAGCTTTGTCCGCGTAGTTGGGGACCCACTGCGCATAATACGAAAAGAACCCGAGGCATCTCCTCAGTGCTTTCATGCTAGTGGGCAAGGGAAGTTCAGTAAGGGGGCGCATACGGTCTGGATCAGGGCCAATGACCCCGTTTTCCACCACGTATCCAAGGATAGCTAACCTGCGCGTACGGAATACGCACTTCTCCCTGTTATAGGTCAGATTCAGGCGAGATGCAGTGCGCAGAAAGTGTTGGAGATTCGTGTCATGGTCCTGCTGGTCGTGGCCGCAGATGGTGACGTTATCCAGGTACGGGAAGGTAGCCCGCAACCCGTTCTGGTCCACCATTCGGTCCATAGCACGCTGGAAGACCGAGACACCATTGGTGACACCAAATGGAACCCTGAGAAAATGGTATAGACGACCATCCGCCTCAAAAGCCGTATATTGTCGGTCCTCTGGGCGGATGGGGAGTTGATGGTAGGCGGACTTAAGGTCTATGGTAGAGAACACTCGGTACTGCGCAATCTGATTGACCATATCAGAAATGCGCGGGAGAGGATACGCATCCAGCTGCGTATAACGGTTAATGGTCTGACTGTAGTCGATGACCATCCGAGGTTTGTTCCCGCTTTTGACTACCACGACCTGCGCTCTCCATGGACTAGCACTGGCCTGTATGATCCCTTCCTTGAGGAGCCGCTGAACCTCAGATCTAATAAAGATCCGGTCTTCAGCGCTGTAACGCCTACTCTTAGTAGCGATGGGCTTGCAGCCTGGTACCAGATTCTTAAATAAGGATGGTGTAGTGATTTTCAGAGTGGAAAGATTGCATGCGGGGCGCTTTGGGCAATTTGGAGGCTGCGGCTGATTCCCTACTGCCAGTGAAGGGAGTGGCCCACCGTACTGTAGGATCACATTCTTCATGTGGACCATAAAATTTAGTCCGAGGAGAATTGGCGCACAAAGGTGAGGTAACACAAGGAGCCTGTATTGCTCGTAAATTGTGCCCTGTACCTCTAGAGTTACCATACATCGTCCTTGGATCGGTACAGACCGGGACCGTGATGCCATGGAAATTGTCTGCTTGGCAGGTAGAACCCGGAGTCCACACCTTTTAGCAGTGTCAGGGTGTATGAAACTCTCGGTGCTCCCACTGTCAAACAGACAATTCACAGTACGACCATTTACCTTGATATCCATCATTGAATTCTCAAGCCTGTGGTGCTTAGTCTGGTCCAGGGAGATCAACGCCACCGTTGGCCCCTGGGCGTCACTGCATGCCACCGATGTTGATGCTGAGGACCCCTGCTGGTCGCTCCTAGTCATCGTGGACCATGATGGCCGCCCCCATGAATCGCACGTGGGCGAGGGCGCCAAACGTAGCGACTCCTGGTGGTCTTCCTCCTCCTCCGTCAGCCACGATGGCGCCGTCCTGGATTCGCACGTGGTTGGACCTCGTGGGTACTGCGACGCCAAAGGAGATTGTCTCCGCTCTGGAGGGTTACAAGCTGCACTGCCGTTTTTGGACTTCGACCTGCAAACTTTACCATAGTGGCCTTTTTTACCGCACTGGCTGCAGATTGCCGTTTTTGCCGGACACTGTCGCCGTGGATGCTTGGCCCCACCGCAAAAATAGCATCGCTGGCCGCCTGGAGCTGCTGCCGTCGTCGGATCGATATGGGAGCGCGAGCCCGCAGGGCGAGAAGGGATTTGAGCTTGCTCTTGCCACGTTGTCTCCACGTGGTCCTCGGGTACAGCGCCAAGCTTTTCGACGCCGCTTCCAGCATCTCAGCCATCTCCATCGCTTGGGTCAAGTTGAGGTTCCCTTTCTCCAGTAACTTAAGCCGGATGTACGAGGACCCTACCCCGCTATGAACGCGTCTCGGGCGAGGTCGTACATGTATTGTTCGGCTGATACGTCTTTACAATCGCAACCCCTGGCAAGCTGCAGGAGCTCATTGGCGTAGTCCTCCATGGTTTCGCCCGACTGCCGACGTCGTGTAGCGAGGAGGTAACGAGCGTGTATCTCGTTGGGTGGTTTCGTGTATCGTTTCTTCAAGAGCTCGACGGCCCTCGGGTAAGTGGTGGCCGCACGAATCGCAAGATAAATCGTGTCGCTTACCCTTGCGTGGAGGACTTGGAGTTTGTCGCTGTCTGTAGTAATAGCTACAGAGGCTGCCAGGTAGTCTTCGAAACACTTCCACCAGTGGTCGAAGGTGTTAGCGGCACCGACCGCACGTGGGTCGAACGCCAGACGATCTGGTTTCAAGATCTGTTCCATACTCTCTTTTTACTGCTGAGAGTTTTCTGTTTGATAATAAAATTGATGCGCGACAATCAAGCACGTGGAACAAGGCTTCAGTTATTGAAGGCTTTTATTATCAAACAATGGAACTAACTAACACGAGTACACCAGTTCAGACTGAAGGGGTCCTGCCGGAGCAGAGGGTCTTATACCTCTCCTCCGGAGGCGGGGCCCCACCGGGATGTGCCATAATAACACTTACAACAGGTAAACACCCTAACCCAACAACATTATACAACCCCCACAGTGACAACACTGTAACCCAACAGTAACATAAGAACAACCCCCAGTGGTAACCAACGATGGTTCACCACAGGACCCAAACAATAAGCTGCAGTTCTGACTTTTGTGGAACGTTTAGCTGGTGACTTGCATGCTAATTCTCCAATGCACGGCGGCACAGTGGTTAGCACTGCTGCCTCACAGCGCCAAGGGACCCCAGGTTCGATTCCAGCCTTGGGTGACTGTGCAAACTCACACATTCTCCCCGTTTCTGGGTGGGTTTCCTCTGGGTGCTCCGGTTTCCTCCCACAGTCGAAAGACGTGCGGGTGAGGTGGATTGGCCATGCTAAATTGACCCTAGTGTCAGGAGGATTAGCAGGGTAAATATGTGGGGTAACAGGAATAGGGCTTGGGTGGGATTGTGGTCAGTGCAGACTCAATGGGCCGAATGGCCGCCTTCTGCACTGTAGGGATTCTATTTTAAATAAAAATATTGAACGGCTAACTATCTTGCATTTAGCCGCAGGATGTCTGTCTCAGCTAAGGAATGTGAATTCTGTTTTACAATTTTGTCAATTTTTTGTTGCAGAGAATGATTTCCTACAGTACAGAAGGAGCCACTGAGTCTGCACTGACCCTCCAACAGAACATCCTACCTAGGATCTATCCCCATAACCCCACGTATTTACCCTGTTAATCCCCCTAACCCATACATTCTGGGACACTAAGGGTCAATCCACCTAACCCTCACATCTTTGGACTGTGGTAGGAAACTGGAGCACCCGGAGAAAACCCACGCAGACATGGGGAGAATGTGCAAAATCCATGCGGACAGTCACCCAAGGCTGGAATCGAACCTGGGTCACTAGCGCTGAGAGGCAGCAATGCTAACGGTTGTGCCACCATGTCACCCTAATTTGTGAGAAGTTTGATTTCTTTTCTTGTTTCTTGCCTTGATGTAAGCTTGATTTTGTCAGTCTATATCATTTGATCACGGTTCTCCCTGCTTTCCTCAAGTCTGAGATTTATTACTGGATGTTCAGAACTAAACATCTAGTAATAAATCGAGGTGGTGGCACAGTGGTTAGCACTGCTGCCTCACAGCACTAGAGACCCAGGTTCAATACCAGCCCCGGTCACTGTTTGTGTAGAGTTTGCACGTTCTCCCCATGTCTGTGTGGGTTTCCTCCCACAGTCCAAAGATGTACTGGCGCTCCGGTTTCCTCCCACAGTCCAAATATGTGCGAGTTAGGTTGATTGGTCATGCTAAATTGACCCTAGTGTCAGCGGGATTAGCAGGGTAAATGTGGGGGGTTACGTGAATAGGGCCTGGGTGGGATTGTGGTCAGTGCAGACTCAATGGACTGAATGGCCTCCTTCTGTACTGTTGGGATTCTATGAATATCAATATATAACTAAATGATCGTATCAAAGACATTAGTTGCCCTGCTTCTTACTCTTGGTTTTGAATAAATATCTTATTTAATCAACCTCAGTGACTTTTGTTGATTTTAATGCAACCAAGTTCTGTTAATCCCACCATTAAATTACAAATGTTTAGTTTTATGAATGCTGTTAAGATGAATTATTTGCAGAAGCTTGCTCTTTTATACACTGTAAACTGTTGTGTTTTGTGAACTTATAAATTAAAATAGCAATTTCTTTTTTGTTTAGGATTATCTCGTGTTTTAGTGTAATGTGGAAGAAAATATTCATCTGAAGTGTCACTTGCTTTAGTCGTGGAAAAGATAAATTAATTTGATGAATGGTTTCAGCTTACTGCTCAAGCTACCGGGGAATTTGATTCTCTTTTACTGTACGGGAGACTGGACAACACGACCATCTTTTATTATGACAAAGATCATAGAAACCAAAGCCCAGTGAAATTCAGAAAATTTTGCCCCTTTGTTTTGTAGCATCCTCAGTGCAGTAATTTCAGGACGATTGCACACACATCTATATATTTTTCTAGTCACTTCTGTTAATTATCACTCAGCAAACTTGCAAAGTGGGGTCAATTTACCACACCTGCAAATTGACGGGGTATACGTTATTGCAAACAGCGAGTTTCAGGACTCTTGCTGACATTTTAATAGTCCCCAGCGGCTCAGTGAACAAGTAGATTGCTTGGGAACTTTTTCAACTTGGCTTCATACCAGACAGTAATGTTCACATGTCGAGGTAGTTTTGTCCCTCTAGTGTAATCTGCAGTCAGCACACTGAATGACTCATCAGATATATCTACATCTGATATATTCCTAAGACTTGGTTCCACCTTATTGCATGATAACATATAATGCGCTTAAGTGTTGATTTTAACTTACTAAAATACTTCAGTAGGGTGGCAAAAGTCTCAAGGTGACATTGGTAAATTTATCACCCTATTTGCACCGACGACTGGATCCCTGCCACTTTTATGGGGTCTTACTTTTGGGTGTTCAGAATGGTGCCTGTTTCAGATCATAGGTTACATCATTTGGGAGTCCCATGACATACACAAGACGCCAATCGCCATTTTAGGATAGGACTGGTCAGAGCCTCCACCATACACTGTCCATCTGATTTCACCGATGACAGAGCTGAAGAGGCACACAAACATATCAATTAGGAGCAGGCTATTTGACCCCTCAAGCCTGCTGCGCCATTCAATAAGATCATTGGCTGATCAGATTTTAACCTCAACTCCTGCCCCCGCCCCTCCCGGTAAGCTTGTAACTCCTTGCTTTTCAGGAATCTACCCCAGTTTTAAAAATGTTCAAACACTCTGCCTCCACCACTTTTTCCGGAAGAGAGTTCCAAAGTCTTACGACCCTCTGGGAGAAAATACATTCTCCTTGGCTGTCTTAAATGAGCAATTCTTTATTTTTAGACAGTGACACCTAGTTCCAGATTCTCACACAAGAGGAAATATCATTTCCACATCCACCCTTTCAAACCCCTTCAGGGATCTTAAATGCTTCAAGTAGCCTCTTACTCTTTTAAACTCCAATGGATACAAGCTTAGCCTGTCCAGCCTTTCCTCACAAGGCAAACATGCACATTCCAGCAAGTAAGCCTGACCTTATATTTGGTGCCTGTTATAGTATGATTCACTGCTGGGATTCACTGCTGTGATGTCTCATCGATGAGGTCTTGAGTGGGTGGCAGTGGTTAGCACTGCTGCCTCATAGCGTCAGGGGCCCGGGTTCAATTCCAGGCTTGGGTCGTTGTCTTTGTGGAGTTTGCACATTCTCCCTGTGTCTGCGTGGGTTTCCTCCGGGTGCTCCGGTTTCCTTCCACAGTCCAAAAATGTGCTGGTTAGATGCATTAGCCATGCTAAATTCCCCCTCAGTGTACCCGAACAGGCAACAGAGTGCAGCGACGAGGGGATTTTCACAGTAACATCACTGCAGTGTGAATGTAAGCCTACTTGTGACTAATAAATAAACTTTAAAACTTTTATGAGCCCTTTATTGATAGCTGTAACTATTAACAGATCCAAAGTATAGTCATGCCTGAAGCTGTTCCATGCAAGTTTGCTGCTTGCAGAGTTCTGCTTCTAGATGGTTCTCTGAGAGTCTGTTCCAATGTGAATGTATACATCATACTGTGGGTGGTGCTATTCTTCAGTCCCACATTAACACTTGCTCTGCCGAGCACCTTTACATTACAATGGCATTCAGGCATATATCACAACATCCCCCTTTCTTCTCAAAAATAACTTTCCTCCCTTCTAGTGATATTACACTGCAATTTTTACTTCCTATCCCTGTTCCCACATCTCAAGTCTCTGACTTCATAAATTCACATGGTCTTGAGGTTTGACAGTTCTTCTGCTTCCATCGGTCTGTCACGTTTGGAGGAATGGGAGTAGTGCTGTGTTTCTGGCACCTTGTTACCTCCATTTGATTTACTTGTAAAGTTTAAAAGTTTATTTATTAGTCACATGTTGGCTTACATTAATACTGCAATGAAGTTACTGTGAAAATCCCCTAGTCGCCACACTCCGGCGCCTGTTCGGGTATGCTGAGGAAGAATTTAGCATGGCCAATTCACCTAAGGAAACCGGAGCACCCAGAAGAAACCCACGCAGACATGGGGAGAACGTGCAGACTCCACATAGACAGTGACCCAAGCCGGGAATCGAACCTGAGTCCCTGGCGCTGTGAGGCAGCAGTGCTAACCACTGTGCCACCATGCCACCCCTTTGCATTCCTGAGAGTAGCGTCTCTCTCTGTTATCAACTCTTATGTTTTTTTCGGGCACTGGAAGCTTGTCCTATTCCTTCTGTGGGGAATGTGCATTCCTAAAGTAGGCTCCAATCTTCTTTTTCCGTGGTGGCTGCCATGTTCTTGCCAGACCCATTCATTTTGCAAATGTGATGCGCGACAATTAAGCACGTGGAACCAAGGCTTCGATATTGAAGGCTTTTATTGTGTAACAATGGAACTACTAACACGAATACACCAGTTCAGACTGAAGGGGTCCTGCCGGAGCAGAGGGTCTTATACCTCGCCACCGGAGGCGGGGCCCCACTGGGATGTGCCATGATAACACTTATAACAGGTAAACACCCTAACCCAACAACATTGTACAACCCCCACAGTAACAACACCCTAGCCCAACAGTAACATAATAACAACCCCCAGTGGTAACCAACGATGGTTCACCACATTCACCCCTCCTTTAAAAACAAAAGGCGGCGGGGTGCAAGAAAAAACAGGTCATATATACAGAATTCACAAGTCCAGACGGTCTGGAGGACCGCACCGACGCTGTGATCTCCTCAACACCGGTTGCGAAACCGGAGCAGGTGCTTGCGGTGGCGTTCTCTCCAAAACAACGTCCGGCTGTCCCCTCAAGGACTCCCGGGCCGGTTGGCCCTGGTGAGGCGATGGTGCAGGGGATCCTGGAACCTTCGGTGGTGGCGCCGATCTCCGAGTCTCAGGCAAGCTGTACATGGGAGTAAAACTGTTATGCACTGCTCCCGGTGCTGACCGCGCCACGTCTGGGGAAGCAATGAGGAGTAGTGGATTCGTGACTGGGGGAATAGGAGCGACAGGAGTTGCTACGTCCCCTGCGGGCGCCAGGTCTCTAATGGAGACAGTGTCCTCTCGCCCGTCAGGATATGCCACATAGGCATACTGAGGGTTGGCGTGGAGGAGTTGGACCGGTTCGACCAAGGGGTCGGACCTGCGAGCCCTCACATGTCGCCGCAGAAGGACGGGTCCTGGGTACGTCAACCAGGCTGGTAATGAGATCCCCGAGGACGACTTCCGAGGGAATGAGAACATCCTCTCGTGGGGAGTAGCATTGGTTGCCGTACACAGGAGGGAGCGGATAGAATGGAGCGCATTTGGAAGGACCTCCTGCCAACGGGAGACTGGAAGGCCCCTGGATTTCAGTGCCAGTAGGACAGCCTTCCAGACTGTAGCATTCTCCCTTTCCACCTGTCCGTTACCCCTAGGGTTGTAGCTCGTGGTTCTACTAGAGGCAATCCCGAATGAGAGCAGGAATTGCCTCAAGTCGTTGCTCATGAACGACGAGCCCCTGTCGCTATGAATGTAGCAGGGGTACCCGAACAGGGTAAAAAGCTCACTGAATGCCTTGATGACGGTGGCAGTCGACGTGTCCGCACAGGGGACAACAAACGGGAACCGGGAGTACTCGTCTATTACGTTGAGGAAATAGACGTTCCGGTCCGTTGAGGGAAGGGGGCCCTTAAAATCCACACTCAGCCTCTCAAAAGGGCGAGTGGCCTTGACCAATTGTGCCCGGTCTGGTCGATAAAGGTGTGGTTTGCATTCTGCGCAAATCCGACAGCTTCTCGTCACTGACCTGACATCCTCCACCGAGTAGGGCAGGTTGCGGGCTTTGACGAAATGGTAGAGTCTGGTGACTCCAGGATGACACAGATCATTGTGGAGGGCCTTCAAGCGGTCCTCCTGCATGATGGCGCATGTTCCGCGCGAGAGGGCATCCGAGGGCTCATTGAGCTTCCCTGGACGATACATAATATCGTAATTATAGGTGGAGAGCTCAATTCTCCACCGCAAGATCTTATCGTTCTTGATCTTGCCCCTCTGCGTGTTGCTGAACATAAACGCCACGGATCGTTGATCCGTGATCAGGGTGAACCGCTTCCCTGCCAGGTAATGGCGCCAGTGTCTGACTGCCTCCACAATGGCCTGAGCCTCCTTCTCCACCGCTGAGTGCCGAATTTCGGGGCCTTGAAGGGTGCGGGAAAAGAACGCGACGGGCCTGCCTGCCTGGTTTAGTGTGGCGGCTAGGGCGAAATCAGATGCATCACTCTCCACCTGGAAAGGGATGGATTCATCCACCGCGTGCACCGTGGCTTTCGAGATGTCACTTTTCAAAGCCTTGAAGGCCAATTGGGCCTCCGGCGTAAGTGGGAAGGTCGTGGACTTGATGAGCGGACGAGCTTTGTCCGCGTAGTTGGGGACCCACTGCGCATAGTACGAAAAGAACCCGAGGCATCTCCTCAGTGCTTTCGTGCTAGCGGGCAAGGGAAGTTCAGTAAGTGGGCGCATACGGTCTGGATCAGGGCCAATGACCCCGTTTTCCACCACGTATCCGAGGATGGCTAACCTGCACGTACGGAATACGCACTTCTCCCTGTTATAGGTCAGATTCAGGCGAGATGCGGTGCGCAGAAAGTGTTGGAGATTCGTGTCGTGGTCCTGCTGGTCATGGCCGCAGATGGTGACGTTATCCAGGTACGGGAAGGTAGCCCGCAACCCGTTCTGGTCCACCATTCGGTCCATAGCACGCTGGAAGACCGAGACCCCATTGGTGACACCAAATGGAACCCTGAGGAATTGGTATAGACGACCATCCGCCTCAAAAGCCGTATATTGTCGGTCCTCTGGGCGGATGGGGAGTTGATGGTAGGCGGACTTAAGGTCTATGGTAGAGAACACTCGGTACTGCGCAATCTTATTGACCATATCAGAAATGCGCGGGAGAGGATACGCATCCAGCTGCGTATAACGATTAATGGTCTGACTATAGTCGATGACCATCCGAGGTTTGTTCCCGCTTTTGACTACCACGACCTGCGCTCTCCACGGACTAGCACTGGCCTGTATGATCCCTTCCTTGAGGAGCCGCTGAACCTCAGATCTAATAAAGATCCGGTCCTCAGCGCTGTAACGCCTACTTTTAGTAGCGATGGGCTTGCAGCCTGGTACCAGATTCTTAAAGAGGGATGGTGTAGTGATTTTCAGAGTGGAAAGATTGCATGCGGGGCGCTTTGGGCAATTTGGAGGCTGCGGCTGATTCCCTACTGCCAGTGAAGGGAGTGGCCCACCGTACTGTAGGATCACACTCTTCATGTGGACCATAAAATTTAGTCCGAGGAGAATTGGCGCACAAAGGTGAGGTAACACAAGGAGCCTGTATTGCTCGTAAATTGTGCCCTGTACCTCAAGAGTTACCATACATCGTCCTTGGATCGGTACAGACCGGGACCGTGATGCCATGGAAATTGTCTGCTTGGTAGGGAGAACCCAGAGTCCACACCTTTTAGCAGTTTCAGGGTGTATGAAACTTTCGGTGCTCCCACTGTCAAACAGACAATTCACAGTTCGACCATTTACCTTTATATCCATCATGGAATTCTCAAGCCTGTGGTGCTTAGTCTGGTCCAGGGAGATCGACGCCACCATTGGCCCCTGGGCGTCACTGCATGCCGCCGATGTTGATGCTGAGGACCCCTGCTGGTCGCTCCTAGTCTTCGTGGACCATGATGGCCGCCCCCATGAATCGCACGTGGGCGAGGGCGCCAAACGCAGCGACTCCTGGTGGTCTTCCTCCTCCTCCGTCAGCCACGATGGCGCCGTCCTGGGTTCGCACGTGGTCGGACCTCGTGGGTACTGCAACGCCGAAGGAGATTGTCTCCGTTCTGGAGGGTTACAAGCTGCACTGCCGTTTTTAGACTTCGACCTGCAGACTTTACCGTAGTGGCCTTTTTTACCGCACTGGCTGCAGATAGCCGTTCTTGCCGGACACTGCTGCCGTGGATGCTTGGCCCCACCACAAAAATAGCATCGCTGGCCACCTGGAGCTGCCGCCGTCGTCGGATCGATCTGGGAGCGCGGGTTAGCGGGGCGAGGAGGGAGCTGAGCTTGCTCCTGCCACGTTGACTGCACGTGGTCCTCGGGGTACAGCGCCAAGCTCTTCGACGCCGCCTCCAGCATCCCAGCCATCTCCATTGCTTGGGTCAAGTCGAGGTTCCCCTTTTCCAGCAATTTAAGCCTGATGTACGAGGACCCTACCTCTGCTACGAACGCGTCTCGGGCGAGGTCGTACATATATTGTTCGGCTGATACGTCTTTACAATCGCAACCCCTGGCAAGCTGCAGGAGCTCATTGGCGTAGTCCTCCATGGTTTCGCCCGACTGCCGACGTCGTGTAGCGAGGAGGTAACGAGCGTGTATCTCGTTGGGTGGTTTCGTGTATCGTTTCTTCAGGAGCTCGACGGCCCTCGGATCAGTGGGAGCCGCACGAATCGCGAGATAAATCGTGTCGCTTACCCTTGCGTGGAGGACTTGGAGTTTGTCACTGTCTGTAGTGATAGCTACAGAGGCTGCCAGGTAGTCCTCGAAACACTTCCACCAGTGGTCGAAGGTGTTAGCGGCACCGACCGCACGTGGGTCCAGCGCCAGACGATCTGGTTTTAAGATCTGTTCCATACTCTTTTTTTTTGTACAGCTGAGAGTTTTCTGTTACACAATAAAATTGATGCGCGACAATTAAGCACGTGGAACCAAGGCTTCGATATTGAAGGCTTTTATTGTGTAACAATGGAACTACTAACACGAATACACCAGTTCAGACTGAAGGGGTCCTGCGGAGCAGAGGGTCTTATACCTCGCCACCGGAGGCGGGGCCCCACTGGGATGTGCCATGGTAACACTTATAACAGGTAAACACCCTAACCCAACAACATTGTACAACCCCCACAGTAACAACACCCTAGCCCAACAGTAACATAATAACAACCCCCAGTGGTAACCAACGATGGTTCACCACAAAATGGAACCTTCATTTTCACTTGTTTCACAAGTTCAGCTAAACATGTGTTTGCTGTTTTCTTTTCAAAGCTTTGTGCAAGATTAAGAATATTTTCATCCAGCTCAGTTTTTGCTTCTTCTTGTGCCTTGTGTTTCAGTGTCGGAGTTACACTTTCTGATCTTATTTCTGTCTCTTTCTCTGTTTGCAACAGAACTTTGTCCTTTGTGTTACTTTCATTGTTGGCCAGTTATGCGTCTGACAAAATCTGAACTTGTTGCAGTTCTGCAAATATGGCTGTATTATCTGCTCGCAGTTTGGACACTTCTATGACTGTCCCTTTCAAAGCCACCTCTTTTCCAGCTTCTTCAGCTCTTCAATCTGTTTCTTGTAGCTGTTGACTTCTTCCTGGAATATGGAACATTGCTGAGTCTTCTTTGCCAACTGGTTTCTCAGTTTGTTCAGAGTGATGTTAAATTCACTCGCCCTCTCTTTGTAGTCTTCCAGAGGAACAGAATTTTACATAATGAATTCCTGTGGCATGTGAAAGTTTTTGACGGGTTTTCCTTTTCTTTGCAAAGCTCACTTGTGTCATCCTGAGCTCTCCTGTGATTTGGCAAATTCATCTCCAATGTCTCCTGTTGTGCTTCCATTATGCTCTTTAAGACACTTATCGTTTTGTCATGTTGCAGAATGGTAATAAATTCCTTTGCATCTAATCTTGAAGGACAATCAATTGTTCTTTCAACTATTTATTCTCTCATTGCCCTTCCTCTGGGGTCTTTCTCTCTCTTTGGGGTCTATTGCTGCCCTTGTGGAGTTGCCCTCTCTCTGGAGTCTGTTGCCCTCAGTGGAGTTGCCCTCTCTCTGAGGTCTCCTCCTGCCTATGGACCTTTACTGAGAGTTGCCCAATCTCTGGAATCTCTTCTAGTTTTCTGCCTATAGTAATGTTAAATCAAGAAATTCAAATTAACTTTTGTTACCTCTTTAAGGCTGAGTGAAGTAATCTTTTTTTCCACACAGACTGCGGTAGGATACAGTTGGCTTCCATCTGTGGGTTTCTTGAGGTTTTGATGCTGGGCAGATCTTTGAAAAAAAACTTTGTAGGTGTATTTTGCAATAAATATATCAATAAAGGTACAGGGTGTTCCAGCTTTTGTATTGTCCTGGGCTTTTTCTAACTTCAATCTATAGCCTTTTTCCTCTGATTGCTGTTTTTTTTAATCTTCAGAGCAGCAGTAATTCTCTGCAATCTTTTGTACTTCGCGAGACACAGCAGCCTTGTGGTCTGATTGGGGTCAATAGACTTTAACATTTCAAATGAACTTGTTATAAAGGTTGTTGAAGGCTCACAGATGCTGAAATGGCACAGAAAGAATTTGCTGACTACCCTCTTTACATCTTCTGTTCTGGTGGGACCGTCTGGCCCGTCACGGGAATCGGAGCGGGCGAGAAGGGCGAACCATGAAAAGGTCCATTGACCTCAGATGGGATTTTATGGTTTTGGGACGAGCGAGGCCGTAAAATCCCGCCCTAAGTGTCAGATCACATGCCCACAACCCAGTGAATCTAGGTCCTGTTTGAGCATTATTAAAGACACAATGCCAGCATTGTTATGTGCACCTCAGAGGTTTACAATTTTGCTGAGCCAATTTTGCACTGTTGCACAACAACTTCAGAGAATATCCACCAGATATTCTCTCAGATTCAGGATCATGAGCTCCTACTGTGGGCAAACGTCATGTCTCTGATTACCTGAAGGTACACCTTTCACTGCTGCATATCTACTTTGTAATCGCGTAACTTGGAGGTTATTAAAGAGATTTAATTCAAATATTCCATGTCCCCCATGTGTGCTTATCTCTCCATGGAATGTAGAGTGACAAAAATTGGGAGGTGGCTCCCAAAAAAATGGTTTATTTCACATATACTTTACAAATGAACAGAATTTAACTTTTGCAATATAAATAATCTATTCCTGACATCCCATTTTGAGACGTTTGCCGCTCGACTAAAGCCTTTTAGCAAGTTAACATTAACTTGCGTGTGTTACATATTGCTATGCATTAAGGTCGACTCAAATCTTAAAAATATACCAGATGTAGATATGTTAAAGGTGCCCACTTTGTATCTCTTTAGATGTAGCCTTCCCAGGCAAGCAATTGTAGAGAGGACTGATCTTGCCTGTTACTACTTGCTAGGATGGAACCTCCCCTTTGAGTTTGAGACAGAGAGTGAAATCTGTGAGAATCTGTAAGAATGGGCATTTGACAAATTGTTCTGGCAAAAATACTTCACCCTGAATAGAACCACTTACCGTACACGAGTATATGATTGCCAAATGTCAAACCCTTTTTTCTTTATTCATTTGTGGGGCATGGGTGTCACTGGCTGCCAGCATTTATTGCCCACCCCTAGTTGCCTGAAGACAATTGATAGTCAACCACAATGCTGTGACTCTGGAGTCACATGTAGGCCAGACCAGGTAAGGACGGCGGATTTCCTTTCCTAAAGGATATTAGTGAACCAGGTGGGTTTTTCCAACAATCAACAATGGTTCCATGGTCATCAATAGATTCTTAATTCCAGACAGTTTTTGTTAAATTCAAATTCCACCATCTACTGTGGCGGGATTTGAACCCGGGTCCCCAGAACATTAGCTGAGCTTCTGGATTAATAGTCTGGCGATAATACCACTGAGCTATTGCCTCGTCTCAAAGAACTCCTTTAGTCGGTTTAACATGATTTCCCTTTCAACAAACCACGTTGACTTGACCTGATGATCTTGAACTTATCCATGAGCTCTTCTATAACTTCTTTAAGGGGGAGGCGATGATACCTTTATATTATTGTGGCACATGCAACATTAACAATCTGCACATTTCATAGGATCCCTGCAGTGCGGAAGGAGGCCATTCGGCCTATGGAGCCTGCGCCGACAACAATCCCAACCAGACCCTATCCCCGTAACCCCATATATTTATCCTGCTAATCCCCCTGACACGAAGGGGCAATTTAGCATGGCCAATCAGCCTAACCTGCACACCTTTGGACTGAGAGAGCAAACCGGAGAACCCGGAGAGAACCCACGCAGACACGATGGGAATGTACAAACTCCACACAATTCCTGAGGCTAGAATTGAACCCAGGTCCTTGGTGCTGTGAGGCAGCAGTGCTAACTACTGCGCCACCGTCCGCCCCTTTTGAACTAATTAGCATTCCGGCTTACTTCAGGTTCCCCACTGGTGCCTTATTTTTGAGAAATTCTGAATTTACTTACTGGATTTCTCTCTACTATACTGCCTGAGCCGAGCAGCAAGAATGAGAGTTAGTTAAGGCCTACAAGAAATACTCACTCCACTTTTTACAAGGGTAACATTAATTATTGGACCACACTGTTACAAAATAATTTGCCACGAGGAGCTGAAGAAAACATTTACTTGTGAACGAATTGTGTTTTTTAAGAAAGGAAGGTAGGATCCAGTGGATGAGAACTGTGTTTCCTTTTGCTTTTCCTAAGTGGAGGCATTAACCTGCTTAAATGTTTTAACCCCCGTGTTAAAATAACAGGCAGAAGAACGTTAGTGTTTGTCTGCTGATATCATCAAGATTACATTCTTCTCTCATGAATGCAAATCGCTAAGTAAGAAATGACTGCAAAGTATTTGGAAGAAGAAAGAGCCAAGGAGGGTAAGAATTCTAACCGACAGGGTTGCAGTTATCTGATGGTTACTCAAATGATTACACACTGTTGTCACTGTAATCGGAGCCGTGTTTTCACTTCAAGCCCTACGGGTGGCTTCGATTATAACATTCTTCTTTGAAAACAACAAATTCTATTTTAAGTGGTCTATTTTTGAAAGTAAAAGAGAACATGGAATTAGTGGCTTGTAGGCAGAGCATAAATTTGTCCACAGGAAATTACCCCTTTATGCCTGGCTGAGAAATTTGGGAGAGTTCTTTCTTGGCAAGAGGAAATGTGTGACGAGAATAATTGAAGAATACTGGTAATTAGTTCATAATATAGAAACAATCCCTTTGGTGCTTTCGTTGAAACTCTTTTTATTTTAAATCATTCATACTTCGAACATTCATTCAGTGAACAGTTTAGTTCTGCGACGGGTGTGAGACTCCTAGCACATAGGAACAGAGAGACAGAGGAAAGTGGGAACAGGAGCAGGCCATTCAGCCCATTGAGCTTATTCTGTCTTTCAATTGGATTGTGGTCTCAATTCCACTTTCCTGTCCACTCCACCCACCCCACCCACCCCACCATAACCCTTAACTCCCTTATCTATCATAAAAATCTATCTAACTCTGCCTTGAATACATTCGATGGCTCCCCCAGTCTCCACTGTTTTCTGAGATAGAGAGTTCCACATACTAATGAGGCTTTGAGAGCAAATAAAAAAAGTCCTCACCTCCATCCTAAAAAAATAGACCTCTTATTTTTAAACTGTGTCCCTTCGTTCTGGTCTCGCCCGCTGCTGATTATCATGAGCACTTGTCGTGACAAGTGTCATTTCTACTTATTACGTTGCCAACTTTTTGCTTATCTGATTAAAACAACCTGTTTTAAGGCTAACTGATCCATTGAGTAAAGAATTATAACTGGTACTGTCCACGAATTACAGTCGTGCTCATGAGTGGAAATATAAATCATATTAAATTGCTGATCATGACGCATGCTGAATGTTATTTTTGTTTCAAAAGCCAGTGTACATGAAAAAAGGTCAGAAAACAAGGCACAGCTTCTTCTGAGTCATCTGGAATACTGTTTTCAGTTTTGTGCAATGCACCTTAGGAAGGATATTTTGGCACTGGAGAAGAGATGCAGCACAGATTAACCATAATGATACGAGGGGCATAGAGGATTTAATTATGAAATGAGGAGTGGTTGCATACCATCAAATGCATTGTCCCCTTCACTCCCTCTGCAATATCATGTGTTACCCCCAAAACTCCCTCCCATTGGTATGGCACCTTTCAATGCAAGCACAGAAAATTCAACACTTGCCATTTAACCTCCTCTCTTCTCACTGGCCAAGCACAAAGAACAGTACAGCAACAGAGCAGGCTTGTAAGGGTTCTGCCATTATCTGTTTACATCCCTCCTGCATTAGACCTTCCAAAATGCATCACCTCGCATTTGTCCGGACTAAGTTCCATCTGCTCATTCCTCTGCCCAAATCTCCAGCCTATCTACATCCTGGCTATATCCTCTGGCAATTCTCCTCACTATCCTCAGCTCCTCCATTCTATGTGTCATCCGTAAACTTACTAATCAGACCACCTACATTCTCCTCCAAATCATTTATATATATATATTACAAACAACAGGGGTTCCAGCACTGATCCCCATAGAGCACCACTGGTCACAGATCTCCAGTCAGAAAAACACCCTTCCACTGCTGCTCTCTGTCTTCTATGACCAAGCCAGTTCTGTGGCCCATCTTACCAGCTCACCATAGATCCCATGTGACTTCTCCTTCTGTATGAAGGTCCTACACGTTCCTTCCAAGTGAGGGAATCCACACAAGTGGTCTGCACATCATAATGCTAGTACTGTAATGAGTGTTTAATAATTTTTACAACTGTTTAAACAAGAACCAGAATCAATGCGGAGGAGACCACATCAGGTGTAGTGAATCACAGGTAGGGCATCGACAGCCACCTACTTTAATTTCGGTATCCTATATTTATTGCTCGACGAAGGCCTTGTGGTGTGGTATGAGCGTTCCTGTCTCTAAGGCAGAAAACCTGTGTTCGAGTCCTACTCCAGGACCTGATGGCCATGGAAAATGCATTCATAACGTGGCCAAACAGGTCAAGTATCAACTTGCAAATCCTCCCAACCCACGGTAAGAGCAGGAGAGATTGCTGGTCAGCCAAGAAAATTGGAGCCTCTATCTTCACTATCCAGAGCTCTGGACTACAAAATGAATGTAAAAGTGCATGTTGCCACAGCACGATGACCCGTCAGGGGGCTGCTTGGCTCAGTTGGCTGGATGGTCATTGCTGAAATGAAATTGCTGCCACCAACACCGGGTTTGATCCCCATTCTGGCTGGGCTGAGATTGTTTTGGCATCTGCCTCGTTGCCCTACCCATGATGGAGATGGTAGCTCTGTGGGCCACCCCTGCCTTCAGGCATAGAACAGAAGGAGATAGTGATTCACTGCACATGATGTGGTCTCCTCTACATTGTAGGACAAATGTCCAAGTGATTCCAGTTCTTGTTTAAACAGTTGTAAAAGTTATGAAACAAAGCATCATGATGTGCTTATGATTCCCTCACCTCATTGTTGTAGGTGACCACGTTGCTGAACCCCTTGGGGATTCTCACAGTAACTTCATTGCAGTGATTAATGTAAGCCTACTTGTGACACCAACAAATAAACTTTAAATCTCCATTCAGTCCGCAAGCATAAATCCAAGCTCTTAGTCACCTGTCATTTTAATTCTCCACCTTACTCCCACTCACAGTGGCTAGCACTGCTGCCTCACAGCACCAGGGACCCGGGTTCGATTCCCAACTTGCGTCACTGTCTGTATGGAGTCTGCACGTTCTCCCCGTGTCTGCGTGGGTTTCCTCCGGGTGCTCTGGTTTCCTCCTATAGTCCGAAAGACGTGCTGGTTAGGTGCATTGACTATGCTAAATTCTCCCTCAGTGTACCCGAACAGGTGCCGGAGTGTGGCGACTAGGGGATTTTCACAGTGACTTCATTGCAAGCCTGCTTGTGATACTAATGAATAAACTTTAATCTTTCCATCTTTGGCCTGTTATGGTGTTTCAATGAAACTCAGTGCAAGCTCAAGAAACAGCACCTCATCTTTCAACCGGACACTTCACAGCCTTCTGGACTCAACGTTGAGTTCAACAATTTTGAATCGTAACCCCTGGCCGCATTTTGTTCCATTTGAAACTTCTATGTCATATTATTTATAAAACTTTATGGAGCGTTACTCTGCAAAGTTGCCAAGTGCAGTTGAGTCTTTTGTTTTATTTAAGAGTCTCTCATTTACTGTACAAAGGCACAGCATCAGATAAGTAGTTTGGTTGCTTAAGAGTCTCAAAAACTAGACTGCACGGAGACAAGAAATTAAATTTTTACGTAAGAATGTCTGGCTTGGAAATCAGACAAAAAAGTCCTGAAAATTACCATAAATGTTTGATCCTGGAAATTTTTTTAATGTGAAAATGACATTTACTAAAACAAATGCAGTTGACACTTTTACCTTCTTCCTTTTCAGCAGATGGGTCAAGAGAATGTAACTGTTTAACAGTGGTGCTTTCTGGTGCATATTCTTTCTTTGAAGGTCTCGTCCAAGTAAAAGTCATTATCAAATTACTCAAGAGCGAGGGTCACATTTTGGGATTTTTGATGATTTTAACCATGGAAAGGATTTGGGGATTGTTTCAGCTGAACTGTGATGCTTTATTTATGGGCGGCACAGTGGTTAGCACTGCTGCCTCACAACACAAGGGACCCTGGTTCTATTCCAGCCTAGGGTGCCTGTCTGTATGTACATGATGTGGAGATGCCTGCGTTGGACTGGGGTGGGCACAGTGAGAAGTCTCACAACATCAGGTTAAAGTCCGACTGGTTTATTTGGAATCACGAGCTTTTGGAGCGCTGCTCCTTCATCAGGCAAAGGAGCAGCGCTCCGAAAGCTTGTGATTCCAAAGAAACCTGCTGGACTTTAACCTGGTGTTGAGAGACTTCTTACTGTGTGTTCGTACATTCTCCCCGTGTCTGCATGGGTTTCCTTTGGGTGCTCCAGTTTCCTCCCACAGCCCAAAGATGTAGATTGGCCATGCTAACTTGTTCCTTAGTGTCCAAGGATGTGCAAGTTAGGTGGGTTGGCCATGCTCAATTGGCCCTTAGTGTCCCAAGATGTGTAGTTTAGAGCGATTAGCAGGGTAAATATGTAGTGTTACAGAGATAGGGCCTTGGTTAGATATTCAGTCAGAGAGTCAGTGCAGACTCGATGGGCTAAATGGCCTCCTTCTGCACTGTAGGGATTCTATGATTGTGAAATGTCAAAACTAACACAATGAAGATCAAATATGTTAGCTAAGGTCTGTAAGGCAAATGGCCCTTTTATTTTAAGAACAGCAGAAGATTTTCTCTTTTAACCTACACCCTGAAGAAGGAGAAAGATAGTTGTTTATTTTGTAAACAGGCCGACTGGCAAATCAGTCCTGGGGAGCAATGCAAAAGCCTTGCTGTTGAAAGATTACAGGCCCAAAGTGTTAACTCTGTTTCTCACATCACCAGATGCTGCCAGACCTGCTGAGCATTCCCAGCATTTCCTATTTTTATTTCAGATTCCCAAGAACCCACACAACTTTGCGTTCATTGCAATGTTTGTCTTGGTTAAGAAATAGAGAAATCTGCGCAGTTTCTACAGAAAGCGAGGTGTAAATCTGACGCTAAAAATGCAGGAGGTCAGTTTTTATTTCCAGTTAGAAGTAAAGAAGATACATTTATACAGCACCATTCATGATCACAGGATGTTCCAAAGCGCTTTACAGCTGATGAAGTACTTTTGAATTGTGGTCACTATCGATTGTGGTGACTGGTGTAATTACTGTTACGGTTACCAATTGTGGTTACTGTTGTAATTTTGGATTATAACATAGTTGAGAAAGGAAGGTTAAAACCAAAAGTGAGTCAGTCGGCCCAGATTTCTCGAGGTTGAGTGAATTTGGATTGTGGCTCTGCCTCTTCATTTGTAAAATAAAGCAGCGAAACGATTTGTTTTCCGGTTTTGTTTCACAAAGTATTTCAGTCCACTTTTGGGAAAGATTGGAGATATGCATGTGAGGAAATGAGTGAACAACACAGGAAACAGTTCAAATTGTAAGAGAACACTGTTGCTGCATTCTCAGGTTACACTAACATTTTATTAAATAACATAGAACCCTTACAGTACAGAAGGAGGCCATTTAGCCCATCGAGTCTGCACTGAACACAATCCCACACTGGCCCTATTCCCGTAATCCCATTTATTTATTTTGCTGGTACCACTGTGGCCAATCAACCTAACCCACATAACTTTGGACTGTGGGAAGAAACCCACGCAGACATGTGGAGAATGTGCAAACTCCACACAGACAGTCACCCGAGGCCGGAATTGAAGCCGGGTCCCTGGTGCCGTGAGGCAGCAGTGCTAACCACTGTGCTACCATGCTGCCCCTAATGGGATGGGTGGATGGGATGGATGGATGCATTCTAAATGTAAGACCCTCAGAATACGTACAGAATGGGATTAAAGCATTATGGAAGGGAAATTTAAAACATGTAACAGTGAGACGTTTATAAATAGTTTGAATATATACTGACCAGCAATCTTACTCAATATGGCCCAGATCTTCCAGGTACATGGAGATTGGACGTAGCCCGAAAGATGCACTTTGGGATCCTGTGGAAATCCCATTGCAAGACTCCATGGGCATTGTCCTGGAACAAACAAAAACAAAGAACAAAGAACAGTACAGCACAGGAAACAGGCCCTTTGGCCCTCCAAGCCTGTGCCGCTCCTTGGTCCAACTAGACCAATCGTTTGTATCCCTCCATTCCCAGGCTGCTCATGTGACTATCCAGGTAAGTCTTAAACGATGTCAGCGTGCCTGCCTCAACCACTCTACTTGGCAGCGCATTCCAGGCCCCCATCACCCTCTGTGTAAAAAACGTCCCTCTGATGTCCGAGTTATACTTCGCCCCTCTCAGCTTAAGCCCGTGACCCCTCGTGATCGTCACCTCCAACCTGGGAAAAATCTTCCCACTGTTCACCCTATCTATACCCTTCATAACCTTGTATACCTCTATTAGATCTCCCCTCATTCTCCGTCTTTCCAAGGAGAACAACCCCAGTCTACCCAATCTCTCCTCATAGCTAAGACCCTCCATACCAGGCAACATCCTGGTAAACCTTCTCTGCACTCTCTCCAATGCCTCCACGTCCTTCTGGTAGTGCGGCGACCAGAACTGGACGCAGTACTCAAAATGTGGCCTAACCAGCGTTCTATACAGCTGCATCATCAGACTCCAGCTTTTATACTCTATACCCCGTCCTATAAAGGCAAGCATACCATATGCCTTCTTCACCACCTTCTCCACCTGTGTTGCCACCTTCAAGGATTTGTGGACTTGCACACCTAGGTCCCTCTGTGTTTCTATACTCCTGATGACTCTGCCATTTATTGTATAACTCCTCCCTACATTATTTCTTCCAAAATGCATCACTTCGCATTTATCCGGATTAAACTCATCTGCCACCTCTCCGCCCAATTTTCCAACCTATCTATATCCTGCTGTATTGCCCAACAATGCTCTTCGCTATCTGCAATTCCAGCCATCTTCGTGTCATCCGCAAACTTGCTGATTACACCAGTTACACCTTCTTCCAAATCATTTATATATATCACAAATAGCAGAGGTCCCAGTACAGAGCCCTGCGGAACACCACTGGTCACAGACCTCCAGCCGGAAAAAGACCCTTCGACCACTACCCTCTGTCTCCTATGGCCAGGCCAGTTCTCCACCCATCTAGCCACTTCCCCTTGTATCCCATGAGCCTTAACCTTCTTAACCAACCTGCCATGTGGGACTTTGTCAAATGCCTTACTGAAATCCATATAGACGACATCCACGGCCCTTCCTTCATCAACCGTTTTTGTCACTTCCTCAAAAAACTCCACCAAATTTGTAAGACACGATCTCCCTCTTACAAAACCATGCTGACTGTCACTAATGAGATTGTTCCGTTCTAAATGCACATACATCCTGTCTCTAAGAATCCTCTCCAACAACTTCCCTACCATGGACGTCAAGCTCACGGGCCTATAATTTCCTGGGTTATCCCTGCTACCCTTCTTAAACAACGGGACCACATTCGCTATCCTCCAATCCTCAGGGACCTCACCCGTGTCCAAAGAAGCGACAAAGATTTCCGTCAGAGGCCCAGTAATTTCATCTCTCGTCTCCCTGAGCAGTCGAGGATAGATGCCACCAGGCCCTGGGGCTTTGTCAGTTTTAATGTTCCCTAAAAAACCTAACACTTCCTCTCTTGTAATGGAGATTTTCTCTAACGGGTCAACACCTCCCTCCGAGACACTCCCGGTTAACACGCCCCTCTCCTTCGTGAATACCGATGCAAAGTATTCATTTAGGATCTCCCCTATTCCCTTGGGTTCTAAGCATAATTCCCCTCCTTTGTCCCTGAGAGGTCCGATTTTCTCCCTGACAACTCTTTTGTTCCTAACGTATGAATAGAATGCCTTAGGATTCTCCTTAATCCTGCCTGCCAAGAACATCTCGTGACCTCTTTTTGTCCTTCTAACTCCCCGTTTGAGTTCTTTAACTTACAATGGACAATTCCCCTGCCACTTGGACCCTCCAAAAAAATCTCCAACTGTGACTTAAAGTTGGAGAATTCAAACAATTCTGACTGACTTAGATGGTTACAGTGGAAATGTTAGACAGGAACGTCTAACCCCTGGGTAGCTATACAACTGACTCCCCCAGTCACTCATACTAACCCCCCTCCAACATTCCAAATACCCCCTGACTATCTCCTGACTTCCTGACTACTCCGCAGACCCCTCAACTACCCCGCAGAGCTCTTGACTCCACCCTAACTCTCCCTTGACCTGATAACCCTTCCCAATCCAGCCAGACTATCCCCAAAACCACCTACCCATTTTACCTACCTGCCACTTTATACCCTTGCCCAATTACCTGACCCACCCTATATTTTACACCTTACCCACACTTCCCCCTTACAGGTTTTTCTTCTCGCCATTGTTTTTCGAAGAAGCTATAGAGTGTTTTGGGGAGATTTTGGAAGATGGGTTAAGAAGGAGCAAAGTGGAAGATCTTGGAGCGAGAGTTTCCAAGTGTTGGACTGAGATGCATTTCCAGGTGTATGCTGGTTCATGGATGAGCAACAATAAATGTAACTGCAATACAAGAACATTTTTTGTCACCTTTGGGGCTGGCTTTTACCACCCCTCTGGGGACAAGCTAAGCAGTGGGAAGGCTCAGAAAACGGCAAGGGAAGGTGGCTGATGGAATGCCTGTTGTCTCAGTATCACTGTACCATCTTCTCAGTGGCAAGGTAGCAGCGGGCCATCCTCCTGCCCAAAGCCCACCTACACTGCCATTTTACAAGAGGGAAGAGCCCTCTGCCATATGGGGGCACTATTAAGGATACCTTGGCAGGTTTCTGGAAGCCTTTGGGTAAGGGGGAGAGTGGCCCTGCTTTCTCGGAATTCTCTGACCCATGGAAGGGATTTCTGGCGCCAATAGCTGCCCCCACAGCAGCAATGCCACCTGCCCTCACCAAACTCCAACCCCCTCCCTTCACCTACCTTGCTGGAGTCTGCTTGACTGGCACTGCTGAGGCTCAAATGGTCTTGGCCCTCTGATTGGCCAGCAGTTTCTGGGAGAATGTGGTCATCTTTAATAGGATGCCCTGGTGAATAATTGGCTGCCACTGACGAGATGTGGCCCAGCATCCCAGTGACCACCAAAGTAAGGTTCGCGCATACACTCCCAACCCCCTCCCAACTCTGTTTTTGGGCCAGTTGGCAGGAATCCATTGCCAATACTAAATAAAGTCGAATTATTTCTACAAACCTAAAACCAGAGATTAACAGTCATTGCCATCTACAGACTTGCGAGCCAAAGATTCCTAATTACAAATAAACATCTATTCCCATCTGGATAATCATTCCACTGAAGAGATATAATCATCACATGAAAGCCCTTGAATCTCTTCAAATGCATATCTGGCAACCACGTTGCCGTGGGTCTGGAGCCACATGTAGGAAACCCAGTAAGGGCAGGATGTTAGAGAACCCAGATGGGTTTTTAGGTCAAGGTCATTGTTAAACTTTTAAAGTAAAGTTTATTTATTAGATTTTTCTTGAATTCAAATTTCACCGTCAGCCGTGGTGGGATTGAAACCCAGGTCCCCAAATAATTACCCTGGTCTCTGGAATAATAGCCCAGTTACAATGTCACTGCACCACTGCCTCCCCATCTATGACAGGCTGGTGTTCTAGGAACATAGGAACGAAGGAATTAGGAGCAGAAGGAGGCAATTCAGCCTTTCGAGCCTGCTCCGTCATTCAATTAGATCATGGCTGATCTCTCACTGGACTCAAATATACCTCCCCATATCGTTTTAGTCCAATTTTAAATCAAAAATATATCTCCTTCTTGAAACCATTTAATGATTCAGACCCAACTGCGCTATGGGCAGTGAGTTCCACAAATTCTCCAACCGCTGCGAGTAGTAGTTCTCCCTCCTCTCAGTTTTAAATTTATCGTCTCTCAACCTATACCTGTGACCTCTTGCTCTAGATTGCTCAAGGGGAAACATTTGGTCTATGTTCACTTTCTAGTATTTTACAGACCTCAATCAGCTTGTCTTTTATCCTTTATACTCCAGCAAGTACAAGCCCAAACTGTTTAATCTCTCCTCATATGTCAACCCTTTCATGCCACCATACTCGATAAAGTGACAATACGTACATATGAATAGCAATGACAATGCTCTTGCTAATGCCAGTCGTTTGCTCTTTTTTTTTAAAGAACTATCAGGCATCTTTTCTTGGCCTCCTACAGAGATTCAGATGTATCCATAAATAACTAACAACATAAATAAGCACAGATCCTGCGAAAGTTTGAGTTATTGGCAACGATAACAATAGGCTAATGGTTACTTTTTAGAACACTCAATCCTCTGGGATTTGGATTATGTCACTGCATTTACTATGTCACTTTTTAAAATCCTTTCTTCTATTTTCCATGCTTGTCTGCTTTAATTTATTTCATATACTGTGCAGTTTTAACAGCCTATGTACCTGGCCACAGCTTTTGTGGTATTATGCTTGAAATTGTGTCCATCATTTCACAGCATTGTTTTTTGTACAGCTGAATATAGCTCGATGGAATGTAGTCAGTCCATACCACAGTAACATTCTCCTTGTTTGTCTGCTGGCCTGTTGGAATCCTCAGTGGCACCCCTAGATCTTTGGAACTCTATGGATCACTGAGTAAAGCACACAAGCATTATTTTAAGGTGGGTCAGTGACAACACTTTTGTCTCCCAAGTCAGAAGGTTGTGGGTTCAGGTCTTGGTCTGGAAAGCGGAGGACAATGTCTAGGTTGCCATTCAGTGCAATACAAGGGATTACTATGCTGTCGGAGACGGTGACTTTTGAATGTGCACCCCCGACATTCTCTCTTCAACCTTCTTGTCAGGAAAAAGACAGAAGAGTCTGAGAACACGCACCAACCGACTCAAGAACAGCTTCTTCCCTGCTGCCACCAGACTTTTGAATCGGCGTACCACATATTAAGCGGATCTTTCTCTTCGCCCTATCTTTAACTGCAACACTATATTCTGCACCCTCACCTTTTCTTCTCCTCTATGTACTCTATGGATAGTATGTTTTGTCTGTACGGCACACAAGAAACAGTACTTTTTACTGTATACATGTGACAATAATAAATCAAATCAAAAAATTGAACTCATGTCCTGACAGCACCATTTGAAGAGGAGCAGGGGCGTTCGACATAGAAACAAAGAAGATAGGAGCAGGAGGAGGCCATTTGATTACCTTTGATTCCATTCACTCCAATTCTCTCTGGTCTCCTGGCCAATATGTATCCCCCAAAGAAAAATGGGATATATATGCCAAAAACCTCTGACTTCGTCCATGGCTGGGATTCTCCAGTGCCGCTGTGGTGAATGGAGTTTTGGTTGAGCGCCAAGTTGTCCATTCTCGCTGGCAGCGGTGGCGGCAACGGGCGAGATCGGAGAATCAAATTGCTGTTGATGGGACCTTGCTGTGCATTAATTGACTACAGCACTCCTTACATTGCAACGTGCTGAGGTCATGGGAGGCACAATATTAAAATGCAGATCTTTCTCCCTTTCTTTCATGTTGGGAATCAAGAAAGGTTTGTTCAGCAAGTGATCACTCTTGATGCTCCTCGCAACAAGCAATTTCCTTATCCTTGTACGCAGTTATGCTTTCTTGCCACTGGCATGGTACAAAAAGAAAGAGATTATTGTATTTTTATAGGGCTTTAATCACTTTGTTGAGAAGTCTCAAAACATTTCACACCATGAATTAATTTCAGGGTCCAGTGACTCCATATCAGCAAATGCGGCAGCCATTCCCCACCAGTATCAACAGGCAAACAACTGTGAGATGAATGTCCAGTTAGTCTATTTTTTTTGGCAGTACTAATTGACATGGAACATTGGCCAGGACACCAGAGAGCTTGCTGTTCTTCTTCAAATAATGTCACGGGATTTTTAACCCGTATCTGCACCATCACAACAGATGAGGCGGGCAGCTCTGGGAATCTGCCTCAGGCTAGGTTGGGCACGTGAGTCTGCATCTATGATCCGTCAATAAAATACAATCACATTTTCCTTCAGAACAAAACTGAATTTTATGATACTTTATATTCAGGGATAATCTTAATGAGTTCAGCTGAAAGCTAAAAACAAAACGGTGGATTATTTAATTTGGGGCAGAATTTTATCATCCTGCCCGCCATGGAAATTGTAGTGGGCGGGACAGGACCATGCAAAGGTCCGTCGACCTCGGGTGGGATTTTCTGGTTTTGGGGCTAGCGCAGCTGGAAAAATCACACCCATAGTGTCAGAAAGATATACAGCATGGAAACAGGCCCTTCGGCCCAACTCATTTATGCCGACCAAGTTTCGTGAACTGAATTAGTCCCATTTGCCTGCATTTGGCCCATATCCCTCTAAACCTTTCCTATCCAAGTACCTGTCCAAAAGTCTTGTAAATATTGTAATTGTACCCGCCTGTACCACCTCCTTTGGCAACTCAGTCCATATACGCACCATGCTCTGTGTGAAAAAGTTGCCCCTCAGATCCCTTTTAAATCTTTCCCCTCTCTCCTTAAACCTATGCCCTCTAGTTTTGAACTTCCCTAACCCTGGGGAAAAGACCTTGACCACTCACCTTATCCATACCCCTCATGAATTTATAAATCTCTATAAAAGGCATTCCCTCATCCAGGGAAAAAAGTCCCAGCCTATCTAGTCTTTCCTTATAATTCAAACCTTCCAGTCCCCGGTAACATCCTTGTAAATCCTTTTTTGCACCCTTTCCAGTTTAATAACATCCTTCCTACAGCAGGGTGAGCAGAATGGAGGCCAAAATGTCCAGAACTTAGGACAAATCCACACATCAAGGCAATCGCTAATGCTGAGACACCCCATATACAGAAAAAAATGTCCCTCTGTGGGCCATGTGTTTATCATCAAAACAAGAAATCCAGGCACAAAAATGTGATACCACATTGTGTAAAACAAAGGGTTAGCTACTGAGCACGTGCTTAGGGAGATGTGTCACAGTAATGTCACTCATAGAAAGGAGTTGAGTGGGAAACATCTCAGACAGTAGCTCCTCAGTAGTTATGTCTTGATCTATTCTATCCTTTGTAAATAATTTGCCTGTTAATAAATGGTTTTGAAAAAAGGACGATATAACTAGAGTAATATGTCAATGAATCCTGAGGTAAACCCACAAAAACAGACATTGGTCCCCCATTCCCTTTCTCCCCCACACTGTTCCTGTCTTTCCCCCATTCATCCTCCCTGTCCTCTGCCACTGTTCTTTCTCCGCTCTGAAGCCTCGATATTTCATGTTCCTCCTTCTGCTCTTTCTTTCTCTACCGACACCTTCTCCCTCTCTAATCTTCTCTCTCTCTCATCTTCCAAACCTTTCTCTCTCTCCCTTTCATCCTTAGCTACTTCAACATCATTCATTGAATATATATAGCTTATTCCTTCATCCTTTCTTCCTGCATATGTAGTTTGCATTACGTGTGAGCCATTATTATTATGTCCACTAAGATATGTTGTTTTACTCATTCCGTTGTTTTCTATAGATACAGCTCTTGGGGCTAAAGGGGTCAAACAATATGGGGGGAAAGGGGGATCGGGATATTGAATTCCATGATCAGCCATGATAAAAATGAATGGCGGAGCAGGTTTGAAGGGCCGAATGGCCTACTCCTGTTTCTAGTTTCCATGTCTGTTTCTACGTTTTCATGATGCTGCCTGATTCCACTGTCCATGGTTGTTTGATATGGTTTGCAAACTGTGTTTAATTTCTGAATCCAAATCATTGATGTCGATGAAAAACTAGAGTCATTCCAACACCGAGTCCCAGATCATCCCAATTCAAACGCCTCCTGCTACCCTCATCCAATCACATAATCCCATTAAATAAAACTCATCTAAGGAATCTAGCAGAGAAAAAAAATCACTGACATTCACATTATAAACTATTAGCTTTACAACATGTCTGTAATTTCATACAATGTATTACAAGTGTCGGGACAGATGAAAAATGATAAGTAAAAACCAATATATGGAGGGATTTCTATAACAGGACTAGTACCTCAGTCATCACATTGAATTTAAGTAAGGCACATTGGAAGCCCACACAGTGCTCTCAGCTATCACTGATGCCTCCAAAGCAAGTAATGCACGCCGACTGGCTTACCTTGGTTTTGGCCCTCTGCTAATGAGCTAAAGTAACTCTGGCCATCATCAGCATCATCTGGTATAGATGAGGACCTCGCTCTTCTAAACACTGATCTTCCTCTTCAGTGTAACTGCAACAATATATTCTGCATCCTATCTTTTTCTTCTCCGCTATGTACTCTATGAACGGTATGTTTTGTCTGTCACAGCTAGCAAGAAATAATACTTTTCACTATATTCCAATACATGTGACAATAACAAATCAAATGTGTGAAGTCTGGAATGATGGAAAAGGCAAAGGATCTTGCAGGAGAATAATGACTCAAAAGGAAAAAGTGAAACACATCCAGCGTACCATCTCATTGAAGTGGACTTGTAACCAGTCACCTCAGAAAAGATTGAGACCTTATCAAGTATCATTCCATAGTTATCAATGATTTGATTTATTATTGTCACATGCATTAGTATACAGTGAAAAGTATTGTTTCTTACCCGCTATGCAGATGAAACATACCATTCATATGAAATCCAGTCACAAAAATGCTATTGCTTACAGTGGAAACAACTTGTACAACATTGCGTCCAACCCTTACAAACGGAGGAATCTGAAGAGATAGAAAGACCAGTTGGTTCATTGAGACTGTCCAACATTCTTCCCTTCGCCAGATTCTCTTTATTTACAAACTCAATTCCATTCCTAAGAGTGCTTTGGGTACAAAGTCAGACTCTGGAATGTCTGTAGCCCTGACTCTCCCCAATATATATACATACACATATATACATGTACACACACACCCACATATATATATATATATATATACATATATATACACAAACACATTTATATATTATATACAGCTGAGACTCCCTGGTTGGACAGGCAACCATTATCAATCTTTTTGGCGGTGGGCAAGGCAATCATTACCTCAGTCAGGGAGCTCATATTCCAGGAGGCCAACCTCATGAGCCTCATTGAGGTCATTGCAAAGCTTCTGAACACCATCATCCCGATCTCTTCACCCACCCTCCACCAGCCATACAACTTCCTCAGAAAATGTCTTCTTCAGAGTCTGAAGGTGATCAACCCCGTTTCATGAGACCACAGTTCTTGGTAGACAACCTGCCACACCCCCCCGGCCACCCCCCCCAACCCCCCGGACTGTAGGAAAATCGTCCCCTGGCTGTCGAATATGAATCTGCACTAATTGCATGTACCCAGATACAGGCTGCAGAGGTGATAATTATTGAAATGAACTACTGTACCTTCTAATAAGAAACAAAAAAATCAATTCAAAATTTTCAAATCCCAGTGAAAATCAGTAAAACTGGAATTCCATTTTAAGGTACACCAGACCAGTTTGGACAAGTTTCAGTATACCCTTCAGTTCCACGCTTTACTGCTTTTTTCCCTTTGTGTAACTGCTCCTTCTTAGTCTACATATTCAAATAGCCTATCCAGAGGCCTAGTTATTCATTATATTAAAGTTCCAAATCAAATTTATTCACAGTTTATGATCTTCGGGAGTAAAAATAAGCCTCTGTCATTAGCCAATCATAGTTACTGAGGCTTTTACATAATAGCTCTTCTCAGAATTTTATCATGACTTTTAATAACCCTCCGCAGAAAGGAGAAAAAACCTCACTAATCTGAATGATGCCTGTTGTATATTGCACTGAGTAAGACAAAGCTGGAGGCAGCCATTATTGATCAGAACGATCCCGGGAATGAAAGGCTTGATGTATGCAGATCATTTAAGGACTCTGGTCAGTACTCGATGGAATTTAGAAGGACGGGGACGGGGACCGTGGGATCTCATTGAAACTTACAGAATACTGAAAGGCCTGGATAGAGTGGACATGGAGAAGATGTTTCCATTAGTAAGAGAGACTAGGATCAAAGGACATCACCTCAGAATAAAGGAATGACCGTTCAGTCAGAGGGTGGGTGAATCTGTGGAATTCATTGCCACAGAAGGCTGTGGAGGCCAGGTCATTCAGTATATTGAAGACTGATAGATAGGTTCTTGATTGGTAAGGGGATCAAAGGTTATGGGAAGAGGCGGGAGAAATATATCAACCATGATTAATTGGCAGAGCAGATGGGCTGAATGGCCTAATTCTGCTCTTATATCTTATGGTCTTATTGTTGAACTAACCTTATTTACATCTCCCCAACAGAGAGGGCAACATAACAAAATCCTCAGATCTTACAATATACAACAATGTCTGACCAAGGCATTATACAAAGGCAGAATAATTTTTGATTTGTATTTTATCATCTTGGTAATATCCCTGAAGTAACTGAACCTAATCAATAACTTGGATTTTGACTGAATCTTTGAATGTGTCACTCTCCAAAAATCAGACAAGAAACTCACTTGAAAAATAGGCATTTGGACAAAATTATGAATTGCAGCATTAGTCACCATCTTGAGGAAAGGAGAAAATAAAATTGAGCAAAAGTTTGAAAGAAGCAGCCTTTGTGAAATATAAATAAATTGTTAGTCATGTGACTCTTAATGCATCACCTTGAGTAACAAAGTCAAGTGATGTCTATGCTGTTCATCCAACAGTAAGGATACTCCAGTAGCAAGCAAATAAAAGAACTAACTTTACAAAGTTCAGGTTTAATAAAGAAACTACATTACACCACAACTTAGGCCACAAATGTTTCCCACAATCCCCATCTGCTTTCTATTTACACTGGGTCAGCTGACCACCACACCGTGTTGCCATTGGTTACATTGTCTACCGGGTCAGCTGACCCTCACACCACGTTATCATTGGTTACATTATAACATATGTTACTTGAACAACAGTTGTAAAAAAAAATGGAGTTTATTATTTATATAAAATAAAAGTTAAAATAAATGTCATCGCACAGAGGAAAACATCTCCCTGTACTAATTCCAATTTATTTTTATACAGATGGCACAATATTTCACATATTTAACATGCATATTAAACCATCAAAGAGCAGAAATAGCAGCATTTTCAGCATCAATTGCTGTTTACTTTCATGTTTAAATTACATATTTCTGTTCGTGGAGTTTTGTGAACAAGGTAGATGTATGCCCTTTTTCCTGCATATTATTACATTAATGGGAATATGTCAGGCAATGCACCACATCAGTCATTGGATCACACTCATGACATAAAACAGCTCACAATGAAGTCTCGGTTTGGCCAAATGTTCAAAGGAAGATCCAAAATGAAGAGACGCAATTAAATTGAAGAGTGGCTGAACTCCAAGATAATTGATTTCCGTCATGGCTAATCCTGAATCAGACCAGAAACACAACCCCCATAAATAAATATTGGCTGAGACACATTGAGATGGACAGGAACCAGACTCTACAGATCCAAATGTACCAAATGTCACCTTAATACTGAAAATCTCATCATATAAGTTGACACAAATCAAATCACCAAACGAAACAAAGTGCATTAATATTCAATCATGGAGATTACCGTGGTGTTTGTGCTGTTTGAACTAATATTCTTCTCAGAGATTGATGCAGCAAAATACTCCTTTATTGTTGAAGTAGAGATCATTATTTCCCATCCCCACACATTTCAAAGCCAATCATTCAAATAAGAGTCCTTGAAAGATATACTGGTAGACCAGAGAATTGAAAACCCTGTGGGCAGGAGGCAGCACCAGATACCCAGGTTGAATTCCATCCTCAGGTCATTGTCTGTGTGGAGTCTGCACGTTCTCACCGCATCTGCTCCAAAGGTGTATGGGCTAGGTGGATTGGCCATGCTAAATTGACCCTTCGTGTCAGGGAGATTAGCAGGATAAATACATGGGGTTATGGGGAGAGGGCCTGGGTGGGATTGTTGTCAGTGCAGGCCTGATAGGCCAAATGGTCTTCCTCTGCACTGGAGGGATTCTACGATTCTCTGCTATCAGATTGATTCACTAGAGCAGCCAGTCAATCAAGCCATGCTGGAGGCTGAAATGTTCATTGATGCACTGACAGAACACCACTTCATGGGTAATAAGTAGGTACATGGGCAATAATAGGGTGCATCAAGGTCAGAGAGGCCAAGGCAGTCCCTCTTCAAATCTCAAGACCAAAGAGAGGTTAGATATTAATCACAAGGAAGTTTGCACTTCACACTGGAGAGGAAACAATCACTTATATGTTAATAAATGCAAATAAGAATTCATGCAAGGTGAAATAATGCAGAAGAAATACATTCCAACTGATGAATGTTTACACCTGAAACATTCACCTGATTTAATTTATTTTCACAAGTTGGCAGACCTGCTGTTTATGTTCTGGTTTTGTTCCAGTGTGTTTGTCTCAGACAGAAAGCATACTTTGGTCAGAGCTATAGTTCCATTTTTATAATGGCTTGGAGTCCTTCAGACTCAAGTGAGCGCTTACATCTACAGGCAAGGAAGAACCCCAACTTTGATTCTTTCAGCAAGAACCAACAAATGACCAAAACTGAAAACTTGTGACATATGTTAAAAAAAAGCAGTAAAACTCTTCCAACATTAGTACTATCAGCAATCTCTTCAAAGCAGCTCTCATAGTGGCACAGTCGTTAGTACCTCTGCCTCACAGTGCCAGGGACCCAGGTTCGATTCCTGGCTTGGGTCACCGTCTGTGCAGAGTTTGTATCTTTTCCCTGTTGGCGCATGGGTTTCCTCCGGGTGCTCCAGTTCCTCCGCACAGTCCAAAAGATATGCTGGTTAGGTGCACTGGCCGTGCTAAATTCTCCCTCAGTGTACCCGAACAGGCGCTGGAGTGTGGCGACTAGGGGATTTTCACAGTAACTTAATTGCAGTGTTAATGTGAGCCTCCTTGTGACACTAGTAAATAAACTTAAAACATATTTGATTATATGAGTAGCTGTAACACTTCTTTGTTTTCTACCTTTATATTGCTATACTTGAGAATTTTTTGATTGAATCATATAGGGCACATTTCGCCAGAAAAGAACAAAGTGCCCATGCCAGCGGGGAAATCGGGTTTTTCCCATTGGCGCAGGCAGCATCTCTCAGGTGGAACTCACCCACCTTTAGCATGTGATTGGGATTCCTGCCAGTGGCAAACCAGGCCGGTGAATCTCTCCATAAGATCCTGAGGGACCTTGACAGGCTGGATGTGGAAAGGATGTTTACTCTTGTGGTAATATCAAGAATTTAGATTCACTGTTTCAAAATCAGGGGTCACCCATTTAGAACAGAGAGGAGCATTTATTTTTCTCACAGAGGGTTGTGAGACTTTAGAATTCTCTTTCTCAACAGGTGGTTGAGGCAGAATCCTTGACTATCTTCACAGCAGAGGTAGCATGATTCTTCAGATGATTCTTCAGATGTGCGGGTTAGGTTGATTGGCCATGTTAAATTGCCCCTTTGTGTTCCAAGATGTGTGTAAGTTAGGGGGATTAGTGGGGGTAAATATGTGGGGTTACGAGGATAGGGCCTGGGTAAGACTCCAAAGATGAGCAGATTAGGTTGTTTGGCCATGATAAATTGCCTCTTGGTGTCAGGGGGATTAGGAGGCTAAATATGTGAGGTTATAATAGGGATAGGGCCTGCGTGGTATTATTGACGGTGCAGACTCAATGGGCCAAATGGCCTTCTTCTGCACTGTAGATTCTATGATTCTAAGATGATCTGTCGGAGAGTCGGTGCAAGCTCGATGGGCTGAATGGCCTTCGTGTGCACTGTAGGAAATCTATGATTGTATGATAAGCAAGGGGGGTGATAGCTCTTTGAGGGTAGGCAGGTAAGAGAAGTTGACATTAAAATTCATGTCAGCCATGATCTTATCGAATAGCAGAGCTGGCTCGAGGGGATGAGTGGCCTATTTCTCCTAATTCATATGTTTGTGTGCATCTAAATGTCAAATTGGCATATTCACCTACAGCTTTTTTCTGAACCAAGTTATCTCCCAGGTCATACAAAGCAGTAGATAAACTATTTTCTGGCCATGGTCCTACCATATTGGAAATGGAGTGTGGTGGGTTTGGTTCCTGCCCTTCTATGCAAACACTGCATTGAAAATGTGATGATGGAGATTTTAGATACACTCCTATATACAGCCTGACGCTGTACAGACTACTTAAGCCTTTTAATATTAAAACATGTTTCTATTTATTGACAAGAGAGTTTGCACATTCTCCCCCTGTCTGCGTGGGTCAGGGTGGCACAGTGGCACAGTCGTTAGCACCGCTGCCTCACAGCTCCAGCTCTCCCTATGTCTGCGTGGATTTCCTCCGGGTGCTCCATTTCCTCCCACAGTCGGAAGATGCGCAGGTTAGGTGCATTGGCCATGCTAAATTGCCCCTTAGTGTCCTGGGATATGTAAGTCAGAGGGATTAGCGGGGTAAATATGTGGGGTTATAGGGATAAGGCCTAGGTGGGATTGTTGTTGGTGCAGACTCGATGGGCCGAATAGCCTCCTTCTGCACTGTAGAGTTTCTATTCTAATGATCTGCGGTCATTGCCCAGAAGCAAGGATTTCATTCTATCTGTATCCATGGCTTGTTTATTCCTGGCTAATTCACAACAGATTACATCACATAATTATTGAAAAGAGGACGGATTAAGATCATTCTTTGTATCTTCTCAGACGTTCTAAAGACAGCATTACTGAAATTGCACTGAAGATTTTAAAGGGACAAGACACTTGGTAAAATGTCTTTTGGCCATTATAAACTTGGGAATCAGAAGATTGATCAAAACACTCATTAAATAGGGCGGCACGATGGCACAGTGGTTAGCACTGCTGCCTCATAGCCTCTCGGACCCGGGTTTGATTCCAGCCTCGGGTGACTGTCAGTGTGGAGTTTGCATGCTCTCCCCGTGTCTGCGTGGGTTGCCACCAGGGGTTCCGGTTTCCTCCCACACTCCAAAGGTGGCTTGCCACTGACTTATCCTTCAGCAATCCTACCTCAGTCAAATCACTTCTCAGTTTTGTAAAATTTGCCTTCCTCCAGTTAAAACTTTTACTCCTGATTTATCTCTGTCCTTTTCCATAATAATACTAAATCTAACCGAATTGTGGTCACTATCCCCGATATGGTCGCCCATTGTCACTTCACCCATTTACCCATCTTCATTTCCCAAGACTAAATACAGAATTGTGACATCTCTCATTGGGCTTGTCACGTATTTGTTTAAAACAAATTCTTGAACACAGTACATGAATTTTTCACCCTCAATACTCCTTATATTTTTTGAAACCCAGTTGGTATTGGGCTAGTTAAAGTCTCCTACTATTATTGCCCTCTTGTTCCTACAGGCAGAAATTTGTCTACATATATGTTCTGCTATCTCCCACTCGCTATTCGGGGTTTGTCATCTTCTGCTAGTGTCCCTTTTTTTATTCCTAAACTCAACCCATAAAGCCTCATTTGTAAATCCATTCAATATATCATCCCTTCTCATAATTGTAATTGATTCTTTAACCAATAATATCACCCTCTCCTCTTCTTTTTTGTCACCCACTCTATCCTGCCTGAAAACTCTATATCCAGGGATATTGAGCTACCAATTCTACCCCTCCTTTAGCCAGGTTTCCATTATAGAAACAACATCTTGCTGCCAAGTGTCTATCTGTGCCCTTAGTTCCTCTGCCTTATTTGCAATACTCCTCGCATTGAAATATAAACAGCTCAACCCTGGCGATTTCCTTTGCTGGAGGTTTTGTTTTTCTGGGTCACTCACTATATCATTAACTAATGTTCTATTTCCCATTTCCTGATCTGGATCTCAATCGTCTAAACCTATCCTTTGATTGCTATCCCCTACCATACGAGTTTAAAACTTCCCCAACGGAACTAGCAAAAGTCTCCATGCGGGTATTTGTCCCAGCTCTGCCCAGGTAGTTTCATTTATTTTTTGTTTATATTCAAAAAGAATGTATGTCGGGGACATGACTGGTGGCCACTGTGGGGGCTGGGCTTCTTTATTGACCCCCATAATCACATTTTGGTTTGACTTTTGTAAATTTCCTTTGTGATTTTTGTTCTTCAGTTACTGAGAGGCCTAGGTAGAGTGGACGTGGAGAGGATGGTTCCACTCGTGGGAGAGACTAGAACCTGAGGGCACAACCTCAGAATGAAGGGATGCTGCTTTAAAACTGAGATGAGGAGGAAATTCTTCAACCAGAGGGTGGTGAATCTGTGGAACTCATTGCCACAGAGGCCAGGTCACTGAGTGTCCTTAAGACAGAGACAGATAGGTTCTTGATCAATAAGGGGATCAAGGGTTACAGGGAGAAGGCAGGAGAATGGGTATGAGAATCATATCAGCCATGATTGAATGGCAGAGCAGATTTGATGGGCCGAATGGCCTAATTCGGCTCCTATATCTTATGGTCTTATGGTTACGGTGCCCCTTTAAGGGGTTAGCCACTTTTATTAGTTAACTTGATCTTTTGTTAATTTTTCCCCTTTTTCATTTATTTAAATTCAAAAGAATATAAATTAGCAAATAAGAATGTCGAGACTGACCAAAGTCAGCAAGCTCACTCAGTAAAGGAAAACTCAGCGTCTTGGTTTTGATTTCACCAACTGGCTTGGATCCTATTAACAAATGGTGCCTTTAGGAAGGCAATTTACTGATGAGATGGTTCACGGCTTTTAAACCTTTTCCTATATTGGCTCATGTAAAAGAATGACACCACACTGGGTCAAATGCAACCTTGATGTCAAGGGCAGTCACTCTCACTTCACCTCATGTGAGTTGTATTGGGGGATGGGGGGATGGTGGGGTGGGGGTAGGGAATGTGTGGAAAGGAGAATGGGCAGCACTAAGGGGGTGAACATTGTTGGCTGTTGCGGGTATTGAGCAGTTCTTGGGCTGTGGGTCGGAGGAAAGTGGGGCTGAGGGGGAAACCTCAGATAGACAGAGACATTTAAAAACTCAAAGTTAACTAACTGGAGACAGACTTTAAAGAGCTTTGTCATGAGGCCTCCCCACTCTGCTCGTTGCTGGGTGCAAAATGGAGTCGGTACAGGAAGGTCCCAAGGATCCAGTGTAAAGATGTGCAGGTTAGGTTGATTGGCCATGCTAAAATTGCCTCTTCGTGTCCTGAGATGCGTAGATTAGAGGGATTAGCGGGTAAAATATGTAGAGATATGGGGGTAGGGCCTGAGTGGGATTGTGGTCAGTGCAGACTCGATGGGCCAAATGGCCTCTTTCTGCACTGTCGGGTTTCTATGATTCTATGAAAAGGGAAAGGGGAAGTTTTAAACAGAGTCAGCAGCATGAACTCACTGTCATCCCAGAAGATCTGGTCCCATGATCTAAGCTGATCTTCAGTGCAATATTGAAGAAGCACTGCACTGTTGAAAGTGCTGTATTTCAAATGAGACATTAAACTGAGGCTCACTTAGAAGAAAAAGATCACACGGCACTATTCAAAGAAGGGTAGGGAATTCTCTCCAATCTTCAGCCATCATTCCAAAACTAAAACAGATTCAATGACCATTTATTTTGCTTTGCCATTTGGGAGAACTTGCTATTTGCAAATCAGCCTAACAGCAATAAGTGATCATACTTCACGAGTAATTTATTAGCAATGAAGCATATTGAGATGTCCTCAAGATGTGTAAGATCCTGAATAGCTGGCAGTTCTTTCTTTCCTTTACTACTCAAAGTTTAAAGTAAAGTAAAGTTTATTTATTAGTCACAAGTAAGGCTTACATTAACACTGCAATGAAGTTCCTGTGAACTTCCCCTAGTCGTCACAGTCCGGCGCCTGTTCATGTCAATGCACCTAACCAGCATGTCTTTCAGACTGTGCGAGGAAACCGGAGGACCCAGAGGAAACCCATGCAGACATGGGGAGAACGTGCAAACTCCACACTGACAGTGACCCAAGCCAGGAATTGAACCCAGGTCCCTGGCGCTGTGAGGCAGCAGTGCTAACCATTGTGCCACCGTGCCACCCCATGGGCTGATATCTGGCGGTATTAGTGTCACACTGCGTACATGAATGAAGTATTAGGTGACTATAGTGGAGCATGAGAATTGTACTGTGGAATCTCATAGCAGAAAAAAAAGAGGGTTGTTGAAACACTTCAAACTTTCACAGCTGGAAGTGTCAGCAGAGTTGCTGAGGTTATTTAAATCATATCAGGGGAACGAGAGAGTTTTTGTATAGGCCAGGATTGAAACAGTGCATGCTGCGAAAAGAAAATATTATGAGGACAATTTCAACAAATTTTACTAGTTTGTCTTTTCAGCTGGCTCTGTTTGTTGTCTGGGATACCCACCAAGACACAGTGTTGTAACGTGGCCATACATGCCCCCAGGGTTTTGAGTGGTAATGAGATACAGCTGCTTTTACAGTTAACGGTGACCTATTTTGTTGTTTAGATGATAGTACATGGACCAGGGACCTTACACACAGAATAACTATGAGGAGCTCAGCGCAAAATGTACTTTCAGACAGTTTGCTCCAAAAGTGCCCTGCGATTAATTTTATCACAATATTCAAAATAAATTGAAGAATTTAAAAACTCAGCGGTCGGAACTCTACCACCTTGGCTGCCACGGAATCGACGCGGGCGAGGGTTCAGCAACGGAAATGTCCTCGGATGGGAATTTCTGGTCTTGTTTGAAATAAAATTGAACAAATGAGATGGCAAAATAGAAGATATCAACCTCTAACGCCACTTATTTGACACTTAATAGCGGAATTGACTGTTAATTCATAAAATGAGCTCTGTAATCATCTACATTGTGTATAATATTTGAATAGTTGGCACAAGGATACAGGCACAAAGTCATTTCTTTTGCAATTTCCTTCCGTGTAAATAAGTCGCAGGCAACTCCAATCCAAAGCTGCACACAATGGAAGGACAAATAGATAACTGACTGTGTCAGTAGGATTGATGGGATGGTTAAATAAATGGCTTAAGAATAAAACTCAAATGACTGACGTGGTTCTCTGAACCCATGTTTTTACAGACTTCCAAACATCCACTCCATCTCCATTAATGTGTCCTCTATTAGTCCTGTGAATTTATTAATTGCTCTTTCTGTCATGCACTGACTGCTACACCGTTCACAGGAAACAGCTGCACGAGGAATACATCTCAACGTTCATCCATTATTGCTGCAACTTTGCCCAATTTCCACTGTAGAAAAACTCAATAACAGCAACATTATCCGAGGTAGCCTCAATCAGAAATGTGGGCTGGATTCTCCGACCTCGCCCTCGCCTGGGATTCTCCCATCCTGCTGCAGTGAATGGAGATTTGGCTGAGTGCCAAATTCCCTGGTCTAGTTGGGAGTGGCGGCAGGGCGTGAACGGCCGGAGAATTCCGGAAATGGTTTTCACTCATCAGTTAGTGGACATAAAGGAAAAGTTCCCACCAATATTCCTTCTGAATGTTCGCGTCATGTCATTAGTTTAAAGTTTATTTATTAGTGTCACAAGTAGGCTTACATTGACACTGCAATGAAGTTACTGTGACAATCCCCTAGTCGCCACACTCCGGCGCCTATTCGGGTACACGGAGGGGGAATTTATCATGGCCAATGCACCTAACCAGCACGTCTTTCGGACTGTGGGAGGAAACTGGAGCACCCAAAGGAAACCCACGCAGACACGGGGAGAACATGCAGACTCCGCACAGACACAATGGTAAGGACAAATAGATAACTGACTGTGTCAGTAGGATTGATGGGATGGTTAAATAAATGGCTCAAGAATAAAACTCAAATGACTGATGTGGTCCTCTAAGCTGGGAATCGAATCCGGGCCCCTGGCACTATCTATCAGTTTTATTTTAAATTATCTACATTATGATAGATTTTATGAGTTTGTACTCCCAGTATAGTTTCTTGAGAACTGAGAGACCATCAGTATACTTTTGGGATTACATATTTGGTAATTTCAATGCATCATAACCACTAAAGCACCAGCTTTTATTATTTTCTGTTACATTTCTACCAGTTCCATGTAAGTAAGTTGCAAGTAGTGTTGCAGTGGGTGGATAACAATTAATAAACTTACAGAAAACATCACAGTGATTGTATTGCTATTTAGAAATATGTACAAAACATAACACATCCAGCAGCAATCTGCACCAGAATAACTGAACTCAGTCAATAAAACGACCATGTGCTGATACTGCCTCTGTTTTAAATGAATCCACAACAACCACTTCTAATCTCTGCAGTCCTGACAAACACAAACCCCTCAGGGGTCATCCATTCGGGGTGATAATAAGTCATTTTGATTTTAAAATGTTCTATTTTGATGTCTGCCACTTGTTGCAAATAACCAATGTCTGTTTTACTTTGTTAGATCTCACTGTCACTCCTAAAAAACCCTGACACGTGTAAAATAATTGCAATACCGTATCCGAAAAGCCTCCGTCATGTTTTGAAGGCTTGGGACTCTGTCCTTACATGAATTGCAACTTTCACCAGTTATTGCCAGGTCTCCAGTTACACTGTGTGTCCACTGAGCTTAATAATCCTATTGGCATACAATACAAATTGGAAGCGATTTGGTGTGATTCTCATCCATTTTGGAATTGCTGGCTTTTAGCTGAGGAGATTTGTTCACAGCAAGAAAATAGCCTTTGCCTAAGTTGTGGTGTTAATTGAATAAGACACATGTAAATGGTTACATTGTTTTGCTTGTTGAGATAGGAGCCAATTATATGCAAAATTATGCAAAGTATTATGGATTAGATGTTCTGATTATAATGTTGACAGTAAGTTATTAATTGGTGGGCTATTATCAATATTTTGATTGGATAAACTACACTTACATCGCTTTATAAAACAAAAACACTCTTGTGGAAGTAGGAACACATTAAGCTCAGACTTGCTGCCCAAGAGTAATATCAATTTCCATCTTTTAAAACAACAGGGACTATTGTTGCATCATTGTGGTGAACCATTGTTGGTTACCACCAGGAGTGCTGAGCCATGGTTTGGCCAGCACTATGAGTCTGTAGATATGTTACTGTTGGGGTTAGTGTTGAGCTGTTCTACCTGTTAATATAGTTCTGTGGTACACCCCAGTTGGCTCCGCCTTCCGGGAGAGGTATAAAGGTCACTGCTCTGCCTGGTGACCCTTTAGTCTGGGATTATATATTGTATATAGTAGCTCCGTTATTGTTGGCAATAAAAGCCTTTATTTCCCGGGTACATCCTGCCTCCCGTGTGATTTATCGCGCATCAATCATAACTAAAGAAAAGTACATGGAATGTCTAGCACAGAAAGAGACCATCGAGGCCCAACCAGGTAAAAACAAATTACTGCAGATGCTTGAATCTGAAACAAAAACGGAAAATGCTGGAAAATCTCAGCGGGTCTGACAGCGGGTCTGTGAAGAGAGAATAGTTTATTTGCTAGTGTCACAAGTAGGTTTACATTAACACTGCATTGAAGTTACTGTAGAAATCCCCGAGTCGGCACACTCCAGCACCTGTTCATTGAGGGAGAATTTAGCATGGCCAATGCACCTAACCAGCACGCCTTTCAGACAGTGGAAGGAAACCAGAGCACCCGGAGGAAACCCACATTGACATGGGGAGAACATGCAGACTCCGCACAGACAGTGACCCAAGCTGGGAATCGAACCCCGGTCCCTGGTGCTGTGAGGCAGCAGTGCTAACCACTGTGCCGCCGTGTTGCCCCGGACTTAGGGAGGCCAGACGTCCGGCTTTAGGCCAGACAGTCCGGCTTTTGAGCACTCTGTCCTCCGTCCAGCGCCACCTTGAGCCGGACGTTAATTTGTCCTCCTTTTTTGGGCCCGGCTTCTCTTCCCGGTTTGCGGCTGGGCCGCGATCACTCACCGCCGGCGGCCATCTTGCGTTGCCAGGGGAGATGGCTGGCGTCCACCTTGCGTTGCCAGGGGAGACGGCCGGCGACCATCTTGCGTTGCCAGGGGAGACGGCCGGCGTCCGTCTTGTGTTGCCAGGGGAGACGGCTTCAATGCGGCTGCGCGCTGCCCTCTGGGAGAATTCCCCTCCCGCACATGCTTACAGGCATGCTCACATTTTAATATTTTTTTTTAATGTTGATGATTTTTAGTCCTATTCACTCCCGTCAGAATTTCGGTTCCTGCTCGATTCGGGAACGTCAATTCTTTTTTTAAATTGTGTCTTTTAAAATCTGAACCGAGCGGTGCATTCTGGGAGAACATTTCGCGCCTGCGCGGTTTCGCCGCCGGCATCTTGATCACTGACCAGGTATGTCCTCCTTTTTGGAAATTTGGAAACGGCCACCCTACCCGGACTAGAATAAAGCTCGCATTCCTAGTTTGGATGACCCTTGGTCAGGGCTAAGGGCAATAGAAAATAGGATGACATTCATACCGAATGGCTGGTTGTGGGAGGGGTGGTGGTGGAGGGAATTAGGAAGGGGGATTGACAAAGATGTCATAGACAAAAAGACAAAAGGAATGTAAATGGTGATCATGGTTAAGAAGGGTGCTGGTCGTGGCCCATGAAGAGATGTGCATGCAGGTGTTTGTGCAGCACTGACTCTGGGAAGTGGGTGGCTTGGACTAATAATCTAGAGACCTAGGCTGATAGGCTGAGGACATGAGTTTGAATCACAGCATGGGAGCTGGTGGATTTTGAATTCCATTCGTCAATGGAAAAAAATCAAATTGTTTGTCTTTTTAAAATCTACAGTTGAAAGCTGGTTTCAGTAATGGTGACCACGACCAGAATTCACCCATCCTGCCCGTCTGTGGAATTCTAGCAGGTGGGGGGGGGGAGGGCGGCGGTTGGACCACGTAAAGGTCCATTGAAGTCGGGTGGGAATCTCCAGTTTTCGGGTGAGTGCAGCTGGAAAATCCCACCTATGAAACTATCATCGATTGTTATAAAAACACATCTGGTTCACTCGTGTCCTTTAGAGAAGAAAATCTGCTGTCCTTAACCAGTCTGGCCTATCTATATATGACCCCAGATCCACGGCAATGTTTTTCTTTCATGGAATGTTGGTGTCACTGGCTGGGTCATCACTTATTGTAAGAAGTTTCACAACACCAGGTTAAAGTCCAACAGGTTTATTTGGTAGCAAAAGCCACTAGCTTTCGGAACACTGCCACTTCATCAGGTGAGTCCACATCATCGTCACTTATTGCCCATCCCTAATTGCCATAATGCAATGGATCTGGGTCATGTGTCGGATCACATGTCAGATTTCCTTCCCTGAAGGACATTAGCAAACCAGATGGGTTTGCACGACAATCAACAATGGTTTCATGGTCACCATCGGACTTTTCACTCCAGATTTCTTTTCAATTCAAATTTCACCATCTGCCATGGTGGGATTTGAACCTGGGCCTTCAGAGCATTACCCTGGGTCTCTGGAATATTAGTCTGGTGACAATACCACTATGCCACTGCCTCCCCATTAATGTGACTAACTGCCCTTTGTGATAGCCTAGCAAGCAACACGGTTCAAGGGCGTTTAGGGATGGGCAATAAACGTTGGCGTTGCCACATCTCCTGAAATAATTTTTTTAAATGACCCTAGTATACCTAACTGAGCAGCCTAATATTTCTTTCCCACATGTGTGCTTACCTTGCTTCCCTTAAACCTATTTATGTTAAATGCTTGAACTGCTCCTTGTGGTGGAAATATGGGCAGGTCGGACAGTTTCAGGAAATTCCATCATTTGAGCATGTGCATCATAATCCAGTTAGGAGATATAAAAATGGTATCCCACTCCCACTGTACGCTGGAACTTGCGTCACTGCACAACTTTGTTTTGGCCTGAAGTTAATTTGAAACTTGTCAACTCCATAAAACTAATGTCAAGTCAAATACAACTGATCTGTAGCAAAGACACATAGATCAGTAGCAATGAGCTGAATCTAATGCAAATAACAATATAGCTTTCCAATTGTAAACTGAAGCTGGTTCAAGTGGTAGCTCCATGAACTTTTGATAGTAACAAAATTAGGGCCCAATTGAGAACTCGTGGCCACTGTGAAAAAAAAGGTTTTCATGAAAGAGACCAAACGGTAGGTGATCTTCTAAACATCCAAATTTAAATAGATTACAGAAGACAAATAGCCACAGCACGACGATGAAGAGGGTTAGGTTTTGAATTCATTTCAAACAGATACTCCAGAAATTCCAGAATGCTGGAAATCACAAGTTGGAATGAATCATAGAACATAGAACATAGAACATTACAGCGCAGTACAGACCCTTCGGCCCTCGATGTTGCGCCGACCAGTGGTACCAATCTAAAGCTCCTCTAATCTACACTATTCCAATATCATCCATATGCTTATCCAATAACCACTTGAACGCTCTCAACGTTGACGAGTCCACCACTGCTGCAGGCAGGGCATTCCACGCCCTTACTACTCTCTGAGTAAAGAACCTACCTCTAACATCTGTCCTATATCTCTCACCCCTCAATTTAAAGCTATGTCCCCTTGTGCTAGCCAACACCATCCGAGGAAAAAGGCTCTCACTATCCACCCTATCTAATCCTCTGATCATCTTGTATGCCTCTATTAAGTCACCTCTTACCTTCTTCTCTCTAACGAAAACAACCTCAAGCCCCTCAGCCTTTCCTCATACGATTTTCCCACCATACCAGGCAACATCCTGGTAAATCTCCTCTGCACCCTTTCCAACACTTCCACATCTTTCCTATAATACGGCGACCAGAACTGTACGCAATACTCCAAATGCGGCCGCACCAGAGTTTTGTACAGTTGCAGCATGACCTCCTGGCTCCGAAACTCAATCCCTCTACCAATAAAAGCTAACACACCGTACGCCTTCTTAACAACCCTATCAACCTGGGTGCCAACTTTCAGGGATCTATGCACATGGACACCCAGATCCCTCTGTTCATCCACACTACCAAGTATCTTACCATTAGCCCAGTACTCTGTATTCCTGTTACTCCTTCCAAAGTGAATCACCTCACATTTTTCCCTCACAAAATGAGAATCGATTCTCATTTTTGCACGGACTTATTTCCATTTGATGTTATTAGGTTTAAGAGTGAGTGCAGTGCAGGAACCAAAACACAGTCAGAGCTCTGTCAATCCCAGATTCACCAATGGGTTTTGTATTTGAGTCATTCCTCTTTGATTATGGCTGGGATTTTACGACCTCGCTCGGGCGAGGCTTGTAAAATCCCACCTGATGCTAATGGAGAATTCTGTTCTGCGAGTCTTGCCTGCCCCGATTCCGGGGCGGGTGCGCCGGTAAAATTCCGGCCCATATCTCTATCTTTTGCTGTGGCTTTTCTTTTGATCCAGGAGGGAGATGCTGTCTACATTCCTTAGGGGAGGCAATGGCCTAGCGATATTATCGCTAGACTATTAATCCAGAAACTCAGCTAATGTTCTGGAGACCTAGGTTCAAATCACACCACGGCGGATGGTGGAATTTAAATTCAATTAAAAAATGGTGGAATTACGAATCTACTGATGACCATGAAACCATTGTTGGGGAAACCCATCTGGTTTACTAATGTCCTTTAGGGAAGGAAATTTGCCGTCCTTTCTCGGTCTGGCCTACATGTGACTCCAGAGCCACATCAATGTGGTTGACTCTCAACTACCCTTGGGCATCTAGGGATGGGCAATAAATGTTAGCTAGCCAGCCAGCGACAACCAAGTTCCATGAATGCATGAAAGAAAATAATTTGCACTTTTTAAAAATAGCAACCTAGAAATAACTGATCTTCCTGTCTTATTATGAATCTCTTCGGCTTTCTTTAATGAATTGCCTCCCTGATGTGACCCTATTTTAATGCTTTGTATGATCCCAGAATAAAACTTGCGGGGGTGGGGGCGAGTGGTGATTGACTGGGGTAGGATGGGGAGGTGGGGGGGGGAGTGGGTTGGTTAGAAAGTTGTTGAGCTGGAAGGGGAAAGGGTGGAAGAGTTGTTGAGCAGCCGAGTGGAGGGGGTTTAAAACTACTGGGTTAGCCCTCAAGAAAAATAAAGACCCACCTTTTTACAGGCCGTAGCTGCAATTGGGCCAGAGACCAGATGGTTTAAACTGTGCCCACTGACAGAAAAGGAACAAACATTTAGGGCGGAAGTTTCCTGTCCCACCTGCCACAGGAATAGTAACGGGTAGGACAGGACCATGCAAATACCTGTTTATGTTGGGTGGGATTTTCCGGTCTTGGGGTGAGCATGGCCGGAAAATCCCACCCTTAGAATGGGATTCTTTGATCTCATTCATTCTCGCCCCACACTAGCAGCGGGAATGGAGAATTTGGCACTCAGCCAAAATTCCGTTCACTGCAACTGCACTGGAGAATCCCAGCCGCAGTCGAGGTGAGCGGTCTTTGGCGTTAAAGGGCCCTCGCAGCTTTCAAAACTTAGTCCGAGCTCCTCAGCTGACATTGCTACCTCAGAGTGCGCGACCCCAAAATTCCGTACCATGACCCCCATTTCCCACAGTCTGGGAAACCCCTGCTTTAATGACCGCTTGCCCAGAATAAATTCATCTGGAAACAGATTAGGATTAAGTTGTGAATAAGATAGCGTCATTGGAATGTGGTGAGCAATTGCATACTAGCTAGCATGGCGTATGGGAATTTCCTGGTCCTGTTCTTCCTGTGCTCATTTGTCACATTGGAGGGAAAATTACTTTTGCCTGTTTTGTGTAATAAGATTGATTATAAAGAAAGAGTTTAAGATTTCATTGCATGGAACACACAGAGGAGATCCAATCAAACAGAGCACCAAAGCAAACATTACCAAATCTTTTAAATGTTTTTTCACCACTGACAACTCAACAATTTGATATTCTTAAGAGCAATTTCAAACAATAAAAATCATAAGGCAGATATCAACTCTGATTATCACCGCTGTTTTAAATGGATTGTAAGAAAGCCAGGCTTTACACATGTTTTACCCTGTAAGTAAAATAAGATTACTGACCACAACATAATGTAATGTAATGCACATCAACCTTGTTCAGTCTCACAAACAGTCTAGACATGTGCCTGGAGGAGATGCCTTGGCACTGTAGGATGGATCCGCAGGGAAAGATGAACTTGCAATTATTCTGTGGTAAAATGACATAACTAATTACTGATGGCTGAAGAGTAACTTAGAACATAATCCAAATTTTATGCATAGCTTTAAAAAAAAACTTGCTTTCCATATGGCAGACGTTTCTAATACAGAAATCTTACCTCATTGTTACATCAGAAAATATTGTTGATTTTTACAGTATATACAGTACAGCTTTCTCTAATAATTGCTGTAAAAAATAATTATATAAATACAATTAGAACTTGTTCATTATGCTACACAAGGCACATCATGCCAGGTCATATGTAGTCTCACTTACTGTCCAGACAGCTGAAAGTGAGGAGCTAAAAGGAGTGTCTGAGATGAGTAGATCTACTGGCGTCCACTTCTTCTCTTAAGCACATGACAATGACCACAAGATTATCCTTCCCTCCTCTTCTTCCTGAATTGTCAGCTGTGGCTCAGTGGTAGGCCTCGCACTTCTCGCTCACTGGTTGGTGATTCACATTCCACATTGAGGGAAGTGCTGCACTGTTGAAGATGTCGGGCGAGATTCTCCGGCCTCCCAGCCGTGTGTTTCCTGCCGGATTCTCTGGTCCCGCCGCTGTCAATGGGAATTCCCATTGACGTCACCCCACATCGGCGGGAAACCCGCGGACCCGGGTGCGCTGCCGGTGAGACTAGAGAATCCCACTGGCATGAATAGCTGGAAAATTCCGGCCACCATCTTTCAGGTGACGGAATAAACAGAGGGCCCACCTTCCCTCACAAGTGGGTATGGACGCTGAGTGAGTTGATGTAAGGTTGAGTAGAGCATTTAAAAAATCAGATGGGCCAAATGGCCAGCTTCTAACTGTATTCTAACTTCTCCCAATTCTGCGGAAAGGCCATTGACATGAAGCATTTGCTTTCTTCATAGTTGTTGCTTGACCTTGTGAGTATTTCCAACATTTTGTGCTTTGATTTCAGATCTATGGATATGATGTATAAAAATTCCTTTGTACTTCCTGTCTCCAAAACCGAACTTTCCTTTTTGTAATTCTTTTCTCACATGTTAAAATTAATTTTTCCTATTATAGGTTGGGATTCTCCGATCTCATTCACCCCGCCACTGCTGCCAGCGGGAACGGAGAATCCCAGCCATGGGTGAGGTCAGAGAATTCCGGCCTTAAACTCAGAGGTCCGAACTTAATGGGGAATACCATGTAATCTTGTTACACTTTTAATATACCCTCATGCCAATGATGGCACTGTAGTGCTTTAAATTTGAGTATCCAGTTCCCGGTGGCACAGTGGTTAGCGCTGCTGCCTCGCAGCGCCAGGAGATCTGGGTTCAATTCCGACCTTGGGTCACTGTCTGTGTAGAGTTTGCACGTTTGCACGGGGTTTTCTCCGGGTGCTCTGGTTTCCTCGCATAGTAAGAAGTCTCACAACACCAGGTTAAAGTCTAACAGGTTTATTTGGCAGCATGAGCTTTCGGAGCACTGCCGCTTCATCAGGTGAGTGGGAGTTGTGTTCACAAACAGGGCATATATAGGCACAAACTCTATATACATATAGAAACTATATATGCCCTGTTTGTGAACACAACTCCCACTCACCTAATGAAGAGGCAGTGCTCCGAAAGCTTGTGCTGCCAAATAAACCTGTTGGACTTTAACCTGGTGTTGTGAAACTTCTTACTGTGCTGACCCCAGTCCAACGATGGCATCTCCACATCATTCCTAGAATAGTGCAGGTTAGGTTGATTGGCAATGCAAAATTGCCCCTTAGTGTCAAGGGGATTGCTCCCTAATGTCAAATGGATTAGTCGGTTAAATATGTGGGGTTATGGAGATAGGGCCTGGGTGGGATTGATGTTGGTGCAGGTTTGATGGGCCGAATGGCCTCCTTCTGCACTGTATGGATTCTATGATCATGCCTGGATCACAGAGAACCTTGAATTCTTCAAAATATTCAATTTCTTGGCTTGTCAAATTGCCTTCCAGCTTTACTATTTAACTATAAGTTACGTGAAGTCAAAGTTTGGGAAGAAAAGGACAGGACTTTCTAATGGAGATGTCATGACGTTTGTGTACACTGGCCTGATCACCTTCCACTATTTAACTCTGCTACATGTGGGCTGCATTTGCTCTCGACCTGTGTTCACTGCAATTGACCATCAATTAGAATGGGCAACAGAGGTGGCCTGGGATCTTAACAACCAAAGGGATCAATGGAATGATTGTTAATTCTAAGTTGAGGAATTCACTTCATAACAATTGCATAAATTATAGGCTGAATTTTCACCTTCGCCACCTGTGCAGCAAATGGAAGGAGTTGATCACGCATCCTTTACAGAAACTGGATAATTTTTTTGTTCCATTTATCTTGCCCAATCACCATCCAGACAGTGGAGATGTAAATCTAGCTATGCATTTTTAAACAAAATATACAGGTAACTTTTTCTTTATTTGTTCGTGGGATGTAGGCGTCACTGACAAGGCCAGCATTTTGTTGCCCATCCCTAATTACCCTTGCTCGACCATTTCACAGGACAGTTAAGGGTCAACGACATTGCTTTGGATTGGGAGTCACATGGAGGCCAGACCAGGCTGAGGACAGCTGATATTCTTCCCTAAAGCATGTTTGTGCATCCAATGGGTCTTTATAACAATCAATAATAGTTTCATGGTCACCATTCCTGGGGAATGGATTCATTGAATTTAAATTTCACCAGCTGCTGTGGTGGGATTTGAATCCATGTCCTCAGGGCATTCGCCTGGCCTCTGGATTAGTTTAGTTACATTACCACTACACCATCATCTCCCCCAATAAGCCATCATTTGAAGGCTTATTGAGGGAGCCCATATTCAAAGTCTTGATACGAAATTGGTAATCATGAGAAAGAAATTGCAAGTCAATAGTTTCAATGTTTTTTTGTTTAAACCTACTTCTTAAATTATTTTATATCTGTACAGCAATGTGTGGACATCAAGAGTTCTTTCAAACAAAATCTTTAAAACGTGATACCACCTTTTAACCACATACATTCACTCCCTCTGGCACTGACGGCCAGTGGTAGCAGTGTGAACCATTTACAAGATGCACTGCAGGAACTCAGCAAAGCTCCATAGGCAGCACCTTCCAAACCCACAACCTCTACCACCTAGAAGGACAATGGCAGCAGATATCTGGGAAAACCACTACCTCGAAGATCCCCTCCAAGTCACTCACCACCCTGACTTGGAAATATATCGCCATTCCTTCACCGTCACTGGGTCAAAATCTTGGAATTGCCACCCTAATAGCATTGTGGGTGTGCCTGCCCCTCAGGGACTGCAGTGATTCAAGAAGGCAGCTCACCACCACCTTCTCAAGTGCAACTAGGGATGTGCAATAAATGCTGGCCTGGCCTGCGATGTCTGTAAAAATGAATTTTTAAAAACTGGTTAGTTGATTCCAGATAAACATCATATTACTTCTAATGAACCAACTCAACTGAGGTGGCTCTGAATTACAATCAATGTAAACATAGGATCAAGGCAACATTCAAAACCATCTTTCTAAGAAAATGAAAGGAACAGGTAATACTTTATACTTTTCTTGTTCTAAAAGCTTCAGTATGAGCATTGAAAAAACAATTTGAAAATGGTCAAAGTAACTTTCACTTTTTATCTATGTACCAAATGCTACGTTTTCAAGATTATCTAAAACATTCACAATTTCAAAACACTTTAATTACATTCTCTTTAATTTCCGCACAATAACTTGTTGAAAACATTACTTTGTTTTCCAATAATATTGAAATAACAGTGGTTGTGGTGGGAACTGATGGCATTTCCATAAATATTTTCAACGTGTTTGAATTGGAAAAGGGGTAAAAATAACAATGCTTAAATAAAAATGTGGATAGAAAGCTTGAAACTGCAAGGTTTGAAGACTTTCTAGTGTGGAAGCCAGCATGCGTCATTCCACTTTAACCTGACAAAAGATTGTAAATGATTTCATTTTCCAGCCAAAGTAAATGGGTCTCTGTGTTATTTCAGAAGACAGGGGCTGTTTAACTTTGCAAAATGATCGCACCTAAGGTGAAGTGAGGAACCTTTCCAATGGACATCATGGGGGACCTCTGCTGATGGCTCTGCACAGACTTTTGGAACAACTCAACGATAGCTGGTTTTCTTGTTTCCTTGTCCCTTTGTGTTTGACTCATTCCCATGATGTTCCACTGTCAGTTTATGCAGTTTTATGAACGCAACCCATTAGCCGATCAGGTGCAGGTGTGGCACAAGCGCTCACATGTAAAAAGACGTGATACCCAGGGTAGAAATTCTGAAATCTGATAGACATAGGTTGTGATGTATGTCTATTGCATGTTGGGGTTTGGGGTGTGGACTTCCCCTTTAAGAGTATGCATCAGGTGACCCCTGGGCCATTAACTCCGTCCAGTGTGGGACCCTATGCGAGGTCTTAGACCTGACTGTGAATGAGTGCACACCTTCAATAAACAGCTCCCTGTATTGAAGCATTCAAGCCTACCTTGTGATTCTTTATGCCTCTTAGCCCACAGAGACATATATAACATAGGTGTCTGCCAACATTAGATGACTAGATGGATAAATGCAATTAAATTAGGAGAAAATGTATGGTGACTATTCTTCACACCAAAGGAGCTGTTGACTGAATGTGACATCAAGGCAGTTAAGAATAAGAACATAAGAAATAGGAGCAGGAGTAGGCCATCTAGCCCCTCGAGCCTGCCCCGCCATTCAATAAGATCATGGCTGATCTGACGTGGATCAGTACCACTTACCCGCCTGATCCCCATAACCCTTAATTCCCTTACCGATCAGGAATCCATCCATCCGCGCTTTAAACATATTCAGCGAGGTAGCCTCCACCACCTCAGTGGGCAGAGAATTCCAGAGATTCACCACCCTCTGGGAGAAGAAGTTCCTCCTCAACTCTGTCTTAAACCGACCCCCCTTTATTTTGAGGCTGTGTCCTCTAGTTTTAACTTCCTTACTAAGTGGAAAGAATCTCTCCGCCTCCACCCTATCCAGCCCCCGCATTATCTTATAAGTCTCCATAAGATCCCCCCTCATCCTTCTAAACTCCAACGAGTACAAACCCAATCTCCTCAGCCTCTCCTCATAATCCAAACCCCTCATCTCAGGTATCAACCTGGTGAACCTTCTCTGCACTCCCTCCAATGCCAATATATCCTTCCTCATATAAGGGGACCAATACTGCACACAGTATTCCAGCTGCGGCCTCACCAATGCCCTGTACAGGTGCATCAAGACATCTCTGCTTTTATATTCTATCCCCTTCGCAATATAGGCCAACATCCCATTTGCCTTCTTGATCACCTGTTGTACCTGCAGACTGGGCTTTTGCGTCTCATGCACAAGGACCCCCAGGTCCCTTTGCACGGTAGCATGTTTTAATTTGTTTCCATTGAGATAGTAATCCCATTTGTTATTATTTCCTCCAAAGTGTATAACCTCGCATTTCTCAACGTTATACTCCATTTGCCATATCCTCGCCCACTCACTCAGCCTGTCCAAATCTCTCTGCAGATCTTCTCCGTCCTCCACACGATTCACTTTTCCACTTATCTTTGTGTCGTCTGCAAACTTCGTTACCCTACACTCCGTCCCCTCCTCCAGATCATCTATATAAATGGTAAATAGTTGCGGCCCGAGTACCGATCCCTGCGGCACGCCACTAGTTACCTTCCTCCAACCGGAAAAACACCCATTTATTCCGACTCTTTGCTTCCTGTCGGATAGCCAGTCCCCAATCCACTTTAACACACTACCCCCAACTCCGTGTGCCCTAATCTTCTTCAGTAGCCTTTTATGGGGCACCTTATCAAACGCCTTTTGGAAATCCAAAAATACCGCATCCACCGGTTCTCCTCCATCAACCGCCCTAGTCACATCTTCATAAAAATCCAACATGTTCGTCAAGCACGACTTTCCCCTCATGAATCCATGCTGCGTCTGATTGATCGAACCATTTCTATCCAGATGCCCTGCTATCTCCTCTTTAATAATGGATTCCAGCATTTTCCCTACTACAGACGTTAAGCTGACCGGCCTATAGTTACCCGCCTTTTGTCTCCTTCCTTTTTTAAACAGCGGCGTAACATTAGCCGTTTTCCAATCAACCGGCACTACCCCAGAATGCAACGAGTTTTGATAAATAATCATTAACGCATCCACTATTACCTCTGACATTTCTTTCAATACCCTGGGATGCATTCCATCCGGACCCGGGGACTTATCCACCTTCAGTCCCATTAGTCTACCCAGCACTGCCTCTCTGGTAACATTAATTGTATTAAGTATTTCTCCTGCTGCCAACCCTCTATCGTTAATATTTGGCAAACTATTTGTGTCCTCCACCGTGAAGACCGACACAAAAAACTTATTTAAAGACTCAGCCATATCCTCATTTCCCACTATTAACTCCCCCCTCTCGTCCTCCAAGGGTCCAACATTCACTCTAGCCACTCTATTCCTTTTTATATATTTATAAAAACTTTTACTATCATTTTTTATATTAATTGCTAGCCTAGCTTCATAGTCTATCCTTCCTTTCTTTATCGCTTTCTTAGTCTCTCTTTGTTGTTTCTTAAATTTTTCCCAATCACTTGTTTCTCCACTATTTTTGGCCACTCTGTACGCAGCTGTTTTTATTTTAATACTCTCCTTTATTTCCTTCGTTATCCACGGCTGGTTCTCCCTTTTCTTACAATCCTTGTTTTTTGCTGGAATATATTTTTGCTGAGAACTGAAAAGGATCTCCTTAAAAATCCTCCACTGTTCCTCAGCTATCCTACCTGCCAGCCTGCTCTCCCAGTCTACCTTAGCCAATTTATCCCTCATCCTATCATATTTCCCTCTGTTCAAACAGAGGACACTGGTTTGGGACCAAACTTTCTCCTCTTCCATCTGAATCAGAAATTCGACCAGATTGTGGTCACTAGACCCAAGAGGGTCCTTCACAATAAGATCCTTAATTCTACCTACCTCGTTACACAATACCAGATCCAAAATAGCTCGTTCCCTCGTCGGTTCCGTAACATGCTGTTCAAGGAAACTATCCCGACAGCATTCTAAGAACTCTTCCTCCATTCCACCCTTACCGACTTGAGTCTGCCAGTCAATGTGCATGTTGAAGTCCCCCATGATTATTGCCGTTCCGTTTTTACACGCATCCCTAATCTGCTTGTTTATAGCCCTCCCTACCTCAACATTATTATTTGGGGGCCTATATACCACAGTGTCTTTCTCCCTCTACTATTCCTCATCTCTACCCATAATGATTCCACGTTTTGTTCCTCAGAGCCTATGTCATCCCTCAGTACTACCCTGATATTATCTCTTATTAATAGTGCGACCCCACCACCTTTTCCTTCCTGTCTATTCTTCCTAAACGCCTGATACCCCTGGATATTCATCTCCCAGTCCTGGTCACCTTTCAGCCACGTTTCTGTAATGGCCACTAGATCGTACCCACTCGTGCTGATTTGCACCATCAACTCATTTACCTTGTTCCGAATGCTTCGTGCATTCAGGCAAAGTGTCCTTATTCCAGCTTTTATCTGGACCCGCTTTGATGAGTCGCGAACACCCTCTCCCTCTACTCCCTTATCTAAATTACCGCCTTCATTCACTTGCACCCTCTCCTCTACCATTAATTTTGTAATTCCCCTTACCCCTGCATCCTCCACCCCATCAATTAGTTCCTTGATCCTAGTCAACTCTTCTAGCTCCCCTCCCCCCAACCTATCTAGTTTAAATTCTCCCCAGTAACCTTAGCCAACCTACCGGCCAGGATATTGGTCCCCGTGTGATTCAAGTTCCACCCGTTTTTTGTATACAGATCACCCCTGCCCCTAAAGAGGTCCCAATGGTCCAGGAACCTGAATCCCTGCCCCCTGCACCAGTCCCTCAGCCACACATTCATCTTCCACCTCACTCCATTCCTGCCCTCACCTTCCCGTGGCACAGGTAGTAATCCTGAGATTACTACCTTTGCTTTCCTCTTTCTCAGGTGTCTCCCTAATTCCCTGTACTCCCTTTTCATGACCCCTTCTCCCTTCCTACCCACATCAGCGGTACCAATATGTACCGCTACCTCAGGCTCCTCTCCCTCCCACCTCAGGATTTCCGGGACGCGACTAGCGACATCCTGGATCCCGGCCCCAGGGAGGCAGACCACCATGCGAGAATCCCGCCTACCTCCGCAGAAACGCCTGTTTTTTTTTAAGAGTCAACCACATTGCTGTCAGTCTGGAGTCACAAGTAGGCTATGTGAAGATTTCCTTCCCTTAAGGGCATTAGTGCCAGATGATAATCAACAATGGTTTCATGGTCATCGTTAGACTTTTAATTCCAGAATTTTTGTTTATTGAATTTAAATTTCACTAGCTGCCATGATGTGATTCAAACCCATGTCCCCAGGGCCTGGGTCTCTGGATTACTAGTCCTGAGGCAATACCACTGTTCCACTGCCTCCCCATGATGCAGGGAACATGTCAAAGGCTGGATTTGAGGCATATTGCATGTACAATGTGGGGAGTTTGCATTACAACTCTAGAACCATAGAAATGTTACTGTAGAGAAGGGGGCCATTTGGCCCATCCTGTCCATGCAAGCCTGAGGACACCCCGGTGCCCTTTCTTTCATTGCCCTATCTTTGGCTAGCCAGGGGTAGCACTGGGCAAAAAATGGCTAAAGGGAAGCATATAAGAGCAAATTAAAACGTAAATTTTTTAAAATTGGTTCATCCAGAGATTTATTAGAGAATTACTATCTGTTTTTCCAAAGGCACAATGTTTGGTAGGGGTGTCCTCATATTGAAAACATTTTAAAATTCAGACATGTTTTCTCACCAACTAGAGCAAGGTTTCCAGGAATTCCAACTTGCACCAGCTATTGGCCAACACGCAACACTGAACGATGAACAGTTTAAACTTTTACTTTAAAAATTACAAAATAAAGAGCAAATGTCAGCCTAATCTCCCTGATACTCCACGAAGCAAGGCACTCATAAACTGCATTTAATGATTTATCCCCCACACACATCTTTTTGAAAAATATTAAAATGCTGATTAAATTATATGACGGCATACACTGCACTGTTAAACTTAATACCCCAGCAAAACACATGACAGAATTTTATTTGTTTCTGAAGTTCACCATATGCAAGCACTGCACTTTGTATGTCACTGATTATGGACAGGATAGATTACATTTGGCAAAGATTCTTGTGCATGTCTTTACTCTGACTCTGGTTGGTTCTGAAGCAAAGTATCTCTTTTGTTCTGATATACATGCAGTTACCTCTTTACTTTTGGTGATTTTTCAGGCTTCAGGGGTAGGGTCATGAACTTGAAGCTTACCAAGGTGAAGATTATCAGTGTAGGCAGATTAAATATCTCTCCACTTTCAGCTCACAGAGTGAAGCATACTTGGGTTAGAGATGTACCACAGTCAGAGTGAAGCTTACTCTCCTTTGCCCTCCGATATGGTTAATCACAGAGAAACACTACCTCCAGCACCAGCGTATTTTTCTTATTTCACTCATCAGAGAGCTTTTAATGATTTCTCTGCAGCAAAGCTTTGGTTGTGTACCAATTTGGAACATGTTATGATTTTGTGCTGTGGGACCTATCTGATGTGTGAGAGGGTGGAGAGGCTTTTATTCCACAAAGCATCATTTGAACAGATGCTCCAGATTATTAAGAGCAGTTTAAAGAAATCAGGGAATGAGATTACATCATTGTTGATCAGAAATGGGGGTTATACTGTAGATGAGATGGAATAAATTACAAGGTAGGGGGTCCACAGTGCTGGACCTAATTCTTGGGAATTAAGCCAGACAGGTGTTCAATGTGGCAATGGGGGAGCATTTTAGCGATAGTGACCATGGCACAGCACGATTAAAGTTTGTTGTGGAAAAGGACAAAGATGGTCTGCAAAAAAACGGTTTTGGATTGTGGGAAGGCAGATTTTATTAGAGTAAGACAAGATCTGACCAAAATAGGGAACAGTTTCTTGTGGGAAAATCTATAGCAGAGCAATGGGCGGTGGGGGGGAAGCATTCAAAAAGGAAATGGGAAGAGTACAGGCCCAACATATTCCATTTAGGGTGAAATGTAGGAGCAACAAGCCCAGAAAACCCTGGATGTCTTGGAGTATTCAGGACTTGATAAGAAAGAGAGAGGCTCTGAACAGGTACAAAGGGAGTAAATCAGCAAAGAATTTGGTGAAGTATAGAAAGTGCAGGGGGGAACTTAAGATAGTAGTTAGGAGAGGGGACATGAAACAGCACTAGTGGGTAAGATTAGGGAGAATTCCTAGATATTCTATAAGTATAATAAGGGGAAGAGGATAATCAGGGAAAGAGTAGGGCCCATTGGGGACAGAGAGACAATCTGTGCATGGAACCAGAGGGCATTGGTCAGGTGTTAAACAAAAACTTCATGTCTTGTCTTCACTTGGAAGAAAGAGGATATAGTCACATAATTCGGGGTTTTTGAACAGTTTCACATAGGGAGTGAGGAGGTATTGGAGGTTTTGGTGGTCTTAAAAGTGGGCAAGTTCTCAGGTCTTTTAGAACATAGAACATAGAACAGTACAGCACAGAACAGGCCCTTCGGCCCATGATGTTGTGCCGAGCTTTATCTGAAACCAAGATCAAGCTATCCCACTCCCTATCATCCTGGTGTGCTCCATGTGCCTATCCAATAACCGCTTAAATGTTCCTAAAGTGTCTGACTCCACTATCACTGCAGGCAGTCCATTCCACACCCCAACCACTCTCTGCGTAAAGAACCTACCTCTGATATCCTTCCTATATCTCCCACCATGAACCCTGTAGTTATGCCCCCTTGTAATAGCTCCATCCACCCGAGGAAATAGTCTTTTTAGAGTTGTATCCCAGGCTGATGTGGGAGACAGGGGAGGAAATTACGGGGGCTCTGACCCAAATTTTTAATTCCTCTTTGGCCAAAGGGGAGGTGCCAGAGGATTGGAGGACAGCTAATGTGATCCCACTTTTCAAGAAGGATGATAGAGATAAGCCAGGGAACTCCAGACCAGTGAGTCTCACATTAGAGGTAGGGAAACTACAGGAGAAAATTCTGAAGGAGAAAATTAATCTCCACATGGAGAGGCAAGGTTTGATCAAGTGTAGACAGCATGAACTTATCAGAGGGAGGTCATGTCTAACAAATTTGATTGAATTTTATGAGGAGGTGATCGGGTGTGTAGATGATGGTAGTGTAATTGATGTACTTTATATGGATTTGAGGAAAGCCTTTGACAAGGTCCCACATGGGAGACTGATAAAGAAAACAACCTCCTAATGCTGTGTAATCTCACAAAGTGCAAAGAACACAGAATCTGTGCTGCATAATGTACTTAAATCACATGATGCCCATGCAGAATGACCACTAAAGGCACAAGTAACTTCATTTTACAATCAACCTTGTCATGCAAAACTCATTTTATTTTGAAAAATTCACTTTCCACATGATAAATAAATTATAAATAGTGCCAGGTGTATTATAAATGGTACCAGGTGCAGTAAAGAATTTAACACCGCAATGTTAAGGTGGTATTCATAACCCCTTGATCTCCACTTGGGCAGTTTATGACACTGGGTGGGAATGTTACAGTCCTGCCGCATTGGCGGCGTGGCTGTAAAGTACTGCGAGACATTTGAAAGTCCATTGATTTTGACAGGACTGTAAAATCCCACCAGCATAAAATTCCGCCCATGATGTGGGCGATCCACTCTTTTCACTTTGACTGGCACACGTTAAGCTTTTGCCTTATTTGTTCAGCCTGGTGGAATAAATCAGATAAAATTACAAAGTTGGCACAGAACTCTTATTTTGACCTCAAATGATTTAAGATTTTGTTATGAAAAGATCATTTACAGGAGAGGTGGCGTTTCTAGGTGAGCACTGCAGCCTTTGATTTTATTTGATTTATTATTGTTGCATGTATTAGTATACAATAAAAAGTATTGTTTCTTGCGCGTCATACAGACAAAGCATACCGTTCATAGAGAAAGAAACGAGAGAGTGCAGAATGTATTGTTACAGACATAGCTAGGGTGTAGAGAAAGATCAACCTTAGTGCAAGGTAGGTCCATTCAAAAGTTTGATGGCAGCAGGGAAGAAGCTGTTCTTGAGTCGGTTGGTATGTGACCTCAGACTTTTGTATCTTTTTCCCGACGGAAGAAGGTGGAAGAGAGAATGTCCTTGATTATGCTGGCTGCTTTGCTGGGGCAGTGGGAAGTTTAGACAGGGTCAATGGATGGGAGGCTGGTTTGCGTGCAGGATTGGGCTACATTCACGACCTTTTGTAGTTTCTTGCAGTCCCAGGCAAAAGATTAGTTTGTTCCAGGTTTCAGTTCATTCAAGCACACCTGGACAGTTATCTGAAGCCCAGTTTGAAATCAAGCATTTGCTGAACTAACTCATTCCATTTGGCTTTGCACCATTTTGTTTTTGGCTCTGGGACTCCAGCAAATAAATGCCACATTTTTTTATGGCTTCCATTTGTGAAAATGGTCAGGTAGATATAACTGACAAAGACAGCATGCATATGTTACCTTGCACAATTAAAAACAAGGATCCCAAAACCATCGTCAGGATTTTACGACCTCGCTCAGATGTGGCTGATAAAATCCTGCCCGAGGCCAATGGAGAATTCCGTTCTGCAAGCCTCGCCCAGCCCGATTATGGGGCGGGTGTGCTGGTCAAATTCCGGCCCATAAGTCCATACGGGTGCCTTTCTGCAATCTTTCATGCACCATAGCTGTTTGTAGGATATGGTGTTTAAAGTTCATATCCCCTCAAAGCTGCATTACTGGTTTCCATGGGTCTTACCTTCTTGCGCCTCTTTTGTTATTCCTGTTTTAGCCTGAAGTGAAAAGGAGGTAAAAGTGAAAATTCCACTAAGAACACATATTTCATGACTGAAGACATCATGAGTGGAATTCTCCCATCCAACCCATGGTGGGCTTGGTGGTGAGCTGGCGGGCACAGAGAATCTAGTGGGAGGCAAAAAGTCAGAAGCCCAGCAGTATAAAATCACGTTGCAGTTTTCCCAGTGGCTGGTTAATAGTGGGTCAGTCTTCCCGCTGGCTTGTGGCACGAATGTCGTTTCCCTTCATTTGCAACTCATGAATGCTCATTAGAAAGGCATCAGGCCTTTCAATTCTGGACAGGATTTTCCGGCCGCGCTTACCCCAAAACCGGAAATTCCTGCCCAAAGTCAATGGACATTTGCGTGGTCCACCCCCAACCCGCTACGATTCCCGTGGTGGGCAGGATGGGAAAATTCCGCCCCTTACGTCATGCCACTGAGATTACACCGGTCTAAAAGCAGATTGCTAATCAGTTGCGTGCACAAGGCAGGGGAGAGTCAATGGTCAGGCAGGTTGATCTCCCAGGCTAGGGGAGAGTCAATGATCTGGGTAGCTAATGAGTAAAGTAAAGTTTATTTATTAGTCACAAGTATGGCTTACATTAACACTGCAATGAAGTTACTATGAAATTCCCCTAGTCGCCACAGTCTGGCGCTTGTTCGGGTCAATACACCTCACCAGCACATCTTTCAGAACGTGGGAGGAAACCGGAGCACCCGGAGGAAACCCATGCAGACACGGGGAGAACGTGCAAACTCCACACAGACAGTGACCCAGGCCGGGAATTGAACCCGGGTCCCTGATGTTGTGAAGCAGCAGTGCGAACCACCGTGCCACCGTGCCACCTCGGCTTAACTGAGGCATTGCCCAAAGCAATTTTTCAAAGCTATCTTGGCCATTTGGCTAAGTTGAAGCATCAGATCAAGCCCAAGATGGGGTGCAATGCTTCATCCTGTCAGCTTGGATCTTGTTTGTCTCTCTCGTAGGGACCATGAATTGGATTCCATTTGAATTTGGTTTTTTGGGTAGAATAAAAATTTGAAAAAAAATTGGGATGAAAGCAGATATTTCGCATACTTACCATTGATCTAATGGGTGAATTGAGGACTGGAGTTATACTACACCTTTTAGGAATACAAACCTGCTTCCAGGAACAAGCTCTCCGTGATTTATCGTCTATTATAGTGGTCTAAATTACTCTGCAAAGTTTTCGTCAATGACCAGTTGGGAATCGCTTTGTACAGTAAAAGTGTCTGCACCAGTGCAGGCAAGGACACAATTAAATAGCTCCTTTGGCACCACATCTACAAACATCCACTCCCTCCACCACTGACGTTCAGTAGTAGCAGTGAGTACTATCTACAAGATGCACTGCCGTAATTCACCAAAGATCCTTAGACAGCACCTTTCAAATCCACGACCACATCCATCTAGAAGGACAAGGGCAGCAGATACATGGGAACACCACGACCTGCAAGTATCCCTCTAATCCACACATCATCCTGACTTGGAAATATATCGCCATTCCTTCACAGTCGCTGGTTCAAAATCCTGGAATTCCCTCCCTTACCATGTAAGACCTAGGAGCAGAATTAGGCCACTTGACCCATTGAGTCTGCTCCGCCATTCAATCATGGCTGATATTTTTCTCCTGCCTTTTCCTCATAACCTCTGATCCCCTTATTAATCAATAACCTATCTATCTCTGTCTTAAAGACACTCAATGACTTGGCCTTCACAGCCTTCTGCAGCAAAGAGTTCCACAGATTCACCACTCTCTGGCTGAAGAAATTCCTCCTTATCTTGGTTTTAAACGTTCTTCCCTTAAGCCTGAGTTTGTGCCCTCTGGCTCTAGTTTTTCCTACTAGTGGAAACATCCTCTCCAAGAACACTCTATCCAGGCCTCGCAGTATCCTGTAAGTTTCAATAAGATCCCCCCTCATCCTTCTAAACTCCAACGAGTACAGACCCAGAGTCCTCAACTGTTCCTCATATGACAAGCTCTTCATTCCAGGGATCATTCTTGTGAACCTCCTCTGGACTCTTTCCAAGGCCAGCAAATCCTTCCTTAGATAAAGGGCCCAAAACTGTTCACAGTACTCCAAATGGGGTCTGACCAGAGCCTTATACAGCCTTAGAAGTACATCCCTGCTCTTGTATTCTAGCCCTCTCGACATGAACTCTAACATTGCATTTGTCTTCCTAACTGCTTCGACATTGTGGGTTAACCCAAAGCACATGGACTGCAGTGATTCAAGAAGGTGGCTTACCAGCCAGCCAGCAATGCCCATGTCCTGCGAATGAATAAAAAAACTGTTGTTTGCAAACCACAAGTTCTGAAACTTTCAAATTCCCTGCTGATCATGTGAATAAGTCAAATGCTGTGCTTTGGTACCAAATGTATTATTAACCTCTCATTTCCACAGTTAAATAGTTCATTCCTGAGTTGGTAATTAAACCAGGACAATAGTGCAGGAGGGTTCTGTGGTATTACACAGAAAAACAGAAAATGCACTAATGTCCACTGCTCCTAATTCTCTGAACAAACTTTTCCACACAAGCAGATCACAACATGTCAATTGCTGAGAGTCAGCTATTCCTCACTTAATAAAATGGAATCAAATGAAATATGTTGGATAATGGCAGATCAGAAGATGGAACAAAGCTTGCAATTGTGTATGAGGCTCTCTTTTCTCTGCTATGGTAGTCTGAGTCTTGCCTGGATTTATTTTACCATCTGGTATTGATTCTTGCATTCAGATGGGGGCTTTTGCCTCCTACTAACAGTCAAGGAAGCTGCCATTTGTAATGTGTGGTCTTCATAACTCGTATTGAAATTGGCACTTAAACATAGTTTTAAAATAATTTTTTATATGCTATGAATTCAGTGGAATTGCAAAGCTTGGTGCTGATAGAGAAGTCTTTTGATGACACTTACACAGCACAAGTTACTTTAACTTGTACATTTAAGATTTGTTAGATTCTATGGGGAGGGTGGCGTTGGCCTAGTGGTATTATCACTAGACTGTTAATCCAGAAACTCAGCTACATGTGACTCCAAAGCCACAGCAATGTGGTTGACTCTAAACTGTCCTCTAAAATGGCCTGGCAAGCTACTCAGTTCAAGGGCAACTTGGGATGCGCAATAAATGCTGGCCAGCGATGCCCATGTCCCACGAATGAATTTTTAAAAATCCAATTGATTCCTATTTGATATAATCTAATTTCAAAGAATATCTCAATTAATTATCATTGCTGAAAAAAGAGACATACTGCTGAAGCTTTTCATCTTGCACTCATCAGGACAGATGCAAGAATACAAAATCTCAAAGGGAACGTCAATTTATACTGGATGAGAAGAGGGTACTGATTGGTTGCCACATGGACTGTGATTGGTATTCACACAGAGGACTCTGTCCTTTTCAGACAGAAAGAACATGTCCGCATATTGCGTCTTTTTCCACCTGCGGCAAGGATTTGCTGCCAGAGAGAGTAACCAGAAAATTCCGGACTGGGAAACTAACTTCCAAACTAGGTTTTTAGGTCAGTGAAACACTTTCTTTCCCTCCGACAAGATGCAAAAGTCATCTTGCTGAACCACTTTGGTTCAAACCGATGTATGTCACTTTCTGGTTAGAAGAACAATGAAATATAATCGGAGCTGCTGTAAGTATCAACTATATTGTTAACTGATTGCAACCAAATTGTGAATAGCTACAAAGAACACAGATTTTGTAGCATAACTGTATGACTAATCAGCACCGGTCATGTTATTTAACAATTAATCTGTAAAATGAGAAGTTAGATGGAAATTAAATTTTGGATCAGGAATTTATAATGTGCAAAAAGAAATTGTCCAACTTAAAAGTTTTAGTGCCAGACAAGAACCTCAACACCAACCAACACAAAGCAACCCATTTGATTGGCACCCCATCTACCTCTTTCAACATTCACTCCCTCCACCACCAAATACACTGTGACAGGAGTGTGTACCATCTACAAGATGCACTGCAGCAACTCACCAAGGTTCCTTCGACAGCACCTTCCAAACCCATGACCTCTGCCACCAAGGAGGACAAGAGCAGCAAACACATGGGGGTAAATTTTCCAGTCCCACCTGCCATGGGAATTGTTGCAGGTGGGACAGAAAGTTTGATGGACCATTTAAAGGTCTGTGGACCTCGGCTGAGATTTTCCGATCTCGGGGAGGGTGCAAGTGGAAAATCCCACCCATGGGAACACCACCACCTTCAATCTCCCTTCCAAGCAACACCCCATCGTGACTTCGATGAATGGTCATCCAGGCTTGAAACATTAGTTCTGTTCTCTCTCCACAGATGCTGTCAGACCTGCTGAGATTTTCCAGCATTTTCTCTTTTGTTTCAGATTCTTTCAAATCCCAGCAATTTCCTTTTAACTAATTACTCAGATCTTGTTAAAAATCCGGTTAGACTTGATTGAAGAGGGCGCAATTTTTTATGGGGTTTCGAACACCAACGCGAGAGGGGAAAATGTGGGATGACTGCCCAACCTGTAGTGAAGCATCAAACGATAGACCACAGGAATTTTGTGGTACTCGGCCCATGTGCTTAAAAGTCTTAAAGTGGCAACAGATTGATAAGGGTAATTGCGACAAACACACTGGAATACTGTGTGCAATTCTGGTCACCCTATTATAGAAAGGATATTATTAAACTAGAAAGAGTGCAGGAAAGATTTACTAAGATGCTACCGGGACTTGATGGATTGAGTTATAAGCAGAGGCTGAATGGACTGGGACTTTTTTCTCTGGAGCATAGGAGGCTGAGGGGTGATCTTATAGAGGCCTATAAAATAATGAGGGGCATTGACAAGGTAGAAGATAGTCAATATCTTTTCCCAAAGGTAGGGGAGTCTAAAACTAGAGGGCATAGGTTTAAGATGAGAGGGGAGAGATACAAAAGTGTCCAGAGGGGCAATTTTCTCACACAGAGGGTGGTGAGTGTCTGGAACAAGCTGCCAGAGGTAGTAGTAGAGGCGGGTACAATTTTCTCTTTTAAAAAGCATTTAGATAGTTACATGGGTACGATGGGTATAGAGGGATATGGGCCAAATGCAGGCAGTTGGGATTAGCTTAGGGGTTTTAAACAAAAAGGGACGGCATGGACAAGTTGGGCCGAAGGGCCTGTTTCCATGCTGTAAACCTCTATGGCTCTCTATGACTCTATGACAGACAATTTGCCACCAAAAGCCATTGCAAATTCAGGCCATTACTTCTGTTGCCGTGTATCAGAAACATGCGCAATTTTGAAACATTTTACACTCAGCTCTGGACTTTCTGTTTAATTACCCTGCTTGAATCAGGAACTCTGTAGGGAATGAATAGCAAGTGCATTGGAATTCTTTTACTTGGATTAGAATTATACTTAAGTCAGGTGCACAGTTATTTCAGAGCCAACTGGGCTGTTCTTTAAATGATATTGAAATATTACCCTGTCTATAAGCCAACTGTGGGAAATCAACTATTTAAGTCAACGCACTTATTTCAATGCACTTCTGTAAAGAATGCAGCCCAGACGGATTGACGCTTTGTAATTTAGAATGATAATTTCAATCAATTTCATAAATCCACCGTAAATTAACATTTCGAGAAGAGCGCTTTGCTCACAGGTGACACGATTCTTTAATTCACTTTACATTACTTTTAAATTTTGGCTGGCGTATTTTGTGGAAACAGCATTCTGAGACTCAGACATACATCACAGTGATTTAGCAGATACGGTAATAAAGTGTAGAGGAAAATTTATTCGACATAATGGAAAATTACCAAAAGTAAATTTGGATAACTGCATAATATTTAGAATGTAGATTCCCATTAAAGCCACTTAAGACTAACAGTGACTAAAGGATGTCTTTCTGGAGATGGTATAATAGATTAAATCTGTTATAATATGATTCTAGAGTGTAGTCTCCTGTCATCTTATGGTATGAGAAGCACAGAACTGACTAATTCCTACAACAATAGCCAACTGCTTTGAATCAGGTTGGTGTTAATCTGCTTGAGACTCCTGTTCCATTTTACGGAGAAGTTATACTGTACACATCTTTTGATATCAGTACCATTTTTGGGAGTGCAATGAGTCATTCAGCCCACACAAAGCACTCTCCAGTGAGGCAAAGCAGAGCTCACGCATGGGGATTTAAAAACACGCTGTCCTCACCGGTCTCCAAAGCGCCTGTTAAATTTTCAACATTGGACAAGTGCTCAGAATACGATGACTCCGTAAAACACCAAAAGGACTTCAAAATCTGGCCATGCTGCTGGAAATACACAAACAGGAACAATTCTAAAAACCATTAAGCACGTCAAGTGCTTACTTGAGAAAACGGGGGGGCATAAATATCACAATGTTCTTATAACATTAGACTGCACTCATAGCTAAGGGTCAAACTCATTCATCCAGGTACTGACTCATTCCCCTTGCAGTGATTTCTTTATGGGGACAGCAGGCTAAAAGGGTCATTTGCTTACCAAAGGAACATTCCTGTTCAGAATGTTCTACTGTATAAGGAATAAAGCCACATCGATTGCTGAAGAAAGTGCTTAGTTCTAGAGCAGTGAGCTGCATGAAGAGTTATTAGGAAAGGGATTGGAGAGAAGAAATGCAGAGGTCATTGGTAAAATGAACAGTCGCTTTCTAGCTCCCCCGACAGTTGTTAGTAAAGTAATATCCCTTTTCAGTGTGTGTTAGCTCTTCGTACTGTTGCTCTTGGACAGGCACCAAAGCACGAAAGTATGAAAGTTGTCCAGTCATGGGGTAATGACTGTGTGCTTTCATTGTGTAACAGTCAATGTTAAGAGGACCTGAACATGTTTTACAACAAGGAGGTCAAGATAATAAAAAACACAACTGAAACCACTTCTCCTACATTCTAAACATTCCCAAGCCAAGTCAATATATTCATACAAACTAATAGATAAAGGCAGTTAACTTTCCTCGGTCTTATCTTATCATATGTCACAGTTCTACTTGACCCAGAACACAATGGCTAAATATAACATGGTAAACGGTTTATGGGCCCACTGATAATTTTGTAAAATGCTATACAGCCCTCTTTGTGGGCATGGACAGAATAAGGTTGTGCTTTTAAGATGAAATTAAAATAGCTGCCAAAAAAGACACAATTATCTTTCACTGGTTTGAGTGAAATTGTTAAGAATCTGAAAGCGTCTTCCATCTAATTATATGGCTAGTAAGGAAGAAAATGTTCATTGGTTTTGACAAATTAAGTTCAGGGCTGGTGGAAAATATCTCAATGAGGCAGAGCATAACGTGACGTTGCATTGGAATACTGTATTCAGGTGCTTTGGTTTCTTCTCTGTGACCATGTTTTGAAATGGGCTTCAACAGAATTAAGGAGCATATTCCAGCTTTGGAAGCAGTGATCATCCCCGTTACAGAAAAGCTGACAGTCTCAGCTTTAAACTGAAAGTTTAAAGTTTATTTATTAGTGTAATAAGTCTTTGGAGGCAAAAGTCCCATCACCAAAGTCCCTTTATTTACAAACTCTTAACAGCAGCACACAGAGTGCTAGCAGTTAGCAGTCTATCTCCAGGGGTGTCAGAGGAACTGATACTCCCGGTTACGTTTGACAAGGCAAAGACTCCCTGATTGGCCCATCAATTGGATCCTTAATCAGTGAGTTCATACTCCAATAGGCCAACCTCAATGGCCTGATTGAAGTCATTACAATTAGTGTCACAGGTAGGCTTTCATTGACACTGCAATGAAGTTACTGTGAAAATCCACTCGTCGCCACATCTGGCGTCTGTTCGGATACACTAAGGGGCAATTTAGCATAGTCAATGCGCCTAACCAGCACGTCTTTCGGACTGTGGGAGGAAACCGGATCATCTGGAGGAAACCCACGCAGACACGTGGAGAATGTGCAAACTCCACATAGACTGTAACCCAAGTCAGGAATCGAACCTGAGTCCCTGACGCTGTGAGGCAGCAGTGCTAACCACTGTGCCACCGTGCTGCCGAATGGATATGACATTGCATAGTTAAGCCTTTGAAAGTTCACTCCAAAAAGGCCTAACAAGAAGAACTCTGATTACAGCACAGACCAAACAATTGCTGTGGTCTTCCTAGCAGGTTCATTGAGATCAATAAAGGAACTGGAACTTTGATAAAATTAATATTGATATGAAAGGTTGTCAGATGTATATGTATATCAGGTAAATGTTGAAGAACTGAACTAGGTCTTCTGCATTCTTAAGCATATTGCAATACATCGGGAAATTGTATCAATTATCTGTGATTTTCATTCCAAAATTCATAAAACAAAATGACAGGTAGTGGTGTCACAATTTGACAAGGTGCACTTGTGCTACATGAGGGATCTCACCACAGGGAAGGATTCCAAAAGATCACCTTTCATGCCCCATTCTCAAACAAATCAATTTTATGTGAGCTCATTGGGTTTTTGCATTAATCCAGTTACCAATGAAACAGTCTCCAAAAGTGTAAAGAGACCTGAGCTTCCTGATTGTGGTGTCTTAAAGCAGCAGACTGATGCAATGGAAGGTATTCTTTCTCTTCAGGAGGGTAGCTTGGAAACTTTTGGGGTCAGCATTTGTGCTGAGGTGGTAGGGGATAGAATTGTAACACAAGCAGTTGTCTAGGGATTGCATAGTTCTGGGAATGGGATCAGTGCTTTGAGGGCAGCTGTGGAGAATCCTGCAGGTTTTTCCAGTCTACCCTCTCAGAGAAGGATAGAGTGCGGTGACAGTGGATTAGTGAACTTCGGAAAAATTGGGGGCAGGTGGAACAACCAAAATGGTTTTTAAAATCAAATAAAATTGGATTCATAATTCAGTCGAAAAGAAAGATTCCTCAGCAACTTGAGTTAACGTCATTTTTCCTGTTTCAATTTCAATTTAATAACAAACATTTAAATTTCCATGGCAAAGCCATCCTCACATCCATAATGTTTCCTGTTTTCCATCATGGACGGTAATCTATAGTACTAACAATACTGCTTACCCTGGAGACAGGCTTTAAGGCAAATTACAAAATAGCTCTGGTTGTTCAATGATTGTCTACAGATTCTTGTGTTTGTATGTTGGCTTGCCTGAAGATACATTTTTGACTGTATGGATCTACTAGCTCCTGTCAGGACCTTATGCCAGTGGATTAGTAATATTCAAACCAGATGCCTTTTAAAAGATAGACTTCTAGATCTGTCTGGCAGTCGTAGAAACAAGTATTTCTTCAGTGCTCATTCTTGTTTATTGTACTGTAAGCCTTGGCATGAAGTGACAAATGCACAAAGAAACTAGTTCATTCTGGTATGTGAATACATAATTACCTTGTGATAGATGGTGTTGATGATTTAATCTACATAATCAATGGAAGTAAATTTTAGTTAATTGTACAACTGAGCCTTTCCAAATGCTATTTTATATCTACAGTAGATCCATATATGGGTTGGCTCTAATGGCAACACCGCACCGCCTTGGAAGTGAGTTTGGAGGCAGGGGCCACTCAATCTGACAGGTGGGTGTGAGGTGGGGATCCCATTGACATCTCACCTCTGCCCAATTAAGTACAGGACAGGCAGGGGCTTGTGGGTGGCTTTCCCACTGGGACTCAAATTGAGGTCCTCAAGTGGATGATTATTGCCTCCGAACTTCCTCCCAAATAGTGCTGTGGGTGTACCACATGGACTGTAGCGGTTCATGAAGGGGTCTCACCACCATCTTCTCAAGGGCAATTAAGGATAGGCAATAAAAATGCTGGGTTAGCCAGCGACACTCACATGTCACGAAAGAATTAAAAAAAAATTAAGTGTCTCATCCGCTCCCTCTAGAATTCACCCAGTGGCAAGTGGAGGATTCTCATTTTCAGTGGTGAGGGAGGGGTGGGGGGCCTTCATTCAAAGGCAATCGGCGCCTGATTGAGAATCTTGTCATCAGGGAGGAGGGGCCTGCTGAGATTCACCCATCTGCCTTTTCTTCTGACCCCACCTCCCTTTCCCCCTGGCCAGCAACTCTTCCCTATGGCCCCCATCCCATCACTCGCCTGATGGTCTGGCTCCCTCATGGATAGCTGGCCTCTCCCAGGGTGCAATACCAGAAACCGCCACCGCTCCCTGTTGTTATGATCCCAGCTGATGTAAATACTGGACAAGACAGACCCCAAAGTGAAACATGGCTTGATAGGTCCTAACTTTCTTCCAGGAACAGTGGAGGAAAGTTACTGAACAAATTCCCAGGAGTCTGCAGATGAACTTTTAACACAGAGAATAAGGTAAGAAAAATTTACCAGACAAAATGGTTGGAAAGATCTGATGTTGTCAGGCAATGGAGAGCTGGTAGCCTCTGATTGGCTGGCAGCTCTCCATGGAGCAGGAGTTCTGTCTCTCGGGTCCTAAATCCTGGGGCAGGCCTGACACTGGCCAGCTTGATGGACATCCAATTCCAGCAAGCCTTCCTGAATGGAGGCAATATGGGCCCTCACAATGTTCTCCACTAATAGGCGTGGCCCCCATTGACAATATTAACTCCACCCATGTTGTGTGCATTACATGCGTTCACACCATCTCATCTTACGTGCTCCAAAAATGTTTAGCCTTCAAGAGAGTGTGACAAACAAATGTATCATTTTGAGGTTGAATTTATATACATGCGTTTTTGTGTTAAGGAAGCTGGAGTGGTGTCAGTTTTCCGTTGATGTTTCATGAGCCTTGGTGCCTAGAATTCTGGCTGGGCCTGTGGCTGAAAGGTCAGGTTTTTGGGTTTGTTTATATATATATATTTTAATGAGAATTCATAACCACTGAAGTTAAAGACATAGGTTAAAATGGAATTAGAAGTTTAGTGATTTTGGAAAAAAAATCACAACATAGAAAAAAACTGGGCAGTTGCCTAGCAACATTTGTCAAGTAAAATAGGGAGGTAGAGAAAGACACAGAAGATTCAATGTGGGCCAGAGAATAAAGACAGTATTTTTTAGCTCTCTGAGATGCGATATACTGCAAGGTTATTGGGGACTAAGTATAGGGAACTCGTACTCTGCTGTTGAGTTGATTTTTGGTGACTTGGTAAGAGATACGAGTTTGGTGAGAATTCACCAGAAGAAAATCATTTGCACCTGTGTCACTCACAAACAAGGAGCCTTTGTGGCAAGCTAGTGGTAACTCTTCACTGGTTTATGTGTCTGTAAATATATGCTGGGTAAGGGAATATTGGGAATTTGAAAAATCTCCTTGTGTTTGTATTGAGATTTTTCCAACCCTTTTGTCTGGTGTAACATGGTAATTTTTTCTTACTTTATTCTTTGTGCTAAAAGTTCATCTGCAGACTACTATGAATTTGTTCAGTAACATCCCTCTGCTGTTTCTAAAAAATGTTAGGACCTATCAAACCAGGTTTCACTCTGGGGTCTGCCTTGTCCAATATTAAAATCAGCTGGGATCATAACAGCAGACCTCATGATTAAATATGCCATAGCATTACACCATGACCTGCAAAGGGGTAAAAACAAAGAAGCAGTGGATAAGATGCCAACACCAGTGTCATACATCGGAATGTTCCTGTCCCGCCCACCACAGGAATTGAGGTGGGTGGGGGGAGGTTGGCAGTTCATGCAAAAGTCCGTTGACCTTGGGCAGTATTTTCCGGTTTTCGGTTGAGCGCAGCCAGAAAATCCCGCCCAATAATGTCTTCATTCTTCAGAAGCATGGAAACATATCTAAGCCAAAAACAAAACCTGAAAAATTGCACATCATTACAGCTACCGCATACTCTATCCTCAATGCATTGTAAAATACCTTTCTTCTGTGAGGCAGATGAAAACGATGCTACCTTTGTTTGAGAAAAAAAATTGAAAGGGTATATTTCAGCAACTGAGTGGAATATCCATCAAAATGGCCTGTTATCAGCCCTGGGCAAATGAGCCAGTAAATTTATTTCCATTTGAATATGAACCAGATGCAGGTTGTGAACCCAAATGTAATTATGATTAAGATGGTGTATGGAAGAAAAATGAAAAGTTGGTGATGCAGATTTATGCCATGCTTACAAACAGATGCCAAGTGTTAATGGAGGGATAGTAGAACTGGATTACTTGCAAGTCTTTTAAGCTTCCTTCCCTACCTTTCTCATATCCTTTCTACTCCCCCAAAATATATGAAATGCAAGGCACAAGGATGTTGCATAGCACGCAGTTTCGGAGCTGTCAACATTGACCCAAGATTTGAAATGGCAGGTATGATTTTGATTTGATTTAGTTTATTATTGTCACATGTATTAGTATACAGTGAAAAGTATTGTTTCTTGCGCGCTATACAAACAAAGCATACTGTTCATAGGGAAGGAAATGAGAGAGTGCAGAATGTAGTGTTATGGTCATAGCTAGGGTGTAGAGAAAGATCAACTTAATGCAAGGTAGGCCCATTCGAAAGTCTGAAGGCAGCAGGGAAGAAGCTGTTCTTGAGTTGGTTGGTACGTGACCTCAGAATTGTGTATCCTTTGCCCGACGGAAGAAGGTGGAAGACAGAATGTCCGCGCTGCGTGGCGCCCTTAATTATGCTGGCTTCTTTGCTGAGGCAGTGGGAAGTGTAGACAGAGTCAATGGATGGGAGGCTGGTTTGTGTGATGGATTGGGCTACATTCATGACCTTTTGTAGTTTCGTGCGATCTTGGTCAGAGCAGGAGCCATACCAAGCTGTGATACAAACAGAAAGAATGCTTTCTATGGTGCATCTGTAAAAGTTGGTGAGATTCGTATCTGACATGCCAAATTTCCTCAGTCTTCTGAGAAAGTAAAGGCATTGGTGGGCTTTCTTAACTATAGTGTCAGCATGGGGGGACCAGGACAGGTTGTTGGTGATCTGGACACCTAAAGATTTGAAGCTCTCGACCATTTCTACTTCTACTATGCTTCCCGAAGTCAATGACAATCTCCATTGTTTTGTTGACATTGAGGGAGAGTTTATTATTGTTGCATCAGTTCACCAGATTCTCTATCTCATTCCTGCACTCTGTCTCGTCATTGTTTGAGATCCGACTGATTTGATTTGATCTACTTTGTTATTGTCACATATACAGTGAAAAGTATTGTTTCTTGCGTGCTATACAGACAAAGCATAACATACATAGAGAAGGAAAGGAGAGAATGCAGAATGTACTGTTATAATCATAGCTAGGGTGTAGAGAAACATCAGATTAATGTAAGGTAGGTCCATTCAAAAGTCTGATGGCAGCAGGGAAGAAGCTGTTCTTGAGTCAGTTGGCTCAGACTTTGGTATCTTTTTCCCAACAGAAGAAGGTGGAAGAGTAATGGTGAGATAACTTTCAATTTAATTATATGAGCAAGATTATAGCTTAGCAGTGCCATGTGCCATGTGCCAAAATTTACAAACCAAACTGAGTGATTGTCACTTGTATTAAGTGTTTATTTTGCGGTTCAGGGTGCACTATGAGTAATGGCATTTGAGTCATCTCATTCTCCTTATTATATGCGTGTATAAGAAGCTTGAGTGCATAATTATCTTGGATATTGTAGCTGGTTTCAAAAGAAATATTTCCTATCTCCATCAAACAGGCAGCTTACACTGTGTAATAGTCACTTCAACATTTCCTGTCCAACCAAGTGCAAAAGAAAATGGCCACCAATGTTGATTCCAACCCCACTGAAACTTTCTGTTGAAATATTCAGTGCCAGCAATTAGTGGCAGTAAGCATGCAAAATAGATAAGATTTAACTGGTTTTATTGCAGAACGCCCTTAAATTGAAGTGGAGTCTTCACAATAGAACGACAACAGCCTCTCTATTATCTGTCGGACGCTGTCCCTGTTCACTCTGTATTTTGAGGGACTCTGAACTTGCCAGATGGTTAATGATGATGGGTTTAACTCAGATACATAAAAATAGCATGAAACAAGACAACTTGGCTCATCCAGCTCACTCATTCCATAAAAAAAAATGCTTGACCAAACTAGGCATTTTGACTGTTGTTCCTTAAAGGAGCCATACGAAGATGGTAACAAATTATCACACACGCCAGAATTCTACCACCCCGCCCGCCATGGAATCGGAGCGGGCGAGGGGCGGACAACGGAAATGTCCATTGGTCTCAGGTGACAAAAAGAATTAAATTTAAAATTCAGTTTTACCAATTTACGTGGCTATCAAATAACAATTATTAACAATTTTCAAAATTAACAATTTTCTGGTCTTTGAATTACTAGCTACCTCATTGGCAGGCCCTGTGTACGGCATTTCCAGAATGACAGAGCATTCTGCATTCACCCACATTCACTTTGAGGAGGGATGACTGATAGGCAAGGCGGCAGCTATTTTGTTTGAATAAATAGGCATCCTGAGCTTTCATTAAACCACTGCTTTGCTGGTGCAGTGTTAGCATTAGGCCACCAACCTTAATTTTCTTAAAGAAAATACCATTCTTGATGGACCCAGGAACTCTTACAGGCCTCTTTGTGACAGAAAAATTAGCGTAAAATGTATGCTGCTGGGAGAACGATGGTTGTCAAACGCAACGTCATGTTAGCCAACATTCTACATCCCACCAGGGAAAGAATACCTCCTCACACCTGTCATTGGCCACAGGCCATTCAGTGGAGCTGTTGCCCCTCCATGATGACCTGGCAACTCTGGTCTTCTTAGTGCTGAAAATTTTGCAAATCACTTAATAGGGCAGCTGCTTCTTGAGATGCCCTCCCTCTCTCTTACCCACATTGGCAGCTCTTACCTCGGATGGTGTGCCATTGATGGAGGACTTCCTATTTGCCAACAGCCTCAACAGCTCGCCCACCATCCTTAATTGGACGGTCAATGAACTGCCTAGCTATAAATTGGCCAGCATGTCAAGAAATATTTCACCTTTCAGGGACTGATGCACTGTGGGGTAGGGACCTGGAAATGCATTAAACTTTGGGGTCCCAACTCGAGAACTAAAACCCAGCTTCAAATCATTTAATCCCCTCTTAGCCCTGAAACTCATCTAACTGTCATAGAATCATAGAATCCTTACAGTGGAGAAAGAGACCATTCAGCCCATCAGGTCTGCACCGACTCTCTGACAGAGCATCCCATACAGGCCAACCCCCCTCCCACCCCCCGGCCCTATCCCCGTAACCCCACTTATTTAACCCTCTAATCTGCACATCTTTGTCACTTAAGGACAATTTAGCATGGCCAATCCACATAACCTGCACATTTTTAAACTGTTGGAAGAAACCGGAACACCCGGAGGAAACCGGCGCAGAGACGGGGAGAATGTGCAAACACCACACAGACAATCACCCAAGGCTGGAACTGAACGCGGATCCCTGGCGCTGTGAGGCAACAGTGCTAACCACTGTTGAATATATTTATACAATCCACATCAATACTCTTCCTTGGTGAATTTAATTACAGTTATTTTACCCATTGACTAAAACAATTCCTCCTCAACTTATTTTTTGAACTGGCCTGCTTAATCCAGGACGGGATTCTCTGATCTCGTCTTTGCCTGCCCAGCTGCCAGCAGGATTGGAGAATTTGGCACTCCAGTCAATACTCCATTCACTGCAGCGGGACTGGAGAATCCAAGCTGCGGGCAAGGATGGAGGTTTTTGGCGCTAATGTTTCACTGTGAGGAATAAGTGGCTTGATTCAATGCTGTCATTTAATTAACTGGAAAAGTTAAATTAGAGTTCTTTAAAATTTTCACTTTTCTAGAGTATAAGTGCCTACTTCCTGAATCTTTTCACACACAAGGAATTATCTTCAATGTTCATTTATGTCTGCCTAAGCCTTGATATTAATTCCAGTTGCGTTAACACATGGTGTTAACCTGGACTATGCACTGAAGGCAAGCTCCTCACACCCCAGCATGAATGTCAGGAGTGAGCCCACCTCCGCTTGATTGGTGTTAATTTTACAGGCCTTGAATTTGTATGAGGTGAGACCTTCCGTCTCTCTGAGGAGGTTCAACTCATGGAGTTGCTGACCAATTGGAGGTCAACTACTTGGTACACCGACAGCAGTGGGCACTGACTGTACTGCATGTAGGTAAGGTGATGGAGCAGGAGATTCAGATACATCTGGGATCTCACTGGAGCAAAGCTGACAGATTCTGGCAAGAAAGGGTGGAGGGTCCATTGAACAGGGTGAGGGGAGGGTGGATGTTGGGAGGCAAAACTGTGGAGAGAGGTCAAAGGGGAGCAGATAGATCATTGGCCTTTCCTGCTCCATTAAATCAGAGTGGCGGTGAGATGAGGGATTTAATTGGTCATTAATTGACAAATTAAAGGCCTCAATTGGGCCACAGGTAGATGACTCTACTTCACGGGTCCACCTCCTGATGGGTGGTCCATCAAATTCAGCCCATACTTTGTGTACATTGCAATGTAAGAGTTTTTTGATATGGGTTCTTGGGTATTTCTGAGCTTTGCTGTTCTTCGTTACCGATGATCAAATAATCAAGGCACAAGAAGAAAGGTGTCACGTTGGAGAAAGAGCCCCACTAACAGTGGTCAGTCTTGCCGCAGTAGCTCGATTTAGCTTGGCTGCAGCAACTGCAACTCAAGAGTGTCAAATGCATCGCTCATCTCCTGATTATCCATTATCTCCATCCGGTCCTTTGGCTAGCGCCTGGCCTCTGAGCATGCAGCCTAGGAGATGAGAGTCACTGCCTGGAGCTGTTACCACTATGCAGGGGCCTTTGGTCTGGAATCCCTCGGTATAGGAATGGGTTGGGCCAACAAGAGTGGGTGGTGTCCTTGGCTTGGAGCTTTTTGTAGTAGAGAGCGATCAGGATATTAACATATTGGCACAGTTGTTTGCACAGTGCTAGGAACCCAGTTTTGATTCCAGCCTTGCGTGACTACCTGTGTGGAGTTTGCACTTTCTCCTCGTGTCTGCGTGGGTTTCCTCCAGGTGCTCTGTTCTCCTCCAAAGATGTGTAGGTTAGGTGGATTGGTCATGCTAAGCTGCCCCTTAGTGTCCAAATATGTGTGTAGATTAGGGGGATTAGGTGGGTAAATGTGTGGGGTCACGGGGACAGGGCGGAGGCATGGGCCTGGGTAAGATGCTCTGTTGGATAGTTGGTGCACTGTCGGGATTCTATGATTATTAAGGATGGCCGAGTGTCTGCTTGAGAGAGCTTCCTAAAATTCCATGCTTGCCTAATCTCCATTTCCCTTAATATACCATTGATGACTGATCCAGAGGAAAACCTAGAGGCTGCAGCCATATAATTTATATAGATGGATGTACCAGAGCTAGAGGGGGAATATGAACATTTAAAACTCCTTTTTCTATCTTTATTCTTTTGGTCTGTGATGTTGGCGCTGCACTACAGTAACATTGGTTGGGGTGGCATGGTGGCACTGTGGTTAGCACTGCTGCCTCACAGTGCCAGGGACCCAGGCTCCATTCCCGGCTTGGTGCATTGTCTGTGCAGAGTCTGCATGTTCTCCCCATGTCTGCATGGGTTTCCTTCATGTGCTCCGCTTTCCCTCCATAGTCCGAAAGAAGTGCTGGTTAGGTGCTTTGGCCATGCTAAATTCTCCCTCAGTGTACCTGAACAGGTGCCGGAGTGTGTAACAACTGGGGGATTATCACAGTAACTTCAATGCAGTGTTTATGTAAGCCTACTTGTGACAATAAAAACTATATTGCTTTGTAAGTCTCTCATACTTCTCGTTGGACATGTTTATTTGGTAGCACAAGCTTTCAGAGCGCTGCCCCTTCATCGAGTAGTGAAGAAGCAGTGCTCCGAAAGCTCATGCTACCAAATAAACCTGTTGGACTTTAACCTGGTGTTGTGAGACTTCTTACTGTGCCCACCCCAGTCCAACGCCGGCATCTCCACATACTTCTTGTTGGTTATGTATCAGCAATTGTGCGCACAGTAACTTTCTGTAGGAACACTAAAGTGTTTTGAAGTGAATTGAAACATTGTCCATCATGGAACATCTAACTTAAATTGACCACCAATCCATCCAGAATTTTCATGTCAACTGCCATTTCTCATTTTCTACCACAATTGGGACGTTGAACCAATGGTGACTCTTCATTGAAATCATTTTTTGTTGTCTTGGATGAAGGATTATCAATGGCATTGCTCGATCCCTTTCACTTCAATCCAGGAAGATTTATTACTGATGGTAAAGACAAAATACTGCGGATGCTGGAATCTGAAACAAAAAGATTCATAACCTATAAGAATATGACCCCAAGTTCCAGTTCTTTCCTGGCTCCATTTATTTTTTTGTCGATTAAAAAAATGTCGAGGGTTAGACTCTGAAATTCATCCATTTTTTCTGGCAGTTGCCCATTCCTGCTTGTTAATGATGGTCATCTTGGCTGCAACCTGACTCCGAAAAATGTTCTTTCACTTCTTGGTCCTGTGACAACAATCATTCTCTTGTACGTGGGTGCCTGTGGTTCCACCAGTAATAATGACAGAGTGATGGCCATCAAAAATACCCTGATGAATCACCGTCCAAGTGTTTTTAGCCACTCACCCCTGGAACACATTGAAAAATTGCCTGCTCAGACTCTCATCTCCCAGGACAAAGCAGCTGAGGTAAATAAATTAAACTGATGTTGTATGATATATCCTAGATCGGGCGTGTATTTAAAATGAGAAATCGCAGACATTTAACATGCTTCCAAAATTACATTATCTCCTGTCCTGAGACTTTCTAGAATGGTGTTGAAATCCATAAGAAAAATATAAATTGTTATTATCCTGTTTTCGTTATTCTAATGATTTCACCCTGGACATTTTTCTTGTTCAGTTTGATTGCTGACAACATTGTTCCTAGCTTAGTCCAAATCCACAGAGATGACCGGCTGAATATTTCTAACGATGTGTAATTGACCTGAAATTGACAAGCAAGTCGATGCAGAAAGAATGCTGCATTCTTAAAAAGAATAAAATAGGTGTATTTTGTTATAATAACTGACATTCTACATAACTGTGGTGTTACATCAACTGGGGCAGTGTTAAACAAACTACATGCCTTAATATGGAGCTGTTGGTGATAGAGGCGCAGATATTGTTACCTCTGGCAAATTGAAATATATTTATTTCAAATGACCTACCATTTTTAGTAAGGATCGGATGCAAATCAGCCAAGTGCACCTGTTACTTCACTGTTTTTAATCTTGATTGAGCTGATCGAACGCGAGCTGTGGAAGTCCATATACCCACAGTGCCATCCTGTCTAACGTGTGATATAGAGACATATGTGTCGCTCCTATTGTGTTTGTTGCTTTCTGGACCAGCTGCCCCAAGGGCTAGCAGCAAAATTATTTTTACAAGGTTAAAAACTAAAAGCTGTTCAAAAATGACACTCTATGTGAGAAGTACAGAAGATTAACAGTCCGTTAAAGTAATATTAAAGCAAAATACTGCAGATGCTGGAATCCAAAACAAAAGCAGAGAATGCTGGAAAATCTCAGCAGGCCTGACCGCATCTGCGGAGAGAAGTAGAGCCAATGTTTCGAGTCAGGGTGACCCTTCGCCAGAACTCGTTAAAATAATAGTTCGGGAGAGGGCCTTAATGGGTAAATGGAATTCCTGTCATGTGACAGAAATGCAGACCAATAGGTTGCAGGGTTGATCTTTGGTCGGTCACAACTACACTCATATCATCCACAAGGGGCGGCATGGTGGCACAGTGGTTAGCACTATTTCCTCACAGCGCCAGTGACCCAGGTTCGATTCTCGCCTCGGGTGACTGTCTGTGTGGAGTCTGCACGTTCTCCCCATGTCTGCATGGGTTTCCTCCGGGTGCTCCTGATGCCTCCCACAGTTCAAAGATGTGTAGGTTAGGTGGATTGGCCATGGTAGATGCATGGTATTATGGGGGGGGGGGGGGGGAGGGGGGGGGGAGGGGGGGGGCCCCGGTAAGATGCTCTTTCAGAGAGTTGGTGCAGACTCAATGGGCTGAATGATCTCCTACTACACTGTAGGGACTCTAGTTAGGCTAGGCAGCTGGATTAGGATGGGGAAATCAGCCAGGGTTTCCAGTATCAAGTTCCTATAAATCGATTGCAGACAGCGGAGGTCTCAGCTGTGATGCTCTTAACCCTCAAATAAAAATCAAACTAATGATATTGGACAGATTCTGTAAAGTTGATAGTGTAAAGGTAAGCACCATAAACCTTAGCCACATCTGACAAAACTGCAAAATATCACAAAATATGGAAAATGGGAATACCTTAACAGTTCCTTTTATTTACAAAGATTCTGACTGGAGACATGTATAGAAAGATGTATTTATATAGCACTTCACAGCCAATGAAGTATAGAATCATAGAATCACAGAATCCTTACAGTGCAGAAGGAAGCCATTTGGTCCATCGAGTCTGCACCAACAACAATCCCACCCAGGCCCTATCCCCATAATCCCAGGTATTTACCCTACTAATCCCCCCGACACTAAGGGGCAATTTAGCATGGCCAATCCACCATACCTGCACATTTTTGGACTGTGGGAGGAAAGCGGAGCACCCGGAGGAAACCCACGCAGACATGGGGAGAACGTAGGCAGTCTCCCAAGGTTGGAATCAAACTCAGGTCCCTGGATCTGTAAGGCAACAGAATTTTTGAAGTGTAATCATTGTTGCAAGAAAATAATGTAGGCAGCAAATTTCTGCGCAGCAACGGCCCACAAGCAGTAATGAGAGATAACATCAGATAATCATTTAAGAACAAAGAACAAAGAACAAAGAAAAGTACAGCACAGGAACAGGCCCTTCGGCCCTCCAAGCCTATGCTGATCATGATGCTCTAACTAAACTAAAGGAAAATCCTTCTGCCCTTACTCAGTCCATATTCCCCTATTCCCTCCCTATTCATGTACCCATCCAGATGCCTCTTAAATGTTACTAATGGGCCTGCTTCCACCACCTCCTCTGGCAGCGCATTCCAGGCATCCACCACTCTCTATGTGAAAAACTTCCTCTGCACATCTACCTTAAGCTCTTCCCCCTCTCACCTTGAACCTGCGCCCCCTTGTAATTGACACTTCCACCCTTGGAAAGAACCTCTGACTATCCATCCTGTCTATGCCTCTAATAATTTTGTAAACCTCTCTCAGGTCTCCCCTCAGGTCTCCATCTTTCCAGCGAAAACAATCACCTTATCTAGGAGCTATATTGGTGAAGCCTTCACAGTCATTGCCTCAAAATCTTGGAACTCCCTTCCTAACAGCACTGTGGGTGCACCTACGCCATATGACTGCAGCTGTTCAAGAAAGCAGCTCACCAGCATCCCCTCAAGGGCAATTAGAGATGAAGAACAAAAGCTGGCCCTGTCAGCAATGCTAACATCCCATAAAATAATTTTTAAAAATGAATACTGTGAATAGTAAATGCAGATCATCAGAATGACTTGACTTCCTTCAAGATAGGTTGGGAATCATAGAATCATAGAATCCTACAGTGCAAGAGGAGGCCATTCGGCCCATCGAGTCTGCACTGACAACAATCCCACCAGTTCCTATCCCCATAACCCAATGCATTTACCCAGCTAGTCCCTCTGACACTAAGGGGCAATTTAACATGGCCAATCCACCTAACATGCACATCCTTGGACAAGCAAAAATGCTTCTGATTATCACAATCATTTTCTAAATTATAGTCGAGGAAAATCCAATTGATTTTTATCTCACATTTTATATTTAAAATAATCCGCAATATCGAGCTGATTGTATGCCTTGTCTTCGCAGTCAGTGAGTTGAAAGCCATGAGGAACAATGATGTAAGATTAGAGGATATTTGTAAATTTTCTTCTACAAACTAGTCTGCTGAAATATAACCCTAAATGCCAGAACTTTTAAGATATAATTCACCGAGAAGCAACCTTTTTAAATTGGTCACAAATGGCAATTAATTGCTGCGTAACAGAGCTCTTGTAAATGTAGTTCTGACTATCTTTGAGGAATAAAAAGCTTTGAGGTCTAATAATTACACATATTAGCTCCTGTGCTAAAGATAGAGAACAGATGCCTGTCCTTTGGATAAGTATCTGCTTCTGTATTGGGCATTTTAGCTCCCAAAATCCCGGGTTCCCAGGACCCGGGACACGGGTGCGATTCCCGGAGTTTGCACATTCTCCCTGTGTCAGTATGGGTTTCCTCCAGTTTCCTCCTTCAGTCTGAAAGACGTGCTGGTTAGGTGCATTGGCCATGCTAAATTCTCCCTCAGTGTACCCGAACAGACGCTGGAGTGTGGCGACTAGGGGATTTTCACAGTAACTTCATTGCAGTGTTAATGTACTTGTGACTAATAAATAAACTTGACTTTTACTTGAAACCATCTAATGCGATGACCATAATCGCATGATGAAGGAGTTTGCACTCGTTGTATTTGATTATAATGCTTGCAATAGTTCTTTGTTCAACTATAATGACAAGATAGTTTCCAGCAATCCATAACACAGTGAAAGTGTGTGACCCCCTGAATATTAAACCAAAATAATTCTTCACCTCTACGGAACACACCAATAAATATCACTTAAAGTCTTATAAGATTCTGCCCATTTATGTGAATCCTTGGGTGGGATTTTCTGGCCACACTTGCCTTGAAGCTGAAAATCCTACCTGAGGTCAATGGATCTTTCCATGCTCTGTCCCTCGCCGACTCCGATTCCCATGGCGGATGGAACGGGAAAATTTAAGTTTGTCTGTTCTGAACTCCTTTTAAAATTTACTCTGTATATTCTCTTCATATCAAAAAATATCTCACCACGCATTTTCCCACATTACACTTCTTACATTTTCTGTCTGCACAATTTATTTTTGTCTTTCTGAATTCATCCTTCTGGTGATTTATTGTGATCTTTTTCAGTGATTTTGGAACGATTCAAATGGACTATATTTTAAATACTTTGTTTGGCATCAGAACTTGTTGTGTTAAAAAGAGAGAAACTTCCACAATCACATTTTCATACACGCTGTGCTTAATGTGCACAATTAATGGCTTGTTGGCCTCAAAATATAAGTTTAGTAATTGCAGTAAGTAAAAGAGTGGCTTATAGAAGGAAGAGGTGATTTATAAAACTTTCTCTCATGCCAATTTTTGTTTATTTCACATTTTGGCATGTGCGATCGGTGCAGAATTTCCCAGAATGGCACAATTGGTGACATGTGCCATCACTCATACATGCACGTGAATCCTTACCCCCAAGTAATTTCAACAAGCCATAGTACTGGATTGCCATTCTCAGAAGTGACACTGCCAATGACAGGCCTTGGAAACCTATTACTATAAAAGCTTGTTGAGTTACAACATTTCAAGCCTTCTCACCTGGATCTATACACTCTTCCTGAGGAATAAGTCACAGATGGTGTTGTGACCACTGCGAATGTTAATTGCTGAGCGAACCTAATCCCAGCTTAAACTTGGCTTAACCTTTATTTTGTATTCTGAAAATGATCTCAGCAGCAAGAAGTCCACTCTCGGGATTTTGAAAATATTAGAAATAAAAGATTTATTAACAAAAAGAAAAGAAAACTTAAGCACACAAGATTACAGTTACACAGGGTTGAATCTTTCAGTCCCACCTGTCCTGAAACCAGAAATTCCCAATTGATATCAATAGGCCTTTCAATGACCCATCAAATTGTCTGTCCCACTCAAAAACTGAAATATTTACCCCACAGTTAAAACAGGCAAACCATTTCCCCCAGAAGACTCCCAACTAGGTCAGACCCACAAGTAAACACCTTCCAAGCAACACTCCCTTATAGATGTTTATCTGTAAAAATCCAGTAATATTACCCAAAGCAGAGTCACTATGGCTTTAATAAGGTACACCACATGACCTCTCAAACTCCCTTCCTCTGTGCTTTGGAAATCCAAGGGACATTCAGCAACAAGACTGCTTTTGGCACCACAAGACTTTGCTGGCTTGACTGGATGGCTGATTGAAACTGCACCTTCTCCCAGCCCAGAACTGTTTCTGGGAGACCTTCCCCACACAGCCCACACATAAGCTCTTTACAGTAACTCTAAGATACCTTTATCCCGCCCTTCATCGCAGGTTCCATTATTCTGACACCTCTTTTGAACTTAACTTTTCCAAAATATCTTTCATGTTTTGCCTATTGCCCCCACTTCAAATAAAATTGAATAACTTTCTCTTGTTTACTTATGAAACATTTGCAAGATGAAAAAGCCTTTTACTCCACTTTGAAATTGAAGAGCTGGAAATAACACGTCCCTGCGTATCTCCAAATACAAATTTTTGAACCTAGCCCACTGACTTATATAACACTTGATCAGAAAAGTTTCATTACAAATACTTGCATTTAGCACCTTTACCCCTTTTCTGTCTCAATTCTTTCAGACAACCTGTCCCTAATAGCCTTTCCCCAGCTTAACTGAATAATTTACACACATAAAATAACACGATTACATCAGTTCTCACAATGGTGAAATACCAAGAGGAAAATATGCTGTGGTAGCTTTGCTCAGAATATACACCTTTTGTTGGGCATCATAAACAATTTGCAAATTAAGTGGGAAGATCCCCTTCCTGATGATAATGTCAAAGGGTCCTTGAGTGAAGCCTTCATGGCAATGTTTATCAGGAATAATATTCATCAGGCGGAGAGGTTGCCAGGAATGGTGTTTCAGAGGAGCCGAGGTGGCAGTGTGGTGCAATGACATCAAGACCATTGATTATCAGAAGCAATGGTTACCTTGGTAGAGATCCCATGAAAAGCTTGGTTTGGGTTCTGTACATCAATAAAATTGAGAGGATTAAACTTAGCCCTGGATTTTCTCAGGGCCTCATAGAGTTACATGCCACCCCACCGATCCCACCAGTAGATCCCATGGATACTCTCTTTCGCCCTCGGAAAGCAAGTTAACATGTGAACATTGATAGCCCTGTCTCTTTACTCCACAGGTGACACGCAGAAATCTAGTGCAATGCCAAAGGGGGCAGCTAACCCAGGTGGAATGGAAGTTTTCACAGCTCCCTGACTCGTGTACAAATTGTAATGGTAATGTAGTAGAACTGGGATCAGATCTCCACTGGATGACTGGAAGGAATGGTATGAATATTTTAATTTCCTTAACTATGAAAACACATCTGCAGGCCAAGCATCACATCATTAGTTCTCTTGGATGGAGTGCGAAACAGGCTGGGTATGCAGATTAATGAATTTAAATTGTAATGCAAATGGTTTTAAGCTCTTAGAGACTCACCATAAAATATTAAATTCCATATCAACGGCAAGAAAACCCTCCTTGATTAGCACAAGCCTGACGCATTTTAGCAAGAAATAACAGTGACTCTTTTTTTATTCATTCATGGGACATAGGGTGTCGCTGGCTGGCCAGCATTTATTACTCATCTCTCGCTGCCTTTGGAGAGCTGTTGCGAGTCAACCACTTTGCTGTGGCTCTGGATTCCTTCCCTAAAGGACATTAGTGAACCAGATGGGTTTTTCTGATGAATGGCAGTAGTTTCAGGGTCATCAGTAGATTCTTAATTACAGATTTAAAAAAAAATTAAATTCAAGTTCCACCATCTGCTGTGGTGAGATTTGAACCTGGGTCCCCAGAATATTAGCTGAGTTTCTGGAGTAACAGTCTAGTGATAATTCCACAAGGCCATCGCCTCCCCTTTGCCTGAGCAAAGGCTTCTGAAATTGAACTTTGAGTTCATTCTCATGTATCTAGGAGAAGTTGCCATCTATCAAAATAAGCACCTTACCAGAAATGGTCCTCATTTCAGATTCTCTTTAACCTGTCCTCTTTAGATCTATCTGCTTGTGCTAGTTTTAAAAAAAGATGCTTGTTTAGATCGGCTTACAAGTGAAACATTGGTAGAAGTGTTAAAGCTATTGGAATTTGTTAAGTACCAAATTTAATTTGTTCCTCGTACAAGGCTCAAAGTGTGTTAGCTGGAAAAGACAATCATATTTGATGCTACACTATGATCTTTCAGCAATAAATTAAATATTTGACCTATTCAGTGCAACACTGGCTCTGAATGCCACAGGCAATGTAATGTTCGTGTAATGTCCTAACTATGTTACGGATAGTGGGGTTTAACAAAGAGAAGAGAACGTGGTTTGCACACATGTAGGTTCAACTAACAACAACAGATTTATTTCAGCAGCTCTTTCTTGTATAACATATAAACTGAAAGCCTGTGGCAACACCCTGATGACATCACCATCAAATCATGCAATCAGCCTTTAAAGCAACCTAGATCATAGAATCCCTACAGTACAGAAAGAGGCCATTTGGCTCATCGAGTCTGCACCGACCACAATCCCACCCAGGCCCTACCCCCATATCCCTATATATTTACCCGCTAATCCCTCTAACCAATGCATCTCAGGATACTAAGGGGCAATTTAGCATGGTCAATCAACCTAACTTGCACATCTTTGGACTGTGGAAGGGAACTGGAGCACCCGGAGGAAACCCACGCAGGCATGAGGACAATGTGCAAACTCCACACAGACAGTGACCCAAGCCAGGAATCGAACCCAGGTTCCTGGAGCTGTGAAGCAGCAGTGCTAACCACTGTGCTACCGTGCCGCCCACTGCCAACCTGCAACCCTTTTAAATATTTGCAACCTGCGAATGTGCCTCTTGTAGAATGATTTGTTTTATAAATTCCACTAAAGCATGCTAGTCACAGATTAATCAGCTATTTAATCAGCAGCTAACGTTATACTTCTTTGCAATTATGAAAACAATTCTTCAATTGCAACTTTGAAACATGCAAGGAGATGGAACTAATTATTCCGAGTTAGATGGGACCCACCTGTTTGTTACAAAGTGCTGCTCTTATGTGAAGGAGCTGTATATTTTTCACATCAAAAATCTCTCATGAGGATCAAAGGCAAAGTTTCTATTAACACCTGATGCCTGATTACGTGAGAAGACTGTGGATCAGAAAGAGACCCTACATCCGTGACAAGGATTTTAAACATAATAACCACAATATTTACGTGTCTAATTGTCATTAATTGATAATTGCTGGTTCACATTAGGGCAATGGGATACTCGTCTATATTTTTAACTCAACTCCTCGAAAACGGCATTGCAGGCGAAATGACGATGGAAAGTGCAAATGGGATTCTGGAGTTCAAATATAAAGATATTGAATACAAAATCAGCGAGGTGGTGAGAAACTGGGACAGAACATGGTTGGGGGAGTCATGATTGCAATTCTAGGCATTGCAGAAAGTGTATTAAAGCCTCAGAAAATCAGTGATAATGATGACCTTGGATGATACTGGGGAGGAGGGAAGAAATGACTGACATGACAATTGAATACACCAGACTGTATTGACCGGACCAGCGGTTAAGTAATGAGTTCAAAGTTATAAACATTTTCAAAAGGTAAGAAGCAGCTTTCACTAGTTGATGAATTGGTAGCAAAGAGACGAATATATTTTTCATTTATTTATTAGTGTCACAAGTAAGTTTACATTAACACCGCAATGAAGTTACTGTGAAAATCCCCTAGTCGCCACACTCCAGTGCCTGTTCGGGTAATTTAACCACACTTCCTAATATCTTTAATTTTTTTCCTTTTCAGCTGCTTGCCTCATTTCCTCTTAAATGTCATGATTCCTTCAGCTTTAATAGCCAACAGTGGTAAAGGATTCATATTCCAATAAAACACTGTGAAAAAAAGATAGTCCTCCAACTTTCCTCTTCTTGTTCCTAATATTACTCCTATATTACTGAGGTGATTCATTTTGGTAGGACTAATTTAAATGTGGATTACAGGGTCAAAGGTAGGGTTCTGAAGACTGTGGAGGAACAGAGAGATCTTGGGGTTCATATCCACAGATCTCTAAAGGTTGCCACTCAAGTGGCTGTGAAGAAGGCCTATAGTGTGTTAGCTTTGATTAACAGGGGGTTGGAGTTTAAGAGCCGTGGGGTTATGCTGCAACTGTACAGGACCTTGGTGAGACCACATTTGGAATATTGTGTGCAGTTCTGGTCACCTCACTATAAGAAGGATGTGGAAGCGCTGGAAAGAGTGCAGAGGAGATTTACCAGGATGCTGCCTGGTTTGGAGGGTAGGTCTTATGAGGAAAGGTTGAGGGAGCTAGGGCTGTTCTCTCTGGAGCGGAGGAGGCTGAGGGGAGACTTAATAGAGGTTTATAAAATGATGAAGGGGATAGATAGAGTGAACGTTCAAAGACTATTTCCTCGGGTGGATGGAGCTATTACAAGGGGGCATAACTATAGGGTTCATGGTGGGAGATACGGGAAGGATATCAGAGGTAGGTTCTTTACGCAGAGAGTGGTTGGGGTGTGGAATGGACTGCCTGCAGTGATAGTGGAGTCAGACACTTTAGGAACATTTAAGCGGTTATTGGATAGGCACATGGAGCACACCTGGATGATAGGGAGTGGGATAGCTTGATCTTGATTTCAGATAAAGCTCGGCACAACATCGTGGGCCGAAGGGCCTGTTCTGTGCTGTACTGTTCTATGTTCTATTACTGTGGTATGGCATAGTGGCACAGTGGTCAGCACTGATGCCTCACAGCGCCAGGGACCCGGGTTCAATTCCCAGCTTGGGGCACTGTCTGTGTGGAGTTTGCACATTCTCCCCATGTCTGCGTAGATTTCCTCTGGGTTTTCCAGTTTCCTCCCAAAGTCCAAAAGATTTGCTGGTTTGGTGCATTGGCCATGTTAAATTCTCCCTCAGTGTACCTGAACAGGTGCAAGAGTGTGGCGACCAGAGGATTTTCACAGTAACTCCCTTGCAATGTTAATGTAAGCCTACTTGTGACACTGATAAATAAACTGAAACTTAAACACATGCATGAAGGACCAAATCTATTTTCCCATTATTCTATTCTGTAGGAGTGTCATATATTTAAATGGGTGCATGGTTGCTGTAAGAGCTGATCAATGATTTGATGATGATGTCATTAGGGTGCTTCACAGGCTGATATTTAGTTTCAGTTTGTCTTCTGTTCAGGCAAAAATTCCTTCAATAAATCTGTTGTGTGTTAGCTTGAATCTACATGTGCAAATCACATTTTTTCTTTCTGTTTAAAATCCAAACCCCTTTCATAATTATGAGGAGTTTGTTTTCTGCAGACAAATTTATGAGTCGTCCATAAAGCAGAAACTTCATGTCATTAAAACTTGCATCAGCAGCATTTGAAATCGGGGTTGATTTAATCCAGGAAAATAGAATTGTCCCCAGAAAATGGAGACGGAACAATTTCACATTTTGAAACTGCCAATGTTCTTTCATCTCAAAGTCACACAGCCAGCACATGAATAGATATTATTAGATAAATGGGATATGAATCTTTGGTTTATTTAGCATGGGCACCTAAGGAGGTGCGACATGAGAGCAGAGCACTCACATTTGTATCTCTGGTTTTACATAGTTGATCCCTTAAAATTAGATTCTTAACGGATGCCAATCTTAGAATGTTGAGGTTTCACACTAACTTTGAAAGGTTTTTTGCTTTAAAGTAATATTCAAGTACTAGATTGGGGTCTTTAACCAGAAAATTAAAAAATGCACTGTCTCCCCACGGGACAATAAGAAAATAAGTTGCTGAAAGACTTTGCATATTAGTGCAATATACTTCCCAGGTTCCTTCATATATTGTTACCAAAGAAACAAGTTATTAAACAACAACATTATGAATTCCAATATTCCCTTGTTAGGAATCAGAATTAGTTTTAAGGAAGATATATTTGAAGTTGTGAGTGCTAGGAACATGATATAGCTTCAAGTTTAATTTATATTGTTTTATTTGCATGTTAACAAAGGTGAAACTTCAGTTTGGTTTCATTCTGGAGTTTTTTTCTCGATGGAGCTGGGAGTCTCCAGACGCTGTTTGTATGCAAGCATTTTAAATGAGATTTTATAACTCTCGATGCGAAGAGATGGGTTACCAAGGATTTAATAGTTTAGGAAGTGAAAACAAACACAAAAAATAGAAAAAAATGGTGCTGTTGCCAAGCAACAAAGCGATTAAAGTGCAGAATTCCCCCCCGCCCACTGCCCCGGGATGCTTTATGGTGGTGAAGGCAGCCTGCCATTGGCCGGCAGCTGGATCTTCCGGTCCTGCCATTATCAACAGGGTTCCCAATTGTTCGTCCCCTACACTGCTGGGCAATCCATGGCGGGGGTTCTGTGTTGGTGGGACAGATTAATTCCACTGGCAGAAACAGCCAGAATATCCTGCCCAGAGACAGGGGCAGACATGAAAAGCAGTTTTGGTTTCAATTAGAATGAATAGACCATAGAGTGGAAAAGTCTAAGACAGTCTCTAGCTGAAAATGACGCCATTCTGCAGAACACTTGAGTTTAAATAACTCACTTGTATTACTCTAAAGTTCAAATGAAAGTGAACTTAGACTGAGCTTTCTGGATCTCAAGGGAGATAATCATTGTGGAAGGACTTTGAGTGAATGCTTAGGAGTCTACTGGAAGATAAATTTCTTTGCAACAGAACCAACTCTACCCTTGATCTGGAAATAGTGATATCTCTTCACTGGAGTGTTGGGTCTGTGAGGTATAGCTGGGATAAAAGGGATAATGTGTGTTTTTGAATCATTTTTTTCTTTGTGCCTGTTTTGAAATCTTCCTGAACTTTTCATTATCCAGTATAATACAGTTAATGTTTCTTGTTTAATTAATGTTTTATATTTGTTAGGATCCTGGACCAGGATTCCAAAGGCAAATCAAAAAGACAGACTAGAGCCCAACAACTTTTCTATTTTGACATCAATGTGAGGAAAGGATGCTTCACTTCAGGAGTAATTCACTGACAAATTAGGGATCTCTTTTTATTTATCAAAACAAGCTTTATCATAACACAGTTTAAGTATAACTCCAACAAAATGAAACAGTTTAACTCTTAACAGTTGAACAATCTTTAAACATGAAAAGAAGCAACTCCAATTTTTAATTTATCATTATTTCAGTTCCAATTAAGCAACATTTCTCTTACAGACTTAAAACACACTTTAAATATAGTTAGCAATCCCAGACATACTTGCTTTAAATTGGTTAAAAGCCTTGAAGCCTTCAGAGAGATTTTGCAGAGAGAGACTGCAGAGAGAAAGAGAGAGAGAGAGAGTATTCTTTAAAAATCTCCAGTCAGCAACTACCTTTTTAAAATCAAAAATGAAGGAGAAACCTGTTTCCTTGCTATAAGCCTAGCTCCTCCCATTAACTTAGTGTTGCACGACTCTGTACACCCAAACTCGCCCTCCATTAAAAAAAACACCTCGGGGGTCTTTTTCTTTTGTAAACAGGGGTACATTAATCCTTCTGCTAAATATACACGCAAGGCGAAAATGAGTAATCATTGTGCTTTCCAGCATCTGCAGTATTCCTTTCAGACACACCAACTCCCTGTAACAAAACATTGAATCTTATAGCAATCCCCCTTAAACATCAAATATATTAAGAGCACAGTATCATCACATATTTTTGTTAAAAAGTCAACAGCAGGCTCCTGTGAATCTGTTCAGTAAATGGTTTTAAAAATAATATTATCTGTCAAGCCAGGTTCCATTCTGGATCTGACTTAGAATCCCATAGAATCCCGACAGTGTCAAAAGAGGCCATTTGACTCATTGACTCTGCATCAACCCTCCGAAATAGACCTCTACCTAGGCTCACTCCCCTGCCTTATCCCCATAACCCTGCACATTGATCATGGCTAATCCATCTAAAACACACATCTTTGGACACTAAGGAGCAATTTAGCATGGCTAATCCACCCAACCCACACATCTTTGATCTGTGGGAGGAAACCGGAGCACCTGGAGGAAAACCACGCAGATATGGGGAGAATGTGCCAACTCCACACGGACAGTCACCCAAGACCAGAATTGAACCCGGGCCCCTGGCGCTGTGAGGCAGCAGTGCTAATCACTGTGCCATCATGCCGCCATATTTGTGATCAGCTGGTATCATAGCACCCTCAACAATAAAATGACACCTACTGCATGAGCAAACAAACTAATGAAACTGCCTTCTTGAAGGCTGGGCAGAGCAAGAAGTCTCACAACACCAGGTTAAAGTCCAACAGGTTTATTTGCTATCACGAGCTTTTGGAGCACTGCTCCTATCACTTGATGAAGGAGCAGCGCTCCGAAAGCTCCTGATACCAAATAAACCTTTGGGTTAACCTGACTTCTTACTGTGCCCACCTTAGTCCAATGCTGGCATCTCCACTCCCTAAAGGCTGAGAAGGACATTGGCCTTCAGAGAACAAGGTTACCTGTTTGGCAGCAACTCTTCATCACCCCAAGCCAAATGAATCCAGTGAACCCCAAACAACATAACAAAGAACTGTAACAGGATACACTTCAAATACTTCACTCTGAAGAATCAGCTTAAAGTGGGACAAAGGCTTTTCTGGTTTTAAAATTACTCTCAAATTGTTTTCAACTTACGTGGACGGAAAAAATTGCAATCAAAGGCAGATGTTTGATATACTTTAATGATGTATTTTTTATGAAGAAGGTTTTTAATAGCATGAAAATAATCCAATATCATCAGTCAAATATGTAACAGTTAGATATGCATACATGGCATGACCCAGGATGCTCCTGCTCCTTATTGCAAGGAAACTAAGATACACAGAATCATTTCTACCACTCTTAACGAGATCGGAAAGTCCAGGATAAGTATTTTTCTTGGAAAACTGTTTTTTTAAATCATTTTTAAACATTTGTTACAATTTTTAAAATGTGAGTCCCCTGCCTCAACAGATGTCTACCATTTTGGGTTTCTTTCCCACTAGGGTGACATCAGTGCTGGGGAAGAACTGTCTTCATCCATTGATTTTAATGTTCTTTTGATTTTTTGATTTGATTTGGTTTATTATTGTCACATCTACAGTGTAAATTATTGTTTCTTACGCGCTATGCAGTCAAAGCACATCGATCATAGAGAAGGTAAGAAGAAAGTGTAGAATGTAATGTTACAGTCATAGCTAGGGTGCAGAGAAAGATCAACTTAGTGCGAGGTAGGTCCATTCAAAAGTCTGATGGCAGCAGGGAAGAAGCTGTTCTTGAGTCGGTTGGTATGTGTCCTCAGAATTGTGTATCTTTTTCCCAATGGAAGAAGGTGGAAGAGAGTATGTCTGGGGTGCGTGGGGTCCTTGATTATGCTGGCTGCTTTTCCGAGGCAGTGGGAAGTGTAGGCAGTGTCAATGGATGGGAGGCTGGTTTGTGTGATGGACTGGGCTTCGTTCACAATCCTTTGTAGTTTCTTGCGGTTTTGGATAGAGTGGGAGCCATACCAAACTGTGATACAGCCAGAAAGAATGCACTCTATGGAGCATCTGTAAAAGTTGGTGAGAGTCGTAGTGGACATACCAAATTTCCTTAGTCTCCTGAGAAAGTACAGGCGTTGCTGGGCTTTCTTGACTGTAGTGTCAGCATGGCGGGACCAGGACAGGTTGTTGGTAATCTGGACACCTAAAAACTTAAAGCTCTCGACCATTTCAACTTCATCTGGTCTAGCAGTTAATTTCAAGCTATCTGACCATGTGAGAGCATATTTTGTTAGTGTCACAAGTAGGCTTACATTAATATTGCAGTGAAGTTACTGTGAAAATCCCCTAGTCGCCACACTCCGGCACCTGTTCGGGTACACGGAGGGAGAATTTAGCACGGCCAATGCACCTAAACAACACATCTTTCGGACTGTGGGAGGAAACCGGAGCACTCGGAGGAAACACACACTGACATGGGGAGAACGTGAAGACTCCGCACAAACGATGACCTGAGGCCGGAACTGAACCCGGGTCCCTGGTGCTGTGAGGCAGAATGCTACTTGATTGGCTGGTTACATTATATACTCCTTATGGTACGTTTTCCCTTTTAAGGTTGTGTGGTGAACCATAGATGGTTACCACTATGGGTACTGAACCATAGATGGTTATCATTATGGGTACTTGTACATATGTTACTCTTGTTACTGTTGGGGTTAGGGTTGGGGTGTTCCACCTGTTGGTATTGTTCTGTGGTACACTCTGGTTGGCTCCGCCTTCCTATAGGAGTATAAAGGTCACTGCACTTCCTAGTGACCCTTTAGTCTGGGATTGTATTGTTAAACAGTATGCTCCATTCTTGTTACTAATAAAAGCCTTTATTTCCCGGGTACGATCCAGCCTCCCGAGTGAATTAATCGCGCATCAATTTTATTAGCAATAAATTTTGTTTGAAGAAAAATAAAACCATGGAGCAAATGTTAAAACCTGATCGGCTTACCTTAGATCCGCGTGCCGCTGGAGCGTCGAACACTTTCGACCATTGGTTGAAGTGTTTCCTGGATTATATCGACGCCTCAACAGCAGTCCAAAACGACACCGACAGATTGCGGGTCCTCCACGCCAGGGTAAGCGACACTGTGTATGCAACAATCCGTGATTCCTAAGACCACAAAGGGGCCATCAAACTACTTAAGAAGCTGTACAATAAACCGCCAAACGAGATTCATGTTCGGCACCTACTAGCCACTCGACGGCGGCAGCCCGGCGAAACGACGGGACAGTACCTGCGCGAACTTCAGCAGCTAGCCAGAGCCTGCAATTGCAAGCCAGTGTCGGCTACTCAATACACTAACGATCTGATCCGAGATGCGTTCGTGGCGGGAATCGGCTCATCCTATATTCGCCTGCGGCTGCTAGAGCAAGGTAACTTGGACCTAGCTAAGACGGTGGAATTGGCTGATGCGATGGAAACGGCCTCCAGAAGTCTTGAAACTTACCCCACGGACCACGTGGGAACATCGTGGCAAGTACAGCCACCGACTCAATTCTACCCAGCGGCTCCTAGGAACTGCGCGATCGTGCTTTCAACCTCGGACCTGACGGCGGCGGCAGCTCCAGGAGGCCCACGGTGCTATTTCTGTGGATTGGCGAAGCACCCTCGTCAGCGATGTCTGGCCAGAACGGTATTTTGCTCCGCGTGTGGGAAGAAAGGGCACTATGCTAAAGTGTGCCGAGCGAAACCACCTTCGAAGCCAAGCAGTGCTGCGTGTGACTCTCCAGGATCTGTCTCCTCGTCTCCGGCTTCGTCGAGGTCTTCAACCACGTGCAATTCACGAGCACTGCCATTCCTGAGGACGACGACGCAAGACATGTGCGACCTACGAGTGCCGCCACTTTCAATGCCATCGACCACGTGCGATCCATGGGCGCAGCCATTTTGGTCGACACCGACCGCAGACGACCAGCAGGGGTCATCATCATTGACCATCTCAGCTGCCTGCAGTTGCACTCAAGATTCAACGGTGGCGTCAATAATTCTGGACCAGGCCAAGCCTCACAGACTCGACAAGTCCATGATGGACATAGAGGTAAATGGACGCCTGATACATTGTCTGTTTGACAGCGGGAGCACGGAGAGTTTCATTCATCCTGACACCGTGAAACGGTGTGGTCTCCGAGTAGAAATCATAGAAACCCTACAGTACAGAAAGAGGCCATTCGGCCCATCGAGTCTGCACCGACCACAATCCCACCCAGGCCCTACCCCCATATCCCTACATATTTACCCTCTAATCTACGCATCTCAGGACACTAAGGGAAATTTTTAGCATGGCCAATCAACCTAACCCACACATTTTTGGACTGTGGGAGGAAACCGGAGCACCCGGAGGAAACCCACGCAGACACGAGGAAAATGTGCAAACTCCACACAGACAGTGACCCAAGCCAGGAATCGAACCCAGGTCCCTGGAGCTGTGAAGCAGCAGTGCTAACCACTGTGCTACCGTGCCGCTACCGTACCGTGCCGAGTACAGACTGTCAGACAGACAATTTCTATGGCGTCGAGGTCCTGATCTGTTCCCGTTCTTGGGAGCTGCGTGGTCAACCTAACGGTGCGGGGCACAGTTTATGAGAACTTCAGGGTCCTCGTGTTACCGCACCTTTGCGCTCCGGTACTCCTGGGACTAGACTTTATGGTCCACCTGAGGAGTGTGACCCTGCAGTACGATGGGCCACTCCCTCCACTTTCAGTGGGAGAACAGCAGCCTCCAAATTGCCCAGCGCGCTCCACGTGCAGTCTCTCGACACTCAGAATCACCCCGCCGTCTTTATTTGAAAATCTCGTGCCAGGCTGCAAGCCCATCGCAACTAAGAGCAGGCGTTACAGCGCTGAGGATCGGATCTTTATTCGATCTGAGGTTCAGCGGCTCCTCAGGAAAGGGATCATTCAACCTCGCATGGAGAGCACAAGTCGTGGTGGAGACAAGCCCCGGATGGTCATAGACTATAGTCAGACCATTAATAGGTACACGCAGCTGGACACGTACCCTCTCCCGCGCATATCTGACATGGTCAATCAGCTTGCGCAGTACCGGGTGTTCTCCACCATCGACTGGAAGTAAGCCTATCACCAGCTCCCCATTCGCCCAGAGGACCGAAAATATACGGCCTTTGAGGCGGATGGTCGTCTCTACCACTTCTTAAGGGTCCTCTTTGGCGTCACTAATGGGGTCTCGGTCTTCCAGCGTGCAATGGACCGAATGGTGGACCAAAACGGGCTACGGGCTACCTTCCCGTACCTGGACAGCGTCACTATCTGCGGCCATGACCAGCAGGACCACGATGCCAACCTCCTGAAGTTTTTACGCACTGCGTCTCGCCTGAATCTGACCTATAACAGGGAGAAGTGTGTATTCAGCAAGCGCCGCCTAGCTATTCTCGGATACGTGGTGGAAAACGGGGTCCTCGGCCCTGATCCAGACCATATGCGTCCCCTCCTTGAACTTCCCCTACCCACTAGTAGCGTCAAAGCACTGAGAAGATGCTTAGGCTTCTTTTCGTATTACGCACAGTGGGTTCCCAATTATGCGGACAAAGCCCGTCCGCTCATAAAGTCTACCTCTTTTCCCCTGGCAGCAGAGGCTCGCTTAGCCTTTGAAGGGATAAAAGCTGACATCGCGAAAGCCACGATGCACGCTGTCGATGAGTCCATCCCCTTCCAGGTGGAGAGTGATGCATCTGATTTCGCCCTGGCCACCACACTTAACCAGGCGGGCAAGCCCGTCGCCTTTTTCTCTCGCACCCTCCAAGGCCCTGAAATTCGGCACTCCGCTGTGGAAAAAGAGGCTCAGGCCATTGTGGAGGCCGGCTGGCATTGGCGCCATTACTTGGCTGGAAAACGATTCACCCTGCTCACGGACCAGCGGTCCGTGGCATTCATGTTCAACAACACGTTAAGGGGTAAGATCAAAAATGATAAAATCTTGAGGTGGAGAATCGAACTCTCCACCTACAACTATGATATCATGTACCGTCCGGGGAAGCTCAATGAGCCCTCAGATGCCCTATCGCGTGGAACATGTGCCAGTGTGCAGGAGGACCGGCTACAGGCCCTCCACAATGATCTCTGCCATCCGGGGATCACTCGGCTCTTCCATTTTGTAAAGGCCCGGAATCTGCCCTGCTCCGTAGAGGATGTCAGGTCGATAACTCGAAGCTGCCAGGTATGTGCTGAATGCAAGCCGCACTTCTACTGACCTGACAGGGCACACCTCATTAAGGCCACTCGCCCTTTTGAACGACTGAGTGTTGATTTCAAGGGCCCCCTTCCTTCGACAGATCGGAATGTGTACTTCCTCAACGTGGTTGACGAGTACTCCCGATTCCCTTTTGCCATTCCCTGTTCAGACATGTCCGCTGCCACGGTTATCAAAGCCTTGCAGGATCTTTTCACCCTGTTCGGTTACCCCAGTTATATCCACAGTGATTGGGGTTCGTCGTTTATGAGCGACGACTTGAGGCAATACCTGCTCTCTAAAGGGATTGCCTCAAGTAGGACTACGAGTTACAACCCCAGGGGTAACGGGCAGGTCGAAAGAGAAAACGCTACAGTCTGGAAGGCTGTCTTACTGGCGTTGAGGTCTAGGGGTCTTCCAGTCTCCCGTTGGCAAGAGGTACTTTCTGATGCGCTCCATTCAATCCGGTCCCTCCTGTGTACGGCAACCAACGCTACCCCACATGAGCGGATGTTTACCTTCCCTAGGAGGTCTTCCTCTGGGACCTCACTGCTGTCTTGGTTGACGTACTCAGGACCTGTCCTCCTGCGGCGCAATGTTAGGACCCGCAAGTCCGACCCTTTGGTTGAACAGGTCCATCTCCTCCACGCCAACCGTCAATATGCCTATGTAGCATATCCTGACGGGCGAGAGGACACGGTCTCTATCAGAGATCTGGCGCCTGCAGGGGACATGGAAACCCCTGTCGCTCCCGCACCCCTGGTTAGGGACCCCTTGCCCTTTATCTCCCCTCCTGACACGGCGCGGGCAGTATCGGGACCACCACTTAATCCTCTTACTCCCGTGTACAGCTTGCCTGAGTCCAGGAGATTGTCGCCACCTCGGGGCTTGCCTGAGTCCAGGAGATTGTCGCCACCTCGAGGTCCACCCGTCCGTGAGGAACTGGAGGAGTCACTGGACACTGCCTTGGAGAGAGGGTCATCATGGTCACCAGAACCGGCGCTACCGCCAGTGTTGAGGAGGTCGCAGAGACGGTGCGGCCCTCCGATACGACTGAACTTGTGAATATATGGACAGTTCGTACTGTTTTTGCCCCACCGGCCTTTGTTTTTAAAGGGGGTGAATGTGGTGAACCATAGATGGTTACCACTATGGGTACTGAACCATAGATGGTTATCACTATGGGTACTTGTACATATGTTACTGTTGTCACTGTTGGGGTTAGGGTTGGGGTGTTCCACCTGTTGGTATTGTTCTGTGGTACACTCCGGTTGGCTCCGCCTTCCTATAGTAGTATAAAGGTCACTGCACTTCCTAGTGACCCTTTAGTCTGGGATTGTATTGTTAAGCAGTATGCTCCATTCTTATTGCCAATAAAAGCCTTTATTTCCCGGGTACGATCCAGCCTCCCGAGTGAATTAATCGCGCATCAGGTTGCATTTGCCGTTTGAAACTTGGATAACCCACACATTCGTGGAAACGCGACTGAGTGAACGAGGTGTCAGAAAAAAATAGTTTAAAGGTTAACAAGTTCAAATAACGTGTGTCTCTATATGAGAGCAATCCTCTTGAAGCATTTCCAGAATGAATTAAATTTCTGTGAGGTCTTCATCTTTATCTAATGCTATGGAATAATACATTTAGACTTTCCAGAGATTTGGAAGAGAGCAGCGTATTTGTGTCTGTCAGCCACGATCTGAATAAGCGTCTGACTTCAACATGGGTTTATCTGTATTAAATCTGTAAATCTGGCTTGGACAGAGTTCTCATTCCAAAAATCGATGGATTTTGTTGAACGATACCTAAAACTTTGTTCTGACGAGGTCCCATTAGCTTTGAAAATGAGAGTGCATAGAACATGGAAAATCGTTTGGTGGGGAGGGGAGCGTTCAATTACTGATGGACATAATCTCAGCACGTTGGGTGTTAAATGGTGTGTGTTGCTTGACAATGGAGTAATAATAGATTTCACAAAGAATGTTCAGTTTATTTTGGATTTCATTTGTGCAACGGGCCTTTACAGTCAATAGCACATTAAATATGGAAGGGTCTGGGCGATTCCTGAAAGGAAATAGTGATGAAATGTGAGTGAATGAAGCCATGGAGGAGTAGTGATTAAGTACATTAATTAAATAAAATTAAATAAATTAATCATTGAATCCCTACAGTCCAGAAGGAGGCAATTCAGCCCATTGAGTCTGCACTGACTCTCTGACAGAGCATAGTATCCAGGCCCTTTTTTTTATTCATTTGTGCGACATGCGCATCGCTGGCTGGCCAGCATTTATTGTAAGAAGTCTCACAACACCAGGTTAAAGTCCAACAGGTTTATTTGGTAGCAGTGGCTTGTGCTACCAAATTAACCTGTTGGACTTTAACCTGGTGTTGTGAGACTTCTTACTGTGTTTACCCCAATCCAACGCCGGCATCTCCACATCACAACATTTATTGCTCATCCCTAGTTGCCTGAGGGCAGTTGAGAGTCAACCACATTGCTGTGGCTCTGGATCGCACCTCGGCCAGACCAGGTAAGGATGGCAGATTTCCTTCCCTAAAGGACATTAATGAACCAGATGGGTTTTTCTGACAATTGACAATGCTTTCATGGTCATCAGTAGATTCTTAATTCCAGATTTTTTTTACTGAATTCAAATTCCACCATCTGTCATGGCAGGATTCGAACCCGGGTCCCTAGAACATTAGCTGAGTTTCTGAATTAATAGTCTAGCGATGATACCACTAGGCCATTGCTTTCCCGTAACCCCACATATTTTCCCTGCTAATCCCCCTAACCTACACATCTTTGGACACGAAGGGGCAATTTAGCATGGCCAATCCACTTAACCTGCACATCTTTGTATTGTAGGGGGAAACTGGAGCATCCGGAGGAAACCCGCGCAGACAACATGCAATCCACAGAGACAGTCACCCAAGGCCAGAATTGAACTTGAGTCCATGGAGCTGTGAGGCAGCAGTGCTAACCACTGTGCTGCCCACTAATATAGCAGGAAGCACATATGGTCCACAAAAGCCTAATGGAAAGGGACAGAGTTAAGTAGTGAGAGAGAGGAAAAAATAAATGAAATGACACAGGCTAGAAGGAGAAAATGAACAGATGGGGAGAACCTGGAGGACATCAGCACAGCATAATGTTTGCATTTGCGTCTCTGAGTCATTTTGTGACCTTTTCCATTTTCTCATTTAAATCAATATTTACCCTCCGTTCTTTGAGTTTTGCACGCTTTCAAATAAATTATAGATGGCTCACCTTCCATCACACTTCAGTCATCAAATGAAAACGCTGTTGCAGGCAAGCAAAATGCTGGAGGTATTGCAAATCTAAAACAAGAAAAACCACTGGAAACACTCGGCAGGTCAGACAGCATCTGTGGACATAAAACTAAAATGCTAACTCTGTAGCAAAAGCGAAATGCTGCAAGTGTGGAAAATCTGAAATGTTAACTCTCTTTATCTCTCCACAGATGCTGCCTGACCTGCAGAGTGTTTTTAATGTCTTAGCTCCCAGTTTATAACAACATTCTATGAGACTAAAGTTTGTCATGATACATATTTCAATGGGCGAGGTGTCAAACTGATTGGAACTTAGCTGACAGTAGAGGGTTAATGGCAGTAATTGCACATGGAAACATGGCATCCATTATGAAGTAAGTCACAGGATTAATAAGCTTTATTTGCACATGATGGTATTAACTTGCATTTGCGTCAGTATGCAAAATATGCACTTACGCTTTGCCTGATTTGCCTATCCCTTTTAACACTTCCCCAGATGACAGCAATGAAACAGAATCCTCTGCAGGATTCCAGATTGCCATATTAAAACAATTACATTTTAACCTTGGCAGATTATGGAACTTATCAGAAAAGAGAGTAGAAAGTGTTTGATATGACATGCAAACGACTTTTAGCTTTGTAGATGTTTTTGAAGCAAAACTGAAGCGCCAAGTGGCTTCGCCTTGCTCATATGATAGTGTGAGAATACACAATAGCTCAGGAGTAATGGGCATGATTCCAGTCAGCAATGTCCAAACTCATTCCTCAAGCCATCACTGTGTTTTGTTGTTTGGCTCGCATGCCTTTCAAGTTTCTTTCCTTCTCCCTTCATGGTGGCACAGTGGTTAGCACTTCTGTCTCGCAGCACCACGGACATAGGTTCAATTCCTGGCTTGGGTCACTGCCTGTGCGGAGTCTGAACATTCTCCCTGTGTCTGCGTGGGTTTTCTCTGGGTGCTCCGGTTTCCTCCCACAGTCTGAAATTCATGCTGGTTAGGTGCTAAATTCTCCCTCAGTGTACCCAAACAGATGCCTTAGTGTGCCGACTCGGGGATTTTCACAGGAACTTCATTGCAGTGTTAATGTAAGCCTACTTGTGACAATAAATAAACTTTAAACATGAAGGTGTACTCTTGTACTGCATTGCCTTGGCACAGGCACTGCCAACTAAGTAGCTTACATTCATGTGAAAACCTGGATGGGGCATCTCACCAAAGTAGTGTATTCCAACTATGAACACATTGGTGGTAATATGGCTTCAAGCGATATGGGATTAGCTGCCTGTTATACATCTCTCCTTCTTTTTCTTCCCATTCAATTCATCCAACGTCAGAATTGTCCCCATACTGTCCAACAAGACAGCCGTTGTAAACTAAGGCTCAGGTCTACAGATCCTGAGGTCAATTCTGGCATCTCTACTGACTCAGGTGAGGTTGACTGACTCATGGTAGACAATAGATAGGATTTGGGAATGCCCTGGCTTGCCATTGCTGGTTTACTTGCTAGGATGTGTCACTGTATAAGTGGCAAAGAGTTTTTTCCTCATGGAATCATGAAATTCATTATGGCAGATGCTGCACTTATTCACATCCCACATGTGACTGGCAGGCATCTATTTCATAGAATCATAGAATCCCTAGAGTGCAGAAGGAGATCGTTCAGCCCATCGAGTCTGCACCGACCACAATCCCAACCAGGCCCTTCCTCTGTAACCCCATGTACTTAGCCTGCTAATCCCCCCGACACTGAGGGGCAATTTATCATGGCCAATGAACCTAACCTGCACATCTTTAGACTGTGGAGGAAACCGGAGCACCCGGAGGAAACCCACGTAGACACGGGGAGAATGTGCAAACTCCGCACTGACTCCACATCTCCCTTAATGCAGTTTTTACAGAACAAGCAAATGTAACATAAACACATCAAACTATAACTTCAAACTCTGTTGGCACATAACTCTACATTATGTATCATATAGCTGTCAAAATTAACAGAGTCTAAACCCAATATTTTTCATGGAAAATAGATGATCCCTTTTACAAGATGAGTAAAATAGAGAGTGCAGGTTAAATGTTTCATTATGTTGTTGATTTTGTTCACAATTCATGCAGTGTTGTTATAGCCATTCACCAATCTAAGCTTTCTGTGATTTTTTGCGGGGGGAAGGCTCAAATCAGACTAATAAATATTAGTGACTTTGTAGATTGGGAACCTGAATTAATAAAACCCAGCTTTCTGCAGTTCAGTTCTCAAGCTTTTGCAAACATCAGTTTAAACATATTCTTCAGAATATAGTGAGCGAGTATTGGGCGAGGAGGGGGAGTTAGCAGAACCATCGCCAACCAAGGATCGCTGTTCTTGATCAGGGAGTACAGAAGTGGGCAAATGTCTTGATGAATCATAGAATCCCTACAATGCAGAAGGAGGCCATTTGGCCCAACAAGTCTGCACCGACAGAGTACCTTACCAGGCCCCATTCCCGTAACCCCATTTATTTGCCCCGCTAATCCTCCTAACCTACGCACCTTGGGACAATTTAGCGTGGCTAATCCACCTAACCTGCACATCATTAGGTTGTGGGAGGAAACCGGAGCACCCGGAGGAAACCCACGCAGACACAGGGAGAACATGGAAATTCTACAGAGACAATTACCCAAGGCTGGAATTGAACACTGGTCCCTGGCGTTGTGAGACAGCAGTGCTAACCACTGTGCCACCGTACCGCCCCTTAAGCAGCGCACTGCCTCTTGCTGCTGAGATACACACTGAGGGGAGGCCAGAGGATCCGGCCCAATGGTCGAGGTAAATTTTCATCAGAACAGTCATCTCGATCTGGGACAGATCTGTTTCCCATGGATGCCGCTTGACCGGCTGGGTATTTCCAGCATTTTCTGTGTACAATGCAGATTCTCAGTGTCCACAGTATCGCTTTGGTGCTTCTCCTTGTTTCTTCGTCTACTTTAAAAAGATTGCTTTGTGAAAAATATTTTGGATTTGGACATCTTAGCACAGAATATCTAAAGGTAGTCTCAGAGTCCTCAATATTTCTGGCACTATATATATATATTTTAAATATGTTTTCACAGAGGTGGTGACTCTAAGGACTTCATAAAGCTTTAACATTTCCATCCCAACCCTGTTATCAGTTTCACTGGCTGATATCAAGCTATGGCAAAGAGGTGGATATTCATTTCCCTTAGGGCAGCACGGTGGCACAGTGGTTAGCACTGCTGCCTCACAGCGCCAGGGACTCGGGTTCGATTCCTGGCTTGGATCACTGTCTGTGTGGAGTCTGCATGTTCTCCCCGTGTCTGTGTGCGGGTTTCCTCTGGGTGCTCCAGTTTCCTCCCACAGTCTGAAAGACGTGCTGGTTAGGTGCATTGGCCATGCTAAATTTTCCCTCATTGTATCTGAACAGGCGCCAGAGTGTGGTGACTAGGGGATTTTCACAGTAACTTCATTGCAGTGTTAATGTAAGCCTACTTATGACTAATAAATAAACTTTAACTACTCTGATTGGAAGAACTGGTACTATTCACAGACTGCTATCATTATCAAGGGAAGGTTACGTATACGACATGTAATGTAGCACAGTGGCACAGTGGTTAGCATTGCTGCCTCACAGCGCCAGGGACCTGGGTTTGATTCCTGGCTTGGGTGACTGTCTGTGCGGAGTCTGCACTTTCTCCCCATGTCTGTGTGGGTTTCCTCCGGGTGCTCCGGTTTCCTCCCACAGTCCGAAAGATGTGCTGGTTAGATGCTAAATTCTTCCTCAGTGTACCTGAAGAGTGTGGCGACTAGGGGATTTTCACAGTAACTTCATTCCAGTGTTAATGTAGGCCTACTTGTAACACTAATAAATAAATAAACTTAGAAAAGCCATGTTGATACAAGTCTGCCCACACAAGCAATGCTGGTCTTGTGGTAAACCACTGTTAGCTTATTACCTGTCTTTGTGACATATGTGTAGGTCGGTTTGGCTCAGTTGGCTGGACAGCTGGTTAGTGACGTAGAGTAATTCCGACAGCGTGGATTCAATTCCCGTCCCAGCTGAGGTTATTCATGAAGGTCCGTCTTCTCAACCTTGCCCCTTGCCTGAGGTGTGGTGATCCTCGGGTTAAATCACCACCAATCACCTCTCCCTCTCAAAGGGGACAGCAGCCTGTGGTCACCTGGGACTGTGATGGCTTTACCATGCTACTGCCACTGTGTGCCTGTGGGCGAGGGAGTGCGTATTCAAGGTAATGGATGGGTTGCTAACCGAGCGGGCTGCTTTGTACTAAATTCCCTCGGGCATCTTGAGTGTTGTTGGAGCTGCACTCATCAAGTCAAGTGGAGTATTAATCACACGCCCAGCATGTGCCTTGTATATAGTGGGCCAGTTTTGGGGAGTCAGGAGGTGAGTTGCTCACCTGCAGAATTCCCAGTCTCTGACCTGCTCTTGTATGTTGGCTTCTCATTTTATATCATAGCATTTTAACACCTCTCTGATATTATTAAAGTTTTACCAACATTAGTACTAATTAGCATTAAAAATATCAACTTAGACTCCTACAGCATAGAAGAGGGCCATTCGGCCCATCGAATCTCCGAAAGAGCATCTTACCCAGGCCCTATCCCCGTAACCCCATGTATTTACCCCACTAATTTGCACATCTTGGGACACTAAGGGACAATTTACTCTGGCCAATCCACCTAACCTGTACATCTTTGGAGTGTGGGAGGAAACCGGAGCATCTCGAGGAAACCCACGTAGACATGGGGAGAACGTGCAAATTCCACACAGTCACCTGGGGGTCTCTGGCACTGTGCGACAGCAGTGCTAACCACTGTGCCACCATGCCGCCCTTACCTTTTATGTTATTTATGTCAATGCTGAAATTTCTGACTACCTTTCATTCATTATTATTTTGGCATTCACTGTTTAAATATATTCGCCATTAACTTATTTTTACTTATTGTCAATTACTTCATTTTTAGAAATAAGATAATAAATAGGAGAGTTGACAGTCAAATATAAATTGCACATACAACAATTTTAACTTCTGTCTAAGCTTGCACTTCAACAGTGCCTGTCCATCAGATTTATTTCCCCCCCCGCCCCGCCCCCCCCACCCCCACCTTCGCCCCCCACTTTTTAAAGAAGAAATTAGAAATCCTCATTCTATCAAAGATTTTAAATTTGCTGTTGCTCGGTTGTTAGGATGCTGTGGAGTTATTCCACCACCTAGTGACTGAGGTATGTTACTGCACTGTCACCTGGATCTGTTTACACAAATAAAAGTTCCCATTAAAATTGATTCCATGGCTGTTTTCAATGTTAAATGTTCCTATAAGTGGCGTAGCCATAGATTGTGATGGAAGTAAGTAGTTTGTGAAGTCAAAGAAATTTAGCCAGATGCAAGGGATTTAATTTGGGTCAAAATTACCCGGTCTCGTACCATTGCCAGCAAGAACGGAGGATTGGGCGCTCAGCCAAATCTCCATTCACTGCAGCGGGACTGGAGAATCCCAGCTGCAAGTGAGATCAGAGAATTCCGGTCTTAATCTTTACTACCTTGGCCATGATCTAGTGGTCCAGTTTGTTTGCAAACAGTGGCACAGTGATTAGCACTGCTGCCTCACAGCTCCAGGGACCCAGGTTCAATTTCGGCCTTGGGTGACTATCTGTGTGGAGTTTGCACATTCTCCCTGAGTCTGTGTAGGTTTCCTCCGGGCGCTCCGGTTTCCTCCCACACTCGCAAGATGTGCAGATTAGGTGGACTAACCACACTAAATTGTCCCCTTTGTGTCCCAAGATGTGTAGGTTATAAAAATTAGCCATGTGTGGGGTTACAGACAAGGGAGCGGGCCTGGGGAAGATCCTCTGTCAGAGAGTCAGTGCAGACTCGATGGGCCAAATGGCCTCCTTCTGCACTGTAGGGATCCTGTATCCTATCGAAGCCAGCTGAAATTTAATTCGTCCCAAGTCCTGTCAGCCATTGGCCCTGTGCTCACTGACCTACACTGGTTCCCGGTTCAAAAACATCTCAATTTAAAAATCTTAGTGCTCACTCTTCACTGGTACTGAAAAACCTCCTGCAATCCGACAAATCTTTGAAATCTCTGTGCGGCTCCAGTCTGGTATCTCTAATCGGGATCATTTCACCATTGGTCCCTGCTTTCAGTTGCGAAGGCACTCATTAAATCTCTCTATCTCACTCTACCCTCGTAATTAATTAACTGCCAATCCTAATTACACTTAAGGGAAACAACTGTGAGTTGCAGTGTTGGGAAAATACGTAATGTTTGGAGCACACTGCAAACATAGTTCGAATTAATGCTCCAATATTCATCAAATAATTCACATCTTCATTAACTGCGGACTGCAGTGACATCTATTTATTTTCATGAAAAATGCTAAAAGCTCTGGAAAAGAAGTAGTTATTGGGGCTGATTTCCTCATTTCATTTATAAAGGTCTTGGAAATGCAACACAGAAAATAATTTCTCGCAATGAATTTCTGATCCCCCATGTGTTACATTAACATTTTGCAGACTACATCACAAAATAGTATAGAATTTTGTATAGAACTTTGGTGAGGCCACAGCTCGAGTGCTGTGTGCAGTTCTGGTCGCCACGTTATCGGAAGGATGTGATTGCACTGGAGGGAGTGCAGAGGAGATTCACCAGGATGCTGCCTGGGATGGAACATTTAAGTTATGAAGGGAGGTTGGATAGGTTTGGGTTGTTTTCGTTGGAGCAGAGAAGACTGAGGGGCGACCTTATTGAGGTGTTCAAGATTATGAGGAACATGGACAGAGTGGATAAGGAGCAGCTGTTCCCCTTAGTTGAAAGGTCAGTCTTGAGGCAACATATGTTCAAGGTGAAGGGCAGGAGGTTTAGGTTGGATATGAGCAAAAACCTTTTTACCCAGGGAGGGTGTTAGAGGGAGGTTGCCTCACATCCTTTAAAAAGTACCTGGATGAGCACTTGGCACATCATAATATTTAGGGCTATGGGCCAAGTGCTGGGCAGATGGGATTAGGTGGGAGTTCACATATTTCTAATGTGTTGATGCAGACTCGATGGGCTGAAGGGCCACTTGTGCGCTGTATGACTCTATGGTTCTAATAGTTGCAGGACAGAAGGAGGTCATTTGGCCCAATATGTCCAAGGCGCCTTCCTCAATGAATAATTCACCAAGTGCTATTTCCCCATCTTCTCCCCATAATCTTGCACATTCTCTTCAGGTAATAAGCCAATTATCTTGTGCATTCTTCGATTGAACCTGCCTCTACCACATTCTCAGGCAATGGATTCCAGCCTTTAACCACTCGCTTGTGAAAAAGCCATATCTGAATGGTTTCTTTTGCAAATTACCTTAAATCTGTGTCCTCTCATTCTCAGTACTAGCACCAGTCGGAGCGGCTTCTCCCTAAGTTTTCTGTCCAGACCCGTTATGATTTTGAATGATTCTATCAAATCTCTCTCAGCCTTCTTTTCTCCAAGATAAATTGCCCCCACTTCTCCAATCTATTGATGTAACTGAAGTCCCTCATTTCTGAAACCATTCTTCTGAATCTTTTCTGCACTCTCTCGTGCATTCATATCCTTCCTTATGTGTGGCACCCAGAATTGAACACAATAACCCAGTTGAGGACAAACCAGTGTTTTATATGGGTTCAACATAGCCTCTTTGCTCCATTACGCTGTGACCATCTTAATAAAACCTTGGATGCCGAAGCTTTATTAACCATGCTCTCAACCTGTCCTGCGATCTTCAATGACTTGTGTATATGTGCAGCCAGGAACCTCTGCTCCTGCATCCTGTTTATGACACATTCAGTAAGCTTTTATGAATCAGAAAAGACGAGGGTGATACCACATCTGGAGATCTTGTGGAAACCTGCCTCTAAAAAAGAGGGTTCAAGTCTGACTCTAGAACTTGAAGCCCATTCAAGTTGTGACCAAACAGATCGATTATCATCTTGTAAATCTTTCCAATGTGTCCATGGCAAGGGATAAGAAGGGGAGAGTCTACTGGTCGGTCAGAAGCTCCAGGGGCAATAGCAAACTTCAGTACTGTGCCAAACTTAACCATAGGCCAATATGGAAATTCATGGGCACCAATACCCTATTCGGGGACAGTACCCGATGAGAGAGATGTCATATCTTATAATATGCCACAATATAGCGAAGCAGTGAGAGGTGAGTGTGGCTCACAATGTTGGTTTGTGTGTGTGAGGTGAAGTCTCTAAATATTAAGCATGAGTCCTGCTGATGAGTGAATGGTAGGCCATGGCATATTGAGCAGTGTGTGATGTTGGTGGATCTTTTTTTAAGTTTATTTATTAGTGTCACAAGCAGTTTATATTAACACTGCAATGTGGTCACTGTGAAAATCCCCTCAATGCCACACTCCGGCCCCTTCGGGTATACTGAGGGAGAATTTAGCATGGTCAATGCACCTAACCTGCACATCTTTCAGACTGTGTGAGGAAACCGGAGTACCCGGAGGAAACCCACACAGACATGGGGAGAACGTGCAAATTCCGCAGTAACCCAAGCCAGGAATTGAACCCAGCTCCCTGGCACTGTGAGGCAACAGTGTGAACGACTGTGCAACTGTGCCACTGTGCCACCTTTGAGCAAGAGGCGTCATGTGAAGGTGCACTTACTGACCTTTACCACATTGTTAGGTCGTTGAACTTTTTCCGGCACTACTGCCATGTCCTCAGGACCTGACTCTAGAAGTTGACCTAAGTACCAACTGCTCCCATTCCCATCCCAGGGTTTACCTTAAGGGTTTCCTGACCCACTGCAGGAACATGGGACAGAATTTTACAATCCCTGAAGGTGTGAAGGGGGCCTGCAAAATGCAATGGAGGCCTGCCTGTTGTCTACCCACCTGCCCCAACCTGTCTCCCATTTTACAGGTGGACGATGGAGGCATCAGAAGCCTATCTGTCATTGGGTCTATTGAGATCCTTAATTGACCAGTTAATAGCCTCATCCTGCCTCCTCCACACTTTTACCGCTATGTGGGAGGGGTAGGCCCACACCAAATGGGCAGGCTGGCAGCTTTAAACAGAAGCTGGTATCAGTGATTGTTACTGAGCGACTGCCATGTGGCTCATGAATGTGAACTCCAACCTCTGGACAACGTCACTCGTCACACACACAAAGCATCAGATTCCACTCAGCTACAACATCAGCCTTATGACCTCAGTGACCGAGTCTGCCAAATTAATACTAATTAGTCTAGATTAATACTAATTAGTTAGATTATGCTCAGCAGTATTCTGTAGATTTAGGCCTGTTGAGAATTGGATTAGAATTGCTCAAATCCTATCATTTATAGGTTTTATGACCTATTATAGTGAATAGCTTTGCGTTCTGCCCAATTCAGTTTGACCCAAACTCTACTTCCCAAGGATTCAGGTTCTGAGTTTAAGGCTTTTTTCACTCCTGTTAAAGCTGTTATAATGTAACCAATGATAACATTAAGAATTTGTTAGAATGTAACCAATGGTAACATGCTGTGAGGGTCAGCTGACCAGCTGACCCAGTAGACAATGTAACCAATGGCAAAATGATGTGATGGTCAACTGACCAACTGACCTGGTATAAATAGAAAGCAAATGGGCATTGCGGGGAGCTTGTGTTGTTTGAATGTTGGTGTATTGAAGTTCCTTTAGTAAATCTTTTTTCTTTGATTTACTTTGTGAAGTTAGTTCTTTTATTGCTTGCAACTGAAGTATCCTTACTGCCAGATGAATAAAAACTTTCCTTTCACAAACTGTTTCCCCTCTCCTCAAGTCATCTATGACTGAGAAACTGGACGATACCAATATATTGAGCCATTGGAGAAGCTGTGGACAGGGATCTTACACTTAGGGCATGATTTTGCCTTTTGGGCTGGGACCCCAATTTTGGGGGTCAAAGGTGGGTCCTGACCCTGCATTCTGACAGAGCTAATGCTGACAATGATTCTCCTTTGATTGGCCAGTTAGTAGATGAAGAGTGTGCTTGTGTCCAATTAAGGATAGCGGGCAGAGTCCAGAAGCTGAAGGGTCAGTAGGAGGCTTTCTAGCAGAAAAGGAGCTGCCATTCACATCCAGGAGAGTGAGAGCATCTCCATTTGAGGTGCCACCTTTAACAGATTTGAACTAAACAACTGTTGTGGCCAGCATTGTGGAGGGGCAGCACCTTAACAGGTTGACCAGCTGTCGCTTTTCGGCATGGCCAGGAAAGTTGGGGGCGAGGGGGCTGGGTAGCCTCAAAGGCATCTTGGAGTGCTGGGCCCCAGTCTGCTTTCAGGAGGAGGCTTCCAGGCAGCTTCTGTGTCTCTGGTTCCGTGAGGGCCCACAGGCCAGTCAGCCTCGAGTCATTAGCCTTACTTGGAACTTTCATCACCTTAACTGGCAGCTGGCAGCCTTTCTTCCCCAATTTGACCTTCTCAAAAATTGAATCAGGTGGAAATTTGCGTGCCAGCTGTTGGAGCAAAACCACGTGCCAACTCATCACCAATCCTGCCCCAATACCAGGGCGAAAATCTGTCTTTGGTTTTGCATACTCGTGGATCTTGAATGTGCGCTACAATCTACTTGACAATCTGGTCAACTGGAGAAGCTGGGATTCCCAAACTAAACATCCTCTTCTATTGTGACAACATGTATCATATTTCTGAAATATCAAACTGCAAAGGAAAAATAATTTTAGCTGCAAGTATTAATTATAGAAGACCTTCTTTGGGTGTCATATGAGAAATACATGATCAGATGGAGTGATGAGGAAACTGGGTGTTACTGTACTAGTTTTCAATGTGAGAGGTGGTCTTATGGGGCAGTGAGTAGCGTCCCTGCCTCTGAGCCAGAAGCTCCGGGTTTGAGTTCCACCCCAGGAATTGGTGACCGCGTTATGGTTGTGTCAACTTGTAAATCCTTCCAAACACACTAATGGCTGGCAGTAAGAGTGGGAGAGACTCGTGTGATGTGAAGTGGCATCGCCCCTGGCGACAGACTAGCGACCTATCCCAGGTGTTACTAACTATGGAAACAGGCAAAAGTCTATCTTGGTGCACCACTGGGTGTGGGAAGAGAATTGGAATTGGAATTTCAATGTGAGTGTTGTTCTTAGCCCACCTGTTAATCGCTCCATGAGTTTGGGTACAGGCTGTGTGTTCAGCACCTGAAAACAGCCAATGGCCAAATTGTCCTCCAAGTTGTGTTTTCTTAACTTCTTCGAGCTAGAGTACCATAAACAGTGCAGCGTTATAATTAGAGGTCATACTATCAGTTCAAAGCTCTCAGTTAAAAACATACCTTGGCTACAAACTAGTCCCTGCCGTTAAAAATGCCACCCTGCTGGATTAGCTTTAGTGTGAAGTCCAGACTGGAGCACTGTACTTGTGAATGCTGCTAAAAGGGCAAAGTCACTGCAAATCATCACCAAACCTTGACAATATGGTTGACGGCCACAAGTCTCACAATACAGTTGAGAACAAGCATTCAAACACGCTCCCTCCTGGATGTGACTCCAATCCCACATCAATGTGATTGACGATTAACTGCCCTCCGATAACTTTAGCCTTGCCAGTGAATTTTGTGTTTCAAAAATGAATTAATAAAAAAAATTCAACGATAAACATTCACAGAAAGCATCTGGAAGGCTAAAGTATTTGAGTCTGATATTGTTTCACTGCAGGTGTCTGACACAGGTCTGTGCTAATGTTCGACAGTACCTCCTCCGTGAACCCATCCAAAGTTCAACAGGGTCACGGTGAACAATGTTTGGGTGCCAACGTTTATCGCTGCTTCCTTCTCCTAACTGAGAATTCCTCCCTCCTGCCTCCCTTCCACTGCTGGGCGAATCGTCCACCCACCTCATGTAAATGGTCGCACAGGAACAGGGTGGGTTCTCTGAGAGACTTCCTTCTCGTTTGTCCCATTGGTTCCTGGAGGTAGTTTGGCATGTCCTAAAGCTGTGTAAATACCATGTACAAGTATGCAGTTTCTTCTTGACTTGATTTGATTTGATTTATTATTGTCACATATACAGTGAAAAGTATTGTTTCTTGTGTGCTATACAGACAAAGCATACCATACACAGAGAAGAAAAGGAGGATGTAGAGAAAGATCAACTTAAAACGAGGTAGATCCATTCAAAAGTCTGACAGCAACAGGGAAGCAGCTGTTCTTGAGTTGGTTGGTATGTGACCTCAGAATTGTGTATCTTTTTCCTGATGGAAGAAGGTATGAGAATATGTCCGAGGTGTATGGGGTCCTTAATTATGCTGGCTGCTTTTCCGAGGCAGCGGGAAGTCAATGGATGGGAGGCTGGTTTGAGTGATGTATTGGGCTTCGTTCATGATCCTTTGCAGTTTCTTGTGGTCTTGGACAGAGCAGGAGCCATAACAAGCTGTGATACAACCAGAAAGATTGCTTTCTATGGTGCATCTGTAAAAACTGGCGAGAGTTGTAGCTAACATGCCAAATTTCCTTAGTCTTCTGAGAAAGTAGAGGCATTGGTGTCCTTTCTTAACTGTAGTCTCAGCATGGGGGGACCAGGACAGGTTGTTGGTGATCTGGACTACTGAAAACTTGAAGCTCTCAACCATTTCTACTTTGTCCCATTGATGTAGACAGGGGTATACCCTCTACTATGCTTCCTGAAGTTGATGACTATCTCCTTTGTTTTGTTGACATTTTGTTGAGATTATTGCCATCGCACCAGTTCACCAGATTCTCTATCTCTTTCCTGTACTCCGTCTCGGCATTGTTTGAGCTCTGACCCACTATGATGGTGTCATAAGCAAACTTGAAAATCGAGTTGGAGGGGAATTTGGCCATAAAGTCATAAGTGTATAAAGAGTATATTCTGGGGCTGGGGACACAGCCTTGTGTCCTCACTTTCTCCAGGAAGTGGTAATAAGAATTCTGAGTGCCCCCAGTAGAGGCAGAAGGCACTATACTGGCCTCCTCTTTCTCCAGGACCCAAACCCTAAGCTGCTGATGCCCTTGGCTGAGGCCTTCAGTGAAAAGCCGTCATTTTGATCTTCAAGGCTCACCTTAAGATCCCTCATTATCTCTTCTGGAAGATGGCAGTGGGGATGGTAATGGAAGATGGCCAAAGAAGTCTGTCAGGAGCCTGTCATATATCTACACTGAATCCTAACCCAGGAAAATGAGTCAGGACACAGCTGGATTCGGGAGGGCAAGCAGAAGGCTTGAGGGTCAGCCCAGAATATCAACCCTTGTACCTTTATGTCTTGTGCTGTACAATGGAAATGGCTCAATAGTTGAGCATCATTAGGTTGCTAATAATTTATTGCACACAGCACGAATGTCACATTGTTAAAGTGAATGAGTGTCTCAATGGACAGCCAGTTCTCCATTAACTGTCCTGTCTATTGTATTGCTTGTCTTTAATATACAAACTGATAATTCATGTTTCTCCTTTTGACAACAGCCCTGAGTTTCCCAAGTCTTTCAAAACATTTTCATTAAGCAACCATCTGTTTCTTTCTACCTCCAATCCTGTCTTCCCAAATGCACAACTGGGCTCTTACACAAAGTCCTTGAAATGTATCAGCCACAATCAGGTCTGTACTTATCCACACTTTTCCTCAGATCTGTGCCATCAAATTTCAGGCAACCAACTCAAATATAGAATCGACAATATTATTGTTAAAATCTTCAGCAGACACTGTGAAATGAAATAAATAATGAGGTGGAGATGCCAGCGTTAGACTGGGGTGGGCACAGTAAGAAGTTTCACAACACCAGGTCAAAGTCCAACAGGTTTAGTTGGAATCATGAGCTTTCTCCACTCACCCGATGAAGGAGCAGTGCTCCGAAAGCTTGTGATTCCAAATAAACCTGTTGGACTTTAACCTGGTGTTGTGAAATAAATAATGACGCGACTGCCATACTGTAGCTGATTTGCTTTTTCTTTCAATTGGATACTGTGAATGGGAGGGTTAAATCCCAGGCTTCACCTTCTCCTCTTAGTTTGTTCGTTTAATTGCACCATCGTTAGTATGGCTGAATCATTGCTAATGCGCTCAAGGAGAACTTGACCATGCTAGTAATCAACATCAGCAACTATTTTGCTTTGCTCTGCGGTTCCAGAACGTTCCAACTAAAGTGTTGTTCTTTTTATTGAACTATATCATGCAAGAGAATTTCGCCAAATTTATACACTGGGAAAGATACAGAGTGATGTTATTGTTAGTCCCTAGATATGACAGCACAGTTTATTTGGTAATTAATTATTCCTGCCATAACTCATTTGACTGCAGCCATAAGACAATAGGACCAGCTGACCAACAATTGGCATGACATCAGTCATGTCTTAAAGCTTCAAACATTGCTGATATGGTGCTGACTATTATTCTTCAATTTGATGTTTGAACATTTCCAAATTAGGTTGGAACTCAACAGAAATGTCAGTGCGTTAATGACCACATCGTCATGCCTACCCTAGTGCACAAGTTTAGTAAACTTACCTCATGAGACATAATGTCGCTCAACAAGCTTTGGGTAACTAAAATATCAGTTGATAAACACCTTGAAACGTTACAGTACATCAAAGGTGCTTGATAAATGTAAGGGCGGCACGGTGACACAGTGGTTAGCACTGCTGCCTCACAGCACCAGAGACTCGGGTTCGATTCCAGTCTTGGGTCACAGTCTGTGTAGAGTTTGCACATTCTCCCCATGTCTGCGTGGGTGCGCCGTTTCCTCCCACACGCCAAAGATGTGCAGGTTAGGTGGATTGGCCATGCTAAATTGCCCCTTAGTGTCGGGATTAGCCGGGTAAATATGTGGAGTTACGGGGATAAGACCAAGGTGAGAACGTTGTCGGTGCAGACTCGATGGGTCGAATGGCCTCCTTCTGTACTGTAGGGATTCTATATGTTTCTGCTGCATTTTGGAGGATCCTATGATTCTATTCTAGTTATTGTTGCTGTAATGCAATGGATATTGAAGAACAAGCCAGAGAGTCACAAACTGCACTTCTCTTTACTGAAGCTGTGTCAATAAATTGGATGACTTACTATTTCTTTGTACATCTTCCCATTGCTTTTAAATTCTGGAAACAGCGTGCCCATCAGGAATATGCAATGCAAAGGTATCAGTGTGTTAGAGATTAACAGCATGCAACAGCAACATTCAAATGTGAAGAAAATAGGAATGATTTCTGTTGAAGACATTGCATTGACAAATCTGTTTATTAGTTTCTCAGTCAGGTACAGTAAAGCTGCTTTCATTTCCTATTGTAGCAGCTGTTGGCAACGTTTTGAAGGGAGAAAGTGTATAGAATTACACTGTCTTTAAAGAATCTTCCCCTTCAAAAAGGCAATGTCACTCATGAATCAAAAGGAGCAGTGTGTAATATGATCCAAACAGCTCTTATGGATTTTATTTCCACCATTGCTGATGGTTGGGCATTCTGTGTTCTAGCAACTGAAATATCAATGCAATAATGGTTTATTAAAACAGAGAAGAACGGTCAGGAAGGCTGCATTTTGTGAGTTTCCAAATGTCTCATGGCAAAATTTTTCTGAGCTCTGTGACCATGGCTGTTCAAAAAATGGCTGCAAGGTGGCACAGTGGTGAGCACTGCTGCCTCACAACGCCAGGGACCTGGGTTCGATCCCCGACTTGGGTCACTGTCTGTGTGGAGTCTGCATGTTCTCCCCATGTCTGCGTGGGTTTCCTCTGGGTGCTCCGGTTTCCTCCCACACTTCAAAGATATATGGGTTAGCTGGATTGGCCATGCTAAATTTCCCCTTAGTGTCCGGGGGACTAGCTAAGGTAAATGGATTTCCTCCGGGTGCTCTGGTTTCCTCCCACAGTCTGAAAGTCGTGCTGGTTAGGTGCATTGACCCGAACAGGCACTGGAGTGTGACGACTAGGGGAATTTCACAGTAACTTCATTGCAGTGTTAATGTAAACCTTACTTGTGACTGATAAATAAACTTTCAACTCAAAAGCCTCCTTCCCTTCACTCGCAATGCATGAACACATTTTCTTGAGTATAGCACAAAAAGAAAAGTACTTCTCTTGATTGATTCCATTGGGAAGTCCTCACTAGAGGATCCTATGATTCTATTCTAGTTATTGTTGCTGTAATGCAATGGATATTGAAGAACAAGCCAGAGAGGCACAAACTGCACTTCTCGGGCTGGTGGGAAGACTGCAGACGTTCATTGGAATGAATTCCAATCTGAGCCAAAATCCTCTAGAATATAACGTCTGTTCCTCCTTTGGCCATGCATAACACAAGGTAAGAACTTCTTAACACACCAAGAGTGTTCAAAAAGTAGGGCAGCACGGTGGTTAGCACTGCTGCCTCACAATGCCAGGGACCCAGCTTGGGTCTGTGCGGAGTCTGCACATTCTCTGTGTGGGTTTCCTCCGGGTGCTCCAGTTTTCTCCAACAATCCAAAAGATGTGCTGATTAGGTGCATTGGCCGTGCTAAATTCTCCCTCAGTGTACCTGACCAGGTGCCGGAGTGTGGCGACTAGGGGATTTTCATAATAACTTCATTGCAGTGTTAATGTAAGCCTACTTGTGACACGAATAAATAAACTTTAAACTTTAAAGATATATTCAGTGTTCTCTGCAGTCAGATGCTCTCGGGTGTTCTTACTGGGAACATGCTTTTTTAATGGTATTATAATGTGATCACAATGTGTTGACGAATCGAGAGCCAACTCCTAATTAAAAAAAACTGATGCCATTGCATCAACTGAAGACAGTAACCGTTAACATCCATGTATTGTATCACACTCTTCGTCATGAAAATATATTATTTTTTCCCAAATTTGGTATGAAATAAAAATGTGAAGTTGTTTAACAGAATGTGGTTGAAGTAATACTTAAATTGTCACAGTCAGAATTAGAATCATATAATCGTCATAGAACAATAGAACCCCTAAAGTGCAGGAGGAGGTCAGTCAGCCCATCGAATCTGCACTGACAACAATCCCAGCCATCCCCATTAATAAAAGCTTGGTTTTTTTTGTTCTTTTATTATCTGATCGGAAAGGTCTCTTGTGGAGCAGTGGGTGGCATATCCCTCCCTCTGGACCAGAAGCTCTGAGTTCAAGTCCCATTCTGGGTCTTGATGGCCACGGAAGGTGTGTTACTAACACGGCCAAACAGGTTGCTTATCAGCATGTAAATCTTTCCAAAAAGCCAGATGGCATATGGTAAGAGGGGCAAGTTTCCTGGTCAGCCACACTGCAGAAGACAATGGCAAACCACTGCAGTACTTAGCCACGCATAACCATGGACCAATTCAATGGAAGTTCATGGTCACCAATGGATTCTTAGGGTCTAATACCTGATGAAGGATTATCTGATCAGTTTTGCCAATGAATTCTCAGCATCTGCTAAATATAATCCCAGATTTAGATTGCTGTGGTCTTATAGTTTGAGTTTATTTTCTGAAAATAACATGGATTGGGAAAATTCTTATTGAAAATTTATCAAACAAATCTCACAACTCAACCTGCAAGTGACCTGCTAGTGAACTGTATCAGGGTTGATTGTAATGTATTTGTCTTGGGTAGCACGGTGGCACAGTGGTTAGCACGGCTGCCTCACCGCACCAGGGAACCAGGTTCAAATCCAACCTCAGGTCACTGTCTGTGTGGAGTTTGCACGTTCTCCCAGTGCCTGTGTGGGTTTCCTCCGGGTGCTCCGGTTTCCGCCCATAGCCCAAAGATGTGCGGGTTAGATTGATTGGCCCTTAGTGTCAGGGGCATTAGCAGGGTAAATACATGGGGGATTGTTGTCAGTGCAGGCTTGATGGGCCAAATGGCCTTCTTCTATATTGTAGGGATTCTATGATAGAATCAAGTGATTCTATCACTTTAAAGTGGGCACAGGTAAAAAGCTGGCCATATAAAGCAAATGGCGTTTGATGTGGAAGGCAGTGTTGTCAAGCATGTCAGTGATTGTAACTGGCTTCAAAAATGTTAATAAACATTTCATACCTTGCTCAATTTTTAGAGAAAAAAAAGTTGAATTGCAATAATTCTCACTGTGAAACATCATGTTTACTGCCACAACTAACAGCTGGAATTTTCAGCTAATTCAGAAGCAGAGAGGGTGATTGTAAATCGCCATTAACACCCAGGGAGTTTGAGATAAAAATGATGATGTCTGCATCTCAATTCTTCAGATAGTGTTCCACTTTGATTCAGTACAAGTATTTTCCATTTAACCACAGCAAAATATCCTCACTCTGTCTTTTTCTCCTGGGTCAGCGATGTGAGAGGTTCAGTAATTTGGATAGGGATCATTGAATAGAGTCTGCACTAACCACAATCCCACCCAGGTCCTATCCCCATAACCCCATGCATTTACCCTAGCTAGTCCCCCTGCCACTAAGGGACAATTCAGCATGGCCAATCCACCTAACCCGCACATCTTTGGACTGTGGGAGGAAACCGGAGCACCCGGAGAAAACCCACGCAGACACGGGGAGAACATGCGAACTCCGCACAGACAGTGACCCAAGCTGGGAATCGAACCCAGGTACCTGATGCTGTAAGGCCGCAGTGCTAACCACTGTGTCACTGTTACTTAACATTTGTTGCGAATGGAACAGTTAGAGTGATCGCTTTTATGACAGAGTTGCCCGTGAGGGTGGCACAGTGGTTAGCACTGCTGCCTCACAGCACCAGGGATCTGGGTTCAATTCCAGCCTTGGGTGACTGAATAGAGTCTGCACTAACCAGAGTCTGCACATTCATCCCGTGTCTGCGTGGGTTTCCTCCAGGTGCTGCGGTTTCCTCCCACAGTCCAAAGCTGTGCGGGTTAGGTGGATTGGCCATGCTAAAATTGCCCCTTGGTGCTAGGGTGAATGCATGGGATTATGGGGATGGGACCTGGGTGGGATTGTGGTCGGTGCAGAACCGATGGGCCAAATGGCCTCTTTCTGCACTGTAGGGATTCTATGATTCTGTGAACATGCCTGGAGTTCATCATCTTTCATTGATGGCCCATCAGCTTGGGCGCCGCAGTTGAAATAGACAACAGTATGCGTGATGTTTTCACGCTTGGCACATGACACGCACCAACACACCTGGAGCGCAGATTTTCTCCTCTCAGCCAAACATTTCATCTGAGATTAAAAATTCCTGAATCGTACATGAACCGTGTGTGCTGCGTTTTCCAAGTTTATTTTATGAATAAATTAAGCACTTGATTCAGGATCCTTTACACAGCCCTCAAAAGTGAGGAACATGTCATAACTTATTTATTCTATGGTGTGTATTTTTAGAGATCCAGGAATGATTATTAAATCGCTGACACAAATCACTTGAGTCAAATGTGGGATTTTGGAAAAAAAATATGCGCTGAATAAAATCTCCCATCAATCCAATCACCTTCAAAGGAAAACACTTGACTGCTTTCCAAGGATGACTGATGCAACTTCTGCCATTTAGGCCTTGAAGCTAAAAAAACTACACAAAGATTGAATATATCACAACGTACCCACTGTACAGAGAGGCCTGATGTCTGACAATCTTTGCTACCGTTTATGAGAGCTGCTCAGGGTTCTGCCAGATGTTTCTAGATTGTGTGGGCCCAACTTTGCTTGTTATTCTGCATAATTCTGCATTAAGAATAGCAAAACAATGCTATAAATACAAAAGTACAAACAAACCAACATCTGCAATTCAAACTTGCTGCCCATTTATTTGGAGCAGCACCCAATTTGCGTGTGCAACGTGGAAACATAACATAGAAGATAGGAACAAGCTGAGGCCATTTGGCGCTTCGAGCCTGCTCCGCCATTCATTATGATCATGGCTGATTGTCCAACTCAATAGCCTAATCCTGCTTTTTCCCCATAACCTTTGATCCCATTCGCCCCAAGTGTGATATCTAGCCGCCTCTTGAAGACATTCAAAGTTTTGGCATCAACTACTTCCTGTGGTAATGAATTCCGCAGGCTCACCACTCTTTGGAGAAGAAATGTCTCCTCATCTCTGTCCTAAATGGTCTACCCTATACCCTCAGACTGTAACCCCTGGTTCTGCACTTCCCCACCATCGAGAATATCCTCCCTGCATCTACCCTGTCTAGATCTGTTAGATTTAATAAGTCTCAATAACACCCCCTCCCCCCCTCATTCGTCTGAACTCCAGCAAAAACAATCCTAACCTAGCCAATCTCTCCTCATACATCAGTCCCGCCATCCCCAGAATCAGCCTGGTAAACCTTCGCTGCACTCGCTCAAGAGTAAGAACATCCTTCCTCAGAAAAGGAGACCAAAACTGCTCACAATACTCTGGGTTTGGCCTCACCAAGGCCCTGTATAATTGCAACAACAATTGTACTCGAAACCTCTCGCAATGAATGTCAATCTGGTTATATCAGTCACTGCCTGGCACCACGCACTCAACGTCAAGATGTATTGTAGCATAATCTCAGTGTTGTAAACAGCTGTATTATAGATCGCTCAGTGTTTTCGCAGGTTCTACTAAGGCTGCAAGAGGAGGTGATGGCCCAGTGATTTTATCACCAGACTATTAATCCAAAAACTCAACTAATGTATTGAGGACCCAGGTTTGAATCCAGCCATGGCAGATGGTGGAATTTGAATTCAACAAAAGAATCTGGAATTAAGAATCTACTGATGACCATGAAACCATTGTCGATTGTTGGAAAACCCCATCTGGTTCACTAATGTCCTTTAGGGAAGGAAATCTGCTGTCCTTACCTGATCTGGCCTACACATGACTCCAGAACCACAGCACTGATCCCTGAGGAACAAGTGGTGTTCCTCAGGGATCAGTGCTGGGACCTTTGCTATTTGTAATATATATAAATGAATTGGAGGAAAATGTAACTGGATTGATTAGTAAGTTTGCAGACGACACAAAGGTTGGTGGATTTGCGGATAGCGATGAGGACCATCAGAGGATACAGCAGGATATAGATCAGTTGGAGACTTAGGCGGAGAGATGGCAGATGGAGTTTAATCTGGACAAATGTGAGGTAATGCATTTTGGATGATCTCATGCAGATAGGAAATATACAGTAAATGGCAGAACCCTTAGGAGTATTGATAGGCAAAGGGATCTGGGTGTACAGGTACTCAGGTCACTGAAAGTGGCAATGCAGGTGGAGAAGGTAGTCAAGAAGGCATACGGCATGCTTGCCTTCATTGGCCGGGGTATTGAGTTTAAAAATTGGCAGGTCATGTTGCAACTTTATAGAACCTTGGTTAGGCCGCACTTGGGATATAGTGTTCAATTCTGGTCGCCACACTACCAGAAGGATGTGGAGGCTTTGGAGAGGGTACAGAAAAGATTTACCAGGATGTTGCCTGGTATGGAGGGCATTAGCTATGAGGAGAGGTTGGAGAAATTTGGTTTGTTCTCACTGGAGCGACGGAGATTGAGGGGCGACCTGATAGAAGTTTACAAGATTATGAGAGGCATGGACAGAGTGGATAGTCAGAAGCTTTTTCCCAGGGTGGAAGAGTCAATTACTAGGGGGCATAGGTTTAAGGTGCGAGGTGCAGGGTTTAAAGGAGATGTACGAGGCAGATTTTTTATACAGAGAGTAGTGGGTGCCTGGAACCCGTTATCGGGGGAGGTAGTGGAAGCGGATACGGTAGTGACTTTTAAGGGGTGTCTTGATAAGTACATGAATAGGATGGGAATAGAGGGATATGGTTCCTGGAAGGGTAGGGGGTAGAACATAGAACATAGAACAGTACAGCACAGAACAGGCCCTTCGGCCCACGATGTTGTGCCGAGCTTTATCTGAAACCAAGATCAAGCTATCCCACTCCCTATCATCCTGGTGTGCTCCATGTGCCTATCCAATAACCGCTTAAATGTTTCTAAAGTGTCTGACTCCACTATCACTGCAGGCAGTCCATTCCACTAGTTAAGTCGGGAAGAATGGTTGGTGCAGGCTTGGAGGGCCAAAGGGCCTGTTCCTGTGCTGTAATTTTCTTTGTTCTTTGTTCAATGTGGTTGCTTCTCAACCGTCCTCTGAAATGGCCTAGCAAGTCAATCAGTTTAAGGGTGATGAGGGATGGGCAATAAATGCTGGCCAGCTAGTAACGCCCATGTCCATGAATGAATAAAAATGTACATGGGTTTTTAAAGCATAGAGCGAGATAATTTGACCCATCATGTATGTTCCTCCTTAAAAGAGCTAGCATCTCCCTCCTTTCCTTGCCCTTTCCCAATGTCCTTCAAAATTCTTCACCTTCAAATAATTAGTCCACTTCCTTGTTAAAAGTTCTTACAGATTTTACTTCCACTATCGCTCATGATGGGGCATACTGTGTTCCAACAACTTAAATTTCTTTCCTCTGTTTATACTCTCTTATACTTAAGCAAACCTGCCCCCCATCCATTGACTCTGTCTACACTTCCTGCTGCCTCAGCAAAGCAGCCAGCATAATTAAGGACTCCACCCACCCTGGGCATACTCTCTTCCACCTTCTTCCATCGGGAAAAAGATACAAAAGTCTGAGATCACATACCAAACGACTCAAGAACAACCTCTTCCCTGTTGCCATCAGACTTTTGAATGGATCTACCTCGCATTAAGCTGATCTTTCTCTACACCCTAGCTATGACTGTAACACTACATTCTGCACTTATCTATATCTATTATCTATGCACGGTATGATTTGTCTGTATAGCATGCAAGAAACAATACTTTTTGCTGTATACTAATCCATGTGACAATAATAAATCAAATCAAATCAAATCAAGCAATGTTCTAACTGTAGCCTGGCTAATGATTTGCAAAGGTTTGCTTTGATTTGTGCACCAGCCATTTGCAGTTGCACCCCTGATGTTCTTTTTTCTGTTTTGTTATTTGATCATCTTGTTAACTCATTTGTATAGGTTTGTGAATCTGAAGCTCTAAGTCTTTCTGTTCCTCCAAACCTTTTACCGTTTATTGTATGTGTCCTCCCCTTAGTCTCCAAGCCAAGTTACAACAGTTTTCCACATGGAGTTCAACCTGCCAAATTTACAATTCTCTCTATATCCCCCAAAGGCCCATTATTCTTTACAGTTTACCGCACTTGCCATTTGTTGTTAACACTAAATTTTCAATATTGTACCCAGTATACCCAATTACATCATTTTATATGTTGATGTGAAGATACTGTGCTCTTAATATATTTTATGTTTAAGGGAAGACTGCTTTAAGATTCAGTGTTTAGTTACAAGCAGTCGGTTTGTCTGGCTGGAAGACAGCAGATGCTGGAAAGCAGGATAATTACTCATTTTAACCATGTAAAGGTTTATTTAGCTTTGTTTACCAAAGTAAAGGACCCTTGGGGTGTTTTCTTGATTAAAGTAATGGAAAGGTGAGTGAGGTGTACAGGGTCATATAGTCATGTGATACTAGAAATGTGAGGGGCTATGTTTGTCACTGAGAAAAACAGCTTTCTGAGTTCAGTTGTTGGAGAGGACTACCTACAAGTAGCTCTGTCTTTCAGAACAAAATCTCAGCTCCAAAGCTCTTAACAAAGGTTAAAGCAAGTATTTGCTCACTATCTTAAAAGTGGGGTTTAAGTCTACAAGAGAAATATTGCTTAATTGGAGCTGGATAAGAATTGTTTCTTTTCATGCTTAAAGACTGTTTAATGGTTGAGTTAAACTGTTTCATTTTGTTAGACTGATATTTAAACTGTGTTGTGATAAAGCTTTTTTGTTGAAAAGATCCCTAATTAGTCCATGGAATTACTCCTGGAGTAAAGCATCCTTTCCTCACATTTATGCCAAAATAGAAAAACTGTTGGGGTCCAGCCTGGCTTCATAATATACCTTGGGGTTTCTGATCTGACACCCTAACATTGAGCTCTAAAATAATGATCCTAAACAGAATCCCGGTGAACACTACATTCCCTTTACTATTTTTGTGTTTTACCAGCAGGCATTTTAAGTGGCACCTTTATCAAATTTCATTTGAATATCCATATCCATCTGCAGTGTTTCATTTATCAATGCACATTATTTCTCCAAAGAACATGGTCGGAGACACCTCGCCTTTAGCGAGGTTCGTGACCAGTGTTATGCTGGATATGAGTCTCCCAAGTGCTTTTATTTACCACAATCACCTCTGTGCCGGAAATCAGTGGGGAGCTGATTATCATGTGGGCCTGTTAGTGTCTCTCCCCCACACCACACCCCCCCCCCCCCCCCCCAACTCCTGCTGGGAGATGTTCCTAACTGCTCCCCACTAATGGGGAACAGGCATCCTGTCCTGCTGGTGGGGACAGAGGCCATTGAGGTCCCCCCGGGAGATCGGAGGTAAGGGGGTGCCCATTGGGCAGTGCTAGCCTGGCACTGCCCAAGGAGCAAACTGGCACTGCCCACCAGGCAATGGTTAGTGCCGAGTGGGTGAGGCCAAATAGGGTGGGGCATACTGAGGGGCAAGGCTTATTGGGGAGAGACCCGCTGCCACTCTGCACTTGGAGCGTTGGGAGAGGGAGGGAGGAGGGCAATCGGGCCTGGTCATCTGGGTTTGGGGGGGGGGTGCGGTGCGGTCAGGGCTGGCCAGGGACAGGGGTGGGAGATCGGGACAGGCTGCAGGGGACAAGATTGGGGCTGGCTGGGTTGTGGGGGGAGATCAGGTCTGGACAGGGGTGGATGGGAGGACATCAGGGTTGGCCCGGGCAGGTCCGGTAGGCCAGCAATTGGGGGGAGGAGGGGGCTGTGGTCAGGAAGGCCAGCAATCAGAGGGGTTGCGGGAAAGGTCAGCGATCAAAGGCCAGTGATCGGGAGGCCAGCAATGGCCGGGGGGTGGGGGGGGGGGGGGGGGCGGGGGGGGGGGGGGGGGGGTGCCACTTCGCAAGCGCTGATCTCCGCACTGACATAGTGTGGGTTTCCTCCCACACTCAAAAGATGTGTGGGTTATGTCGATTGGCCATGCTAAATTGCCCCTTAGTGTCCAAAGATGCGCACGTTAGGTGGATTGGCTATGCTAAATTGCCCCTTAGTGTCCCACGATTATAGGTTAGGGGGTTATGGGAATAGGGCCTGGGTAAGATGCTCTGTCGGAGAGTCAGTGCAGACTATATGGGCCAAATGGCCTCCTTCTGCACCGTAAGGATTCTATGTCCTTAATTAACCTATGCCATTATAAGTGGATCTTAAATTTATCCCTTATTGGCAGCAATCAACGTTAGGCTAACTGATCATTCAGTTTACCCTTTCCCTCCTTTTGAACACAGTTGTTCTATTGTCCTGCAGTCCTCTGACACAACATTCGTATTTAAGATTTTGTCAAAGGTTGTGGCAATAATTCCTGTTGTTTCCTCACAGATGTCCTTCATTTTTGTAGAATGCGTAGCATCAGGATAAGACTGACAGCAGGCAATCTGCTCCACCACGTGGAGTTATGGGAACATTTCACCCACAAGCCAGGCCTGACCAAACTGACGTCATCTGCCGACATTATAGTTCCACACAGCAGATGCCAAATAAACTTTTTAAGAAGTAGCGAGTAGTATACAGATGAGACTAATAAACTTTTGATTGGCCTTTCAGGCAAATTCTCAAATTAAACTAGAATGCTGCATGTGCAGGTGCCAAAGACATTGAATGTTGGAAAAACTTGTAATAAGTGGTTTAATTAATCTGTCAAATGTTTATAAAAGCTGGTTTTACTTATTCTAACCCTGCTGTATTGTTAAATGGATGTGTGAGGACTAATCTGTGCTCAATGCTTTGACGAACTGCTTTCTGCTCTATATTGCCTGGCTAGCTTCACACAGGGATTGCTACATTTAGACTTTCAAAAACGTAGTCTGAAACCATCCAACCCATAACAACAACAAGACTTCCGCCATGTCGGAGGCTGAAGGTCACCCAGTAAAACAATGTGTGGTCTGTTTAGTTCACATTTAGTTTGCTTACTTGAATGACTTCATATTCCTCCAGGCATCCAGTCACAAACAGTACGACATTTTCCTTTCCCAGAAACCCAAAATTACAACAATTCTTAAGGAATGATAATGTTTGAGTAAACAGCGATCGTGCCCGCCTGTGTTTTGCCCGAGATTAATTCGCTGAATGTTCCTCCAAAGTCTGTTGATTTTTTTATTAATGTTGAACAACTATTTGGCTGTCGGTGGAGATTAGATAGATAAAGACAATAGACGCTCGATGATACTGCTTTAAGGAGTTGGATTATAAAATGAGTGGACATGGCAGCATATATTACAGTGAGAGGATTTTATGTGCTGCCTCTTTTGATCATGGTGATATAAACCACAGGGCTTCATACATGAAGCTGCTAATGATACCCAATTTGCTGGCGGAGATTTCTATTTGAGTGTTCCATCATTGATGGCTGTTTCTTCCGTCCTGGCTGCTGGAATTATTTTCCCAGATCCTTCCACTTTGTCTCCACTTGCTTTCATAAGTCTCGCCTCTTCAACTCTGGTTTCAATTCTACATAGGTAGCCTTCACACTCTCCTGTCCCCATGGGTCGCTCTTTATCATTGACCACTCTTCATTGTCTTCACGGGTGTAAATAAAACTGCAAAAATGGAACATGCTGTTGACAATAAAGTTCTCGAGAAATTTGATGAATTCACACTTAATTCCTAATTCTGGAACGTAATGATATCCAACTAGTAGCAACGAAGGCCAGAATTCTCCAACCTCGCCCGCGGCTGGGATTTTCCAGTTCCGCTGCAGTGAACAGAGATTTGGCTGCGAGCTGAATTCTCTGTTCCCGCTGGCAGTGGTGGCAGGGTATACAAGATCAGAGAATTCTGACCTAAATCTATGAAAACATGTCCTCAATGTGATTCATGTGCAAATTGGCAATTGGCTAATTCCTTCGAACAATTTTGTGCCCAAGTTGACAAATTTGTGTACACCACAAGGGGCGAAGATTAGATTCTCTCTCGTTAGTTCTAGTCATTGCCTGACACTGTGGTATGAATGTTACTTGCCACTTGCTGGGCCAAACCTGGATATTGTCCAGATCTTGCTGCATTTGGACAAGGACTCTTCAATATTTGCATCTGCTTTTATCAAAGAAGAGAATGCTGTCAAAGCTTTAGTGAAAGGAGAGGTAGCTGAAAGTTTAAAACCGATAAAGAGTGGATATTAGAAAGGAAGTTTGTACTTAAAGTTAATAAGTTACCAGAAGTGGATTGGGTACATTCAAGGATGCAGAGAAATAAGAGTGGAAACTGCAGAGGTCCTGACTATAATCCTCCAATCTTCTTTTGATACATGAGTGGTACCAGTGAAGTGGAGAATTACAAAAGTTACAAAAAAAATGCTAGGATAACCGAGGCAATTACTGACCAGTCAGTTTAACTATGGTAGTAGGAATGCTTTTGAAACGGTAAACTGGGACACCGTTAATGGACATTGGATAAGTATAGATTAATTAAGGAAAGCTAGCATGGATTTTTTGGAGGGGACTCATGTTTGACTAACACGATTGAGTTTTCTGATGAGATAACAGTGAGAGTTAATGATGGTGATGCGGTTACTGTGGTGTACATGGACTTCCAAAAGGTGCTTGATAAAGTGCCATATAAGAGACCCGTCAGCAAAATTTAATGATGGAATTAAAAGGAAATTTAAGGTAGGAAACAAAATTGGCTGAATGACAAGAAACAGAGTGTGGTGGCATACTGGGGGATGGTCCCCCAGGGGTATGTACCAGCATCACTGCTTTTCTTGATGTATGTTAATGATCTAGATTGGGCATAATTTCAAAAACTGTCGATGACACAAAACTTGGAACAATTGTGAACTCGGAATATTTGTGAACTGTGAGGAGGATAGTGATAGACTTCAAGAGGACACAGGCTGGTGGAATGGGCAGATGCGTGGCATTGACATTTAATGCCTAGACATGTCAAATGATACATTTTAGGAGGAAGAATGAAGAGAGGAAATATAAAATAAAGGATACAATTTCAAAGGACACACAGCAACAGAGAGACCTGGGGGTTTATGAATGCAGATCATTGAAAATGTCAGGGCTGGTTGAAAAAGTGATTCAAATGTTATACAGGATCCTGAATTTTAGGAATACCTAAGTCCTCACTTAAAATCATGACTTTAAATGAAACAACTTTGAGTGGATAATAGGTTACCATGGAAATCCATGTTGATGCTGGTGTTAGGTTCCTTCAGACATTAATCACCCAGAAAAATGAAATGTACAAGTTGAACGATTGTACCATACATAGAAACTAGAAGCAGAGGAGGCCATTCAGCCCTTCGAGCCTGCTCCGCCATTCATTTTGATCATGGCTGATCATCAAATTTAATATCCTGATCCTGATCCCGCCTGCGCCCCCCCCCCACCCCCCACCCCAATATCCCTTGATCCCTTTAGCCCCATTGCTAGCCCTGAAGTAACTTAGAAAATAAAATGAAGCACTAAATTTATTGTAAATATTGTCTTGTTGGGATTCTATGATATGATTAACAAAGATTTCAGGATGATCTGGAGGCACCTTGATTACTATTGGTGTGCAGCCGATGTCTCCCTAGACTGGGGAGAAGCCAGCCATGTCCACACAGCTGAGCATCTACTCATTGTGACTGGCCTCATTGGTTGCAACTTGCACATAATTCCCAGCCTTGGCACACATGGCATTGGTTACCCGTGTGACCAGCGGCAGACTCCGGGATTCTGCGAATATCTCTTGCTAATCCTGGAAGGAACCCCAAGTGAAGAAGTTAAGCATTCTGTTTACTTTGAGGGCCACTGACTGTTTGTGCCCACCTTCTTCCAACTGGCTACATTATCAACAACCACCTGACAAGAAACTCAGTCTCTTGAGATACAGCTGCTCAGAATCATAGAATCATAGAATCCCGTAACCCCACGTAATTACCCTGTTAATCCCCCTCACACTGAGGGGCAATTTAGCATGGCCAATCACCTAACCCACACATCTTTGGAATGTGAGAGGAAACCAGAACACCCAGAGGAAACCCACACAGACACAGGGAGACCGTTCAAACTCCACCCAGACCCGAGGCCCGAATTGAACCCGGGTCCCTGACACTGTGGGGCAACAGTGCTAACCACTGTGCCACCTTGCCACTCTGTCCAAGAAGCTCATCCTCCTATATTAGGGTGGGTTGGGGAGGTGGGGGGGTATAGTTTAAATTTAAAATTTACATCTTGTAAAATTACACTTAGCACATCAGATGTACAAGTTTCCAGTATCATTTCAAACATTATACAAGTTCAAAGGTATCCCAATGCAGTCTACTTTATTTATACAGTGTATTTACAAGCACTCATCACAGTGGATGACTTACTCCACTGTTTCCATTTATTCGACACAAATGTCCATCAAATACTTATAATAGTGTCTTGTCATCTAGATCACTGTGCTCATCCCCCCCTCCCAGATGGAGCAGCAGGTGGGTGAGGAGAAGGCTGGATCCTTATCTGAGGTGCAAGCTTAAACTCATAAGCAGCACCCAAGCTGCACTGATGTTTGACAACTGGGAACTGCAGATCAGACACACACAAGGGTTCTATGAAAAGATCTCCAAATTACTGGAAATAGCCTGCAAGGTACCACAAGCATACTCTGAACAAAACCTGAAAGCAAAGACCTCCCACGTAGCTAAGAACTTTTTGCCCACCATTTGCTTTGCCCCCTCGATTCACTCTGCCCCCTTGCCTTGCTTTTACTGCTGAGTTCAGGAAGTTAAACCCGTGCACTGAAAGATAAAATTCAAAAACCCCGATCAAAACAACTGCTAATTGTCCTTTTCTGTCATACAATTGTCAACCCACCTCACCTGAAGGGGCTTCCGGCACGCAGTCTAATGTGCTGAAGTTAAAGATGGATGTCAATGGCGACAAACTTCCTTATGCGTCATCAATATCAGCCAACCCGATCGGCCCACCAGCTCTCAAACCCACTCACCCCCTCTAAATGCTCCCTCAGTGTACCCGTACAGGCACCGGAGTGTGCCGACTAGGGGAATTTCACAGTAACTTCATTGCAGTGTTAATGTAAGCCTATCTGTGACACTAATAAATAAACTTTACTTTTTTTACTTTGTACCCACCATCACCCCCACTGCCCTCCCTCTCCCACTCTCACCACCTCATCCCAAGAGCATCGAAAAATAATTGAGTGCAGGTTGGCAATGGCAGGAATTTTGAATTTGTTTTAATTTGCATTCTGCCACAGACAGCTGCACTTGTTCAGATTTTCGGATCCCACTACAACATGCACACAGTCAGTAGTGGGTATGACACCCCCTGTGACTCACCTGATGAAGCGGCAGCGCTCCGAAAGCTCGTGCTACCAAATAAACCTGTTGGACTTTAACCTTGTGTTGAGACTACTTACTGTGCCCACCCCAGTCCAACGCTGGCAACTCCACATCATATTTCCTTCTCAGCCTCATTGCCAATAAAAGGACATTCCCTTAAACCACAATGCATCCACAAAACAACACAATTCTTTGCCCCATCATGGGTGCAACAATCAAGGACAGTATTATGGTGGCAGAAAGAACGTTTGATGAGGACTCGTCTACTGAGGTAGTATGGGCTGAGGTTAGAAACAGGAAAGGAGAGGTCACCCTGTTGGGAGTTTTCTATAGGCCTCCAAAAAGTTCCAGAGATTTAGAGGAAAGGATTGCAAAGATGATTCTGGATAGGAGCGAAAGTAACTGGGTAGTTGTTATGGGGGACTTTAACTTTGCAAATATTGACTGGAAAAGCTAGAGTTCGAGTACTTTAGATGGGTCAGTTTTTGTCCAATGTGTGCAGGAGGGTTTCCTGACACAGTATGTAGATAGGCCAACAAGAGGCGGGGCCACATTGGATTTGGAGGTAATGAACCAGACCAGATGTTAGATTTGGAGGTAGGGGAGCACTTTGGTGATAGTGACCACAATTCGGTTACGTTTACTTTAGTGATGGAAAGGAATAGATATATACTGAAGGGAAAGGAAATTATGATGTGATTAGGCGAGATTTAGGATGCATAGGTTGGGGAAGGAAACTGCAGGGGATGGGCATAATTGAAATGTGGAGCTTGTTCAAGGAACAGCTACTGGGTGTCCTTGATAAGTATGTACCTGTCAGGCAGGGAGGAAGTGATCGAGTGAGGGAACTGTGGTTTACTAAAGAAGTTGAATCTCTTGTGAAGAGGAAGAAGAAGACTTATGTAAAGATGAGACGTGAAGGCTCAGTTAGGGCGTGTGAGAGTTACAAGTTAGCCAGGAAGGACCTAAAGAGAGAGTTAAGAAGAGCCATGAGGGGGCATGAGAAGTCTTTGGCAGGTAGGATCAAGGAAAACCCTAAAGCCTTCTATAGGTATGTCAGGAATAAAAGAATGACTAGGGTAAGATTAGGACCATTCAAGGACATAGCAGGATTTGAACCCATGGCCCTAAAGCATTAGCTTGGGCCTCTAGCTTACTAGTCTAGTGACATTGCCACTTTGCTACCATCTACCCATAGAGCTGTGCTAGGGATGGATGAAGGCCTGGTACGTTGTCCTGCCCTGTGAAACAGGCTCATCTTTCAAATGCAACCACTGGATGACTTGGTCCTCATCATCTGCTTGCCCAAAATTTTCCTCCTCTGAACCTCTCTGTTACTGTGGTGGACTTGTTGCACTGTCAGGTAGAGGCCTAGTTCCTTCCCTTAGATTTAAAAGTCAAAGAAAAGGCGCTTCAGGGAGATTCCATGGTGATAGTGCAGGTGTTTCATTTGTAACCGCATGCTGACAATCTCGTCACCTCCTGCACCAGAAGTGAAGTGTTTGGTCATGATTTCCAAGGCTTTCCACTTGAACTACTTAAGATTGGGGGTAGACCTCTTCAGTGATGTGGGGTTTGTGTAAATTTGTTCTGCATGAAGACAGACAAAGCTGACAGTTTGAGGAGTCCATGCTGTGTGGAATGGGAGGGGTGAAATAAGGGATTTGATTTGACTAGATTTATTATTGTCGCATGTATTGGAATACAGTGAAAAGTATTTTCTCTTGTGCTTTATACAGACAAAGCATACCGTTCATAGAGTACATTGGGGAGAAGAAAAGGAGAGGTGCAGAATTTAATGTTACAGACATTAGGGTGCAGAGAAAAATCAACTTAATATTAGGTAGGTCCATTCAAAAGTCTGATGGTAGCAGGGAAGAAGTTGTTCTTGAGTCGGATAGTACATGACCTCAGACTTTTGTATCTTTTTCCCGATGGAAGAAGGTGGAAGAGCGCATGTCCGGGGTGCGTGAAGTCCTTGATTATGCTGGCTGCTTTTCTGAGGCAGTGGGAAGTGAAGACTGAGTCAATGGATAGGAGGTTGGTTTGTGTGATGAATTGGTCTACGTTCATGCCTTTACTTTCCCAGGGGGCTAAGGAAATTTGGCATGTCCGCTATTGCTCTCATCAACTTTTATAGATGCACCATCCTTTCCGGATGTATCACAGTTTGGTGTGGCTCCTGCTCTGACCAAGACCGCAAGAAACTACAAAAGGTTATAAATATGGGAACGTGTAACTGTTTAAGGTGAAGAGAGGGAATTTATGGATCTAAGTGATTGCTGTGAAGGGAGCTAGGTAGCCTTCTGTGAGATGCCGAGTTGGATTCTCCCCATCCTGACTTAGCCAACAATGTGAAGGGTTTGATGCAGAAACATAGCTTTAAGAGGGTGAAGAGTATGCCAATGCTCATGGTAAACCAGTGCGAAGAGACAGTGTCTGTTATCTTGTCTGCCTTTTTGGACATTTTGTGGCACTGCTGTACACCTTGGAGCGATGGAGTGTGTTTTCTGGCTCAGTGCCCGGACCCGCAGCCCTCTGGGCACAAATGATGTTTAATTGCTCACAATTCTGTCCAAGTATAATAAAACAAAATTGGTATGGTATGGCAAAGAAGTTATATGAAAGAGCAAAACACACTGTTCTTGTCTGAGCTGTGGGTCCTTTAGACTGCTGCTGAAAAGGATAATTAAACTCCCTTTTCAAAAGTTGGGTAGAGATTTTCTGGTACTCCAGCAGTTTATTCCATAGGAACTATTTTAGACAATCTTAAACCACGCTGATGCGCGATAAATCACACGGGAGGCAAGATGTACCCGGGAAATAAAGGCTTTTATTGCCAACAATAACGGAGCTACTATATACAATATACAATCCCAGACTAAAGGGTCACCAGGCAGAGCGGTGACCTTTATACCTCTCCCAGAAGGCGGAGCCAACTGGGGTGTACCATAGGACTATATTAACAGGTAGAACAGCCCAACACTAACCCCAACAGTAACATATCTACAGACTCATAGTGCTGGCCAAACCATGGCTCAGCACTCCTGGTGGTAACCAACAATGGTTCACCACATTCACCCCTCCTTTTAAAACAAAGGCCGGCGGAGCACAAAAAAACAGAACAACTGTTCATCTGTCTATAAGTTCAAACGGTTTGGGGGACCGCACGGTCACTGCGACCTCCTCAACACCGGCAATGACGCCGGTTCAGGCAATCGCGGTGACCTTCTCTCCAAGGCGGTGTCCAGTGACTCCTCCAGTTCCTCACGGGCCGATAGACCACGAGGTGGTGACAATCCGCTGGACTCGAGCACGCCTCGAGGTGGCGACAATCTCCTGGACTCAGGCAAGCTGTACTCGGGAGTAAGAGGGTTAAGTGGTGGTCCCGATACTGCCCGCGCCGTGTCAGGAGGAGAGATAATGGTCGGGGGGTCCCTAACTGGGGGTGTGGGAGCGACTGGGGTTTCCAAAGCCCACTGCTGGTGCCAGATCTTGAATCGAGAGCGTGTCCTCTCGCCCGTCAGGATATGCCACATAGGCATATTGAGGGTTGGCGTGGAGGAGATGGACCTGTTCAACCAAAGGGTCGGACTTGCGGGTCCTAACATGCCGCCGCAGGAGGACAGGTCCTGAGTACGTCAACCAAGGCGGTAATGAGGTCCCAGAGGAAGACTTCCTAGGGAATGAAAACATTCTCTCATGAGGAGTAGCGTTGGTTGCCGTACACAGGAGTGAGCGTATGGAGTGGAGCGCATCAGGGAGTACCTCTTGCCAACGGGAGACTGGAAGACCTTTAGACCTCAACGCCAGTAAGACAGCCTTCCAGGCTGTAGCATTCTCTCGTTCAACCTGTCCGTTACCCCTTGGGTTGTAGCTCATGGTTCTACTAGAGGCAATCCCATATGAGAGCAGGTATTGCCTCAAGTCGTCGCTCATGAACGACGAGCCCCTATCGCTGTGGATATAACAGGGGTAACCGAATAGGGTGAAAAGATCCCGTAATGCCTTGATAACCGTGGCAGCGGTCATATCAGAACAGGGAATGACAAAAGGGAATCGTGAGTACTTGTCAATCACATTGAGGAAGTACACGTTCCGATCTGTCGAGGGAAGGGGGCCCTTAAAGTCCACACTCAGTCTTTCGAAAGGACGAGTGGCCTTAATGAGGTGTGCCCTGTCAGGTCGGTAGAAGTGCGGTTTGCATTCCGCGCATACCCGGCAGCTTCTGGTTATGGACCTGACATCCTCCACCGAGTAGGGTAGATTCCGGGCTTTTATGAAGTGGAAGAGCCGAGTGACCCCCGGATGGCAGAGGTCATTGTGGAGAGCCTGTAATCGATTCTGCTGCACACTAGCACATGTTCCACGTGACAGGGCGTCCGAGGGCTCGTTGAGCTTCCCTGGACGGTACATGATATCATAATTGTAGGTGGAGAGTTCGATTCTCCACCTCAAGATTTTATCATTCTTGATCCTACCCCGTAACGTGTTGTTGAACATGAACGCCACGGACCGCTGGTCCGTGAGCAGAGTGAACCGTTTGCCCGCCAAGTAATGGCGCCAATGCCGAACGGCCTCCACAATGGCCTGGGCCTCCTTTTCCACCGCAGAATGCCGAATTTCAGGGCCTTGGAGGGTGCGAGAGAAAAAGGCGACGGGCCTGCCCGCCTGGTTAAGTGTGGCGGCCAGGGCGAAATCAGATGCATCACTCTCCACCTGGAAGGGGATGAACTCATCGATAGCGTGCATCGTGGCTTTCGCGATGTTGGCTTTTATTCCTGCAAAGGTTAAGCGAGCCTCTGTTGCTAGGGGAAAAGAGGTAGACTTGATGAGCGGATGGGCTTTGTCCGCGTAATTGGGAACCCACTGTGCATAGTATGAGAAGAAGCCTAAGCATCTTCTCAGTGCTTTGATGCTAGTGGGCAGGGGGAGTTCGAGGAGGGGACGCATACGGTCTGGATCAGGGCCAAGGACCCCGTTTTCCACCACCTATCCGAGGATAGCTGGGCGGCGCATGCGAAATACACACTTCTCCCTGTTGTAGGTCAGATTCAGGCGAGATGCAGTGCGTAGGAATCTAAGAATGTTGGCATCGTGGTCCTGCTGGTCATGGCCACAGATGGTGACGTTATCCAGGTACCGAAAGGTAGCCCGCAGCCCGTTCTGGTCCACCATTCGGTCCATAGCACGCTGGAAGACCGAGACCCCATTCGTGACACCAAAGGGAACCCTTAAAAAGTGGTACAGGCGACCATCCGCCTCAAAGGCCGTGTATTGTCGGTCCTCTGGGCGAATGGGGAGCTGGTGGTAAGGAGATTTTAAGTCGATGGTGGAGAACACCCGGTACTGCGCAATCTGATTGACCATGTCAGATATGCGCGGGAGGGGATACACATCCAGCTGCGTGTATCTGTTAATGGTCTGACTATAGTCTATGACCATCCGGGGTTTGTTCCCATTCTTAACCACCACGACTTGCGCTCTCCATGGACTAGCGCTAGGTTGGATGATCCCTTCCTTGAGGAGCCGCTGAACTTCAGATCGAATGAAGATCCGATCCTCAGCGCTGTAACGCCTGTTCTTTGTTGCGATGGGCTTGCAGCCTGGCACGAGATTCTGGAATAGGGAGGGTGTGGTAATCCTGAGCGTCGAGAGACTACATGTGGAGCGCGTTGGGCAATTTAGAGGCTGCAGAGCTCCCACTAAAAGCGGAGGGAGTGGCCCATCGTACTGCAGGGTTACACTCTTCAGGTGGACCATAAAATCTAGTCCTAGGAGCATCGGCGCGCAAAGGTGCGGTAACACAAGAAGCCTGAAGTGCTCGTAAACCATGCCCTGCACCGTCAGGTTGACCACGCAGCTCCCTAGCACTGTGACAGACCGGGACCTTGACGCCATCGAAATTGTCTGCTTGACAGTCCGAATCTGGAGACCGCACCGCTTCACAGTGTCAGGGTGAATGAAGCTCTCCGTGCTCCCGCTGTCAAACAAGCAATAAATCTGGCATCCGTTTACCTGTATGTCCATCATGGACTTGTCGAGTCTGTGAGGCTTGGCCTGGTCCAGGATGATTAACGCCACCGTTGGATCGTGGGTGCAACTGCAGGCAGCTGAGATGGTTGATGACGGCCCCTGCTGGTCATTTGCGGTCGGTGCCGACCAAAATGGCTGCCCCCATAGGTCGCACGTGGTCGATGGCGCCAAAACCGGCGGCCCCTGCAGGTCGCACGTGTCTTTCGACTCCGTCGTTAGGAATGGCGACGCCCTGGAATCGCACGTGGTGGAAGACCTCGAAGACGCAGAAGACCAGGAGGCCGGCTCTGGGGAGTCACACGCCGCACTGCTGTGTTTGGAGGGTGGTTTGGTCCGGCATACTTTGGAATAATGTCCCTTCTTGCCACAGGCGGAGCACAATACCGCTTTAGCTGGACATCGCTGCCGAGGGTGTTTCACCCCCCTACAGAAGTAACACCGCGGGCCACCTGGAACTGCTGCCGTTGTCAGGTCGGAGGCTGGAAACGCAATCGCGCAGTTTTTCGAACCCGCTGAATAAAGTGGAGCCTGCGGCTACACTTGCCACAATGTCCCCACGCGGTCGTCGGGGTACATCTCCAGACTTTTGGAGGCCGTTTCTAGAGCGTCAGCTAACTCTATGGTTTTAGTGAGGTCGAGGTTACCTTGCTCCAGCATCCGAAGGCGGATGTACGACGAGCCGATTCCCGCCACGAACGCATCTCGGACTAGGTCGCTCATGTACTGGGCCGCCAACACTGGCTTGCAGTTGCAGGCCCTGGCTAGCTGCTGAAGTTCACACAGGTACTGTTCCGTCGTTTCGCCGGGCTGCCGCCGTCGAGTGGCTAGAAGGTGTCGAGCATGGATCTCATTCGGCCAAACAACTCATCTTCTGATGATGTCCAGCAAGTTAATCGGCCTGTATTCTCTTCCTTTGAACTGCAATGTACATCCCAATGGGAGACCTAAAAATTGGGCCTGGTTAATTGTAGGAAATGCCAATACCTGGTGGACCCACTTGTTCAAAGGAAGAGAATACAGGCCGACTAACTTGCTGGACATCATAAGATGAGTTGTTTGGCCAAGTTTGAGTAGCAACAAAGTGTGGGGGTGTGGGCCAATCATGGTATTAAAGAAACAGGTAGTATCCTGGCTCCACAGCCGTGTTAAATTTTAATCTTTCTTTTAAAGCTTACTTTGAATTGCATTTTTAATGATTTCATGGGATGTAGGTGTTGCTGACAAGGCCAGCATCTGTTGTCCATCCCTAATTGCCCTTCAGAAGGTGATGGTGAGCTACCTTCTTTAAATGCCATTGTGCATATGATGTAGGTACACCTACAGCGCTCTTAGGAAGGAAGTTTGTGGATTTTGACTCAGTGACAGTGAAGGAATGGCAATATATTTTGAAGTCAGGATGGTTTGTGGAGAGGAACTTGCAGGTGGTGATGCACTTGGATTATTAAACACCCTATTAAAGTAAGGACAGATTTATCTTTGAGGGATTGCAACACAGACTCACTAGACTGACACAAGTGAAATACTGCGGATGCTGGAAAATCACCGGCCTGCTTTCTGGTATGAGAGGATTGTTCTCATAGAATCATAGAACCCTATAGTGCAGAAGGAGGCCATTTGACCCATCGAACCTGCACCAACCACAATCCCACCCAAGCACTATCCCCATAACCCCATGCATTTATCCTAGCTAGTCCCCGTGACACTAAGGGGCAATTTAGCATGGCCAATTCACCTGATCCACACATCGTCAGGCTGTGGGAGGAAACCGGAGCCCTCGGAGGAAATCCACACAGACATGGGGTGAATGTGCAAACTCCAAAGACAATCACCCAAGCTGGGAATTGAACCCAGGTCCCTGGCGCTGTGAGGCAGCAGTGCTAACCACTGTGCCACCGTACCACCCTTCTGTGAGGAGATATTGAGGGCACAAAGCCTAAAATCCTTGGAGTTTAGAAGAATGAGAGGCAATCTGTCAAAATTCTTAGAGGGCTTGAGAGGGAAAATGCTGAGAAAACCAGGCTGGGAAATTTAGAACTGGGGATCACAGGCTGAGAATAAGAGTTTGGCCATTTGGGACTGAGTGGAAGAGCAATTTCTTCACTCAAACTGTTGTGAATCTTTGGTATTCTTCACACTAGAGAGGTGTAAATACGCAGTCGGCGGGCCCTATTTTATCATTTTGATTCTAAGTGCTGGGCGGACTTGAAACTGGGAGTGTTTCAGACCGACTTCTAGACCCGTTCTGAGGCGCCCCCATGCGCACTCTGCCTGAAAAAATATCAGCGAGTCTGAATCGCTCTGCACAAGCCTGTGGGTGGGATTTAATGCGCCCAAACCCTGCAGCTCTGATCAGCGCCTCCAACTGCGCATGCGTAGAAAAAAAAGATAGAACGCTGCTTCCCTGCCACATCTTTCCTGGGCCGGATAGTGCCTCCCCCTGGCCCCCACAGACATTGTCCCACCCCCACTAGATTACTGACCTTCTTATCCCCCCACCCAGATCGATTGTGGGCCCCTCTCCCCCTCCCCCCCCCCACTCCACTGATCACAGGCAGAGTGGCAGCAAACCCCCCCTTTCACCCCCACTGATCTCAGAGAGAGTAGCAGCGGACTCATCTTCCACCTCCCACCGATCTCAAGCAGAGAGGCGTCGGACACTAGGCACATACCTCCTCACTGACGAAGTGCCCGAATTGGACTTATATGGAGCATGTCTGTTTTGCGCTGATTCCGGATGGGCGAACGCGATGGTAAAGGGGGAAGTGCCGGTAAAGTTGGGTGTGCAGCCCATTAAGTCAATTTAAATGCATACAAATACATTTAAATGGCTGTCGTGCCCATTCCGGACATGGTCCCAATCGCTGCCATTTATGGGCCTTAGTAAAGGGGGAATCGGCGCGGAGGTGGGCACAGATCGCGCTACTCACCTCACGCCCGACTTAACCAAGTTTTCGCACCGTAACGTGATAGTAAAATCGGGCCCATTGAGTCTATTCAAGGCAGAGATGAGTAGACTTTTGGTAGCAAGGGAATTAAGGAACATGGGCACAATGCAGGAAGGAGGGGTTGAGGTAGAAGATCGGCCACGATCTGATAAATGGTGCAGCAGGGTTGAAGGGTCAGATTACCTACTTGAGCTCCTATTTCTGATGATGTTATTTCTATTCATGTCTGCTGAAGAATCTAGAGTGAAACATTAGCTCTATAAGATCCAATTTCTACTTAACCCTAACCTTGTGTTGTTGACTCTTAACTGCCCTCTGAGATGACCTGGCAAACCATTCAGTTCAAGGGCAATTAGGGATGAGCTACAAATGCTGGCCTTAGCAGTGACGCTAACATCAATCAAATAATTTTAAAAATCATTTTGCATTTCACTGCCAATGGCATTGGCAAGTAGAAACAAATAAAGATCAATGTGAGGAAAGACAGTGGACAGGCAATGGGAGGCATTTAAATAACGATTAGGTGAACTCCAGAAGATGTTTATTCCTGTTTGGCACAAGAGTGATAAGGGAACTGTCGCCAAACCATGGCTTACAAGGGAAATTAGAGATAGTATCAGATTCAAGAGAGAAACATACAAATTGGCAAGAAAAAGCAATAGGCCTGAGAATTAGGAGCAATTTAAAATTCAGCAAAGGAGGACCAAGGGATTGATTAAGAAGGGAAAAATTGAGTATGAAAGTAAGCTAGCAGGGAACATAAAAACTGACTATAAAAGTTTCTATGGTATGTAAAGAGAAAAAGATTGACAAAAAGGAATGTGGGCCCTTTACAGTCAGAAACGGGGGAATTCATAATGGGGAATAAAGAAATGGCCGAGGAATTAAATTCTACTTTGCTTCAGTCTTCATGAATAATGTACCAGGAGTTCTGAGAGAAACATGTTTTAGTGAGGAGCTGAAGGAAATCAGCATTAGTAGAGAAATGGTTTTGGGGAAATTGATGGGATTGAAAGTGAATAAATTCCCAGGTCCGGATAATCTTCATCCCAGAGTACTGAAGGAAGTAGCCCTGAAAATAATAGATCCATTGGTAGTTATTTCCCAAAATTCTTTGGATTCTGGACTGGTTCCTACAGATTGGAGGGTAGCTAATGTAAGCCCGCGATTCAAAAAAGGAGGTCGAGATAAAACTGGGAACTATAGACCAGTGAGCCTAACTTTGGTACTTGGAAAGTTGCTAGTGTCTATTATCAAGGATTTCATAGCTCAGCATTTGGAAGACAGAGGTATAATCAGACAAAGTCAGCATGGATTTACAAAAGGGAAATCATGCTTGACGAATCCATTGGAATTTTTTGAGGGTGTAACTAGTAGAGTTGACCGAGGAGAACCAGTGGATGTGGTTTATTTAGACTTCCAGAAGGCTTTCGACAAGGTCTCATACAAGACTACTATGTAAAGTTAAAGCACATAGGATTGCAGGTAATGTCTTGAGATGGATAGAAAGCTGGTTAGCAAATAGGAAGCAAAGAGTTGGCATAAATGGGTCTTTTTCTGATTAGCAGATAGTGACTAGTGGGCTTCTTCAGGGGTCTATGTTAGGACTCCAGATATTCACACTATATATTCATGATTTGGAAGTGGGAACTGAATGTATTATTTCCAGAATTGCTGATGATACAAAGTTGGTGGGAGGATGAGCTGTGAAGAGGATGCAGAAATGCTTCAGCATGATTTGGACAGGCTGAATGTGTGGGCATGTGCATGGCAGATACAGTGTAATGTGGATAAATGTGAGGTTATCCACTTTGGTAGCAATAATAGAAAGACAGATTATTACTTGAATGGGTGTAAATTGAGAGAGGTGGATACTCAGCGAGACCTTGGTGTCCTCGTGCATCAGTCACAAAGTAAGCGCACATGTATAGCAGGCAATAAAAAAGGCAAATGGTATGTTGGCTTTCAAAGCAAGAGGATTTGAGTGTAGGGATAGGGATGGTTTGCTGCAATTGTATAGGGCATTGGTGAGGCCGCACCTGGAGTATTGTGTGCAGTTTTGGTGTCCTTATCTGAGGAAGGATGTCCTTGCTATAGAGGGAGTACAACGAAGGTTTACCAGGCTGATTCCTAGGATGGCAGGTCTGTCAAATGAGGAGAGACTAGGTCGGTTAGGCTTATATTCACTAGAGTTTAGAAGGGTGAGAGGGGATCTCATAGAAACATAAAATTCTAACAGGGTTAGACAAGGTAGATTCAGAAAGAATGTTTCCAATGGTGGGGGAGTCCAGAACATAGTTTGAGGATAAGGGGTAAACCTTTTAGAACTGAGGTGAGGAGAAATTTCTTCACCCAGAGGGTGGTGAATGTGTGGAATGCACCACCACAGAAAGTAATTGAGGCCAAAATGTTGTCTCGTTTCAAGAAAAAAATAGATATAGCTCTTGGGGCTAAAGGGATCAAGGAATATGTGGGGAAGTTTAGATCAGGATATTGAATCGGATGATCAGCCATGATCAAAATGAATGGCAGAACAGGCCAGAAGGCCTGAATGGCCAAGTCCTGCTTCTCGTTTCTACGTTTATGTTTCTATGTTTAAGCTCAGAAGAGGATCTAATCATCGTCACTTGAAATTCAACAGCATTACCACCACTGAATCCCCCACTATCAACATCCTGGGGGTTACCATTGACCAGAAACTGAACTGGACTAGCCGTATAAATACTGTGGCTACAAGAGCAGGTCAGGGGCTCGGAATCCTGCAGCAAGTAACTCACCTGGCATCCCAAAGCCTGTCCACCATTTACAAGATACAAGACAGGAGTGTGACTTCCCTGGATAAGTGAAACTCCAACTATACTCTCAAAGCTCAACACCATTCAGGACTAAGCTTGTTGAACTGGCACCCCATCCACAAACATTCACTCCCTCCACCACCAACGCACAGTGGCAGCAATGTGTACCATCCACACAACGCATGGCAAGAACTCACCAAGGCTCCTGAGACAACACTTTCCAGACCTATGACCACTATCAACTAGAAGGACAAGGGCAGCAGATGCATGGGAACACCAGCAGCTTTAATTCCCAGTCCAAACCACTCCACTCCACATTTGACTCCACTCACCTGATGAACGAGCAGCGCTCCAAAAGCTCGTGATTCCAAATAAACCTGTTGGACTTTAACCTGGTGTTGTGAGACTACTTACCGTGCCCACTCTAGTCCAACGCCGGTATCTCTGCCACAACATGGCGAGCATTTTGAGGACATGAAGACTGGTACTGCTGGTGCGTATATCCGAGGAATGGTCAACTCAGCTCCACAACAGGCAGTGCCTTTACAGAGTGAGTTCCTGCGGAGGCTCCGTATGTTAATCTTTGAACATCCTGCAGAAAAGGAGCATTATCGTGAGTCAAGAACGTGCCATATCTTGACAGCTAATGTCTGCAACACCAAAGCCTTCAGGCACAAAGAATGAACCAAAACCAGAATATAATCCCCACATAAATTTGAAACAGATCATGTCATAAACAACAACAGATGCGATGGGATCAATTTCAGTCTTGGAGCTTGTGATGTCACCCGAACTCTTTCAATTGCATTAACTGCTTTGTAATCTCTCCCAGGTATCCATGTGTCTGTGTTTGCTGCACACACAACCACTACAGTCTAGGAATTAGCCTCGGCAGTTCAAAAACCACATGAACTTCACAATGGTTGACATTCAAGTTGAAATGTTATTGGTTGTTCCTATCGGTTATATGTCTGAAAAATCTGAACTTTGTCACAGGATTTACTGAAGTTTTTTGTTGAAATGGATGTTACATTGCATCAGACAACAAATGACATCCCTTTATTTAGAGTGGTTGATTATTGTAACGTGTTTGTTTACATTTACGGACTTAATCAGCGCAGCCAAAGAAATTAGTGACCAATAAAGATGGAGATTGAATGTTATATTGGGCACAATCTTTGTGTAATAATCTGACTGAGGCCAGTCTTCCATCACTATCACCCTTTATTTACACAGTGCTCAAAGCGCTGCTCCGCAGCTACAGTGTACAGGTTAGTCCCAAAGTCTATTGACTGTCAGCCTGAGTGGAGCTATCTGGTTTTAATCCCCCCACCCCATCTGCTCTTTCCCTATTGGGCGAGCCGCCACTCTCCTAATAGCGGCACCTCAATTGAAGCAATGCCTCAGGAAGAACCAGTGTCAGTGGCTTTACGGCGCTCCCTTTGGAAGCGAAGATCTCCAGTCCGCTTCACACCCCCTGCCTTGCCTGCAATCGACACCAGGCCTATTGCTAAGCAGTGGAAAAAGCCTTCCAGTGGCGGTGGTGTTGGGGAAGAAATGAACACGAGGGGGTGGTGGTGGGGGGGTGGGGGTTGTTATGATGGCCAAGGAGGAATCATCAATATATCACCCTGTGGGCCTCGTTAAATATGAGCTCCGGTGCCGGTTTCTTCTGCTTCCATCTCGGAATCCATGTCCTCATCACCCGAAGGGGCAGGCATTCAGTCATGGCTCAACACAAAAAGTGGTCATCCCCATGCCTGGTAATGAGACCTCCACTGGCACAGGATCCCTACTACTCTGAGATGGTCCAGGTGCTTCCTGACAGTTTTGCCCTGCACTTGGACCTTATAAGACACAGGCCCACTTTTTTCTGTTATGATCCTGAGGACCCAACTGAGGCCATCCCTGAAGTCCCATCCGTGGCTTGGGTCGCTGGTTTTGAATGTTCTTTCTGTCCTTACAGAGTCATAGTTCTTCTTCTCGTTCTCTTCCCAGATTTGGGAACAGTAAGCTTAATCATGTCCAAAACTTGGCATTTTTATCTTCAAATTCCCAGGATGGCTATTCCACAAGTATCGGACATCACCCTGGGCGAGGAACAACTATACAGGAACCCCAGAGGATGACGCCATCCTCAACACCGAATTTGTCTTCCTTCACCCAGTAATGTTTCATTTCATCTAAGGGCTGTCCTCGGAATCCCCCATACAGTATTATATATTTTAATTTAGATAGGACTGCGTCCTTTTACATCCAGGCCTTGATTTTCCTTGCACGCACCGGCAAGATGTCCAAAAGACTGAGGATCATCATGACCTCTTCCACAGCTGGTAACAAAGCCAGGCTTATGGGCAATGGCAGACAACTCAGTGCATCAGCATTAGCTATCCGGGTCCCAGGGCGGTGTTCTAGGAAGTATTCAAAAGCTGCCAGTAACAAGACCTAATGCTGTATCCGGGCGGAGGCGCTGGGGCTTATTGCCTTGTCTTCTTTAAAAAGTCCCAGCAATGTTTATGATCAGTTACTATGATGAAGCGTCTATCGTAGATGTATTGATGGAATTTTTTAATGCCAAAGAAAACTGTCAACCCCTCTTTCTTGATCTGGGATTACCTCCGTTTAGCGTCTGAGAGGGTCTTAGATGCATGCGCAATAGGCTTCTCTCCAGCAATGTGCCAGGACCACCCCAACCCCATAAGGGGAGGTATCCCATGTCGAGATAAGGTCCTTTTTGGGGTCAAAATTGACCAATAAATTAGAGGACAAAAGTTTCCGTTTAACGCAGTTGAAAACCTCCAGCTGCGGCTCCCCCAAGATGTTTCTGTGATAGGGCGGGCAAGAAACCAAATTCAGAATAAACTTCACGTAATAAGTCACGAACCCCAGGAAGGATTTCCATTCCGTGGAGTTGGTGCCTCCTTAATGGCGCTCACCTTGTCCTCCACCAGATGAAGGCCCTTGCCATTCAGCCAATAGCCCAAATAGGTCACGGCATTTGCTTGGAAGACACATTTTGCCCTTTTCAGGCGTATCCCGACCTCTGAATATTACCAAAAGACCTCTTCCAGGTTTGGTAGATGTTCGCGTTCCTAAGTTCCTGTGACCAAGACATCATCCAGGCACGACCTGAGGTAACCCTTGGAATATGTTCTCAAAAACCCATTGGAAAATGGTCTGTGCAGTCAAGATCCCAAAGGGCAGGAGAGTGTACTCGTATAGGCATTAATTTTCACGTACTTTCGAGATGGTCCATCTATCTCGCAACATGTTGTTCAGGGATGGCCCGAATTCACAGTGCTCTGCCAATTTTCGTAACCTGGTCAGAAATTCGGTGACAGAGTCCCCAGGAGTTCACCCTGCCATGCTTAAGCAGTATCACTGGAGTATTATGGAGGGTTTCGGGTCATAATAGCCTTTAACCAAGTCCACCAGTTCATTAAAGGTTTTGGAGTCAGGAGCATCTGGGTAGGTCAGACTTTTTATTACACTGAAGGTCAAGAATCCAAATGCCATCAACAGGATCACTTTTTGCTTCTCATCCTCCACATTGCTGACCCAAAAAAAGTAACGCATGTACTCTGTGTATTGGGCCCTGTCTTCTATACTCGCATCATAGGCTTCAAGTTTACCGAAAAGAGGGAGTTTTCTTACCGGAGAATTACTTGTCTCGACAATAAAGATAGTTCAGAGGGAAGAAAAAAACTTGCTTTACTCCTTGTCACCAATACAATCATCTCATCCAAGCCAGTCTTCCATCACCATCACCCTTTATTTACAATTGGTATATCCAGCTGTCAATGATCTGCCTCTGGCAGAATGCAACAAAAAGGCTATCAGTATTCCAGCTGTAGCACTGAAGACTTGCGCTCCAGAACTAACATTGCCCCTCGCCAAGCAGTTCCAATGCAGCGAGAACATTGGCATCGACCCGAGAATATGGAAAATTGCCCTCCTGGCCACAAAGAGCAGAACAAATCCAATCTGGCTAAATACCATGATATCAGTCTACTCTTGATCATCAGTAGATTTGTGGAAGGTGTTGCTGACAGAGCAACGGCAATGCTCAGTTTGGGTTCCACCAGGAACACAGCTCCAGATTTCATTTACAGCCTTGGTCCGATCATGAGCAAAAGCAGAATTCCTGAGCTGTGTGTGGCTGCCAATGTCAAGACAGCATTTGACCTAGTGTGCCACCAAGGGACTCCAGCAAAACTGAAATCAAGTAAAATTAGCATCACACAATTACTGGAAAATGACCATCTCCAACAGTCTAACCAACTACTCTCGACATTCAACAGCATCACCAATGCTGAACTCTGCCACCCGCCCCCTCCTCATCCCCCATCCCTCGCCCCGAGCAACATCCTGGGGGCTACCATTTATCAGAAACTGAACTAGACCAGCCTTATAAATACTGTAGCTACAAAGGCACGTGAGAGGCTTGGAATTCTGTGGAGAGTAACTCATCTCATTACTCCCATTGTCTGTCCATCTTCTTTAAGTCAGTAGTGTGGTGGAATACTCATCACTTGGCTGGAATAAAACTGACAACAGCTAGGAAAAAGTAGCCTGTTTCATTGGTACCCCATCCACCACCTTGAACATTAAATCCCTCCTGCACTGATGCACAGGGGCAGCAGTGTGTGCCCTCTACAACATGCATTGTTGCAACTCATCCAGGCTCCTTTAACAGAACCTCCCAAACTTTAAACTGCTGCCTCCAAAAATGACAAGGGCAGAAGATGCATGGGAACACCTTCGCCTTCAAGTTCCCTTCCAAATCATACACCATCCTTGAACTATATTGCCATTTCTCACCACAAAGAAGAACAAAGAACAAAGAAAATTACATCACAGGAACAGGCCCTTCGGCCCTCCATCAGAGTGAAAATATTGGCAGTCCCTTCCCAGAGCACTGTGGGAGTATCTACACCACATGGACTTTTAAGAATTCATTCATGGGATCTGAGCATCACTGTCTAGGCCAGTATTTATTGTCCATCCCTAATTGCCCTTGAAAAGCTGGTGATGTGTTGCCACCTTGAACCGCTGCTGTCCCTGTGGTGTAGGTACACCCACAGTGCTGTTAGGGAGGGAGTGCCAAAATTTTGACCCAATGACATTGAAGGAACAGCAATTATGAGCATAGATGATGTGGAATCTGTATGGGTCGAGTTAAGAAACAACAGGGGCAAAAGACATTGGTGGGGGTGATATACAGACAACCAGACTGCAGTGTTCATGTTGGGAAAAGCATTGGACAGGAAATCAGGGATGCATGTGTTAAAGGAGCATCTGTGATTATGGGTGATTTTAATCTGCATATAGATTGGGAGAATCAAATCAGTCACAGTACAATAGAGGAGGAATTTCTGGAGTGCATATGGGATGATTTTCTGGAGCAATACGTTAAGGAGCCTGTGGTGGACCTCAGTTGTGCCTTTGTCCTATATGGACCACCGTTGTGTGTGTTTGTCATACCTGGACACATCCCCTTCCAGTTTGGTTCCTCCCCTCAGCACCTAGTATAAAGGTGGCTGTCTCCTCCCCCTTGTTCAGTCCAGGTCGGTTAATTGTTGGGATCTGCTCCTGATTCTGTTGTGAATAAAAGCCTACACTTATATTGGCATATCGGTAGTCTTTCGCCTTATTGATAGTGCATCAATTTTATTCACAACAGTTACTAGTATGGAGCAGTTTCTAAAACCCGACAAGTTAGCTTTAGACCCTCAAGAGGTTGGAGCCTCTGATAAATTTGATCATTGGTTGGACTGCTTCGAAGCATTCGTCGACACCGCTACGGCCATCGACACCGACGCTGCTAAACTCCACGTGCTCCGCGCCCGGGTAAGCGAAACTGTCTATGGAATCTTCCGGGACGCTGCTACTTACGCGGACGCTATCGAACTCCTAAAAGGGCAGTTCCGAAAGAGCCCTAACGTGGTTTACGCCAGACACCTCCTAACTACCCGCAAACAGCAGCCAGGAGAATCGTGCGCCCAATTTCTGCGCGCCCTGCGAGTCCTCGCCCGAGCATGCGACTGTAAGGCTGTTTCAGCAGCTCAGAACACGGAGGATCTGATCCGCGACGCCTACGTTGCGGGCATTGAGTCTACATACATCCAGCAGCGTCTGCTGGAACAAGATGACCTAGACCTCCGGAAAACGGCCACGATGGCTGAAACGTTAGAAGCAGCCTCCCATAATCTCGGGTCTTACCTTGGATCCCGTTCCACCGACGGCTCCACTGCGACGGCTGCTCCAGCAGGGCCCAAATGTTACTTTTGTGGCCTCCCTAAGCACCCTCGGCGTCACTGCCCGGCAAAGGACGCGATTTGCTCCGGATGCGGTAAGCTAGGCCACTTTGTCAAAGTCTGCAGAGCAAAGCCGCTTCTGAAGACTCGTGGAGCCATGTGTGCTCCGAGGGCGTGGCCATCTTTGATGCAGGCGGCGGCTGCGCGTGAATCGCCATCTTGGATGCGGTCACCGGAAGTGCGGGAATCGCCATCTTTGATGCGGTCACCGGAAGTGCGGGAGTCGCCATCTTTGAGACTGGCATCAAGGCAAGCTGAGCAGGAAGCTTCATCCGTGACGTCATCAGACGGCGACGAAGATAGATTCTTCTTTAATTCAACAGTGGCATCGATTTGCCTGGACCAGTCGCAGCCACATCAACTCTCCAAGTCCATAATGGAGATCAAGGTAAATGGTTATGCAGAAAACTGCCTGTTTGACTGTGGGAGCACGGAAAGTTTTATACACCCTCGCACAGTGCGTCAATATGCCCTTCCCGTGCGACCCTGGAGCCAGACCATCTCCATGGCCTCGAATTCTCACTCAGTGGAGGTCCTCGGGTGCTGCTTGGTAACGCTGACGGTACAGGGCACAGTCTACGAGCGTTTTCGGCTCCTCGTGCTGCCGCGACTCTGCGCAGCTGTACTGCTGGGGTTAGATTTCCTCAGCCATCATAGAAGCGTCATCCTGCAGTACGATGGCCCTTATCCCCCGCTCTCCGTCTGCAAGGCGCCGTCACGGCAGCGCCCCTCGCGCACCACCTGCAGTCTCTCGACCCTCAAGATCACCCCCCCCCCGTTATTTGATAACCTCACCCCGGATTGTAGGCCTATAGCCACCAAGAGTAGGCGCTATAGTGCGGATGACCGGGCCTTCATTCGGTCCGAGGTACAACGTTTGCTCCAGGAAGGGATTATCCAGGCCAGCACCAGCCCCTGGAGGGCGCAAGTGGTCGTAGTTAAATCGGGGGAGAAACACCGCATGGTGATTGACTACAGCCAGACCATAAACAGGTATACCCAACTAGATGCATATCCTCTTCCCCGTATCGCGGACATAGTCAACCACATCGCGCACTATAGGGTTTTTTCAACGATCGATTTGAAATCGGCTTACCACCAGCTCCCTATCCGCTCGGAGGATCGCCCATACACTGCCTTTGAGGCGGATGGCCGCCTCTACCAGTTCCTCCGAGTCCCCTTTGGTGTCACCAATGGGGTCTCAGTCTTTCAACGGGCCATGGATCAAATGGTGGACCAGCACGGACTACGGGCCACTTTCCCGTATCTGGATAACGTCACCATCTGCGGCCATGACCTGCAGGACCATGATGCCAACCTAATAAAATTCCTTCGTACGGCCACTCTCCTGAACCTCACATACAATGAGGCGAAGTGTGTTTTCCGGACACGCCGCCTCGCCATCCTTGGGTACGTGATAGAAAATGGTGTCCTTGGCCCCGACCCAGCCCGTATGCGTCCCCTTATGCAGCTTCCCCTCCCTACTACCCTCAAAGCACTGAGGAGATGCCTGGGCTTCTTCTCCTATTATGCCCAGTGGGTTCCCCGTTACGCAGATAAAGCCTGTCCGCTCCTAAAATCGACCTCTTTTCCCCTGGCGGAGGAGGCCTGTCGGGCCTTCGATGACATCAAAGCGGACATCGCGAAGGCCGCGATGCACGCTGTGGACGAATCCATCCCATTCCAAGTGGAAAGTGATGCGTCTGACTTTGCCCAAGCTGCCACCCTTAACCAGAGGGGCCGTCCGGTGGCCTTCTTTTCCCGGACCTTACAAGGCCCTGAGATTCGACACTCCTCGGTCGAGAAGGAGGCCCAGGCCATCGTGGAAGCCGTCCGGCACTGGCGCCATTATCTCGCGGGCCAACGATTCACCTTAATTACGGACCAGCGGTCAGTTGCCTTCCTGTTTAACACCAGGCAAAAGGGCAAGATTAAGAATGACAAGATCTTGCGGTGGAGGATTGAGCTCTCCACCTACAGATATGACATCATGTACCGGCCTGGGAAGCTCAATGAGCCCCCAGACGCCCTGTCCCGTGGATCATGTGCCAGTGCCCAACTAGACCAGCTACAGTCCCTCCATAACGACCTCTGTCACCCGGGTGTCACCAGATTTTTCCATTTTGTCAAGTCCCGTAACCTGCCCTTCTCCCTTGAGGAAGTCCGGACGATTACCAGGCAATGCAGGGTCTGCGCTGAGTGCAAACCGCAGTTCTACCGGCCAGGTAGGGCGCACCTTGTAAAGGCCACTCGCGCGTTCGAGCGCCTTAGCGTTGATTTTAAAGGCCCCCTCCCCTCCTCTAACCGCAATGTTTATTTCCTGAATATCATTGACGAATACTCACGTTTCCCTTTTGCCTTCCCCTGCTCGGACATGACCACGGCTACAGTGATTCGGACCCTGAACAAGCTCTTCACCCTGTTCGGCTTCCCAGCCTATATTCATAGCGACCGTGGGTCCTCTTTCATGAGTGATGAGCTGAGGCAGTACCTGCTCGCCAAAGGCGTTGCCTCCAGCCGCACCACTAGCTATAACCCCAGGGGCAATGGTCAAGTAGAGCGGGAGAACGCAACCGTCTGGAAGGCCGTTCTATTAGCGTTACGGTCTAGGGGCCTTCCAGTCAGCCGTTGGCAAGACGTCCTTCCGGACGCATTACATTCCATTAGGTCACTCTTGTGCACAGCGACCAATACGACCCCTCACGAGCGGATGTTTTCATTTCCCAGGAAGTCCTCCTCGGGTACTTCGCTCCCGGATTGGCTGATGTCCCCGGGACCCGTCCTGCTTCGGAAGCATGTCCGGACCCATAAGGCAGATCCCTTGGTCGAGGAGGTCCAACTGCTCCATGCTAATCCCCAATATGCTTATGTAGCGTACCCTGATGGGCGGGAGGACACGGTTTCTGTCTGTGACTTGGCACCCGCGGGTGCCCCGGAGGTCACCACGTCCTTCCGCCCCACGGTCCCTGGTGTCGTCCATTCGGAGACTGCTACGCCTCTTCCTCCCTCAGTCCCTGTCCCCAATGTAGTGTGCCCAGAGCCTGTTGCAGCCCCCCACCCCCCAGCTCCGGTTCCCACTGTTCCCCATACGCCACCAGGGCCACAGCCCATTCCTCTCGCCCCTATGTACAGCTCGCTTGAGTCGCCGGAGCCGTCGCCACGCAGTACCCGACGACTGGACGGGACGACGGATCGGTCCGCTTCACACCACCCAGCGCCTTCTCTCGACGCTCACTGTACGGAGCCTGGGCCGACATCGCTCCCTGCTCGGACGACTCTGCGACCTGCACTACGACGATCGCGACGACGGATCAAGCCACCGGTTCGTCTGGACTTGTGATATTGTTTCCGCTTCACCCCCGTGTTGTTTTTTTGAAAGGAAGGGGTGAATGTGGTGGACCTCAGTTGTGCCTTTGTCCTATATGGACCACCGTTGTGTGTGTTTGTCATACCTGGACACATCCCCTTCCAGTTTGGTTCCTCCCCTCAGCACCTAGTATAAAGGTGGCTGTCTCCTCCCCCTTGTTCAGTCCAGGTCGGTTAATTGTTGGGATCTGCTCCTGATTCTGTTGTGAATAAAAGCCTACACTTATATTGGCATATCGGTAGTCTTTCGCCTTATTGATAGTGCATCAGAACCGACAAGGGAACAGGCCATCTTGAACTGGGTGTTGTGCAATGAGAACAGATTAGTTAGTAATCTAGTCGTGACAGAACTCTTGGAGATGAGTGATCTTAATATGGTAGAATTCTTAGTCAAGGTGGACAGTGATGTAGTTGATTCTGAGACCAGGGTCCTGAATCTCAACAATGCTAACTATGGCCAGCGTTGCGCCCATTTTCGAGGGAACCCTGATGAGTATTGGCACACTTCTCAGGAACCATTGCAGATTGATAGACTCCTATGTCAAATACTGCCGTACTCATGGGAACCATTGAGACAGTTCTGAGGAACCCCAGCAGATATTGGCCAGAATTTTGCAATGGTGTACGTCCCGCTCCCGTTGCCAGCAAGAACGGAGAATTTGGTGCTCGGCCAAAACTCCATTCATTGCAGCAGGACCGGAAAATCCCGGCTGCGGTTGAGGTTGGTGAATTCGACGCAATCCATCATCTCACGTGAGAACACCATCCACCAGGTACACGATACATACTCTTGCGACTCGGCCAACGTTGTCTACCTGATACGCTGCAGGAAAGGATGTTCCGAGGCATGGTACATTGGCGAGACCATACAGATGCTACGACAATGAATGAATGAACACCGCTCAACAATCACCAGGCAAGAATGTTCTCTTTCTGTCGGGGAACACTTCAGCAGTCACAGGCATTCAGCCTCTGATCCCCTCTGATCTGATCTGGTAAGCATTCTCCAAGGCGGCCTTCACGATACACGACAGCGCAGAATCGCGGAGCAAAAACTGATAGCCAAGTTCCGCACACATGAGGATGGCCTCAACTTGGATCTTGGGTTCATGTCACACTATCTGTAACTCCCACAACTTGCCTGGGCTTGCAAAATCTCACTAACTGTCCTGGCTGGAGACAATACACAAAGAGCAAAGAACAAAGAAAATTACAGCACAGGCACAGGCCCTTCGTCCCTCCAAGCCTGCACCGACCATGCTGTCCAACTTAACTAAAACCCCCGACCCTTCCGGGGACCATATCCCTCTATTCCCATCCTATTCATGTACTTATCAAGACGCCCCTTAAAAGTCACTACCGTATCCGCTTCCACTACCTGCCCCGGCAACGAGTTCCAGGCACCACTACTCTCTGTGTAAAATATTTGCCTCGTACATCTCCTTTAAACCTTGCACCTCGCATCTTAAAACCATGCCCCCTAGTAATTGACTCTTCCACCCTGGGAAAAAGCTTCTGACTATCCACTCTGTCCATGTCTCTCATAATCTTGTAGATTTCTATCAGGTCGCCCCTCAACCTCCGTCGCTCCAGTGAGAACAAACCAAGTTTCTCCAACCTCTCCTCATAGCTAATGCCCTCCATACCAGGTAACATCCTGGTAAATCTTTTCTGTACCCTCTCCAAAGCCTCCACATCCTTCTGGTAGTGTGGCGACCAGAATTGAGCACTATATTCCAAGTGCGGCCTAACTAAGGTTCTATAAAGCTGCAACAATTTTTCAACTCAATACCCCGGCCGATGAAGGCAAGCATATGCCTTCTTGACTACCTTCTCCACCTGCATTGCCACTTTCAGTGACCTGAGTACCTGTACACCCAGATCCCTTTGCCTATCAATACTCGTAAGGGTTCTGCCATTTACTATATATTTCCTATCTGTATTAGACCTTCCAAAATGCATTACTTCACATTTGTCCGGATTAAACTCCATCTGCCATCTCTCCGCCCAAGTCTCCAACTGATTTATATCCTGCTGTATCCTCTGATGGTCCTCATCGCTATCCGCAAATCCACCAACCTTTGTGTCGTCCGCAAACTTACTAATCAATCCAGTTACATTTTCCTCCAAATCATTTATATATATTCCAAACACACCTCTTTAACCTGTGCTTAACCCTTTCTCCACTCGCATTGTCTGTACCTTTAAGACTTGATTACCTGTAAAGACTCGAATTCCAACCATTATCTTGTAAATTGAGTCTGTATCTATGTATGCCCTGTTTGTGAACACAACTCTTCATTCACCTGAAGAAGGAGCGATACTCTGAAAGCTTGTGCTACCAAATAAACCTGTTGGACTTTAACCTGGTGTTGTGAGACTTCTTACTGTGCTTACCCCAGTCCAATGCCGGCATCTCCACATCAAAATGTCTGTTCCCAGACCTAGAATACCTGACGCTAAAATGCCACCCCTACTATCTTCCGCGGGAGTTCACCTCCGTTATCCTGATGGCAGTTTACATCCCAACCCATGTGGACATGAAGATTGCACTGGACAAAATATACACCATTACAAGTAGCCTTGAGATGAAACATCCCGAGGCCTTGTTCATCGTGGCCGGGGACTTCAATCAGGCCAAACTCAAGAGCGTACTACCAAGTTACCACCAACTCGTCTCCTGTTCCACCAGAGGCCCAAACATCCTAGACCACTGCCACTCTATCACCCACCCACACTTTCGCAAATCAGACCACAAGGCCATGCTCCTTCTCCCGACTTACAAGCAAAAACTGAAGCGGGAGAATCCATCAAAGAGAGTCGTACAATGTTGGTCTGAGGAATCGGATGATCTCCTACGGGACTGCTTGGAGTCAGTGGATTGGTTAGTATTTAAAAACTCTGCAACCAACCTGAATGAGTACGCACTGCAGTAACTGACTTCATTAGTAAGCGTGTAGAAGACTGTGTGCCAAAGAAGCAAATCCGCGTGTTCCCCAACTGGAAACCATGGATGAACAGGAATATCCACTGTTTGCTGAAGTCCAGGTCTGAGGCGTTCAAGTCAGGTGACCCTGAACTATACAAGAAAGCCAGATGCGATCTAAGGAGATCCATCAAAGATGCCAAAAGACAGTACTGGACCAAGCTAGAGTCCCAGGCTAGCCACATCCCCCCCCCCCCCCCACTCTCCCCCCCCCCCCCCCCCCGCTGACCATGGCAAGATCTGCAAGACATAACAGGCTACAAGATGAAGGCATGTAAAATTGTCGGCTTCAACGCACCCCTCCATGATGAGCTCAATGCATTCTATGCCCGTTTTGAGCAAGAGGTCAGCGAGAGCACGTCCTCCACTCTGGAAGCCCTGGATGAACCTGTATCTGCGGTCACCATTTCAGATGTCAGAGCAGCTTTCTCGAAGGTCAGCCCAGATGGGGTACTGGACGAGAACTCAGATCCTGTGCGGATCAACTGGCGGGGGGGGGGTGGTATTCGCAGACATCTTCAACCTCTCTTTACAACAATCTGAGGTCCCTATCTGCTTCAAGAAGATGACCATCATCCCGGTACCTAAGAAAAACCAAGCAGTGTGGCTTAATGGTCTTTCGTAAGGCCAGTCATGGCACGAATAAATTCCAGCCTCCCGGACTACCTGGATCCACTACAGTTTGCCTACCGCCGCAACAGGTCCACAGCAGACGCCATCTCCCTGGCCCTGCACTCAACCCTGGAACACCTAGACATCAAGGACACCTATGTCAGACTTCTATTTATTGACTACAGCTCAGCCTTTGACACCATTATTCCCATGAAACTCATCTCCAGGCTCCGTGGTCTGGGCCTCGGTTCCTCCCTCTGCAACTGGATCCTGAACTTCCTAACTCACAGATAACTATCAGTAAGGATAGGCAATAACACCTCCTCCACAATCATCCCTAATGCCGGTGCCCCACAAGGCTGTGTTCTCATACTTCTTATACACCTATGACTGTGTGGCCAAATTCCCCTCCAATGTGATTGTCAAATTTGCTGATGACACCACCGTAGTGGGACAGATCTCAAACAATGACAAGACAGAGTACAGGAATGAGATAGAGAATCTGGTGAACTGGTGCGGTGACAATAATCTCTCCCTCAATGTCAACAAAATGAAGGAGATTATCATCGACTTCAGCAAGCATAAAGGAGAATATACCCCTGTCTACATCAATGGGGACGAAGTAGAAGGGATCAATAGTTTCAAGTTTTTAGGCATCTAGATCACCAACAACCTGTCCTGGTCCCCCCATGCTGACACAATAGTTAAAAAAGCCCACTACTTTCTCAGAAGACTCAGGAAATTTTGCATGTCAGCTACGACTCTCACCAACTTTTACAGAGTCACCATAGAGTGCATTCTTTCTGGTTGTGTCACAGCTTGGTATGGCTTCTGCTCTGCCTAAGACTGCAAGGAACTGCAAAAGGTTGTGAATGTAGCCCAATCCGTCACGCAAACCAGCCTCCCATCCATTGACTCTGTCTACACTTCCCGCTGCCTAGGCAAAGCAGCCAGCATAATTAAGGACCTCATGCACCCCGGACAATCTGTCTTCCACCTTCTTCCTTCGGGAAAAAGATACAAAAGTCTGAGGTTACGTAACAACTGACTCAAGAACAGCTTCTTCCCTGCTGCTGTCAGACTGTTGAATGGACCTACCTTGCATTACGTTGATCTTTCTCTACACCCTCGCTATGATTGTAACACTACATTCTGCACACTCTCATTTCCTTCTCTGTGAACAGTATGGTTTGTATAGCGCGCAAGAAACAATACTTTTCACTGTATGCTAATACATGTGACAATAATAAATCAAATCAAACTCAAAAGAGTAACAAAGTAACTTGCCAGGAAGTCAACAGGAAAAGAACTGGAATTTGGGATTATCAAGATACTCTTCTCACTGACAGGCAGGCAACTCCAAGCAGACAGAAACCTGATAATCTTATGAACCTTTTAGATCTCATTGCAGACACCCCAGGCCAACACTTGCATCTACAGAGGGAGTTTAGTGCACCGAGAGAGATGGTCGAAACGTGATGACAGAAAGTACTATTTTATGGAGACAGCACTCATTTCCAAATTAAACACCCAAGTGACAAGAGGATGAATAAGCTATTGTAAACACGGCCTCTAATTTTAGACAGAATTCTTTCGAAACCATGTGGATTCTCAAAAATGTGAAAATTCTTTTGTGATGCATCATGAAACACTGTTCAAGCAAGGCTCGGTTCTGTCAAACTGCAGGGATTTTGTTTGTAAGCAATTCTGATTTAATAAGGTCACGGACCATATGGTCTTGATTATTCTGCCTTTCAAATGTAATAAAATAAAAATCAACCTTTCTTCCAGCTTCAGAAATATTTTTACCCAAAGTTCCAGGCAGCCTGAAAGGAAATAAAGTGAGTCTACATGACTTATGGGTTGACAATGAAACAATGAGATGCTCTGCAGAAATCAGAGGCTTAGTTTATCTGTCATGCATAAAAATGAATTTCGAAGTTGGTAAAATGCAGTTTAAGTGAAAACCAGAGAAACGCTTTACAAAATTCTGGATTGAATCACAGCAACTCTGTTCCATTTATGGAACACGTAGTGGTGTCTTATTCTACTTGCACTCCAGATACTTTTAGACCAATGGTCAGCTGATATGACTATCATACCACAAAATCAGTCAAATTTTAGAAAAACTGCCAGTATTGGCAACCATGAAACTATTATTAAGAAACTATCAGGCTCACTATTATCCTTTAGGGAAGGAAATCTGCCATCCTCAGAATGGCCTGTATTGTGGTTGTGTTTGAACTACCCTCTGAAATGGTTGCAAGCCACTTGGTGGCATGGAAATGGGCAATAAATGGTGACTTTACCAGTGCCACCAATATCATTCCACCACCACCTTCTCAAGGGCAACCATGGATGGGCAATAAATGCTGACCAGCCAGCGATGCCCATGTTCCACGAATGAATAAAAAAAAGTGAATGAATAAATAAACATAAAGTTTAAGTTTATTTATTATTGTCACAAGTAGGTTTGCATTAACACTGCAATGACTGTGAAAATCCCCGAGTTGTCACATTCCAGCGCCTGTTCGGATACACTGAGGGAGAATTTAGCATAGCCAATGCACCTAACCAGCAAGTCTTTTCTTGTCGTATAATTAGTAGACAATACAATATCCAACTTTGCTTCCATCAATCTTTCTTGAAATAATCAGTCGCGCATTTCAAAGTTAAATATTGGTTGCACTTTTCATTTATTTTGCGTTAAGGATATTAGATAAAATTTTAAAAATAGCACTACACTACTTGAACCTGCAAAATATAAGTATTGAAGTTAATTTTATAGTTTGCTAACAGAGCACCCAGTGACAAAGTTACAACCAACCGTTTATTCAATCCATTCTTCCAAATGTCTGAAGGGCCCTCTTTTAATTGTTTCGTCGCTCTTACCAGGTGTTTTCTCCTCTTAAGCTCTCTCCCATTTTGGAGCCATTCCACATACTCTCTCTTACTTTCTACCTGTCTTTCTTCCAGTCTCTTTCATTGCTCTCTCTTTTTTTCATTGCTGTATCCATATACAGTTCCATTCCCTATAAATTACATGGTAGAAATATTCAAAGATTCATTATACATTGAAGAATGTAAGGTTCAAGACTGCAGCAAACTCCCCCATGGTAACAGGAGTGCATCCTGAGGCATCCATGTGCAAAACATTAACTATAGGCTTGTGCTTAGAATGTGCCATCTCTCAAATGCTACATGGTAGCATGTACAGGACACAGCAAACAGCTTCATAAAGAAGAACAAATCTGCATTATTTACGGCCTTCCATGACTTTGAGATGTCTTAAAATGCTTCACAGTAGGTGATCTAATTTTAAAATGCAGCTCCCTTCAAACATGGGGAAACTCAGTAGCCAAATTTGCACATAAGCAGCAAAGAATTGACCAGCTAGTTTGGTTTGATATTGGTCAGAGCTCTGTTGCAGAACTCCACTGCTCTTCTTAAAGTGTAGCATGGGATCCTTCGTTTCCATCTGAGATGGCAGATATTGACAGGAATTTTCCCGTCCCGCCCACCATGGGAATTGGGCCATGCAAAGGTCCATTGACCTCAAGCGGGATTTCCCAGTTTTGGGGAAAGTGCGGTTGGAAAATCCCTCCCAGGATCTCAGTTTAGCATTATCTAAGTATCATCTCTAACAATGCAGTGCCCCCACAGTGCTGCACTGAAGTGCAGTTTAGATTATTCACTCAAGTCTCTTCGGCAAGGAACTGACAATCTCTTGATTTCGGGGTGAGAGTGCTACAATTAAGCCAAGACTGACACCTTGAAAAGCTGCTTTTTATCTAGTTTCTGGATCTTAAATAATATATTATGGAAGTAATATTAGCTGATTTTCCTAATTTGCGGGCAAAATAAATTGGGAGAAATTCCTCAATTAAAACTAAGTCCAGGGGCAGGGCTTTGGGTGAACAAATGAAACAAAAACAGAAAATGCTGGAAAATCTCAGCAGGTCTGACAGCATCTGTGGAGAGAGAATAGAGCCAACGTTTCGAGTCAGGATGACCCTTTGTCAGAGCTGAATGCAATAGAAAATAGGATGAGATTTATACTGTTAGGATTGGGTGGAGGGGGAGGGGGAATTGACAAATATGTCACAGACAAAAAGACAAAGGGAATGTAAATGGTGGTGATCATGGCTAGGAAGGGTGATGATAGTGGTTATTAAGAGATCAGATTGTGTAAATGGCATAACAAAGACAATATTACACTAGTGTACCTTTAAGAAATGTATTTTGTTTCTCTGAAATCATGTTCTCTGCAGTTTGTAAGCAGGCCTTTTGGTTTTTTCATTGTTGCTGAGCTGTCTGCTAGCAGTCCTTTCATTGCTGTTTCAATGGCTTAAATGGGGTTTTGTTTATTTTAAATCTGGGCATAATGCAATGCACTGACTTGGAACTTATGACTGGTTGGCAGGTCATATGTTGTGGACAGTTTTTTTTCTTCATAGTGAATTCAAGATTTCACTGTCAGTTTGGCTGCTGGCTGCAGTTTTACTTTCGAAGGTATTTGGGCATCAGACTAAAAAGCAGTGTTTCTCTCTCTCTCTCTCTCCCTGGTCTTGTAAATTCTGTTGCCTAGCTGGAAGCAGGTCTCCCGGCCTTCCTGGAGTGAAAATTCTGCTGAGGGTGTTTTGTTAGTTAGTACCTAGAGTCTCCCTCTCTCCCACTCTCTTCCCCTGGAGTTTTGGGAAGCTGTTCTGACTTCAAGCTTGTCTGTGTGTGTATCCAGAGAACTATAGCATCTAATCAAAGGACTAAGTTCCAGCATCACGTGAGCATTCGTATTTTCAGTGCTAAGCCTGAGGCAAGGGTTTTGTTTACGGGATTTGTCTGGTTGGAACGGTATTTAGCTGTGAATGTTTATACAATATCATGGTTGTTTTTTTGTTCTTGTTTATAATTGGTAAAAGCTATTCTATATATGTTAACTGTATTCTTATATGACCTTTGTTTGATAAAAGCTCCCCAGTGGGTCAGTTGAATCGTACCTGAAGTGAAACATCTCATGCTCACCCCATCCAAATTCAAATTGCAAAGCTTATGATCCAGATGGACTTCATAAAACTCTTTGGAGTTTCTGACCTGAATTATAACAGTAAGCAGAGTGTCAAAGGGCAACCTGAGACTTGTCACCAATAGCCCTAGTCGAGTGGGAGGAGAGGAGACTGTGGTGGGGGGAGGTGGAAAGTGAGATTTAAAAAGGGTGGAAAAATAAAATGATGGAAGAAATGAAAATATAAATAAATAAAATAAATGGAAATGGGGTGAAGATGGAGGAGAGAGTTCATGTTCTGAAGTTGTCACTTCAGACTTCAACAACTACTGTGAGGAGGTCAAAACTGTGCACTTCCAAATGAAGCCTCGATGGTCTTGCACAAGAACAAAATAGTCCATAAATGCACAAAATGCTGGAAATACTCAGTGGATCAAGCCACATCTGTGGAGACAGTTAATGTTTCAGGTTGATGATGCTGACCTTTCATCAGAACTGAGGAAAGATAGAAAGGTCAGAGGTTTTGAGCAAGTGAAATGGTGGGGGGGGGGGGGGGGGGGGGGGGAGAAAGACAAAAGAGAAGCCCTTTGATAGGGTGGAGGGCAGGAGAGATTAAATGACAAACAATTTGGTACGAACGGGTAAGATAAAGAAACAAGAGGTGAGCCCAGGTGAGGTGTGAATGGTTGGAAAGCAACCATCCAAATTCAAAGAGAAGGAAAAAGACAAAAATCAGAGCTGAACCAGCATCAGAAGAGGTATGCAATAAGATGGAGGCTGTAGCTATGATCTAAAATTTTTGAACTCAGTATTGAGTCTGGAGGGCTGTAGAGTGCCTCATTTGAAAGTTGAGATGCTATTCCTTTTTAAAAATTGGATGCCTTGTCTTGTAATCAATTATTCAACAAATGCACCACAACTCCAGCTATTGCATGCTCATGTACTTCAAGAGATTGATGCATCAGTATGCCTCAAGCTCTTTCTTTGTCCAGCTGCTTCAATGCTACTCCCTGAAATGTGTATGAATGTTGAGTGTTCGCCCTGTTCAAATACACAACACTGAACTTATCCAAACTGGAAAGCTTCTTCAGATTGAAGTACACAAAAGCTGCATTGCTGTTCAGTGATACAAAGCAAAGTGCTGCTTTTAACTCTGCCACAAGATGAAATGAAGAGGCTATTTAAACCTTGAGGGGCGGGTGAGTGGGGTTAAAATTGGAAAAGTATGCTCATGTCCAGAAGTGGGCAAGCAATGCATCAGTTTAATTCTTGGGCATCTTCAGATGTGTGCCCTGGGAGAGGTGATTTAAATATGCTAAACATTGAATTCTTGCAACATTTCAAACTGGTGCTTAAATTTAACCTCACACACATGTGTTTCCTGAACTTCCTGAAACTCGGCATTGGAACCAAGGTGAGAAGAGAATGTGATTCATGGGGTTCATTCAAAATCAAATACAACAATAAATACTCAATGTTCACACAGCAGTGTCTCATGTATAAGGACTGCTTTCTTCTTCAGTGTTTGTCTCAGTGAGGGGTTGTATTGAATTGATCAGAAATGGCACACTACAGGCAGAGTGCCTCATGGCAGAGTCACGTGACTATGGCAAGCCAGGCAGTCACATAGTACCCCCCTCCACCCCGCAAGATTGCATTTCCAAAACCCAAATATCTCCCCTTTAATATTGAATATAAGATACAAACATCCCCCTTTGCCCAGTGAACAACATTTGCATGCGTGATCCTGTGTGACAGTGAGTTACCCACATTACCCACTGTATGCCCACTGTTCTCATGCATTTACAACTGTTTTCTCCACAGTCAATCTCTGCACATATATTGCCAACATAGGACAGAATTTCCTCATCTGGGACTAAATCCCGGGTGGGGGCAGGAACAGATAATGTTTCCTGTGACAGAGGCCAATGGAAAATCATGCCATATCTTCTGTCCTTGGCATAACTAATTATGCATCCTTGTTTTGCACCATCTTTCATAACAGAGTGGACTTGATGGTACGTGTCCCGCTGTGACATATTGAGAAGTTCCCCGACATTGACCCACCACTGAAGAAAGAAGATGGATCTTCAGGAGCACTTTGAGACTGGAAAATAGACCTCCTAGAAGACACTAAAGCTGGAAGATCTATCGGAAAGACTGAACCAACCTGTTGTATCGTGTATCAATTCTTCATCAGACTCGTCTGCTGATATCTCTCCAGTGGCCATCTGCATAAGCATGTTTTGCTTTTTTCTGGCCAAATATTTGGGTGTGAAACGATTTTGCTTCCTGCAGTTAAAATATGTCTTTCCCCTGCTGGCCAATTCTTCTTTTCCTGTGCATGCTCTCCTCTGCATCCAACCCTTTGCCTGTGATTACTCTACTCTCTTGTCTTGGACTATCGCTCAGCATAATATATCTCCAGGTCTGTTTTGTCATACATATGCTTTAGCTGTTTTTCCACAACCTCCACATTTCAACACACATCTATCATTTTCTTTCGTGTCAAGTTCTCATCTTTCAGTAGACTTGCTCTCATCAAGTGGTCTCTTATGCCAAAGACCAATCCATCTTTAATCAGATCATCTCTTAGCTGTCCATTTTAAAATATTTCTGCCAATTGTATTACTGTCGTCAAGTACCATTCAATGGTCTTTTTTTCACTCTGAACTCTAGTGTTGAATATATAATGTTCATATGGAGCATTCCCTCGGCTCAAAATGTGAATTTAAAACCTTTGTCATCTTTTTGTTTTGCTCAACTGTTAGGTTTAGGGTGATGTACAATTTGTAGCGGTTCCTCGCCAGCAGTGTTACCAGTGTGGCTACTCTTATCACTTCAGGCTTGTTCATGACGTCTGTTGCAATCTCATAGTTTTGGCATTGTAAGCAGAAAAAACTGCCAATTCTGCAACATACCAAGTAAGACTTGAGATGGGATTGGAAAGTTTACTAAATTTGCCATGTTCATACACCCAGTATTTTTGGTAGTTTTCTGCAGATGTATACTTCTCTATGTGTCTTTCTGAGCTGTGTCTCACTTGCAGCCTTTGGCTGGAATTTTACCGGCACGCCCGCCCAAGGCTCATATGATCACGCCCGAGGCCAATGGAGAATGCCGTTCTGCGAGCCTCACCCACCCCGGTAAAATCAGGGCCTTTATCTCTGTTCCTTTGTTCTTTTCAGCAGCTTTTTTTGCAGATTTGAACCTGTGTTCCATGGTTCTCCAAGTCCTCTCTGGACCTTTTCTCTGCTTCAAACATTTATCTTTCTTCACGTCTGTCCACCATATTTCAGCTATAAGCTCTGCAGTCTCATCTGTCTCAGTGAGAGGCTTTGTTGAACTGATAGGAAATGGCAGCCTACATGCAGAGTGCCTCATAGCAGAGTCACATCAGTATGGCAAACCAGGTAGTCATGTTTATAAAGTTTAATTATTAGTCACAAGTAGGCTTATATTAACACTGCAATGAAGTTACTGTGAAAATCCCCTAGTCGCCACACTTCAGTACCTGTTCGGGTACACTGAGGGAGAATTTAGCAAGACTAAACCGGCATGTCTTTTGGACTGTGGGAGGAAACCGGAGCACCCGGAGGAAACCCACGCAGACACGAGGAGAATGTACAAACTCCACACAGACGGTGTGCGAATTGAACCCAGGCCCCTGGCGCTGAGGCAGCAGTGCTAACCACTGTGCCATTGTACCACTGTGCTGCCCCATAGCATACCCAGTAAAATCTTATTTCCAAACCTAAGTAAGCAGCAGCAGCTTTCTGTGGATAGAATTGCAGCTCGGTAGCACAAAGTGGAACCACACAGAGGAGCAGCAGGGAGGTCCGTGTAACAAAATGTACAGGCAGCTTGAGGCTCTTTTCTCTTGACATCTCAGTAAAGCAGTGTTTCCAGGGGATAAGATCGTTGCTGCGATGATGGCAGCCATCTGCAGCCTCCTACAACAATGCCTGATCCTTGTTTTACCTGGTGAGCGTGCATGACCAGCGCCTGTGAAAATGAGCAGTACCCTCCAACATTGTGGGTGGGATTCTCCCAAAAAGATTCTAAGTGCCGAATTCGAGTAAAAACTGAAGTAAAGCCTGCTGTTTTCTTCAGCAGGATTTACAAAATGAATCTCCCACACTCTGTGCATCACAGCATGCCCTAGCATGAATCACGTTAAAAGTCAGTAGGCGGGGCCTATTCCCACTGGAGAGGCCGGCAGCATAGCGCTGAGCGGGCAACTGCGCATAGGCCGATCTGTCAGAGCGGAGATCGGTGCATACACAGCAACCCCGCACTGCTGGCCTCCCAATCGCTGGCCAATTCAACCAACTGGCCAACACAGTTACCCCTGTCGCTGCTCCACTGACTTTTTTTTTCTCCTTCCCCCGCGCCCTCCCCCCCCCCCTCGCCCCCCCCCACAGCCCAATCGCTGGCCTCTTGGACATGTCCAGGCCAGCTCCAACCAACCCCCCCCCTCCCCCCCCCACCCGCCGCCAACCCCACAGCAGTTCCAACCTTCTGATCTCCCCCGCAGTCCCAATACCCGCCCTGCAGCTCCGACCCTGTCCGACAGGCCAATCCATCATCCCAATGGCCAGCCCTGATCACTGGCCTCCCTCCCAGAGCAGAGTGGCAGCGGGGCCCCCCACCCCCACCGATCGCCCTGCCTCTCTGATTACGCCCTCTTGCCACCTGGGCATTGCCACTTTGATCCTTGGGCATTGACTGGGGGCCAAGCTGGCAATGCCCAGGGGGCACCCCCCTTACTCCCGGCCCTCTGAGTGACCTCCATGGCCCCACTTCAGTCCAGCGGGATCGGGCCGCCAGTTCCCCGCCACTGGGGAGCTGTTATAAACCCCGCTGGAATGAAACACTCCTGGCGGGAGGGGGAGACATTTGCGGGTCTAGATACTCCATTCCCGGGGCTGCTAATCAGATGGTAATCACTATTTAAATGTTTTAATCAACTCTGCTTCGATTTCTGGTGCGGAGCTGACGACGCCGGAAATCCAATGGCCAGAGACGCGTGGAGGCTGTGGGGCCCAGCAGGAAGCTGCTACACAGCCTCTGCTTACAGCTCCTGGCCAGCTGCATTGCTACAGCCCCCTGTTGCCAAAGATCCTTCCAGCTTTCGGCTGCCACGCGCATATCAAGGATCACCCAAGATGGCTGAACATAAACGTGTTAGCTAGGATACTGTTGGGTTATTTGCCAGGGCCAACAATTGTATTTCAACTTGGCCTGTGTTAGTGCTGTTGAATATGTTAAAAGAGATACTTAAAACCAAGGTTTAATTTAGTTAAATTTCCTTCATTAGGCATATGTAATTAAAATAATGAAAACATTTTCCATCATAAAAACATGGCCCTTCATGCCAAGGTCAAAAAGCCTTGTTTCCTGCAAATGATGTCTGTGATGTGTGTGTAAAGTGAGAGATCGATGGAAACAAGGTAACTAATAATCTTACCAATGCCAGTGTTCCATCACCAACACCCTTTATTTACATGGTGAATAAAGCACCGCTTCTGCGGCTGCAGTGCACAGATCAAGTCCAGGAGTCCTATGGCACTTGACAGGAGTAGAGACAGCTGATTTTAAGCCCTCAGTGCTACTTTCCTATTGGGCCAGCCAGGGCTCCCTCATTAGGGGAGCTCGTACTCCACGAGGCCCATGGGGAGATCTATTGACTCTCCCCCTGTGGCCGTCATAACCCTAAGCATTGATAATCATGTGACAGATAATACATTAGCATTTACATTGCTGGCAGGAACCAATCATTTGTGAGACATAATGTCGATATGGTTCCCACAGATGCAAAAACTCAAAGGCTGAAAACAGAGCTCCAATTTTCCAGAATCATTTTTACACCTGGCCCCAGTGTTCAATCCGTTCTTTCCAAGATAAGGTGGAAGGATGGCTTCCTGATTGAGGTCAAATCTTTCTACGCTCAAACAATTTGAAATCCTTTGATGGAAAAAAATCATCAAAAGAATTTTATGCGTTCAGAACAGATATCTGCTTTGCTGAGTTGAGAAAATTGCTTTGTTCCATTATTTTACAATGCGATGTCTATCTCTGGAACAATGCAATTGATTCTTTTGTGAGACTGCTGTTATGACACAGTGCCATTGATCGGTTCCAGTATTGTTGCATTAATTATAGCACAGCTCAAAGAGAATGAACCATAATCTGCAATCAAATCCATCGCACTCATGCCAACAGTTAACAGCATGGTGACACTGCAGTTAGCACTGCTGCCTCACAGCTCCAGGGACCCGGGTTTAACTCCAACCTTGGGTGACTGTGTAGAGTTTGCACGTTCTACCCATTTCTGCGTGGGTTTCCTCCGGGTGCTCCGGTTTCCTGCCACAGTCCAAAGATTTGCAATTTAGGTGGATCAGCCATGATAAATTGCCCCTTAGTGTCCAAGGATGTGTAGATTTGGTGGATTAGCCATAGTGAATGCACAGGGTTACGGGGATAGGGCAGAGGAAAGGGCCTAGATAAGATGTTCTGTCAGAGAGTGGGTGCGGACTCAATGGGCCAAATGGCCCCTTCTGCACTGTAGGGATTTTTTGAAATATCTATGAAAATACTCAGGATCTGATAAATTGAAGCCACAAAGGTGACAGCAAAGGTGGTAGGCCCACTGCACGATCAACACTGGTCATAGAGGGGGTTACCTGCCATTGTTACCAGTCGTGACTCTTTCTAGATCCCGAAATTCCTCAGTGTAAATGAGCCACTCCAGATCAATGGATAAACCTGAAAATCTCCCAACCAGGGAGCTTCATCAGATTTCAATGACAGCTGTTTTTATTTCATCCAAACCGTTTAGCCACAAGCCAATAAATGTGCAGCAACTAAAACTCATCATATCTGTAATAGATTCAGCCACATTAAGGGGCAAAATGTTGCAGGGATCAGTTATTTTTCTTAAGGAGCCTGTAAGAATATTATCTGCTCAAGGTGGATGAATAAGTTACTTAGCTATTATGAAGCATGTTGTCAAACGCCAGCGAGGACAAATAGACAATAGATCGGCACCTGGCGAAGGGTCATCCAGACTCGAAAGGTTGGGCCTATTCTCTTTCCACAGATGCTGTCAGACCTGCTGAGATTTTCCAGCATTTTCTGTTGTTTTGTTGGGAAAAGATCGGCACCTATCTGTTTTCCACTGACGTTCCTCTACAGATCACATGCACTCTTCCAAAACGTTAAATGGAGGATCATGCTTCAAGGCCTGTACAGCTGCTGCTCTGTAACTAATGGCTGGGACATGGACAATATTCGTCTGAGAAGATTTGCTCTGCCATTTATTCCTCACTGTGCAGGTACAGCAAGCAATTAGGAAGACTAACGATATGTTAGGCTGAAGATGTGACCAGAAATTCCTGCCAAAAAACATAGGGGGGGATCTTACTAAAAAAATTCTAAATGCCAAATGAGTGTGATAATGGGAGAGAATCGTGCCCATTTTTTGGGCGGGCTCCCAGACCCAATCGTATGGCAGTTACAAACAAAAATGGTGCCAAATGCGATTCTCAACTGTAGGGGGAATAGGCAGTGCCTATTCATACCGGGAAGCCGGCTGCTGAGCTGTAAGAGCGCTATTGCGAATGCACGTTCTCCCTGTGTCTGCGTGGGTTTCCTCCGGATATTCCGATTTCCTCCCACAATCCAACGATATGCAGGTTAGGTGGATTGGTCATGCTAAATTGCCCCTTAGTGTCCCAAGATGTGTGTGGGTTAGGGAGTTGGACTAAAACATGGGGCTATGGGGATAGGGCCTGGGCGGGATGCTCTGTTGGAATGTCGGTGAATACTTGATGGGCCGAATGGCCTCCTTCTGCACTGTCGGGATTCTATGATTATTCTTTACAGCGCTACTTGTGGGCCAGGAGGAGCAGGAGTGCCTCCACTCTCCGGGCTCCAGGCAATCCCTCACATACAAAATAACACAGTGGAATTATCACTGAACTAGCAATCTAGAGACCCAGAATAATGCTCTGGGGACCTGGGTTCAAATCCCACCACAGCAGATGGTGAAATTTGAATCCATTAAAAATCTGGAATTAAAAGTCTAAAGGTGACCATAAAACCATTGTCCAAAAAAAGCATCTGGCTCACTAATGTCCTTTGGGGAAGGAAATCTGCTGTCCTTACCTGGTCTGGCCTATATGTGACTCCAGAGCCATGGCAATGTGGTTGACTCTCAAATTGCCTCTGAAATGGGCAGTTAGGGATGGGCAATAAATGCTGGGCACAGCCAGAGATGCTCACATCCCATAAAAATTAACAACAAAAAATACAAAGACCTCAGGATCAAAACCTGAACCTCACACTCCCAATCCCAGAGGCGAGATTTAACTGACCTACCTGTTCCTATGGCCTGATGTGGAGTCCTCCCTCTCCAACTGGAAGCCACGTCTGTGAAGCCGGCTGATCTTCATCTGGACAGGGGCCTCAGCAAGTAGAAAACATGCACAGGGGCATTCAGAATTTCTGGTTTCACTTCTGAAAATATATCCTTCTACCACCCTCTCCCCCTCCCTGCACCAGCACCATTACAACCCCACCACCCACCCCAACAGCCTATGCAACTTGCCCCTATTAAAATCCAGTGCATTATCTTCTTGAGGCTTTAGAATTCAGTGTGGCATCAATGACATGTTCCACCATATCACTGCAGAAAAATATATTCACTCCATAGCTTCAAGCCAATTAAATTCAAGCCTTCCCACATGCCTTATATATTTGCAATGAACACTGCTCTCGCTAAGTTTAGTCTCATGCAGAATTACTGACCCACAAAAGTGCCATAATTAGTTGTCCTATTACGGAAAGCAGGACCCAAACGAAATCAAAACAGTTTAAGATGTCTCCTATAATCTGAAAGGAATACTGTATCGAGCACGGTATAAACAGAACTGGATAAATGTGGCCTTTGCAGATGACCCACAAGAACTGCCACTGCTAGTGATATTAGGAATTTATCTTGTTTCGCAACACATGCAGTCTGGAAGCAAGGTAAAACGCCATTTCCTGCTTTCCAAGTTGTTTATCACACAGTTCAGTTACAATTAGAAATGCGATTGCTTCGAAAGAATGTGTTAAATTCCATTTCGTCACAAAACAAACATTTCAAACATGCAAGGATGGAAAACATGAGCCACCCAGGTTTAGAAAATAATCAAATGCATTGCAAAGAATGGCCAAAGGAAACCATGCCTTTATGCGCGCACTGAAGAAAGAATAGTGTCAAAAGTTTTCATCAATGCAATTGAGGGTGAATTAAATTGCTGATGCATTTTATAATTGCTAGGTAGATCTGAACCAATGTACCAATTCAGCACTTGAAAACTATCTGCTGTAGGAATTTACTTCTCATCCAAAACCTCTTTTTGCTCTCTTAATTTAGAGAAGTATTTCTCAGAAGTTTCAAATGATTAATGTGGTGACCCACTGTAACTACGTATTATATGCCTGGACACACCCCTGCTGCGCCTAACCCGAGACTCCTCCCTTTCCACCTGATTGAGGTATAAAGGTAACAGTTCCTCTCCTCTGTCTCAGTCTGGACCAGGCTAGCTACAAGGGTGTGTTCCAGTTCTTTGTGATTAAAAGCCTGTTTTATTTCACACTCGCTATAGTCCTCGTGAATTGATGGTGCATCAGTTAATAAACACAGGAGATGGTGGTGCTACGAGGGCGTAAATGGAGATCAGAGGTACTTTGACCTGATCGTTCAAGAATATCCATTTTCACCTGAATTTCCAGTTCAAACCAAAAATATATGTTCCTGCCAAGATCTCACTCCAAATCTGGATGTGCCAGGAGCTCAGACCCACATGGATTTAATTTGGGAGTGCCATTTTGCTGTAATCTCTTAAAGCGGTGGAGAAGGAGAATTAGAACAGCTTGCAATATGAACATGAACGTGGACTTCATCCACAGTGAAATGGGCAGCTGGAACAGAAGAACTTGTTTTCTTGAATCCCTACAGTGCAGAAGAGGCCATTCAGCCCATCAAGTCTGCACCGACTCTCTGACAGAATATCTTACCCAGGCCCTCTCCCCCACCCTATTTCTGGAACCTCATACATTTCCTATGGCTAATCCATCTAATCGACACATCTTGGGACACCACGGGGCAATTTAGCATGGTCAATCCACCAAACCTACACATCTTTGGACTGTGGGAGGAAACCAGGGCACCCGGAGGAAACCCACGCAGACATGGAGAGAATGTGCAAACTCTACACAGACAGTCACCCAAGGCCAGAATTGAACCCGGGTCCCTGGCGCTGTGAGGCAGCAGTGCTAACCACTGTGTAACCGCTGTGTAACTGTGCATAAACCGTACATAAACTTAACTTGATAATCCTTGAGGATAACGCTCCAACAATTGAAGTAATTCAGAATGGAAAGACCAAAAAAGAAGTCTGCCTAGAAAATAAATTTGTGCAGTCTGTGAAGTGCGACCGTCTACAATGGGATGTGAGCTTCACTGGCAAGCCCAGCATCCATTGCTGATCTCTTCCTGAACTGCTGCAGTCCATGTGGTTTAACTACACCCATAGTGCTGTTTGGGGAGTTATTCCAGGGTGTTGACCCAGCACCAGCGAAGAAACGATGATACAGTTCCAAGTCAAGGTGAACGGGATCAAAAGTTATGGGGAGGAAGCAGGATTATGCTATTGAGTTTGACGATCAGCCATGATCGTGATGAATGGCTGAGCAGGCTTGAAGGGCCAAATGGCTTCCTCCTTCTATGTTTCTATAAGTCAGGACAGGGTGTGACCTTGAGGAGAACTTGTGGGTGGCGGTGTTCCTATGCGTCTGCTTCCCTTGCCCTTCTGGGAGGTAGAGGTTGCAAGTTTGGAAGTTGCTGTCAAAAGAGACTTGATGAGTCCCTGCAGTGCATCTTAGCGGTGATACACACTGCTGCCACTGTGCGTCGGTGCTGGAGGGAATGGATATTTACGGTGGTGGATGGGGTGCCAATCAAGTGGGCTGCTTTGTCCTGGATGGTGTCAAGCTTCCTGAGTGTTGTTGGAGCCGCACTCATCCAGGCAACTGTCAGAATCTGGAAGGCATTAGTCAAGGCACTGCTGCAGGGATGCCATGAAGAAGATGTTTCCATTTTTGGGGTGTTCAAAACCAGGACTGAGAAATGTAACAAATAAATGCAGTAAAGAATCCAGAAGAACCATCCTGACCCAGAGAATGGTTAGAATATAGAACTTGCTATCATATTAATTTGTTGATGCAAATAGCATAGGGAAAGCCATATGAGGGAGAAAGGAATAAATGGATATGCTGAAAAGAGTTAGATGATTTTGATTTGATTTATTATTGTCACATGCATTAGTTTACAGTGAAAAATATAGTTTTTTGCGCGTTATACAGACAAAGCATACTGTTCATAGAGAAAGAAATGAGAGAGTGCAGAATGTTGTGTTGAGAGTTAAAAGGAAGTTTTAGAAGCATAGAACAAGAGTAAAAGATAGAATGAGAAGGTATGCTGGGCACAGCTTGCAAGAAGACGCCACGCTCCGGCGCCATCTTGAAGGAGATGAAGAAGGGTGGGAAGAGGTTGATGTGGAACATGAAGGCCAGCATAGATCAGCTGGGCTGAATAACCTGTTTTGGTTCTATACAATGCCATTTACAAAGAAGGACTGGATGCAGGCTGGTGTGGAGGCCACTACAGGAGTTAATGTGGTTCCCAGAATCCATAGAACCTGGATTCACATGAGATTTGAAGAGAACTGTCATGGTTATCCAGCCCAAAGAAGTGTCCCGTACCAAGTAACTCAGCCAAATAAGCCCGTCAAAAATCGTTTCATCTCGATCTGTGGCAATTACACTGCTGCGCCAAACCAAACACTCTTGTCAAGCTAACAGCTTCATTAATTACCATGCGTGGCCATACAACAACAGGGCATTCTTCAAACTGTAACTTGCTGTTCTCACTGTGTCACATTCATTTCTCAACATCCTTCACACTAAGCCTCTCTGAAACACAATCTCACCACACTCTTGGAGGCTGACACGCATGTACACAGAGTGTGATAGAAACGCTGATGTCTCTTCGTATGTCCTCGGTCTTCGAACTTACAGCATCTGAACACTATTGGCTAAGTTTCACTGACTCTGTGGTGTGAGGATAGCCGGGGAAATGCAGGGAACCATGTCGAGATGGCTCGCTGCACGTGCCTGCCGCGGGGAAAACTGTTGCCCGTCTCATATGAAGACCACTGCCTGGTTGGAGGTCACCTCCCTGCGGTCGACCAGGTAAGTCTCTGGAGTCAGAGACTCCATTCCACAAAAATGGGGCTACATTTATAAAAGGTCACGGGCGTGGCCAAAGTCAATCAAACAGGATTTTCCCCTCGGCCCCATTGACGTACCAGCCTAGATCCTGGTTTTAAACTCACTGATGTTTGGGCATCATTGTGGATGCCTCCATATTGATGAAGGAGCGGCGCTCCGAAAGCCCGTGATACCAAATAAACCTCTCGGACGTTAACCTGGTGTTGTGGAACTTCTTATTGTCCTTCTACATAGAACATGTTATCCATCTCCTGTTAAAAATTAAAGGGATGGAAAATAAGGAAGGGCCATACTTGAGCCCCCCTCAATTCATAGCAGCCCCGCAAAATTACCTTGTGCAGACATCTTTATCGCTGTCGATATGCGCACAGCTCTTATCCTCAGTCTGAAATAAGTTGAATTCAGATTGTCATGAAGTAACCAAAAATGACTCTGTTCCGGTCATGTTTTCCACCTTTCCATGGTGTGCATGCTTTAAAATGTAATTGTTGTACACACTGTCCATAATCTCCCCACGAATCAGTCCCACGATGAAAATGCAGCGTAAACAGGCCAGCTCCGATTTTTATCACTTACTGAATATGGATCTGACTTTAAGTATGTGCCAATATAAACAGGGCAAAGTGTTTACAAGGTCAGGATTGTGGTCTTGTTTATACACTTGAGGCCCCATGGGACATCAACTAGTTTGAATTAGAATAAATTGAACTGAGTACAGTCCCCCAGAGCTGATAAAAAATGCGGTGCCCAGTCAGTTCGTGCAGTGTGAGGTAAGAAACTTGACATATTTACAATTCAAATCGTCAAGAGATTCAGATAGTCAGCAATATTTTTTTAACCAGTGTTGATGCTTGTGGAGATTGGCATTAGAAGGGGAGGAAAGTCAAGAGAATGGAACTAACAGTCTCAAGTTGACATTTTGAGCACAACCTTAGTTTTTCAATTTCCTCAAAGACTTTGCCTTGCCCTATTTCTGTAACCTTCTCGAGACCCACAACTGTCCACAATCTCTGCACTTCTCCAATCATCATCTCCTGCACATCCATCATTTTAATTGCTCTGCCATTGGTAGCCATGCCCTGAGCTGCCAACGGCCTAAAAGAATTGATAGACCATTTGGCATCGACCTAGGCACCAGAAACGACAACAGCAAACCCAGCAGGGGAACGCCTGGCTGCCTCTCACTCCAAACCCAATTCTCACTGCCCGGGAAAAGCTCCTCTTCAAAACGTGGCTCTCTCTCTGCACACTCCCTGCCTTACTCCGCAGCTGCTTCACTTCCTGGCGCCTTTTTTCTTCCCGCCCCCAGAGCAATCCGATTGGCCCAGCCCACATCACTCAACAAACAGCATCCTGTTCAGCAAACAGGACACTGAAACCCACAAGGGACAAAGAACACTTGTAAATGTAACCAGCGACAACTGTGTATCAGATGTAATGTGACCAATGGTAACAAGCTGTAAGGGTCAGCTGACCCAGTAAACCATAGAACTAATTACAGAATGATGTGATGGTCAGCTGACCAACTGACTCAGTATAAATGTGAACCTGTTGGGAATTGCAGGGGGGCATGGACTGGCTCAGGATGAGGCCCCAAGTTTGGAGTAATGAAGCTTCCTTATTAAACCCTTTCTGTGATTTAAAAGTTGGAGTAAGATTTATTATATGTTTATTGTCTGCATTTGAAGAGTTCATTCTGGAGAAACAATGAACTGCAGCGATTCAGGAAGGTAGCTCACTACCACCTTCTTAAGAATGATTAGGGATGCACACTAAATGCTGGCCTTGCTGTGATGCTTGTGTCCCATGAAAGAATAAATAAAATGTCAAGCTTGAAATTCTGGATCCGGAAACTGCGCAATCCCCGAAGCAAAAAGAGGCAAATCACGAAAATGACTGCTGGTACTGGTCTGAATTAATGTTCCATTTTAAGGCATACAAGACCAGATCAGACCAGTACAAGTCATTTCCCAAGTTTTAGTGTTTTTTTATTTCTGGGACCTGAGTGAACATTGAAGGAAAACATTTCCGCAATGGTTCGACGTATACACAAACCGTTATGCTTCAACCAGATCCGTGGCTAGGTATCTTCCTTCTTTTAAAATAAATTGAGCTTCCTATATCTCATCTAAGAATTAGGCCAATAATTTAACAATAAACCCTCAAGGAAACTTCCATCTCCAAAATCCTGTCCCTGATGGGTTAGCTCATTTCCGGGCATTAGGCATGACCTAATTCTTCTCAGTGTCTTTGAGACAGAAGAGGAGAAATGCATCATCACCCAGTGTTCTCACTCCTTGATGAATATGCAATGAATTTTTGCTGGAAAGTACAGGTCATAGAGTCATCGAGGTTTACAGCATGGAAACAGGTCCTTCGGCCCAACTTGTCCATGCCGCCTTTTTTTTTAAAACCCCTAAGCTAATCCCAATTGTCCGCATTTGGCCCATATCCCTCTATACCCATCGTACCCATGTAACTATCCAAATGCTTTTTAAAAGATAAAATTGTACCCACCTCTACTACTATCTCTGGCAGCTTGTTCCAGACACTCACCACCCTCTGTGTGAAAAAATTGCCCCTCTGGACACTTTTGTATCTCTCCCCTCTCACCTTAAACCTACGCCTCTAGTTTTAGACTCCCCTACCTTTGGGAAAAGATATTGACTCTCTACCTTGTCTATGCCCCTCATTATTTTATAGACCTCTATAAGGTCACCCCTCAGCCTCCTACGCTCCAGAGAAAAAAGTCCCAGTCTATTCAGCCTCTCCTTATAATTCAATCCATCAAGTCCCGGTAGCATCCTAGTAAATCTTTTCTGCACTCTTTCTGGTTTAATAATATCCTTTCTATAATAGGGTGACCAGAATTGCACACAGTATTCCAAGTGTGGCCTTACCAATGCCTTGTACAACTTCAACAAGACATCCCAACTCCTGTATTCAACATTCTGACCAATGAAACCAAGCATGCCGAATGCCTTCTTCACCACTCTGTCCACCTGTGACTCCACTTTCAAGGAGCTATGAACATGTACCCCTAGATCTCTTTGTTCTGTAACTCTCCCCAATTCCCTACCATTAACTGAGTAAGTCCTGCCCTGGTTCAATCTACCACAATGCATCACCTCGCATTTGTCTAAATTAAACTCCAAAGTGAAACTTTCTGGTCCTTCCTGCTGGCAGAATCTTCCCGTCCTGCCAATGTTGACCCCTGCCATGGGCCGGGTGGGAGAGCCATGCAAATTGCCATTGACTGGAAGATCATGCCGGCAGCCAATAGCGTGTTGCCACTGCCACAGTGGTGAGGTCAGAAAGCTCCGGCCTACATGAGCTGGATCAGGTTTGACTATAATGGCTGCTAAGCTTAAATTGCTTGCTGTTATTCACTTTTAAGGTTTATGTGTGAAGAGTTACTGCTTGGGCAAACCTCTGGTGAGCAATTGGTATCCACAAACCTACACACGATATATCAGCACTTTTAGGTAAGCACTTCAAAATAAAAATTGAAGAAGTACATCAGGAGTGTGCTGATTCTTAATGGTATCTGTCTTGTGTTATATTTGTAAGGTTTATTAGTGTCAAATTGCATTGTTTTGGTTAAGAGAAACAGGTGATGGCATTAATTGTTCTTGAGCACATATAAATAGGGATATTTATGGGATATTGGGTTATGTGGGAGGAGAGCTATGAGACTGAACAAGTCAATAATCTCTCTCAATCACAAAAAGCTCTATGTCTCGGTTTCTGCTTCACCAACCAGTTTTGATCCTATTAATATAGTGCAACTTTCAGAAGGGATCTATGAGGTGATCCAAGGCGGCTCCCGAGGGCATAGTTTCTGTCTATCTACCTGGGAGCGAAATTGGTCTTCAGTCTTTGCCCAAAATGGAAGATAGCAAATTTTCAGCCTGTTTTACACCCAAGTTCCTTCTCCAGTGATGTGTTAGCCCATAAGATTTTACATTCTTCGGCACTTGTTGAATTGCTGGCATTTTATTTCTACAGCTGTTTATTAATAGGCTTTCCTGCACTGATGCCACCAAATTATGATAATTTAAACAGGCTTTTTGGAGAAGGTCATTAGAAAGGAACTGAGGGAAAAAAAAGCTCTAATCTATGGCTTCACGTTTCCATGGATTGTAAACTTCTGAAATTCAGTAATGAGCTTTATACCGTTTTTCATTAATTACCATTAATTTTAGAAGATATGGTGGAGCTTCACAGGAATGACTGGGCATTGCACAACTCATAAAGTGTACATGCTCATTGTATCTATGTTAAATCAAAACCGTCATGATTGAAGGAAGGGTGAATTCAATTTTTCTGTGCTCCCAACTGTGGGTATTCCTTGCAAGAAGCATGGATTAGAGCAATGCTATAGCACCAATTCGCCGTCCTGTGTCCCCCCAAGCGTGTAGCTCCCGACTGCACGGACAACACGAGATTGTTGAATGTGCCTGCAGTGAAAATATGTAATACAATGGATGGGATTGTACGGCCTCGCTCGAGCAAGACTGGAAATTCTAGCCCGAGGTCAACGGACATTTCCTTTGTCCGCTCCTTGCCCGCTCCAATGCCATGGTGGACAGGGTGGTAGAATTTCAGCAAATGTCTCAAGGGGTGGGGTTACGATGGGTATGGGAGGGAAGGGGAAGGGGGAGTTGGTGTTTGTTCATGGTGTAAAAACAAAACCAAGCACCATCTTTACCTGGTGACATTACAAGTAAGTGATGAAGTCATCTCCCTCGAAGTCAATGACAAGTTTTGATGAGTGTGCATGATATGATTAGTCTATTTGACAAAAACCTTTTTATTTAAAGTTTTTATTTATTAATATCACAAATAGGCTTACACTAACACTGCAATGAAGTTACTGTGAAAATCCCCTAGCCGCCACACTCCGGCGCCTGTTCAGGTACACTGAGGGAGAATTTAGCATGGCCAATGAACCTAACCAGCACGTCTTTCGGACTGTGGGAGGAAACTGGAGCACTCGAAGGAAACCCATGCAGATACAGAGAGACTCCGCACAGACAGTGACCCAAGCCAGGAATCGAACCCGGGTCCCGGGCGCTGTGAGGCGGCAATGCTAACCACTGTACCACCATGTCACACCTTCTCCATCAAACTGGTGGTGTTTCAAATGGACCATTGTTTAACTCATATGTAGCTGCCTTGGCCATTTGTTTACCAAGCTCAAATATGGAATATTGATCATTTACTGAGTTGATTGAATATTCCAACAACTATGCATTATTTTCACCGATTATGGTTGTGTTGGAGTGTAAGCAAATTGAGTATTTTGATATTATTGATTGTTGTGTACATGTGAATTTCATCTTTAAAATATTGCAGTCATTCATTTTAAATGTTACATGTATTGTGGTTCATTTTCCTAATCCCTTAAATACATATAAATATATATATAGCATAGTTAAATAATTTGGATTTTATCTATTTTTGTAACTATTCCAAATGTTATAAGCATACTGTCACTGGTCTAGCTTCAAGAACAAAAGAGCATTGTTTTGTGAAGTGGAATCCTGCCTATTATACATGTTGCGTTTGTGAATATGGCATTACTTTGCTCCAAACAGTCAATCCAAATATAACATGGTTTAAGCAGCCATGAAAGTAAATTAAATTGATGGAAAGGTAAAGACTAACTGATCCATCAAACCTGCTCCAAACATCATGTTGGCTGAAGTGTCAATGACTAAACATGTTTGACACCTCTCCCAGAACCATGTAACCTCCTGAGAGAGGCAAAAAACCCCAAGAAATATCCCATTAGGGGCAAGATACACTGGAAACTTCCCATCCAATTTCCTGGAGCAATCAAAGCCAGTCCAGGGGAGTACATTGATTAAGTGATATCTATAAAATATTACCTCCCACATTCCTCAGTCAAGAATCAGTCCTGCTCCCTAGTGAAGGAAACAACACAAATGTTGGGGAGATGGTGGTGTATTGGTAATGTCACTGGACTAATAATCCAATATCCAACACCTGGGGACGCAAGTTCAAATCCCACCATGATAGCGGGTCAAATTTAAATGTGATCATTTAATAAAAATCAACAGTGGACTGCTATGGAATTAACACTGATCGCAGTAAAGACCCATCTGGTTGCCTGATGTCCTTTAGGGAAGGAAATTTGCCACTCTTACCCGGTCTGGTCTACATGTGACTCCAGATCCACAGCAAAGTGGTCAACTCTTAGTAGCTTTCTGAATTGGCCTTGCAAACCACCCAGTTCAAGAGCAAGAATGGATGGCCAAGATATTCTGGCATTGCGACCTAGGAGCAGAAGTGAGCCATTTGGCCCATCGAGTCTGCTCTGCCATTCAATGTCATCATGACTGATCTGATATGATAATCCTCAACTCCACTTTCCTGCCTTACCCCCATAACCCTTGGTCCCCTTACTGATTAAAAATCTGTCGTTTATCTCAGCCTTGAACATATTTAATGGTCCAGCCACTACAGCCCTCTGCAGTAAAGAATTCCACAGATTCACTCCCCTCTGAGGGAAAAAATTCCTTTTCATCTTTGTCCCTTACTCTGAGATTATGTCCTCTGGTACTAGACTAGGGACCAGTTGGGGTGGTTTGGGGGCTGGGTCAGGTTTGGGGATGAAATAGTTACTCTGATGTTATATCTCCTTGTTGGATAGTTCCCAGCCTTGTGCAATTGTCCAGGAGAAGTTAGCCCTTCTGAACAATTGCTGCATAAACCCTTACCAGGGAAGTTCTAAGAAGGATTCTAAACTAACCTTTGGTGTACCCCAAGTCCGTGGCACAGTGGTTAGCGTTGCTGCCTCACAGCGCCAGGGACATGGGTTCAATTCCCAGCTTGGGTCACTGTGTGGAGTTTGGACATTCTCCCCATGTCTGCGGATGCTCCGGTTTCCTCCCACAGTCCAAAGGTGTGCGAGTTAGGTGGATTGGCCATGCTAAATTGCCCCTTAGTGGCAGGGAGACTAGCTAGGGTAAATGCAAGGGGTTATGGGGATGGGACCTTGGTGGGATTGTGGTCAGTGCAGACTCAATGGGCCAAATGACCTCCTTCTGCACTGTAAGATTCTATTCTGATGCTGGGGAGTCAGGAAGTTACAGGTTGTTGTTTTATAATGGCATCTCCCCGTTCATCCTTGATTTGAAGCAATTGCTTTGAATGCAACCAACATTACCAGATGCAGCATTTCGATTTGAATTCCAATGGGCCCTAAAGCAGAAGAATGGCTATGGTTGAGTAGAACTTAGCAGCATGGTTCGTTATATTGCATGTTTATCAATAGCACATCATGAACTTTTACAATGCACTTCTACCACTTGATGAGATGTACTGGTTCTTCCCCAGTATCCTTTGAGTACCTCATAATGTTTGGCATTAATGTAAATCCCCTGACTGATCTTTCTCAGTACTCTGGGATAAATACTATTCAGTAGAGTGAAATCATTTGTTTTAGGTCTTTCTGCATACCTGGACTTGTACTGAAATCACAAGTTGCGCCTCGATACTCTTTTTTTTCTGGAAAGTTAGGATTCACTTTGTTCCTGGTGAATCACTTAGGTAATCATTCGGAATATTCATCTTCAGTTTCAAGCCCATTTTTATCTTTTAATGGCTCGGATGGCACAGTGGTTAGCACCGCTGCCTCACAGCGCCAGGGACCCGGGTTCAATTCCCAGCTTGGGTGACTGTGTGGAGTTTGCACATTCTCCCCGTGTCTGCGTGGGATTCCTCTGGGTGCTCCAATTTCCTCCCATAGTCCAAGGATGTGCGGGTTAGGTGAATTGGCCATGCAAAATTGCCCCTTAACATCAGTGGGACTAGCTAGGGTAAATGCATAGGGTTATGGGGATAGGGCCTGGCTGAGATTGTGGTTGGTGGTTTTATGGGTTTTATCATTAGCTTTGATGCTCTTGGGTTCAAGATGGGGAAGAAGATTGGGCAGAGTTCCATTACTTCTGTCATTTTTGATGTAAGGCCCCTTATTATTTAACAGCTCAAGATTTACATTAAATAATAATTCCTTGGGCGGGCGACTGCCTTATCCCAGCAAGAGTTAACATTTGCTTGTGGACAAAATGAAAATAAATGGTGGAATGTTGCCATAATTTAGGAAGTTAGCAGGTTTCTGTTTTCTCAACCTCCAGCAGGCTCACTTTCAACACCAACCAGAGGGAAGAATGTTCCTGTTACACTGGAGATAGACCATTTAAACAGCAGTATATCATTGTAACTAGATATATTTAGCTTTCTGCTATACTGAAGCTTTCAGTTGTTTTGTGACTAGTTACTAAAAACACCACATTTTTAATAAACCAGAGAACTTGTGGCAATAAATAATCACCTTTGTTATTTTATTGCCCATCGGCCCCAAGTCCAAATTCTGTCACCCTTGGGATCGAGGCGGTGCTGGATTCGAAGATCTTCGACATGGGGCCTAAGAGCAGCCAGCGTCTTGCAATCAGGAGTGCGGAGAGAATATCCAACTCTATCCTGCCAATGGAACAGGTCGCTGAGTGTCCGGAGAATAGGGAAGGCTTGCGGGGGAAGACAGATCTTTCAGTGCTACAATGGACTGATTCTGTCCTCTGTGATCAGCTTGGGGATCAGCTTGGGGATGGCCTCTTCATTTCTGCACTTGCTCTGTTCCAGAATTGATGCCCAGATCTCCTGAGAGGGAAAAAAAAACATTTTATTCTTAATTTAATCTTCATAAAGTTATGATTAATGCACCTGGATGGGCTCGGTACTGATGAAACCAAAGGATTTAACTGAGGGACATTATTTGGACATAAAAGGTTAAAGTCTGAGGCACATGGTGGGATTTTATGGCCTCGCTCATCCCGAAACCATAAAATCCCGCCCGAGGTCAACGAACATTTCTATTCCATCCTCCGATTCCGCGGCAGGCGGAATGGTAAAATTCCAGCCATAGTATCAGCAAGGGTTAATGAACAAAAGATATGCTGGGATTATTGCCAGGTGAAGCAATAATATATCCAGGTGCAGGCTGATTTTACCTGGTCAGTAAGCATGCTCAAAAAGAAATAGAAGTGCCAATTAAAAGAGCTCTTCCAAATGTTTTACACTGGCATTGTACAAAGCTATCATAAGAAATCGTCCCTTGCACCATTCATGCACTCATGTTCAAACTGTCGCCTTCAGATGGCAGCCATTTTGTTTCCTCACGTGACCACACCAGCACCTCAGGCCTACATTAGAAGCTGATGCGTCATCGACATCCTAATGTGCCACCCTGTTGTAAGGTTCTAGCACCCCCGATAATGTTTTCCTTTCTTTATTCATTTCATCACCAACAGCTTGCTGGTTTATTTTGTCGCAGCCTCCAAGATTGTGCTCCTTGTTTTCATAGATCACGGTTGTGTGTGTCATTTCTGAAGCTGATTGTAGGTGCTCTTATGTTGCTGCCTGGATGCTGTTCAGCTATACTTAATGGACACAGGCCAAGTGGTTTAATGATGATGAATTAGCAAAAGAGCATCCAACTTGCTGTCCGATGATTAATCTCACTGCAAGCAGGGAATGGACAAACAGCAACACAGCTGGCACCAAATTGATGGATCATTGGCAACGATGTGATATTTGACATAGTTCCTGTAGCCTCCCCTATTCTCATTCTTTAATAAAGATCAAAACGCAGTAAACGCTAATGGTTTTGTTGTATATGAATACCTTGATCCATTTCTATCAACTTTTTAAACCATTTAGCGTCTCCTTAAAATGTCACAAAAGCATTCGGAAATTTTACAATAATATCGAAAGAGCTTAATTTCCAAGCAGAAACGGCAGAATGACATGTGCGCACTTAGCAAATGTCCTCTCTTCTTTCCAAACATAACACTAGATAAGCGGACCCAGGAGGGTCCAGAGTGGAATGCCATGTTTGCCTCAGAGATGGCCTGCTGCTGGAAATTAATTTGTGATTTTTTTTCATTTTACTTCTCAGGTTAGGTGGGAATTTTACCGCCCTGCCTGCCATGGGAATCAGAGCAGGCAAAGGGCGGACAACGGGAAGATCCGTTGACCTCAGGCGGGATTTTATGATTTTGGTGCGAACGAGGCTGTAAAATCCCACCCATAGAATTCCTACAGTGCAGAAGGTGGCCATTCGGCCCATTGATATCTGCACTGCTCCTCCGAACAGCATCTTACCCAGGCCCAACACCAGGCCACCCTCCCCTCCACTCCCCTGCTCTACCCCTGTAGCCTCATGCATTTACCATACCCAATCCACCTGACCTACACATCTTTAGATTGTGGGAGGAAACTGGAGCACCCGAAGGAAACCCACACAGACATTGCGAGAAAGTGCAAACTCCACACAGACAGTTGCCCAAGGCTGGAATTGAACCCGGGTCCCTGGCGCTGTGAGGCAGCAGTGTGAACCGCTGTGTCACCATGCCACCCTGCAGTTTCTCGTGTGTGTTTGTGTTTTGCTCATGTTTGAGTCACCTCTCTCTTGCCTACATCTTTTGCCAATTAAGGAAACACTCTTATTGTCCTGGCATGCATTTCCTTTCCGCTAACACACAGGAATTTCAGTTCACTGGACAAAGATATTTCTTCTCCTGCAAAGTGCAACAACAGACATTGTCCAGGCGAGTTCTAAGGTGCAATAATAACCCGCCATCACTGTGCACACACAAAGCGCAAGATATTTATAACTTGCAGCAATTAGCAAATACCACTATTATTTTTCCCTCTTGTTGTGCAAAATATAACCATGTATTTCCAATTCATAGAATTGGCCATTCGGCCCATTGAGTCTGTACTGACCACAATCCCACCCGGGCCCTGTTCCCGCAACCCCACGCATTTACCTTGCTAATCTTCCTGACACTAGGGTAAATTTCGCATGGCCAATCAACCTAGCTGGCACATCTTTGCACTGTGGAAGGAAACCGGAGCACCCGGAAGAAACCCATACAAACACTGGGAGAATGTGCAAACTCCACACAGACAGTGACCTGAGGCTGGAATTGAACCTGGGACCCTGGTGCTTTGAGGCAGCAGTGCTCATCACCGTACCGCTATTTTTTGAATTTCACCATCTGCTGTGGTCGGATTTGAACCTGGATCTCCAGAACATTAACTGAGTTTCTGGATTAATGGTCTAGCAACAATACCACGAGGCCATTGCCTGTGTTTATCTAATTAATTTATTCTATATATATATATATGCATTTATATATATATATTGTAGATACTTTTTTAACGTAATGTCATGTGGCATTTCCTCAATGCAAGATTCCCATCAGAAGTGGGCTGAGGTCGGTATTTTGACCATTCAGCCAATCCAATTTTGGCCCTGTCCCTGTCTCTTGAGTCAGGTTAATGAGTTATTCTGGGTAGATTCCCAGCACTATGTGAACGCTGTGTTGTAGGTTCACCACTGTGGGAACGGGAAATTCTGTGTTGTTTCCCTGCTTTCTGCAACTGAATGAAGCAAGCTAACAACTTTTGAAATGAGAACTTCAAGCTCATAACAGCAGGGCGCAGCGTGTGAGTGAAGGAGAGCCGGAGAATTGCCGGTGGACGCGGAGGGGAAAAAAGAAGCAGAAATGAGAAATTAAATACTTTTTAAAAAGTAAATTCCTTCAGTTTACTTTTGTCACCATGAATAACCATGGTTAGGCTGGTTGCAGTGGTAATAGGTGAACTATTATTTCCTTCTTCATGCATGCATTCTAACTGGATAGCAAACCTTGGGCAACAGAGAAAAGAAGGCATTGATAAGGTGCCACACAAGAGACTGATCCAGAAGGTTAGATCCCAAGGGGTTGGGGGTAGAGTAGTGGCTTGGATTGAGGATTGGCTAACTGATAGAAGGTGTGGCTTTTGCTACCAAATAAACCTGTTGGACTTTAACCTGGTGTTGTTAAACTTCTAACTGATAGAAAGCAGAGGGTTGGGATAAATGGGTCCTTCTCCAGTTGTCAATCTGTGACTATTGAGGTCCTGCAGCGTTCAGTTCTCCGACCACAACTATTTCCAATCTACATCAATGACCTACAAGCAGGGATAGAGTGTAACATCGCGAAATTTGCTGACAACATGAAAATAGGTGAGAAAGCAAGCTGTTATGAAGAGATTAAAAAGTTTACAAATGGGTATCGACAGGCTAGGGGAATGGGCCAGAATCTGCCCGATGGGGTTTAGTATGGATAAATGCGAGGTTATCCATTTTGGCTGGAAAAATAAAAGGGCAAATTACTACTTAAAAGGGGAAAGGCGTCTGTGCAGAGGGAGGTGTCCTTGTGCATGAGTCTCAGAACGTTGGTACGCAGGTGCAGAATGTTATAAGGAAGGCAAATGGAATCTTGGCATTTATTGCAAAGGGTCTAGAGTATAAAAGTAGAGAAATGTTGTTACAATTGTATAAGGCATTGGTGAGACCACACTTGGAGTGTTCAGTTTTGGTCACCTTCTTTGCAGAAGACTGCGGTGGCACTGGAGGCGGTTCAGAAGAAGTTCACTAGATTGATTCCAGATTTGAAGGGGCTGTCGTATGAGAAGTAGTTGGGTAGCTTGAGCTTGAGCTTGCACTCGTTGGAGTACAGAAGAATGAGGGGGGATTTGATTGAGGTTTATAAAATACTCAATGGGATTGATAAAGTAAATATTAACCAAATGACTAAATAACCAAATAACCTTCTAGAACAGTCTAGGACAAGAGGTCATAGTTGTAGAGTAAGATGGGGGAGGTTCAAGACAGAGATGGGGCGGCACAGTAGCACAGTGCTTAGCACTGCTGCTTCACAGCTCCAGGGACCTGGGTTCGATTCCCGACTTGGGTCACTGTCTGTGTGGAGTTTGCACATTCTCCTCGTGTCTGCGTGGGTTTCCTCCGGGTGATTCGATTTCCTCCCACAGTCCAAAGATGTGCGGGTTAGGTTGATTGGCAGTACTAAAATTGCCCCTTAGTGTCCTGAGATGCATAGGGTTAGAGGGATTAGTGGGTAAATATGTCGGGATATGGGGGAGGACCTGGGTGGGATTGTGGTCGGTACAGACTTGATGGGCCAAATGGTCTCTTTCTGCACTGTAGGGTTTCTGTGATTCTATGATAAGGAGAAGCTACTTCTCACAGGGAGTTGTGAATCTATGGAACTCACTGTCCCAGAGTGCAGTGGATGCAGAATTAATGAATGGATTCAAGAAAGAGATAGATAAATATTTGATCAAAAGCGGGATAAAGGGCTATGGGAAAAAGGCAGGGAAGTGGAGTTAGGGTGAGATGGAGATCAGCCATGATCATATAGAATGGCAGAGTTGGCTCAAAGGGCTGGATACCCTACCCTCGCTCCTAATTTCTATTTTCCTATGAATTGGGGCAGCTCAGCATTCCATACCATTTTGCCATCATTTGAAGGCAAATGTTGTTGCCCATTTCCATTGAGATGAGGAGTGGAGTCAAATTATCCCAGCAATGGCTTGGGGTTGGGATTTGTTGGTGGGCCTTCTCATTCCATCTTCTTCCTTTAACCATTCTGGATCCACCGTAAAAACAGCCAGATGACCATGCAAAGGAAGATCCAGGGCAAGATACCAGCTGGGCTCCACTTTCAGCATTGTCAGTTGTGAGTAGGTTTGAGCCTCAAAACAGGAGTTTGGCCTTCTGTTGAAATTGGCAATCCATTGCATTTCAGATGGCACATTAAAGATAGAGCCTAGCTTATCATGCAGGTTGATGATAGAAGCCTTGTGGCAATTTTGCAAAAACAGCGAATAGTTCTCCAGATGTCCTGACCACCATCTTTTCCTCAGTCTCCCACAATAGAAAACATTAATGACTTACTTGCCACATTGCCATCACTGAATTCCCCGCCATCAGTGTGCTGGGGGTCACCATTGGCCAGGCATTAAATTGGACCAGCCATATAAGTACTGTAACTACGAGAGCAAGTCAGAGATTGGGAATTTTGTGGCGAGTATCTCAATTCCTGGCTCCCCACTACCTGTCCACCATCTACAAGGCATAAGTTAGGTACATAATGGAATACTCTCCCTTGCCTCGATGAGTTCACTATCCAGGACAATGCAGCCTGTTTAATTTGCACCCCATCTACCACCTTAAACATTCACTCCGTCCACCACTGGTGGACAGAGGCAGCACTGTAGCACTGCAGCAATTCACCAAGCCCCCTTCAACAGCACTTTCCAATCCTACGAGTTCTAATGCCTGGAAGGGCAAGGACAGCAGACACATGACCTGCAAGTTCCCTTCCAAACCACTCACCATCCTGACTTGAAACTATATTGCCGTTCCTTCACTGGATTGTTCAGACCTCTGCTCGAGGAAGAAGCAGAGGGCCCTCAGATCGTCCTGGTGGGGGATGGAGGTGTAGAGGGATTGGACATCCATAGTGAAGACGAGAAGGTGGGGGGTCAGGGACTGGAAATTGTTGATATGGTGAAGGGCATCAGAGGAATCATGAATCTAGGTGGTTTAAAGACTGGACAAGCATAAAGAGAACGGAGTCAAGATAGGAAGAAATGAGTTCTATAGGGCAGGAACAGGCTGAAATTATGGATCTACCAGGACTGCGCTGTTTGTGAATTTCGGGAAGAAGGTAGAAGCCGGCTGTGCGGGATTGGGGGTCTGAGGTTGGAGGCTGTGGAGGGAAGATCTCCAGAGGCGATAGGGTCAGTGAACATCCTGGAAACAATGGCTTGATTTTTGGTGGGGTCGTGGTCCAGGGGAATGTAGGAGGAAATGTCTGAGAGGTGGTGCTCAGCCTGGCAAGAGGTCAGTATGCCAGACAACAACAGCACCATCCTGCCAGCAGGTTTGATAACAAAGTTGAGGTTGCCATGATGTGGAAATGCCGGCTTTGGACTGGGGTGGGCACAGTAAGAAGTCTCACAACACCAGGTAAAGTTCAGGTTTATTTGGTATCACAAGCTTTCAGAGCACTGCTCCTTCATCAGGTGAGTCATCAGGTAAGTTCAGAAGGAGAGGGGTTGGAGTGGATGAAGGAAGCAGAGAAATTAAGATGGCCGACAGTTCTTAATGAGAAGGAGGACAGTGGCAGGGGTTCAGGTAGAGGGAGAATACTGGAGGCAGGTGAAATGATCAGTTGAATGCCGAGAAGACCCCTACCCAGATAAGTGAGCACTGAGACGGAGGCAATGGAAGAAGCGTTCAGCATCGTGCTGAGCCCGAAATTCATTGAGGTGAAGTGAATAAAACTGAGTCCTTTGCTGAACACTGGAACACTGGCTAGTTTGCAGAGGCTTTTTAAACATTTTCTGTACTGATGGTGAGAGCTGGTTAATCAATCACTTCTGTATACAGCCCATGCCTGACTCAGTTCCAACTTCCTGCTAAGTGCATTATCACTCTATATAAAATGAACAGTGTTTACAATGCCAATTATAACAGGCAAAGACAGCAAGAGACAGAAATCTTATTGTGGAATGTCTTGGAATCTTATTTTAGTTTCAGAGTATTCTGGAACTGTTAAGACCAACACAAAGGGTAAAGATTTCAGCTTGGCACAATGCAGTTTTGAAGTGAGTTGTGCGAGCTATGTTTGATCACTTCTCTCTCTTAGCCAAAATATCCTTTCTTATTTCCACTCTGGATCCTCGGCTTTGATTAACTATAATGCCGGACTGCAACAGAATTTCAGCTTTTCTTGAAATTTGGTGCCATTTAGACCTCACGTACAGTTTTTAAAAAATGTATTAGTATCACATGTAGGCTCATATTAACACTGCAATGAAGTTACTATGAAAATCCCCTAGTCGCCACACTCCGGCACCTGTTTGGGAACACTGAGGGAGAATTTAGCACGGCCAGTGCACCTAACCAGCACATCTTTCGGACTGTGGGAGGAAACCAGAGCACCCGGAGGAAACCCACGCAGACACAGGGAGAATGTGCAGACTCCGCACAGGCAGTGACCCAAGCCAGGAATTGAACCTGAGTCCCTGGCGCTGTGAGGCAGCAGCGCTAACTACTGTGCCAGCGTGCCGTAAAGGGTATTAACCTGGAGCCCACATTAGTTGGGGAGCAGGACAATCATTATACAGGAAACCAACTAAATCCTTGTTCATTTTCAATAATTCTGGATTTTAATTTTTTGAGTCATTCCCTTTTCCAGCGAAAGTCGGGTGATTGTTTCAGCATTTTCTATTTCAGAATGAGCCTGTTTGAAGGTGATGAGGACGTGGGATGTCCCTGCTTCTGCCTCCTGGGATTTGCACCAAACACCTGACTGTCAATAAAACAAATCAGGGGAGGCAATGGCCTAGTGGTATTATCATTCAACTATTAATCTCGAACCTCAATTAATGTTTAGGGGACCCGGGTTCAAATCCTACCGCAGCAAATGGTGGAATTTGAATTCAATAAAAAAGAAATATCGGGAATTAAGAATCTACTGATGACCATGAAACCACTGTCGATTGTCAGAAAAATCCATCTGGTTCACTCATGTCCTTTAGGGAGGTAAATCTGCCGTCCTTACCTGGTCTGGCCGATGTGTGACTCCAGAGCCACAGCAATGTGGTTGAGTCTCAACTGCCCTCTGAAATGGCCTAGCAAGCTGCTCAGTTCAAGGGCAATTAGGGATGGGCAATAAATGCTGGCCATCCAGTGATACCCATGACCTACGAATGAATTTTTTAAAATCCCTCTGATTCAACCTAGCTATCAGGTACGCTATCAGGAACACCCAGACAGCTCAATGGCCTCCATGTGAGCTGGGCTGAGATTGAACAACCACTGTGACTCCAAGTCAATAAGAAGAAAGATTATTCTCCTATAATGCTGACGAGATAGGCCAGATTTTATTTTTTATTTCGATTTTAATCTAACTGAACAAGTCACCAAAAAAGGGATAATGCAGCCTTGAAGCTGTTTTTATATAGAATCCAGTCAACATATGTCATGTTCTTCGATGGTGTTTGGCTTAAGGGCTGTACTTTTTTTTCCAAACAAGACCGACAATGATCTGAGCTATTAATCCTTTACAGCAACACAATCCAAAAATCTCCGGGTTACACACAGCAGAACCATTCAAGCCTTGCTCTTGCTATGTCTTTCTGTTGAAAGCATGTGTTTGTAGTCGGCAAACACATTTCCCTTTGCTGTGGGATATCTGTTCATTTTCTATCCATGATTGACATCTCAATCAGTGAAGAAACCAAAATGCAATGTTCACCAATGTTTAACAACCTCCTCATCTAACTCGCTACCTCTTCCCAACAGTGAACTAAAGCGATGGTTAGCAATAAATCAGCAATCAACCTTACATTCTGAATGTGGATGCCATACATTCTTAATACTGGGTGCCAAAGCAACATTTCACAGATATTAACACAAGGACTGCATTTTCATTTCATACTTTATACAGGGTGAAGTTGTTCCAAATGCTGCGTTGAATGATGCCAATGGCATGTATTCAAGTGTAAGATGGTGTAACACTTTGTCAAGTATTGCCAATGGCTCATGTGAAATAACTCCTTAGAAGCCGGTGTCCCTTCACCAGATTCCCTTTATTTACAAACTCAATTCCACTCCTGGAGTGTTTCAGGTACAAAGTCAGAAGCAGGAGTGCCAGTGGACCTGACACTCCCATATTTATATACAGGTGAGGCTCCCTGATTAGAGAGGCAATTATGACCTGAATCAGGGAGCTCATACTCCAAGAGGCCAGCCTCGTTGAGGTCCTTACACCATGAAAGCCACACGTATCCTTAGCCTTTCACAGCAGCATTGAACAGCCCAGTTTGGAGGTTAGGCATTTTTTCATTCGATGCAAGGGAAAATAGGAAACAGAGTTGCCCCAGCCATTGTTACTCATTTTTATTTTATTTATTGATACACGCGAGCAAGTAGATCTTGAACTTCCAAATCCATCGTTCATGATATGGGAGCATCATCTGGCAGTGAAGAAGATGGTTCTGGAGCTGCAAAGTTAAATTTTACTTAACCAACATTGTCGTCACTTCTGTTACGTGTTGGCTGGATTGCTTGCTGTCTGCTTAATCTTAGAGCAATGCAGGAATGATACAAGTTTCAAATCTACAACAAGTTCATTAGCAAAACTTTAAAACAGCTCAGAAGTCAAAGGAGTTTCCATATACACATACTATCAGTTAGAACCCAGGCTTTAGTAATAGAAGTTTCTCTGTTTAATTAGCTCTCTAGCTGTACCCACAGCAATCAAGTACAGTCACTTGGATCAGAGAAACAACTAACAAAATCAAACATAGATTTATCAAACCATTCCACTGCAAAGTCCTTGTTAAGACAAAATACCATCTTCATACTAAGGATACCATCCCATTGGGTTTGTGGCACTATCGCTATGCTAAATGAGATAGGTTCAGAGCAGAACTATAACTGTAAAACTGGGCATCCGTGAGGTGTCGTGGGCCATCAGCAGCAGCAGTATTGTATTTCCCCACAGTCTGTAACCTGATAGTCTGATGTTTCCCTCACTCTGATAGTACCATCAAGCCAGAGGACCAAGCATCGTTTGATGAGCAGTGCAGGAAGAATAAGCCAGGAGCAGCATCAGGCATACTTAATAATGAGGTGCCAACCTGGTGAAGCTACAAACAGAACTACATGCAAGCTAAACAGCGAAAACAGAATGCTAGAAATGGAGGTAAGTGATCCCATGATCAGCAGATTAAAATCTCTGGTGTAGCGGAGGCTGAGGGGAGACTTGATAGAAGTCTATAAAATTATGAAAGGCATAGATAGGGTTGACAGTCAGAGTCCTTTTCCCAGAGTTGAAATGGCTAAACGAGGGGGGTGTACACTTAAGGTAAGAGGGGGAAAGTTCAAAGGAGATCTGAGGGGCAAGTTTTTTACACAGAGTGGGATGGTGGTGGAGGCTGATATGATAGGGGTGTTTAAGGGGCTTTTAGATAAGCACATGAATATCCAAAGAATAGAGGGGTATGGACCAAGGGCAGGCAGAAAGGATTAGTTTAATTTGGTGTCATGTTCGACACAACATCGTGGGCCGAAGGGCCTGTTTCTGTGCTGTACTGTTCTATGTTCTAAAGTTGCCACATCCAGTCATGAATCGTGGTGAACAATTAAACAACTAACAGGAGGAGGAGAAGGAGGAGGCTCCACAAGTCTCCCCATGATGGGGGAGCCCAGCACAAGACAAGGCTGACTATACTGGGAGGGGTTGTCTCAGGTCTCTCTTCCCATATCTCACCATGAAGTTTGGCCATGTCAGAAGTGGAAACTGCGTAAATTATCAGGAATTTTTCTGATGTTTCCAAATAAACATTAGAAGCTACAGTTTTCCCTTGTTACATTTTAATGATCCGCGAATCCTTTTGAAGAAATCTGAGCTGCATAATTCTCCTTCTCATTCAGGAGTAGTGTGGAAGTAATTTGAAACTCAGAGCTCAGCAATACTCTTGCAAGACAGATCTAAAGTTTACACGACAAAAACTCAGTAAACGGTCAACTGCAAAAACAATATCTAAAACCTTGTGAGTCAAGCCCACTAGAAACATCCTACAAAAACACGGACGTTAATTTGATTTCAGCCTCTCCGACATTATAGTAATTTCATTAAAATAGCTCAGCAATGTGCTTGGACATATAAGGGAACTACAAAAAGCAGTTTCTCTGCTCTGATAATGTGGTGATTGACACTGCGTCCTTGTTTTCAAGAAAATAAAAGATAACATGAGACCAGAAAGCCAGTTGGCTTGCCAAGCCCATTCTTTCTGGAGCCCAAACACTGCATGTCCTTTCATGGACTCTGTGTTGCCGGGTTGATCTCCTCAGGGAACAAGGCAATCACAGCTCAAACCTGCGGCTATTGGAACCTCCCATCATTGGTCTAAGCTTACACCTTACAACATTCAATCAAGGCCAGTTATGTGCAACAAAAGGCATCCTTCTGGTTCCAGGAGCACACGAAAGATTGTGTTTGATTTATGTTTCTCCAACTGACTTTCAGTCCCATATTAACCAGATATTTGTGCAGCTCTTTTGATTTTGTACTTGCGACTTCCAATCCTGCGATCACAGTCCAAGGTAAATAGCCTGGCTTCATTTGCATCATCCATGCCTCTCATCAAATTAAGGACCTGGATCGTGTCCCATCTCAGTTCTCCTTTCTCCAATGAAAACAAGCCCAGCTCTGGAAATCTCTATCCATGGCCTAAAGCTTCAAGGCACAGTACCATTCTTGCTGATCTTCCCCAAATGCTGTGTAAAGCATCGATGGCCTTTGGGAGATGGAATTTCCAAAGCTACGCTCACTATTCTATAGCCTCACCAATAATGTTGGTCCGTTGCAATAACTCGCTTCAACCACAGAAGTACTTAGCATGTTTTGTAGTCGTGTTGATCCAGCTTCACACTGACCAGATGCCTGCATGGGTTATACTGCAGAAGTAATTTGGCATGGTGGCACAGTGGCTAGCTCTGCTGCCTCACAGCGCCAGGGAATCTGGTTTGATTCCCGGCTTAGGTGACTGTCTGTGTTGAGTTTGCACATTATCCCCACGTCATAGAATCATAGAATACCTACAGTGCAGAAGGAGGCCATTTGGCCGATCGAGTCTGCACCAACCACAATCCCACCCAGACCCTATCCCCATAACCCCACGTATTTACCCTGATAATTTCCCTGACACTAGGGGGCAATTTTGCATGGCCAATCAGCCTAACCCACACATCTTTGGGCTGTGGGAGGAAACCGGAGCACCTGGAGGAAACCCACGCAGACACAAGGTGAACGGGCAGACTCCACACAGACAGTGACCCAAGCCGAGAATTGAACCCAGGTCCCTGACGCTGTGAGGCAGCAGTGCTGACCACTGTGCTGTGCCGACCCCCATGTCTGCGGAGTCTGTATGTTTTTCCCGTGTCTGCATGGGTTACCGGGAACCCACGTGCTCTGGTTTCCTCCCACAGTCCGAAAGACGTGCTGGTTAGGTGCATTGGCCATGCTAAATTCTCCCTCAGTGTACCTGAACAGGAACTGGAGTGTGGTGACTGGGGGATTTTCACAGTAACTTCATTGCAGTGTTAACGTAAGCCTACTTGTGACACTAGTAAATAAACTTTTCATTCACATTCTTCAAATTGCATGTTTTTTTTAGTAAACATTAATGCTCAGGAAAGTGAAAGGTGTAAGTGCTGATGTGGAAACAAAGCACTGTGTCTTCCTTCAGCAGCATTATCCAGCTCTCTCAGTTGCTGAAGTACAACTTACATTCAAATTAAACCCTCTACTGTATTTTACTCCCTCTACTGTACTACAACTAGGTCTTTGGGTCCAAATTCTACAAATTATACCTCTGTACTCCAGAGACGTTTCCATCTCCCAAACCACTGATCCAGGATAAGATGGGCAATTTATCGTCATCCATACTGAACACAGTTGAGTTCACTCAAAATCATTTCATATATTTTCATTTCAAAGCACCATGAAACGTTTGCTGTTTCATGGGAATAAAATGTGGCTGCGAGGCTGTAAACATACTTTTCCTTTTGAGTTGAAATAATTCATTCTTTAACATCAATTTAACCTTTTGGGGAAGTGAAAAAGCTCAGAAAATCAGCAAGTTGGGATCCCGGCGAGAGTACGTCTTGCAGAATGGTTTGAAACTTGGCCAAAATACGGTAGCCAAAGAAATTCTGTCACTGTTATTCTGAGAAAGACAGACAACCCAGGAGAAAAACTACATTAAAGTGTGACCAATAAACCCATTTCATCGCAATTTAACATAAGAACATAAGAACTAGGAGCAGGAGTAGGCCATTTGGCCCCTCGAGCCTGCTCTGCCGTTCAATAAGATCATGGCTGATCTTTTCGTGGACTCAGCTCCACTTACCTGACCGCTCACCATAATCCTTAATTCCTTTACGGTTCAAAAATTTATCTATCCTGGCCTTAAAAACATTCAATGAAGTAGCCTCAACTGCTTCACTGGGCAGGGAATTCCACAGATTCACAACCCTTTGTGTGAAGGAGTTCCTCCTCAACACAGTCCTAAACCTGCTCCGCCTTATTTTGAGGCCATGCCCCCTAGTTCTAGTTTCACCCGCCAGTGGAAACAACTTTCCTGCCTCTATCTTATCTATTCCCTTCATAATCTTATATGTTTCTATAAGATCTCCCCTCATTCTTCTGAATTCCAATGAGTATAGTCCCAGTCTACTCAGTCTCTCCTCATAAGCCAACCCTCTCAACTCCAGAATCAACCTAATGAATCTCCTCTGCACCACCTCCAGTGCCAGTATATCCTTTCCCAAGTAAGGATACCAAAACTGTACACAGGACTCCAGATGTGGCCTCACCAGCACCTTATGCAGCTGCAACATAACCTTGCAGTTTTTAAACTCCATCCCTCTTGCAATGAAGGACAAAATTCCATTTGCCTTCTTAATTAGCTCCTTGTGATTCTTGCACAAGGGCACCCGGGTCCCTCTGCACAGCAGCATGCTGCAATTTTTTACCATTTAACTAATAGTCCATTTTGCTGTTATTCCTACCAAAATGGATGATCTCACATTTACCAACATTGTGCTCCATCTGCCAGACCCTCGCCCCTTCACTTAGACTATCTATATCCCTTTGCAGACTTTCAGTGTCCTCTGCACACTTTGCTCTGCCACTCATCTTAGTGTCATCTGCGAATTTTGACACGCTATACTTGGTCCCCAACTCCAAATCATCTATGTGAATCGTAAACAATTACGGTCCCAACACTGATCCCTGAGGCACACCACTAGTCACTGATCACCAGCCAGGAAAACACTCACTTATCTCCACTCTTTGCTTTCTGTTAGTTAGCCAATCCTCTATCCATGCTAATACATTACCCATAACACCGTGCACCTTTATCTCATGCATCAGTCTTTGGAACGGCACCTTGTCAAATGCATTCTGGAAATCCAGATACACCACATTCACAGGTTACCCATTGCCCACTGTGCATGTCATGTTCTCAAAGAATTCCACCAAATTAGTCAAACGTGACCTGCCCTTCATGAACCCATGCTGCGTTTTACCAATGGGACAATTTATATCCAGATGTCTCGCTATTTCTTCCTTGATGACAGATTCAAGCATTTTCCCTACTACAGAAGTTAAGCTAACCAGCCTATAGTTACCTGCCTTTTGTCTACCTCCTTTTTTAAACAGTGGCGTCACATTTGCTGTTTTCCAATCTGCGGGAACCACCCCAGAGTCCAGCGAATTTTGGTAAATTGGTTTGGCAGTTCCTGCAGGCTAGCTTTCCTTTCATAAACTAGTCCTCCAAAGTTTGAAAGAGCAGCAGACGAAGCTATCTATAAATATCACTGTGAGGTGCGAAGCCGCACATTAATGAGTTCACGGTGACATTTTTGCTCCAAATGTTACCTCACCCCATGCCGCTGTAGCATTTGTTGTTTGATCAGCAGGGTTAATTTGACACAAAAACTGGAAACAGACTTCTTTGTTATTCAAGTTGACATCAAGTTTTCTTTGGGCTGCAGTGCAAAAATCTTGAATATTGTTTTAATTTTCACCTCCTAATTCTCAATAGACTTACTTGCCAAGAAACACATGTGCGGTTTATGAAGTTCTACCCTGTGTAGTACTGAGCGATATCAAGCAAAAAAGATCACAAGCTGGGTTGCTCCCCTGGATCAAGCTGATGTGTGGTGGTTGGGAGTGTGGCTTTTGTCTTCATTATATTTAGATGCCCATATGCATATAAAACTATAACCGCTGTGCAGCAATTTGCCAATTTTTTCTTTCATCTTGTTGTGACAATCTGTTATCTGCTATTTGGTGTGTAAATTAGTTGAATTATGTATTGAAATATCATCTCCCCGGGTAATTTATCTTCCAGAACTGGATGGTAAACAGAAGGCAGGTTCGGCGACCGCTTCATAGCTCACATCTGAAATGACGCATTTCTAATTGTTATCTTGACATTTTCTTTCCCCAAACCTAGTAGTGTGAAAGGTGGCCATTGCCTCCTGCAGAACAAACATGTTGCGATGATCAAAAAGATCTCATAACTCGCGTGTTGTTGACTGAAGCTGTGCCATTTCTGTAAGAAAGTCAGAACAATTGCCTGTTTGAAATAGCTGTCAAGAAAATAACCTGAAGTTTCTATCTATCCACGCACTTAGCTAGCTACTGAAATAATAATACATTGCCGAAGGGTTTGATGCACTTGTCTTGCTCATGTGATGGAGAATGAGGACAAAATTTTCCCATTCTGCCCGCCATGGGTGGGACAAGATCAGACAAAGGTCCGTTGACCTTGGGCAGGATTTTTCAGTCTTGGGATGAGCATAGCTGGAAAATCCCGCCCATAGAGTTTTACAGCACGAAATGAGGTCCTTCGGCCTATCCTGTCTGTGCCAACCATACAGCAGCTATCTATTCTAACCCATTGTCCAGCAATTGGTCCAGAGCCTTGTATGCTTTGGCATGTCAAGTGCTTATCTAAATGCTTCATAAATGTTGTGAGGGTTCCCTACTCTACCACCCTTTCAGGCAGTGAGTTCCACATTCCCACCACCCTCTGGGCTCAAATCCCCTCTAAATATCCTGCCCCTTACCTTAAATCTATGCCCTCTAGTTATTGACCCCCCTACCAAGGGGAAGGTTTCTTCCTATCTACCCTATCTATGTCTCTCATAATTTTGTACACTTAAATGATGTCCCCCCCCTCAGCCTTCTTTGCTCGAAGTAAAACAACCCCAGCCTAACCAATCTTTCTTCATAGCTGAAACTCTCCAGCCCAGGCAATATCCTGGTATATTTCCTCTGTGCCCTCTCTGGTGCAATCATATCCATCCCATAGTGTGGTGACCAGAACTCATACAGTATTCCAGCAGTGGCCTAACCAGTGTTTTTTACAGCTCCATCATAACCTCCCTGCTCTTATATTCTACGATGTGGAGATGCCGGCATTGGACTGGGGTAAACACAGTAAGAGTTTTAACAACACCAGGTTAAAGTCCAACAGGTTTATTTGGTTTATATTCTAGTTATATTCAGGTTTATATTCTATGCCTCGGTAATAAAGGCAAGTATCTCATATGCCTTCCTAAGCGCCTTATCTACCTGTCCTGCTGCCTTCAGGAAACAATGGACATGCACTTCAAGGTCCTTCTGGTCCTTTGTACTTCTTAATGTCCCATCATTCATTGTGTATTCCCTTGCCTTGTTAGTCCTCCCAAAATGCATCACCTTACACATTACAGGGTTAAATTCCATTTGTCACTGTTCAGCCCATCTGACCAGCCCATCTAAATTGTCCTGTAATCTAAGGTTGTCCTCTTTGCTATTTACCACATTGCCAATTTTTGTGTCATCTGCGAACTTACTGATCACACTTTCACGTCTAGATCATTAATGAACACAAGGGACCCCGTACCAATCTCTGCAGTACACCATTGGACACAAGCTTCCAGTCACAAAAACAACCTTCAATCTCCTGCCACTAAATCAATGTTGGATTCAAAATGTGCACTCAGTTCCCCGGTCAATCAAGTTGGAACATTTAATGCTCCAGCCAATTAGGCAAAGGCTTAAAGATTCAACTCAGTAGCAAAATCCTGCGGTTGCTGGAAATTTGAAGTTTGCCGACGACACGAAGGTTGGTGGGGTTGTGGATAGTCTGGAGGGATGTCAGAAGTTACAGAGGGACATAGATAGGATGCAAGGCTGGGCGGAGAAGTGGCAGGTGGACTTCAACCCAGATAAATGCGTAGTGGTCCATTTTGGCAGGTCAAATGGGATGAAGGAGTACAATATAAAGGGAAAGACCCTTAGTACTATAGAGGATCAGAAGGACCTTGGGGTCCGGGTCCATAGGACTCTAAAATCGGCCCCGCAGGTGGAGGAGGTGGTTAAGAAGGCGTATGGTGTGCTGGCCTTTATCAATCGAGGGATTGAGTTTTAGAGTCCGGGGATAATGATGCAGCTATATAAGACCCTCGTCAGACCCCACTTGGAGTACTGTGCTCAGTTCTGGTCGCCTCATTACAGGAAGGATGTGGAAAAGATTGAAAGGGTGCAGAGGCGATTTACAAGGATGTTGCCTGGATTGAGTGGCATGCCTTATGAGGATAGGCTGAGGGAGCTCGGTCTTTTCTCCTTGGAGAGATGTAGGATGAGAGGAGACCTAATAGAGGTCCATAAGATGTTGAGAGGCATAGATCGGGTGGACTCTCAAAGGCTTTTTACCAGGGTGGAAATGGCTGCTACGAGAGGACACAGGTTTAAGGTGCTGGGGTGTAGGTACAGAGGAAATGTTCGGGGGAAGTTTTTCACACAGAGGGTGGTGGGCGAGTGGAATCGGCTGCTGTCAGTGGTGGTGGAGGCAAACTCAATAGGGTCTTTTAAGAGACTCCTGGATGAGCACATGGGACTTAATAGGATGGAGGGTTATAGGTAGGCCTAAAAGGTAGGGATATGTTCGGCACAACTTGTGGGGCCAAAAGGCCTGTTTTGTGCTGTAGTTTTTCTATGTTTCTAAAAGATCTGGCAATCTCTGTGGAGAGAGAATGTTTCAGGTTGATGAGCTATCATCGGATTCAATTCAGCTTTGTTGATAGTTCTCAAAGGAAAAGCTCACATTTCACGACCTGGGCCAGGATTTTCCAGCCGTTCATGGCCCACCGCTGCTGCAAGCGAGTATGGAGAATTTGGTGCTCAGCCAAATCTCCGACCAATGCAGCAGGACCAGAAAATCCCGTCGACGTGAACAGCCGGAAAATCCCACCCCTGGTGTTCATGGTAGCATCCTATCACTGAGATGGAAAGTGATGAATTTGATCCCTGCTGCTGACACCAGCAAAGGGAGACCAGGATATGGTCTCTAAATACTGGTTTGGCAGCTAGCACCTACACCCAGGTGGGAAGAACATTGGTTCAAGGGCAATATTTCCACTAATGAGTCAGAAGGGTTGATGTTGGTCCATAATCCAGAAGCCCCAGAACTCTAATTACCATATTGATCCCCAACAGGGGTACTTGTGACTCTCCCTCTGCTCCCTCTCCGAAAGGGCCAGAGGGCTTTTTTGACCTGGGTTGCAGCTTCCATTAGGGAAGGTACTCCTACTATAAAACCTGTGAGGAAGGCGACTCACTTCCCCACCAAATAGGTCAAGAAATCCATGAATTAGACTTGAGTTTGGCCCTGCACTATGGCTAGAACACAATTCACAGAATAAAATGAGGACATTCAGCTGATCCTATCTGCACTGGTCAACAAGGGACCATGCAGCCCAATCTCACTTTCCAGCTCTCTCTCTCTGTCACCTTCAGGCATTTTAATTGTGTGCCCAAGTACTTTTTAAAGGTTATGGCCAGGAATCTTCTCCCCAAAAAATTGTAAGTCCCCAATTCATGTGAGAATGGGAGTAACTCCCGCTGATTGTTTTTTACCGTGATTTTCAGAATGAATCTCCGACACTCTGAAAATCGGGGGGTTTGGGTAACGGAGAACCAAACCTATTCCCGCCCGAGAGACTGGCAGTGTAGATTTGAACGGGCCATTGCACATGCGCTGATCTGTCAGCTTATGGGCAGTGGACCACACCGCACTGCTGGCCTCCCGATCGCAGGCCAGCCCAATCGCTGGCCAGCACAGCAGCTCCCCCATTGCTGGCCTTGCAAACACCTCATTCCCCACACCCCAACCATTCGCTGGCCTCCTGGATCTCCCTGGGCCAGCCCCGATCTCCCTGGTCCCTTCCCGGCCAGTCCCAATCTCCCAATACCCACCACCCCTGGCGGCCCCAACCCATGCCCCCGACAGACCCAACGAGCCCTCCCCCACCCACCGGCAGCCCCGACTACCCCCCACCACCCTCCCCCGGCAGTCCCAAGGCTCGGGGAAGCCTGCGAAACGGCCTCCGCTGATGTTTCTAGGCCTACTGTGCTTCGGCTGGGAGAATTACCCCCATGAGAGTTTTTGGCTCCACCACCCAATCAGGCAATGAGTTCTGGATCCTCACCATCTTCCAGGTGAAAATCAATTCCCCTCGAATCCAGGAAATCTATGTCTCCCCAATGGCTATGGACCCTGCAATGAAGGGGGATAGGTCTTACCCATCCATACTATCTATCCACGTCCCGGACATGTTCCGAGGTTGGTGTCAATTGTTTGCAACCATGCCGTTCTGTTTAACCTCAAGTTGATATTTCAAACTGATTGCTTCTCCATCATGAAGATAATTTCCACCTTCACAAAGGGGTGCTTCTTTCCGTTAACCAAATAAACTAAATCAACAAACTGCAGGATAAATTAAAAGGGATACAACATCCAAGTAAACTCGAAGGAAACTTAAAACATCAGAACAAGACATGGTTGAAGGGATCAAAAATGCACCCCGTTGCCCTCAGTGCCCACTGGGCATGGACGCCCTTGATGATGCTAGCTGCTTACTCGGGACAGGCAGCAGTGAATCTAGCCACAGAAGAGGGGCAACCAGTTGGGATGGCCAATCCTTCCTCGACTGCCGGCTCCCTGGGAAAATTAATGGCCAGCCTGGTTATGTCCAAGAACAGCCCCACGAGGAGGTCCACCTCCCTCTCCATCCCCTTCTCCAATATTGAAGCTGTGTGCGTGTATGTGTGATGGCTGTTAGCAATTAAAATAATTACAAGTTTAACTGATAGTATAACAGATGATAAACAGATGAAACAAGTAGAGGTTGCTTGCTTCCAAATTCAACTAATTTATTTGAAGAATGAGCTCAATTATGATGAAATAACATTCTCTCTGAACTTAATGAAACTTATAGAAAGCAGAAGTTACTGCAGGTGGCCACTTGGTCGTCTGTCTGCTTTATTTATCTCTCTCTCGCACATACACAGCTTCAGCATTTATTCGGATACCCATAAGAAGCACAGCCTCAACGTGTAAAACAACTGAACATAAAAGTTACCCAATTTTAAAATCTATCTTTCCGATTGTCTTCAAATTAAATGACAATCAAAATTGCTCCCAACAACACAGTTGATTGAATGTTACTGGTAAACCTGACTAATTAGACATTCTACACAAGCTCTCACGCACGGACTGCACAAATCAGATTCAGCTCAGAAACACAGCTCTTGGCAAAAATATCTAACCCAAGCCCAGGCTAAAGAAACAGTACTCCGGGTATTGAAAGACACAAAGTCAATTCAGTTGATGGATATAATTATGCTATTACGCAGTATGTCATATTTTGAATTTTTAAATTTTGTTTGAATCCTTTCATTGGACAATGGCAGCCTCATTTAGCGAGGGAAATGACATGAAGATATTCTTCAGAAGCTCTTTAAAAATTATGTCACAAGATGTGTGCTGGGCCAGCATTTGTTCCTGTTGAGAAATACAGTGGGGAGCCGCTATTTTGAACCGCTGCAGTCCATGTAATGTTGGTGTCCATGTGGGAACCCGCTAGCTAGACAGATATTGCACGGTGAGATACTGGCATGATATAATAGGAGATACTGGCCTGGATTTTGCAGTTGTAACAGTGGCAAAATTGGTAGCGTTTATGTTCATTACAACTGTGAAGCTGAGAGCAACTTCTGACATTCACATTTACTCAGCTAAACACAGAAATCCAGAAGTTCCTGTCAGTGATTCCTGCTCCTCCATAGGATGCAGAATTAAAGTCCCCATAGATGGAAATTTTAGAAATGGTTAAGCGATGGTCTAGTGGTATTATCACTAGCTTATTAATCCAGAAACCTAGCTAACATTCTGGGGAGCCAGGTTTGAATCCCGGCATGGCAGATTGCAGAATTTGAATTCAACAAAAAAAAGTCTGGAATTATGAATCTACTGATGACCACGAAACCATCGTCAATTGTTGGAAAAACCCATCTGGTTCACTAATGTCCTTTAGAGAAGGAAATCTGCCGTCCTTACCTGGTCTGGCCTACATGTGACTCCAGAGCCACAGCAATGTGGTTGACTCTCAACTACCCTCTGAACAAGAGCGATTAGGGATGTGCAATAAATGTTGGCCAGACAGCGATGCCCATGTCCGATGAATGAATTTTTAAAAATTACTTAAATTGTCATGAACTGTTTTGCTGTAAAACCCTTGTTAAAGTTCTGCCTTGTTGAATGAGGAGTACTTGGATTTTCAACACTATTCTAAGCTCATAATTACTGCTGAACAAACTCTCTGGGTGGGATTTTACAGCTCCAAGGCCAATGGAGATTTCTGTTCTGGGAACCTTGCCCGCTCCGATTCGGAGATTTCTGTTCTGGGAACCTCACCCGCCCTGATTCCAGGATGGGCGAGGTGGGAGGGTTTCGGCCTCTGATCCTGAAAAAATAAATTTAATGTGCTGCAAAATAATTAAAAAGTTAAGGATCATCAATGGATTCTTGACATTGCTGTCTGTGAGAATACTTCAATGTGATTTGTTGCTTCGTCTGTTTGATGACATCACTATTCATGGTCACATGGTAAGCAGCTTCCAATCAACGCATGCATCATACAACCGCCCAAATGGAAATTTAAACACCTTACGGGAAATAATCAATCCTTCAAAAGTTGTAGCTAGACAGCAGGTTTAATGCTACTCACTGTTAACCAAGTTAAGATTTGGATTTGGCGATGATTCTGGTGTTGAACAATCCCAGGACTTTGTTTATGATTGTAATAAATCAAGAAGGTCAGCTACTGAAGTCTGCAGACCTCAATTTAAATTTTTCTTTTTAAATTCTGTCCATGCAATTAATGTTCAGTGAATTCAATTTTGACAATTTGAAGATACATTGCACAAATAACTGCAGTAATGTAAAAGTCAAACACTGCGGACGCTGGGAATCTGGGAATCAGCGCAACAGGCTGGGAGACTCAAGCGGAGGCCATTTAGTGGGCTCCCCGCTGGGTGCCACGGTCTCCATGCATGTCCAGCCGCCAGAATTCTGGTGCCATCTGCTCCGCACCAGAAATCGGTGCAGGGCTGAATAGTTTATGGTAATGAGGACTGAAGTCTCCAGGTCCGCCAGGACTGTTTCCCTCCAGTGGGCTTTACAATAGCTCCCCACTCACACAGAGCTGGCAGCCCAATACAACTGGAGTGAAGGGGGGCCATGGAGGCCCTCCAGGAAGTCGGGGGTAAGGGAGGGGTGCACCTTTGGCATTGGCATTGCCAGCTTGGCAGTGCCAGCCTGGACCCCTGGCACTGCCCTTGGCATTTCCCACCAGGCATCGGGCAGTGCCAAGGAGGTGGGGCCAGAGGGATGGGGCCTAATGATGGGCAGGGCCTCTGCTGGAGGGATCGATAGAGGTGGGGGGTCCTGCTGCCACTCTGCATTCACAGTGACAGAGGGAGGGAGGCCAGCGATTGAGGCTGGACATTGGGGTGGGGGGTTTGGCATGCTGGTGGGGGGATCAGGACTGCAGGAGAGGGTTCAGGACTGGGGGGTGGAGTCAGGGCTGCTGGTGGGGAGGGAGAGGAAATCAGGAGATCGGGCATGCTGCGGGTATGTTGGGGGTATCGAGGCAGGATGGGGGTGGGTCGTGGCTGGCCCAGACACGTCCAAGTTCCCAGTGATCGGGGGATGTTGTGGGGGGCGGGGGGGGGGGGGTCGCATGTACAGCGATGCAGGGTCATGGGACTGGCCAGCAATAAAGCTGGCCAGTGATCAGGAGGCCGGCCGATATCAAATATCCCCATTCATATTTTCCCCATCCCTCATTGGTGACTTAATGATGTTCCCCGCCATATGTTCCCCAATGTTTATAATTCCCCTCTTTTCGACATGATGTCACATAGGCGAGGTTTACATCCACTTTTTTAAAACGTGAAGCATGGTTAAGTATTGCCCCCTGGAGGAGAGGAGCATGCCCCAGCACCCTGACAATGCTCCCTGGCAATCACCCTGGCAGTGCCAGGGACACTAGCTGCCTGTGGAGATTCAATGGTGGAAGGGAGGCGTTAACTTTATGTGTGGAGGGATGTTGGTGGGGTACCCGAGGTGACCAGTACTATCAGGAAAACTTGGACAATACAAGACTCATGCAGCTAGTGTTTCTTTGTGTAAAGATGTAACTTTATTTAGACGAGCAGCTGATGTATACAATTCAAACAGGTCAATTATAGGTTTTCTTATCAATAACTCCAGTCTTCCATTAACTTTAAATCAATCATCTTCAATAATATCAATCAACAATATACCTGTCATGTACTCTAGCCAATTGCATCTCTCCTTCTGGCATCATGGTATTTCATTAGTTAACTAAAAACGAATGCTCCTTCCTCCCAGTTGGCTCAAACTACTTTCCCCGTTGCCTGGTTTCCCTAGGTGCTGGTTGTAAAGGTTAAAGGGTATGTTCTCATGGGTTCCCATATAGTGCACTGTCTAACTAGACTAACCCATGATGCCACGCCTGGACACCAGTCCGTCTCATCCGGACAATGAATAAACTCTATTCATGAAGTCAGATTAGGTGTTCTAATTGTTCCTACCACGAGGTAATAATTTAGACACTCTCAAGGCTATAGAATTCTCTCGGAATATGGTTTGACCCAATGGACTTTACCATGATGCTTTGCAGGATTTACCTTGATAAAAGCGTACAATAATTATTTAAAAATACATTAATACATTCAAAAATATTATTATATATGCTTTAAATCTCAATACTTGTTTATATCTCTTACTGCATTTCATATGTGTGAACTGCCTTTTTATTAGCTTATGAATTTGTGTTTTAAGAATCATTTAACTTAATATTGGTAGTTCTGTCAGTGCCTCAATATCTAATGTTTGAAAATCTTACTAATATTATTACCCCACTTCAGGGGGGTTGCCCTGCTGTCTGTGGGAGGAGCGTGTTCCCCTTATCTGGGGGAGTGGTGTGGTTGCCCCCCAGTTCATGTCTCATGTGTCGGGAGGGTTCCCCTTTATCTGTGGGTGGGAGAGTAATTTTTTTAATGCAAATTGGGGGGCCCTTTAAAAACATCGCCCCCGTTGGAGCTGGTGTTGCTGGCTGTCAGGCCAGCACGCCAGATTGTTTGAGCTCAGAGTGCCATAATATCTGGAGAGAAAACTCGGCCATGCAGCTGGAGAACTGAGCATTGGCTTTCTCGCCTCAGCCAGCACTCTGTGCGCAGAGTGCAAAATTCCACCTCACATGCTGGAAAGACTGAGAGGGAAGTGGTGAGGGCAGAGGTGTGGAGGGTGGGGTGGTCATGATTGAGGGCCCTGTCAATCATAAGGGCACACCTCAATTCAAAAAGGAAAACATGTTGCGTCATATTGGAAAGTAGCATCATCGGAACAGATGCGACGGAGGCAGAGAAACTGAGAGAATGGGATGGAGTCCTTACGAAGGTGGAATGTGAGGAGCCGTCGTCAAGAAAGCTGTGGGAGTTGGTTGCCTGTGATAAATATTGGAAGATAATCGATCCGCAGAAATGGAGACAGAAAAGTCAAAGGGACGGGAAGTGTCAGAGATGCTCCCAAATGACGCCACTGGCATGTCTTCCTTTTTCTTGAACCATGGACGACTTCCCCCAAATCACTGTGGCTGATAGGGCCCTGAACCATGTCCGACCCATCACTGCACCTCTGTCCCCATCCTTCCCCTCCCTCCCAGAGAAATGATAGGCTTCCTCCCGTCCTCACTTTCACCCTACGAGCCACTACACTCACGCATTCAAAGGATCATCCACTACTATTAGCCAACTCCAGCATGATGCCACCAGCAAACATGTCTTCCCCTCACCTCCCCTGTCAGCATTCTGTATGGACTATTCCCTCCGTGACATCCCACTCCACTTCTCCATCACCCCCAATACTACATCCCTTTCCCACAGTGTCTCGCAGGAGATGTAACATCTACACCTATACCTCTGTGGTGAACCATTGTTGGTTCCCACCAGGTAGTGCTGAGCCATGGTCTGGCCAGTACTATGAGTCTGTAGATATGTTACTGTTGGGGTTAGGGTTGGGCTGTTCTACCTGTTAATATAGTCCTATGGTACACCCCGGGGGCTCTGCCTCCTGGGAGAGGTATAAAGGTCACTGCTCTGCCTGGTGACCCTTTAGTCTGGGATCGTATACTATATATAGTAGCTCTGTTATTGTTGGCAATAAAAGCCTGTATTTCCAGAGTACTTCCAGCCTCTTGTGTGTTATATCGCGCATCAATTTTATTGCCAACAAGTAAATTATTTTTTTTGGAAAAAAACGACAAAAGAAAACATGGAGCAAATGCTTAAACCCGAACGGCTTACGTTGGACCCACGTGCGGCAGGAGCATCGAACACTTTCGACCACTGGTTGAAGTGTTTCCAAGATTACCTCGACGCCTCCACAGCGGTCACCGACGACGCCGACAGACTACGGGTCCTCCACGCGAGGGTAAGCGACGCTGTATACCTAGCGATCCGTGGGGCCACCGACTACAAACGGGCCCTCGAGCTTCTCAAGAAGCGATACAACAAACCGCCGAATGAGATCCATGCTCGATACCTTCTAGCCACTCGACGGCGGCAGCCCGGCGAAACGACGGAACAGTACGCGTGCGAGCTTCAGCAGCTAGCCAGAGCCTGCAACTGCAAGTCAGTGTCGGCAGACCAGTACATGAACGACCTAGCTCGAGATGCGTTCGTGACGGGAATCGGCTCGTCGTACATCCGCCTCCAGCTGTTGGAGCAAGGTAACCTCGATCTCACTAAAACCATAGAGTTAGCTGACGCTCTAGAAACGGCCTCCAAAAGTCTGGCGATGTACCCCGACGACCACGTGGAGACAGTGTGGCAGGGGCAGTCACAGACTCCACTTCATTCAGCGGGACCGAAAAGCTGCGCGATTGCGTTCCCAGCCTCGGACCTGACGACGGCAGCAGCTCCAGGTGGCCCGCGGTGTTACTTCTGTGGGGGGGTGAAACACCCTCGGCAGGGATGTCCAGCTAAAGCGGTGCTGTGCTCCGCCTGCGGCAAGAAGGGGCATTATTCCAAAGTATGCCGGTCCAAACCTCCATCCAAGAACAGCAGTGCGGCGTGTGACTCCCCGGAGCCGGCCTCCTTGTCTTCTGCGTCTTCAAGGTCTTCTACCACGTGCGATTCCAGGACGTCGCCATTCCGAACAACGGAGTCGCAAGACCCGTGCGACCTGCAGGGGCCGAAGGTTTTGGCGCCATCGTCCACGTGCGACCTATGGGGGCAGCCATTTTGGTTGGCACCGACCGCGAATGACCAGCAGTGGTCGTCATCAACCATCTCAGCTGCCTGCAGTTGCACCCACGAACCAACGGTGGCGTCGATCATCCTGGACCAGGCCAAGCCTCACAGACTCGACAAGTCCATGATGGACATACAGGCAAACAAACGCCCGATTTATTGTTTGTTTGACAGCGGGAGCACGGAGAGCTTCATTCACCCGGACACCGTGAAGCGGTGTGGTCTCCAGATTCGGACTGTCAAGCAGACAATTTCGATGGCGTCAAGGTCTCGGTCTGTCACAGTGCTAGGGAGCTGCGTGGTCAGTCTGACGGTGCAGGGCATGGTTTACGAGAACTTCAGGCTCCTTGTGTTACCGCACCTTTGCGCGCCAATACTCCTAGGACTAGATTTTATGGTCCACTTGAGTGTAACCCTGCAGTACGATGGGCCACTCCCTCCGCTTTCAGTGGGAGACCCGCAGCCTCTAAATTGCCCAACGCGCTCCACATGTAGTCTCTCAATGCTTAGGATTACCACACCCTCCCTATTCCAGAATCTCGTGCCAGGCTGCAAGCCCATCGCAACAAAGAACAGGCGTTACAGCGCTGAGGATCGGATCTTCATTCGATCTGAAGTTCAGCGGCTCCTCAAGGAAGGGATCATCCAACCTAGCGCTAGTCCTTGGAGAGCGCAAGTCGTGGTGGCTAAGAATGGGAACAAACCCCGGATGGTCATAGACTATAGTCAGACCATTAACAGATACACGCAGCTGGATGCGTATCCCCTCCTGTGCATATCTGACATGGTCAACCAGATTGCGCAGTACCGGGTGTTCTCCACCATCGACTTAAAATCTGCTTATCAACAGCTCCCCATTCGGCCAGAGGACCGACAATACACGGCCTTTGAGGCGGATGGTCGCCTGTACCACTTTTTAAGGGTTCCTTTTGGTATCACGAATGGGGTCTCGGTCTTCCAGCGTGCTATGGACCGAATGGTGGACCAGAACGGGCTGTGGGCTACCTTCCCGTACCTGGACAACGTCACCATCTGCGGCCATGACCAGCAGGACCACGATGCCAACCTTCTTAGATTCTTACGCACTGCATCTCGCCTGAATCTGACCTACAACAGGGAGAAGTGTGTATTTCGCACGCGCCGCCTAGCTATCCTCGGATACGTGGTGGAAAACGGGGTCCTTGGCCCTGATCCAGACCGTATGCGTCCTCTCCTCGAACTTCCCCTGCCCACTAGCGTCAAAGCACTGAGAAGATGCTTAGGCTTCTTCTCATACTATGCACAGTGGGTTCCCAATTACGCGGACAAAGCCCGTCCGCTCATCAAGTCTACCTCTTTTCCCCTAGCAACAGAGGCTCGCTTAGCCTTTGCAGGAATAAAAGCCGACATCCCGAAAGCCACGATGCACGCTATCGATGAGTCCATCCCCTTCCAGGTGGAGAGTGATGCATCTGATTTCGCCCTGGCCGCCACACTTAACCAGGCGGGCAGGCCCCTCGCCTTTTTCTCTCGCACCCTCCAAGGCCCTGAAATTCGACATTCGGCGGTGGAAAAGGTGGCCCAGGCCATTGTGGAGGCCGTTCGGCATTGGCGCCATTACTTGGCGGGTAAACGGTTCACTCTACTCATGGACCAGCGGTCCGTGGCGTTCATGTTCAACAACACGTTACGGGGTAAGATCAAGAATGATAAAATCTTGAGGTGGAGAATCGAACTCTCCACCTACAATTATGATATCATGTACCGTCCAGGGAACCTCAACGAGCCCTCGGACGCCCTGTCGCGTGGAACATGCGCTAGTATGCAGGAGAATCGATTGCAGGCTCTCCACAATGACCTCTGCCATCCGGGGGTCACTCGGCTCTTCCACTTCATAAAAGCCCGGAATCTACCCTACTCGGTGGAGGATGTCAGGTCCATAACCAGAAGCTGCCGGGTATGCGCGGAATGCAAACCGCACTTCTACCGACCTGACAGGGCACACCTCATTAAGGCCACTCGTCCTTTCGAAAGACTGAGTGTGGACTTCAAGGGCCCCCTTCCCTCGACAGATCTGAACGTGTACTTCCTCAATGTGATTGATGAGTACTCACAATTCCCTTTTGTCATTCCCTGTTCTGATATGACCGCTGCCACGGTTATCAAGGCATTACGGGATCTTTTCACCCTGTTCGGTTACCCCTGTTATATCCACAGCGATAGGGGCTCGTCGTTCATGAGCGACGACTTGAGGCAATACCTACTCTCATATGGGATTGCCTCTAGTAGAACCACGAGCTACAACCCAAGGGGTAACGGACAGGTTGAACGAGAGAATGCTACAGTCTGGAAGGCTGTCTTACTGGCGTTGAGGTCTAAAGGTCTTCCAGTCTCCCGTTGGCAAGAGGTACTCCCTGATGCGCTCCACTCCATACGCTCAATCCTGTGTACGGCAACCAACGCTACTCCTCATGAGAGAATGTTTTCATTCCCGAGGAAGTCTTCCTCTGGGACCTCATTACCGTCTTGGTGGACGTACTCAGGACCTGTCCTCCTGCGGCGGCATGTTAGGACCCGCAAGTCCGACCCTTTGGTTGAACAGGTCCATCTCCTCCACGCCAACCCTCAGTATGCCTACGTGGCATATCCTGACGGGCGAGAGGACACGGTCTCGATTCGAGATCTGGCGCCAGCAGGTAGCTTGGAAACCCCTGTCGCTCCCACACCTCCTGTTAGGGACCCCCCAACCATTATTTCCCCTCCTGACACGGCGCGGGCAGTATCGGGACCACCACTTAACCCTCTTACTCCCGTGTACAGCTTGTCTGAGTCCAGGACATGGTCGCCACTTCAAGGCGTGCCCGAGTTCAGCGGATTGTCACCACCTCGTGGTCTACCGGCCCGTGAGGCACTGGAGGAGTCGCTGGACACCGCCTTGGAGAGAACGTCACCCCGATTGCCTGAACCGGTGTCATCGCCGGTGTTGAGGAGGTCACAACGACGGTGCGGTCCCCCAGACCGTTTGAACTTATAGACTGATGAACAATTGTTCTGTGTTTGTATCCCGCCGGCCTTTGTTTTCAAAGGAGGGGTGAATGTGGTGAACCATTGTTGGTTCCCACCAGGTAGTGCTGAGCCATGGTCTGGCCAGTACTATGAGTCTGTAGATATGTTACTGTTGGAGTTAGGGTTGGGCTGTTCTACCTGTTAATATAGTCCTATGGTACACCCCAGTTGGCTCCGCCTCCTGGGAGAGGTATAAAGGTTACTGCTCTGCCTGGTGACCCTTTAGTCTGGGATCGTATACTGTATATAGTAGCTCTGTTATTGTTGGCAATAAAAACCTTTATTTCCCGAGTACTTCCAGCCTCTCGTGTGTTATATCGCGCATCAACCTCCTCCCTCCTCACAATCCATGGCCCCATTCAGGTGAAGTATTGTTTCATCTGCACCTTCGTCAGATTAGTCTACTGGACTGGCTGCTCACAATGTGCTATCCTCTACATTGAGGAGACCGAGTGCAGGCTGGGTAATCACTTTCCCTCAGACATTCAGCAAGACCTCACCCTTCCCGCTACTTGCCAATTCAACTCACCATCTTGTTCTCATGCCCACATGTCCATCCTTGGCCTGCTGCAATGTTGGGGAGACCATGCAGATGCTAAGACAATGGATGAATGAACCCTGCTCGACAATCACCAGGCAAGAGTGTTCTCTTCCTGTTGGGGAACACTTCAGCGGTCACGGGCATTCGGCCTCTGATCTTCGGGTAAGCGTTCTCCACGGTGGCCTTCACAACACATGACAACGCAGAGTCGCTGAGCAGAGACTGATAGCCAAGGTCCACACACATGAGGACGGCCTCAAACGGGATCTTGGGTTCATGTCACACTATCTGTAACCCCCACAACTTGCCTGGGCTTGCAAAATCTCACTAACTGTCCTGGCTGGAGACAATACACATCTCTTCAACCTGTGCTTAACCCTCTCTCCCCTCACGTTGTCTGTACCTTTAAGACTTGATTACCTGTCAAGACTCGCATTCCAACCATTATTTTGTAAATTGAGTTTGTGTCTTTATTTGCCCTGTTTGTGAACAGAACTCCCACTCACCTGATGAGGGGGCAGCACTCCGAAAGCTAGTGGCTTGTGCTACCAAATAAACCTGTTGGATTTTAACCTGGTGTTGTGAGACTTCTTACTGTGTTTACCCCAGTCCAACGCCGGCAGCTCCACATCACTGCTGCAACGTTCCAGTGGAGCCCAATGTAAAATAGAGGAACAGTGCCTCATCTTCCGATTAGGCCCGTCACAGTCTTTTGGACTTAACATTGAGTTCAACAACTTCAGACCATGAACTCTCTCCTCCATTTTGATTTATTTTCCTGACCCCTCCCCCACAGGGACATCTATAATTTGTTCTAATGTTTTGTTAATGTTTTTTCTTATGTTTTTGTTACAGAGTGTTGACCCTTGTTCTTGCTTTTATTATAATCTAATGTCACTATGAACACCTTTTTTAGTCTTAACACAACCATCAACACTCTCTTTGTTTTGTGCCCATGATATTTTTGTCAATGTCTCCTGAGCTCCCACCTATCCCTGCCCTTCTATTCTACTCCACCTTCTCCAGCACCCTCTCCAATATTATAATCCATCACATTTCCACCCCTCTTCATCTCTGGTAACATTAACTCTACTTCTCTCTCCACAGATGCTGCCACACCTGCTGAGTCTTCCCTGCAATTTCTGCTGTTATTCCAAATAACTGCAGTATTGGTCAAGTCCTGGTGGTGGCAACATGGAGCGCTATTTCTTCCAACAGCACCACCTGCAGGAACCCAATATTACCGCAGGTTTTATTCAATTGAAATCCTCCCTTTTCTCCCTGCTTTACAATCATTTTTCAAAGATTACCAACGTCAATGTTTGCATTCTATTTCTCTCTTTTGAAGGGCAAAGAGCCAGCCATTGATTATGAACCAACTGTCCCAGTAGGCAGCTCAGTAATAGAATAATAGAATTCCTCCAGTGTAGAAAGAGGCCACGCTACTGCGCCTGTTCGGGTACACTGAGGGAGAATTTAGCATGGCTAAGCCACTAACCAGCACGTCTTTCAGACTGTGGGAGGAAACGGGAGCACCCGGAGGAAACCCACCGAGCCTGCACCAACAATAATCTCACTCAGGCCCTATCCCCATAACCCCACACATTCACCCTGTTAATCTCCCTATCATTAAAGGACAATTTAGCATGGACAATCCACGCAACCCACACATCATTGGAGTGTGGGAGGAAACTGGAGCACCCGGAGGACACCCACGCTGTTGAATACACTCTAATTCACTTCCTCTGTACCTCGGGAGATATTACCCTTATTTTTTTAACTCCAAAAATCCATGATGTTAAGATAAAGCTGTGATTAAGCAACTTAAAAATATGCTGTGTAACAGTGTTCTGTCGAATTAAGATGTGTAGGTTAGGTGGATTGGCCATGCTAAATTGCCCCTTAGTGTCAGGGGGATTAGCAGGGTAAATATGTGAGTTACAGGGGGCCTGGGTGGGATTGTTGTAAGCTTGATGGGCTGAATGACCTCCTTCTGCACTGTAAGGATTCTATGATTCTGTTACTCTTTGTCTCAAATAAAATTGGTTTGCCAGCTTAAAACACAGTGAAAAGAATTTCAAGCAGGCTGTGATTTGCTGCTATTCCACTGGGAGAGGAAAGAGGTGGTATAAAGGCTGGTGGGCAGTTGATTTAGTGAAATCAAAAAACTCGAATCAGCAGGTATGTGTTTATGTTACAAATATAAATATAATAAGTATAATGGGGCAGCACGGTGGTTAGCATTGCTGCCTCACAGCATCAGGGACCCGGGTTCGATTCCCGGTTTGGGTCATTGTCTGTATTGTGGTGATATAAACAGGGCCTAGTTTTAAGGCTGATAAAATTGGATATCCTAAATTGAAGAATTGGGCACATTGAAATCAAACACAGTCAAACCTCAGGCAGGCCAATTGTACAATACACAAATGTGTCTGGGCCTGACCCATCAACCACCCATCAAAGGTCGTTACACTCTACTTGAGACTTAGCAGGAGATCATGGCACCTCATTGAAATGTATCGGTCTATTGTTAGAAGCCCAGATCGGGCCAGACTTTCTGTCACCAAGAGATCCTGTAGAAACCTTACCTGATAACAAGTTTAACAACATGGAGATGGACACCTGGGGGGCGGACCCTGGTGTCCTGTCAGGCAGACATCAAGAAACCCACTGGGTATTGGAACCCCCTCCTGGGACCTCATTGGCCGGAAGCCAGAGAAGTTTCTGGAAAGGCAAGCAGGCTGGGGATAAAGGGACACACTCAGAGGCACACAGCAGCGAAGACTCGACAGGGGAGACAGCCGTGACCATTCGGAAGACTGACCAGAGAAGGAAGGAAGGAAGGAAGAAGCGGCCATCGAGACTCACCTTCGTGACGACAGACCAGAGGGACTCAGAGAATCGGGCCTGCAGTTTAACCAAACCATCTTTGCGGGTAGTATACTTGAATCTGGAGTATCCTCTTGTTTTATGTGGGTAATTTAAGGGTTAATAGTGTTATTATTAATAAACTTGTTGAACCTTTACTTGTGTTTGTCCTTTGTCCACCTTGCAAATAAGGGCACCGGGGTAAAACCTTGGAGTAAGTAAACTGGTTGAAAGTATCTGAGAATTAACAGGTACAACAGTATGGAGTTTGTACGTTCTCCCCGTGTCTGCGTGGGTTTCTTCCGGGTGCTCCCGTTTCCTCCCACAGTCTGAAAGACATGCTGGTTAGTGGATTGGCCATGCTAAATTCTCCCTCAGTGTACCCGAACAGGCGCAGGAACATGGTGACGAGGGTATTTTCACAGTAACTTCATTGCAGAGTTAATGTAAGCCTACTTGTGACACTAATAAGTAAACTTTAAGGAAGCAATGATTTGATGCATCAGCTGTGACTGTCACTAGCCTGTCTCTCTTTTGCTCCCTCCCTTTCCCCCTTCTCTCACCTACAGTTCAAGCAGTCTTTAAAAAAACTCTTGTCCATCTCGGACTGTTCGATATGGGTTGAAAAACATTTGTTTTAAAAATAAGTCTTGGAAAATAAGCATAAGCCATTTGCCTTGTGCTGTTATAGATGTTAAAGGAAAACATTTTTGGAAATGTTGCTTCTTAAACATGCAGAAAGAGAAGGGAGATCAGGCTGCAGTAGGACACAGTTGGAGTAGGACACAGGTTGGCTGGTGAGGGGGGTCATTCTGCTTTACCCTTCATCCTTTTCTCCCAATGTCCATTAAACCGGTCAGCAAATATGATTGTGTCACTGGAAGGATTTATTGTCTCCATTTGCCTCATGTCATTTCACAAAGTGGCTTAGCAGAATTAACAAGCCATCAGAATCCACTGAACTTCCACATGATCACTAGAAATTCCTCCCATTGGCAGTTTAACAATAGACTCCAACCTTCCCACCTCCAACTCCCCAATTGACAGTGTTCACTGACAACTGGGCTCAAAGACACTAATATCTGCTTGTGTCATAGAAAACCCCACTCCTTTTTGCCTTCTTTACTATCTTTGAATAGCAAGGGGATAAAAGTGCAACATTTACCAATGGTAATAAATCTTTTCAATGGTTGTAATGGTCGGACTTTGTGCAGGAACAGCCATTGTTTTGGTACCTCCAGTCTCCCCATTAGTCAGTTTTGTATTTGCATTGTTCCAGGCAGGTGTGATCCGCAGATACATCAATGTTGCGTTCATCAAAGATTTGGTCGACTCTGTCCATTCTTGGAGAAGACCCAATGTGTTAGTGAACTCCTTCTCCTCCTCATAAATAAATAAGCACTCACCTTTGGCATTCTCCCTGCTGGCATGCCAGCTGATACTGAACGGACCACGCATTGTGCACACTCTGCCCAAAAATGCCTTTGTGGTTCTATTGCCATCATAAAGCCCACTTTAAAAACCAAATTTAGCTATGCTCTTGCTGATTATTCCCAGGACCCTGGCAATGGCATTAATTGGATTATAAACACTTCCCTTCAACTTTTAGGATGCTAATGACCCACTTCTGCTGGCTGCAGGCTTCAAATCTCCCCTTAATAATTTGAATTTGTGGGGCGAATTTTCCCATCCTGCATGCCACGAGAATTGTAGTGGGCGAGGGGTGGACTATGGAAAGATCCGTTGACCTCAGGGAGGATTTTCCGGTTTCAGGGCAAGTGCAACCGGAAAATCCTGCCTGGTGTGATGTTGCTGACAATGAAAAGTCAACAACCTGATAAGCTAACTATGTTCGTATCTCTACAGATGCTTCTGGACCTGATGAGTATTTCCAGCATTTTCTGTTTTTATTTCAGATTTCCAGCAGCTGCAGTATTTTGCTTTTGTATTGCTGGCCGTCCCCTTTAGTTTTTCCTTCAATTCTAATAAATACCACCAATAGTTTTTAGCCTGAACGTCACACTTCCGCAGCAAAATACTCTTCACCTTTCACAGCAAACAGGAGTATATTTTGGGAAGCAAAAGGATTAAGCTTGTTTCTGCTCAGGTGTACCTATACACAGATATGTTGTTAAGCTAGTTATTGTAACAATTTAAGAATAGGGATGTTTTGCTGCAATTGTATAGGGCATTGGTGAGGTCATTCCTGGAGTATTGTTTACAGTTTTGGTGTCCTTGTCTGAGGAAGGATGTCCTTGCTTTAGAGGGAGTACAGCAAAGGTTTACCAGGCTGATTCCTGGGATGGCAGGTCTGTCATTTGAAGAGAGATGAAGTCGGTTAGGATTATATTCACTGGAGTTTAGAAGAGTGAGTGGGGATCTCATAGAAACTTATAAAATTTTAACAGGATTACACAGGGTGGATTCAGAAAGAATGTTCCCAATGGTGGGAGAGTCCAGAACGAGGGGTCATAGTTTGAGATTTAGGGGTAAACCTTTTAGAACTGAGGTGAGGAGACAGTTCTTCACCCAGAGGCTGGTGAGTGTGTGGAATTCACTACCACAGAATGTAGTTGAGGCCAAAATGTTGTGTGATTTGAAGAAGAAATTAGATATAGCTCTTGGGGCTAAAGGGATCAAAGGATATAGGGGGAATCAGGATATTGAATTCAAAGTTTTTAAGTTTATTTATTAGTGTCACAGGAGGCTTACATTAACGCTGCAATGAAGTTACTGTGAAAATTCCCAAGTCGCCACACTCCGGTGCCTGTTTGGGTACACTGAGGGAGAATTTAGCATGGTCAATGAACCTAACCAGCACATCTTTCGGACTGTGGGAAGAAACAGGAGCACCCGGAGGAAACCCACGCAGACACGGGGAGAACATGAAAACTCCACACAGACAGTCACCCAAGCAAGGAATCGAACCCGGGTCCCTGGAGCTATGAGGCAGCAGTGCTAACCACTGTGCCACCGTGCCACCCAATGATCAGCTATGATCAAAACGAATGGTGGAGCAGGCTCAAGGGCCAAATGGCCTACTCATGCTTCTAGTTTCTATGTTTCTATGATTTAAAACCACCTTCTGTGTTCACTTTCCAGGAAATAAGCTTTATGTGTAAATGCTTGAATCAATGAAGGAATCACTCATTTTTGTTTGTGACAAATCTTAGCACTATACCCAGCAAGATATTAGAGATAGTGAATGATGGTCACCAGGCTGTTGATTACCTGTATTTGTGGTCTGTTGTGATTATTGTTGGCTCTGTAATGACTGTCCCATCGGGGGATGCACTTAGCAATCATTTGCAAAAGCAAAATGCTTCTGGTATTCAGGAAATTTGAAATAAAAGATGCTGGAAATACTCAGCAGGTTGGGGAGTATCTGTGAAGAGAAAGAGTCTTAAGGTTTCACGTTGATGGTATTTCATTGGAAAGGTAATTGATCTGAAATGTTAACTTTCTTTGCTGCCGCACTTGCTAAGGATTTGCAGCGTCTTTTGTTCTTTCATTTCTGCCCTCTCTTAAACATTTGTGAATTGTTTGAGTCCAGATTCTGAAAGACTGCTCTTGTGTCTTTGAATTCCATTATTATTGACCATTTTTGATCTATTATGAAGGTGCTATTCTTCTCCTATATACTTCCACCTTCCCCGTGGTGCAATTAGTGAGCGCGTTCGGCTGTTAACTGAAAGGTTGGTGGTTCAAGCACACCCAGGTAAGCAACTTTCAATGCTATGCTCTGTCTGTATAGCACACAAGAAGAATACTTTTCACTGTATACCAATGCATGTGACAATAATAAACCAAATCAAATACTGAGTTTGCACATCAGAGTGAAGACAGATATCAGTTGACAAGGATTCAATTTGGTTCTATAGCCGAGAGGCCAATTGCCAGGGGGCACAGATTTAAAGTGATTGGTAATTAGAGGTTACATGAGGCAAAACGTTTTCATTCAGGAGGCAGTGGGCATCTGGAATTCAATGCCCAAGTTGAATAGTATGATAGTGAATTGGGAAAATTGAGCCATAGAACCATAGAAAAATTACAGTGCAGAAAGAGGCCATTCAGCCCATCACACCTGCACTGGCCAGAAAAATGAAACTAGCTGCTCATTTTAATCCCATTTTCCAGCACCTGCTCTGTCGTCTAGCAGGTTACAGCACTTCAGATGCAGATTCAGGTATCTTTTAAATGAGTTCAGTGTTTCAGCCTCAATCACCAACTTAGACTATAAGATCATAAGACTATGTCTAATCAGTGCAGACGTGATGGCTGAATGGTCTCTTTCTGCACTGTAACTTTTCTATGGTTATATGGCTCAATTTTCCCAATTCACTATCATACTATTCATGTTGGAGGCAGATGAGAGACTCCTTAGAATTCCACATTCATGTAAAACCTTTCGTCCTGAACATATCTTTCAAGGGGCACGGAAGAGTTACTGCTTTTGGGACATATGATGTGTAGTTGACTAGAATATTGCAAATTACTTCATCTGCTCATTTAAAAAAAAATTCATTTATGGGATGTGAACATCGCTGGCTAAACCATTTTCTATTGCCCATCCCTAATTGCTCTTGAGAAGATGGCAATAAGTTGCCTTCTTGAAATGGTCCCTGAGGTGTAGGTACAGCCACAGGGGTGTTAGGAAGTGTGTTCCAGGATTTTCACCCAGTGACAGTGAAGGAACGATGATATATTTCAAAGCCAGGATGGTGAGTGACTTGGAGCGGTACCTCCAGGGAATGGCGTTCCCACGTATCTGCGCCCCTTGTCCTTGGTCATGACTTGTGCTCCCTAAGGAACCTTGGTGAGTTACTGCAGTGCATCTTGTAGATGGTACACACGGCTGCCACTGTTCGTTGGTGGTGGAAGGACTGAATGTTTGTGGGAGGGGTGCATAATCAAATGGGATGCTTTGATCTGGATGGTTTATTTATTAGTCACAAGTGAGGATTACATTAACACTGCAATAAAGTTACTGTAAAATTCCCCTCGTCGCCACACTCCGGCGCCTGTTTGGGTCAATGCACCTATCCAGCATGTCTTTCAGATTGTGGGAGGAAACCAGAGCACCCGGAGGAAACCCACTCAGACACGGGGAGAACATACAAACTCCACACAAACAGTGACCCAAGCGGAAATCAAACCCAGGTCCTTGGCGCTGTGAGGCAGCTATGCTAACCACTGTGCCATCGTGCCACCCTGTGTTGAGCTTCTTGAGTGTTGTTGGAGTTGCACCCATCTAGGGGAGTGGAGTATATTCCATCACACTCCGAACTTGTGCCTTGTGAATTGTTGCCAGGCTTTGGGGAGTCAGGAGGTGAGTTGCTCACTGCAGGATTTCCAGCCTTTAACCTACTCTGGTAAACACAGTATTTATATGGCTCATCCAATTCAGTTTCTGGCCAATGGTAACCCCCAGTATGTGGATCGTGGAGGATTCAACAATGGTAATGCCATTGAATGTCAAGGGTCTGTGGTTAGATCCTCTTGTTGGTCATTGCCTGGCACTTGTGTGGTGCGAATGGTACTTCCCCCTTCTTCTGTTGAATCTGATTTCTTAAGTGTATATTGATTCTGAGGTAACAGTCTGTCACCATCCATTTTCCATCAGTCAGAGAGATCAGGCACGCCCTGTGGTGTCCTGCACTCTATCCAGGGTTCCTGGCTATCTTATAGTCTCATCATCCTGCAGGCACTTTGCATATGAACGTAGGTTCAATTCCAATGGAAGATCTTTTCACAGAGTCTGAATATGGGGAGTGAGGTTGAATTGTAATTCTGTGCGTTCCCTCATACAAGATACTGCAGCAAACTTGTCAATCCTGTATCATGCTGCTACAATTCAAGTCGTGCATAAGGCTGCAAAGTTTCAGGGGAGGTGGTGGCACAGTTGTATTGTCACTGGACTAGTAGTCCAGAGAGCCAGAGCAAGATCTGAGGCCCCTGTTCAAATCTCACCATGGAAGATGGTGAAATTTGAATTCAATAAAAATCTGGAATTAAAAATCTACTGATGACCATGAAACTATTGTCGATTGCCAGACATTGGTTCACCAATGTCCTTACCAATGTCTCTACTTTCTCAGAAGACTAAGGAAATTCGGTATGTCAGCTATGACTCTCACCAAGCATTCTTTCTGGTTGTATCACAGCTTGGTATGACTCCTGCTCTGTCCAAGACTGCAAAAAGCTACAAAAGGTTCTGAATGCAGCCCAATCCATCACGCAAACCAGCCTCCCATCCATTGACTCTGTCTACATTTCCCGCTGCCTCGGAAAAGCAGCCAGCATAATTAAGGACCTCACGCACCCCGAACATTCTCTCTTCCACCTTCTTCCTTCGGGAAAAAGATACAAAAGTCTGAGGTCACATACCAACTGACTGAAGAACAGCTTTTTCCCTGCTACCATCAGACTTTTGAATGGACCTACCCTGCATTAAGTTGATCTTTCTCTACACCCTAGCTATAACTGTAACACTGCATTCTGCACTCTCTCCTTTCCTTCTCTATGAATGGTATGCTTTGTTTGTATAGCGTGCAAGAAGCAATACTTTTCACTGTATGCCCATACATGTGACAATAATAAATCAAATCAACTCAAATCAAACCTGCCGTCCTTACCTGGTCTGGCCTACATGTGACTCCAGATCCACAGCAGTATGGTTGACTCTCAAATGCCCTCTGAAATGGGGAGCAGTTAGGGATGGGCAATAAATGCCGGCCCAGCCAGCGACACTCTCATCCCATAAATGAATAAGAATGGTGGTCAGGGGTTAGCTCATGAAAATTCTCTATTGCTGCAAAGGCTAATAGAGGGAGATGTGGCAGGGCACACACTGCGACAGCTGGTGGAGTGTAGAGGGTGAAACGTTGAGGCTTTATTTTAGTGTAATTTTGGCTGTCACAGCTGTGAATTCACATCACAACACACATTGCAATGCTGTCTCCGTGAAGAAATTTCATGCAGGCTCCATCTACTGGCAAAGGCAGAAATAGCACATTCCTTCATATCCTCCACTGAGCAAGAATAGAAGTTTGCTCTCTGCTGGTCAGACTCCTTTTCGCAATCAGCTTCATTTGTTTAAGAAGCAAACTCAGTGGCAGAAGATCTTGCAAATAAAGAATGTTCACGTTAATACAGCACCTCATTGGAATAAAATGCCTCAAAAGGTATTTCAGACATAATAACCAAGAATTGACTTGTCACCAAGGTTTTTGGCCAGTCCTGTCTTTTTTTAATTCATTTGTGGTACATGGCCATCAGGCTGGCCATCATTTATTGCCCATCCTAGTTGCCCTTGAGAAGTTGGTGGTGAGCTATGTTTTTGCAACTGAGTGGCTTGCTAGGCCATTTCAAAGGGTAGTTGAGAGTCAACCACATTGCTGTGGCTTTGGAGTCACATGTAGGCCAGACCAGGTAAAGACTTCCTTCCCTCAAGAACATTAGCGAACCAGATGGGTTTCTCCGACAATCGACAATGGTTTCACGGTCATCAGTAGATTCTTAAGAATCAGGTCATCAGTAGATTCTGCAGTCCCTATCTGCTTCAAGAAGACGACCATCATCCCGGTACCTAAGAAAAACCAAGCAGCGTGCCTTAATGACTATCGGCCGGTGGCTCTGACATCCATCATTATGAAGTGCTTCAAAAGGTTAGTCATGACACAAATCAATTCCAGCCTCCCGGACTACCTGGATCCACTACAGTTTGCCTACCGCCACAACAGGTCCACTGCAGACGCCATCTCCCTGGCCCTGCACTCAACCCTGACTTCTTGAGGCCTTCGGGGTTCCCTGCGTGCTGCCACACATAATGGCTTCTTACAGCCTCCTTCATATAGTTCAAAAACACAAAAAGGGGCTATGTTAATTTAAAGAAGCCGCACAAAAAATAAATGAATTAAATTGCACTCTTTTCAAGAAATCCTTCTTGTCGCTATTGACGTATTCACTCCTTTGGAAGATTCATTGTGATGTCCAAGGCGACCATGTATTATCAGTGACTCTCTCGTGACAGATTCTGAGATAACGTGGTTGAACAACGCTTAAGCAATCACCTGTGGGGACAGCTCGTCTGCTGTGATTTCTATCTTCAGAAGACTTTCAAAATTTAAATTGAAAAGTTTGTTAAAAAAGCAGGAATATTCGCAGTTTCTGCTGGTGATCATTTCCAGATTCTTGCATTTTGATGTCTTAAAGACAGAACATCTGAAATGCACACCAGGTTGGGCCAGTATGTAAAAGAGAAAAATTATCATAGAGTCCCTACAATGCAGAAGGAGGCCATTCCACCCATCAAGTCTGTACTGACAACAATCCTACCCAGGCCCTATCCCCACAACCCCATGTATTTACCTTGCTAATCCTCCTGGCACTAAGGGGCAATTTAGCATGGCCAATCAACCTAATCTGCACATTTTTAGATTGTGGGAGGAAACCAGAGCAAATTTGAGAGTCTGTAGGTGTTGCTTTGGATACTCATATATGTCCAGTTATGCTTGGCTTTTTGTGGGATATAGAATCATGGGATCCCTACAGTGGAGAAGAAGGCCATTTAACTAATCGAGTCTGCATCGACATCTTAACCAGGTCCACCCTGTGCCCTATCCCCGTAACCCCATGTATTTTACCCCATTAATCCCCTAATCTACACACTAAGTGGAAATTTAGCCAATCTACATAACCTGCACATCTTTGGACTGTGGGTGGAAACCAGAGCACCGGGAGAAAACCCACACAGACATAGGGAGAACATGCAAACTCCACACAGACAGTGACCCAACCCGGGTCCCTGGCGCTGTGAAGCAATGGGGAGAAAGACTTCTGAGTGTAGTTGACCAGTTAATTTCTAATTCTGTTAGCGGGTAGAATGTTATTGGCCAAGGTAGGTAATGTGTATTAATGTGATTGGATCATCCAGTTTGGATGACAGATTGGGCGGGAGAAACAAATCTTCAAAAATATCTGTTTTGCTCATGTGATGTAACATCAGAGAGGTAGGAATCCTCTGACTGTCTCTCTCCCAATACGTATTGGTCAAATAAAGAACATCTTTAACTGCATACTGTCTTTCGCAAGTCTTTGTATTAGCTGAGATCAGCTGAATGCCAGACCTCCCAGAGGGAAACCCCAGGAAAATCCTCTTACATCTCTTTCTGCCTTCTGAAGAGACAACTCTCTCCCCAACACTCTGGTTCATTCGTAGGACATTCCCATCATCCTTTCTCTCCCCTAAGGCACCTTTCCACTCAAGCGGAGGAGGTTATAACACCTGCCATAATACTTCCTCCCTTATCATTCACGGCACCAAATACTCCAGTTTAGGGAAAACACAACTTGTTTATTTACAGGTTAAAACTATACAGAGGCTTGCAGCCTCATGGCTGTCGTCAGCTCCCGAGATGATAATGAGTATAGAAGGCCTCACTTGCCAGGCTGATCTCCCCACCCTGCTCCCCGATTGGTTCTCCAGATCATGTGACCCTTACTCTGCCAATTAATCCTTAAAGGGACAATCACCACACAGTGAAACAGCAATTTATTTGTATTTAGCATATCGCTCACAGTGTGGTGTCCTCTACACTGGGGAGTACAAATGGCAACTGGGTAAGCCCTCCGTTCAGTCTGCAGACATGAACCTGCGCTTGCTATTGTCTGTCCTTTCAATCCTCCACCTTGCTCCCACTCTGACCTTTCTGTCCTTGACCTGCTTTAATGTTTCAATGAAGTTTAAAGCAAACTCGATGTACACCATTTCATCTTTCATCTTGACACTTTACAGCCTTCTGAACATTGAGTTCAACTACAGAAACAGAAAATGCTGGAAAATCTCAGCAAGTCTGACAGCATCTGTGGAGAGAGAATAGAGCATCAAATTCATCGAAGGATCATCCAGACTCGAAATGTTGGCTCTATTCTCTCTCCTAATACTACAAACAAATTAAAAAATGATTAAGTTTAAAAAGGTAAATCGTCATAACCTCAACCTGTGTAAGATCCATGCATATCCACGCGGCACAGTGGTTAGCACTGCTGCCTCACAGCCCCAGGAACTTGGGTTTGATTCTCAGCTTAGGTCACTGTCTGTGCGGAGTCTGCATGTTCTCCCCATGTCTGTGTGGGTTTCCTCTGGGTGCTCCGGTTTCCTCCCACAGTCTGAAAGACGTACTGGTTAGTTGCAAGGGCCATTCCAAATTCTCCCTCAGTGTACCTGAACAGGTGCCGGAGTGTGGCAACTAGTAGATTTTCACAGTAACTTTGTTGCAGTGTTAATGTAAACCTACTTGTGTCACTAATAAATAAACTATTCTGTCTTCACAGATGCTGTCAGACCCGCTGAGATTTTCCAGCATATTCCGTTTTTGTTTCAGATTCAAGCATCTGCAGTAATTTGTTTTTACCTGGTTGGGCCTCGATGGTCTCTTTCTGTGCAAGACATTCCATGTACTTTTCTTTAGTTATGATGCAACAATAGTCCCTGTTGTTTTAAAAGATGGAAATTGATATTACTCTTGGGCAGCAAGTCTGAGCTTAATGTGTTCCTACTTCCACAAGAGTGTTTTTGTTTTAAAAAGCGATGTAAGTGTAGTTTATCCAATCAAAATATTGATAATAGCCCACCAATTAATAACTGTCAACATTATAATCAGAACATCTAATCCATAATACTTTGCATAATTTTGCATATGTCTGGATTGAACCTCATCAAGCAAAACAATTTAACCATATACCTCCCCCCCACCCCCTCATCTCCCCTCCCCCTCCCCCCCTCATCTCCCCTCCCCCGCCACCCCCACATCTCCCCTCCCCCGCCACCCCCTCATCCCCCCTCCCCGCCACCCCCTCATCTCCCCTCCCCGCCACCCCCTCATCTCCCCTCCCCGCCACCCCCTCATCCCCCCTCCCCGCCACCCCCTCATCTCCCCTCCCCCGCCACCCCCTCATCTCCCCTCCCCCGCCACCCCCTCATCTCCCCTCCCCCGCCACCCCCTCATCTCCCCTCCCCCGCCACCCCCTCATCTCCCCTCCCCCGCCACCCCCTCATCTCCCCCGCCACCCCCTCATCTCCCCTCCCCCGCCAGCCCCTCATCTCCCCTCCTCCGCCACCCCCTCATCTCCCCTCCCCGCCACCCCCTCATCTCCCCTCCCCCGCCACCCCCTCATCTCCCCTCCCCTGCCACCCCATCTCCCCTCCCCGCCACCCCCTCATCTCCCCTCCCCCGCCACCCCCTCATCTCCTCTCCCCCGCCACCCCCTCATCTCCCCTCCCCGCCACCCCCTCATCTCCCCTCCCCGCCACCCCCTCATCTCCCCTCCCCGCCACCCCCTCATCTCCCCTCCCCCGCCACCCCTTCATCTCCGCTCCCCCGCCACCCCATCTCCCCTCCCCGCCACCCCCTCATATCCCCGCCACCCCCTCATCTCCCCTCCCCCGCCACCCCCTCATCCCCCCTCCCCCGCCACCCCCTCATCTCCCCTCCCCCGCCACCCCCTCATCTCCCCTCGGCCGCCACCCCCTCATCTCCCCTCCCCGCCACCCCCTCATCTCCCCTCCCCCGCCACCCCCTCATCTCCCCTCCCCCGCCACCCCCTCACCTCCCCTCCCCCGCCACCCCCTCATCTCCCCTCCCCCGCCACCCCCTCATCTCCCCTCCCCCGCCACCCCCTCATCTCCCCTCCCCCGCCACCCCCTCATCTCCCCTCCCCCGCCACCCCCTCATCTCCCCTCCCCCGCCACCCCCTCATCTCCCCTCCCCGCCACCCCCTCATCTCCCCTCCCCGCCACCACCTCATCCCCCCTCCCCCGCCACCCCCTCATCCCCCCTCCCCGCCACCCCCTCATCCCCCCTCCCCCGCCACCCCCTCATCCCCCCTCCCCCGCCACCCCCTCATCCCCCCTCCCCCGCCACCCCCTCATCCCCCCTCCCCCGCCACCCTCTCATCCCCCCACCCCCGCTACCCCCTCATCTCCCCTCCCCCGCCACCCTCTCATCCCCCCTCCCCCGCCACCCCCTCATCCCCCCTCCCCCGCCACCCCCTCCCCCGCCACCCCCTCATCCCCCCTCCCCCGCCACCCCCTCCCCCGCCACCCCCTCATCCCCCCTCCCCCGCCACCCCCTCATCCCCCCTCCCCCGCCACCCCCTCATCCCCCCTCCCCCGCCACCCCCTCATCTCCCCTCCCCCGCCACCACCTCATCTCCCCTCCCCCGCCACCCCCTCATCTCCCCTCCCCCGCCACCCCCTCATCTCCCCTCCCCCGCCACCCCCTCATCTCCCCTCCCCCGCCACCCCCTCATCTCCCCTCCCCCGCCACCCCCTCATCTCCCCTCCCCCGCCACCCCCTCATCTCCCCTCCCCGCCACCCCCTCATCTCCCCTCCCCCGCCACCCCCTCATCTCCTCTCCCCCGCCAACCCCTCATCTCCCCTCCCCTCCCCCGCCACCCCCTCATCTCCCCTCCCCCGCCACCCCCTCATCTCCCCTCCCCCGCCACCCTCTCATCCCCCCGCCCCCCCCTCATCCCCCCTCCCCCGCCACCCCCTCATCCCCCCTCCCCCGCCACCCCCTCATCCCCCCTCCCCCGCCACCCCCTCATCCCCACTCCCCCGCCACCCCCTCATCCCCCCTCCCCCGCCACCCCCTCATCCCCACTCCCCCGCCAACCCCTCATCTCCCCTCCCCCGCCACCCCCTCATCTCCCCTCCCCCGACACCCCCTCATCTCCCCTCCCCCGCCACCCCCTCATCTCCCCTCCCCCGCCACCCCCTCATCTCCCCTCCCCCGCCACCCCCTCATCTCCCCTCCCCCGCCACCCCCTCATCTCCCCTCCCCCGCCACCCCCTCATCTCCCCTCCCCCGCCACCCCCTCATCTCCCCTCCCCCGCCACCCCCTCATCTCCCCTCCCCCGCCACCCCCTCATCTCCCCTCCCCCGCCACCCCCTCATCTCCCCTCCCCCCGCCACCCCCTCATCTCCCCTCCCCCGCCTCCCCCTCATCTCCCCTCCCCCGCCACCCCCTCATCTCCCCTCCCCCTCATCTCCCCTCCCCCGCCACCCCCTCATCTCCCCTCCCCCGCCACCCCCTCATCTCCCCTCCCCGCCACCCCCTCATCTCCCCTCCCCCGCCACCCCCTCATCTCCCCTCCCCCGCCACCCCCTCATCTCCCCTCCCCCGCCACCCCCTCATCTCCCCTCCCCGCCACCCCCTCATCTCCCCTCCCCCGCCACCCCCTCATCTCCCCTCCCCCGCCACCCCCTCATCTCCCCTCCCCCGCCACCCCCTCATCTCCCCTCCCCCGCCACCCCCTCATCTCCCCTCCCCCGCCACCCCCTCATCTCCCCTCCCCCGCCACCCCCTCATCTCCCCTCCCCCGCCACCCCCTCATCTCCCATCCCCCGCCACCCCCTCATCTCCCCTCCCCCGCCACCCCCTCATCTCCCCTCCCCCGCCACCCCCTCATCTCCCCTGCCACCCCCTCATCTCCCCTCCCCCGCCACCCCCTCATCTCCCCTCCCCCGCCACCCCTCATCTCCCCTCCCCCGCCACCCCCTCATCTCCCCTCCCCCGCCACCCCCTCATCTCCCCTCCCCCTCATCTCCCCTCCCCCGCCACCCCCTCATCTCCCCTCCCCCGCCACCCCCTCATCTCCCCTCCCCCGCCACTCCCTCATCTCCCCTCCCCCGCCACCCCCTCATCTCCCCTCCCCCGCCACCCCCTCATCTCCGCTCCCCCGCCACCCCCTCATCTCCCCTCCCCCGCCACCCCCTCATCTCCCCTCCCCCGCCACCCCCTCATCTCCCCTCCCCCGCCACCCCCTCATCTCCCCTCCCCCGCCACCCCCTCATCTCCCCTCCCCCGCCACCCCCTCATCTCCCCTCCCCCGCCACCCCCTCATCTCCCCTCCCCCGCCACCCCCTCATCTCCTCCCCCGCCACCCCCTCATCTCCCCTCCCCCGCCACCCCCTCATCTCCCCTCCCCCGCCACCCCCTCATCTCCCCTCCCCCGCCACCCCCTCATCTCCCCTCCCCCGCCACCCCCTCATCTCCCCTCCCCCGCCACCCCCTCATCTCCCCTCCCCCGCCACCCCCTCATCTCCCCTCCCCCGCCACCCCCTCATCTCCCCTCCCCCGCCACCCCCTCATCTCCCCTCCCCCGCCACCCCCTCATCTCCCCTCCCCCGCCACCCCCTCATCTCCCCTCCCCCGCCACCCCCTCATCTCCCCTCCCCCGCCACCCCCTCATCTCCCCTCCCCCGCCACCCCCTCATCTCCCCTCCCCCGCCACCCCCTCATCTCCCCTCCCCCGCCACCCCCTCATCTCCCCTCCCCCGCCACCCCCTCATCTCCCCTCCCCCGCCACCCCCTCATCTCCCCTCCCCCGCCACCCCCTCATCTCCCCTCCCCCGCCACCCCCTCATCTCCCCTCCCCCGCCACCCCCTCATCTCCCCTCCCCCTTCCCCCAACTTCCCACCACCCTCCTTAGCCACGATGGCCTCCTCCACACTTATGTAACATTTTAAGATTCTACAATTTGTACCTTCCTATAATTGCTGCTCAGGGGGAGCCGGGACTGTTTGGAAAAGTGCAAAGTGTGTGCGTTTTGTTTGTCTGGTGAAACAGTTGAGTTTGTAACATGTTGCCTGCAGCTCCCAGGCCAATGCTGTGTGTTGATTGGGGTCAGTGCAGACACTGTGACTCGCAATGCAGCTTCTCACCCTGGCTGCTTAAAGCTGTGGGTTTTTGGCTGTAATGTGTGTTTCTCTCTGATATCAGGAGCAGTTGTGGCTCAGATTGCTCACACAGGAGGGGGGCTGCACTATGAGTGTGTGCCTAGTGGTCTAAGCTGTTTAAAGGGCTGTAGTTTCTTATTGCCTCTCCCATTCCTTTCTGCACGCATTGCGGAAGTTGCTTTAATCTGGCATCTCCGGGGCGGGGATTGCAGCACCAGAAGTTGTCAGAAACAGCGACGGAAGGATAGTGAATGTGGACAGAGAGAGAGGGGAGAGTGTGTGCAGTGAGCTGCTGAATCTCCAGTCTGCATGTTGCTGCAGAGGTTGTCTGTCCGGGCGCTGCAACACCGCTCCTGCTTCAGGCTCTCCCTCCCTGCACCCTCTGCCTCTCCCCTGCGGCTCTCCATTATGTCCCTCAGCCCGGCTGGGGACCGCAGGATCCCCTCCAACAGGAGGGAGAAGCCCCCCAAGGACACCCTGAGACACATCAAGTCCCGGGAGAAGAGGAAACGTGTAGACACCCATGGACCTGCCACTGTCTATCTGCAGGTGGTGGGGTCTGGCAGCAGAGAAGCTGCAGCCTCTCTCTATGTCTTCTCTGAGTACAATAGGTAAATAATCATGAATTTTGTTGCACTTTATTTCTTTTTGCGGACCTTTCTGTGTATATGTGGTTCTGTGAAATGTATACAATTGCCAAACTCCCTCTGACATAGAGTCATAGAGATATACAGCACAGGAACAGGCCCTTCGGCCCAACACGGGCAGCACGGTGGCACAGTGGTTAGCACTGCTGCCTCACAGCGCAAGGGACCTGGGTTCAATTCCCAGCTTGGGTCACTGTCTGCGTGGAGTCTGCACATTCTCCCCGAGTCTGCAAGGGTTTCCTCTGGGTACTCCGGTTTCCTTCCACAGTCCAAAGATGTGCGGGTTAGGTTGATTGCACAAGTGAAATTGACCCTAGTGTCAGGGAAATTAGCAGGATAAATGAGGGTTACGGGAATTGGGACTGGTTGGGATTGTGGTTGGTACAGACTCGATAGGCTGAATGGCCTCCTTCTGTACTGTAGGGATTTTATGAAATGTCATCCAATAGGCTGCTCCTATATCTCTGGCATTGCACTTCTGTGTCACTGTGCCACCTTTGGGCTTGGGTCACTGTCTGTGTGGAGTTTGCCCGTTCTCGTGGGTTTCCTCTGGGTGCTCCGGTTTCCTCCCACAGTCCAAAGGTGCGTGGGTTAGGTTGATTGGCCGTGCTAAATTGCCCCTTAAGTGTCAGGAGGACTTGCAGGGTAAATACGTGGGGTTACAGGGATAGAGAATGGGTGGGATTGTGGTCAGTGCAGACTCGATGGGCTGAATGGGCTTCTGCACTATGAAAAACTCGTCCATGCCGACCAGGTTTCCTAAACTGATCTAGCCCCGTTTGCCTGCGTTTGGCCCATATCCCTCTAAACCTTTCCCATCCATGTATCTATCCAAATGTCTTTTAAATGTTGTATTTATACCTGCCTCTCCCACCTCCTTTGGCAGCTCATTCCATACACGCACCACCCTCTGTGTGAAAAAATTGCTCCTCAGGTCCCTTTCATACCTGTGCCCTCTAGTTTTCCCCTTACCCATGGGAAAAAACCTTGGATATTCACCCTATCTATGCCCCTCATGATTTTATGAACCTCTATAAGGTCACTGTTCATCCTCCTATGCGCCAGGGCAAAAGACCCCAGCCTCTCCTTATTATTCAAATCTTCCAGTCCTGGTAACATCCTTGTAAATCTTTTTTGCACCCCTTCCAGTTTAATAACATCCTTCCTATAGCAGGGCAACCAGAGTTCCATGCAGTACTCCAAGTGTGGCCAATGGCTTATACAGTTGTAACATAACGTCCCAATTCCTGTACTCAATGCTCTGATCCATGAAGGCAAGTGTGCCAAATGCCTTCTTCACCACTCTGTCCACCTGTGATGCCACTTTCAAGGACTATATACCTGCACTCCCAGGTGTCTCTGTTCGACAACACTCCCCAGGTCCCTACCATTAACTGTAAGTCCTGCCCTGGTTTGTCTTACCAAAATGCAACACCTTGCATTTATCAGAGTTAAACTCCATCTGCCATTCCTCAGTCCACTTGTCCAATTGATCAAGATCCCATTGTGATATTAGATAACCTTCACTGTCCATCACACTGCAAATTTACTTAGGTGTTTCTGTGGCCGCAAATGAGACTCGAGGATTGTATGTTGCCTCCCTGGTGCTAGAGTCAAGGATGTCTCAGAGCGGCTTCAAGACAATCTGAAGGGAGAGGGTGAACAGCCAGTGGTCATGGTACATGTTAGTACAACCGACATAGGTTTAAAACAAAAGGGATGAGATTCCAAAAGCAGAATATAGGGAGCTAGGAAACAGGCTGAAAAGTAGGACCTCAAAGGTAATGATCTCAGGATTACTGTACCTCGTGCTAGTCAGTGTAGAAACAGCAAGATACGTGGGATGAATATGTGGCTGAAAAGGTGACGTGAGGGAGAGGATATCAGATTACTGTGGCATTGGGACTGGTTCTGGGGGAAGTGGGACCTGTACAAACAGGATGGGTTACACCTGGGCAGGACCGGGACTGATGTCCTTGGTGGGGGGAACTTGCTAAAATGGTTGGGGACCGTTTAAGCGAATATGGCAGGGGGATGGGAACCTGTGTAACGATTCGGAGCAGGGGAAATCAAGAACAAGAGGAAAAGACAGCAAGGAGAATAAGAAAAGTGATGAGCAGAGAAATCAAGGGCCAGCGTCAGATAAGGACACAGTAAAAATTAGTAGAAGTGGGACAAGAAACGTTAAAAGGGCTCACCTTAAGGTTTTGTACCTGAATGCTCGGAGCATTTGGGGAAAAAAATGGATAAATTAGTTGCGCAGGTAGATGTAAAGGGGTATGATATGGTTGACATTACGGAGATGTGGCCCAAGTTGACCAAGGATGGGAACTAAACATTTGAAGGCTATTCAGTGTTTAGGAAGGACAGACAGAAAGGAAAAGGTGGTGGAGTTGCATTGTTCATTAAAGAAGATGTTGATACGATATTGAGGAAAGATATTAACATAGATGATGTGGAATCTGTATGGGTCGAGTTAAGATTCACCAAGGTGCAAAAAAACATTTGTGGGGTGTTTTACAGACCACCAAACTGTAGTGGTAATGTTGGGATTAGCTTTAGACAGGAAATCAGAGATATATGTGTTAAAGAAACATCTGTATGTATGAGTGACTTCAACCGGCATATAGATTGGGAGAGTCAAATTAGTCACAGTACAATAGAAGAGGAATTTCTTGAATGTATATGGGATGGTTTTCTGGACCAATATGTTGAAGAACCAACAAGGGAACAGGCTATTCAGGACTGGGTATTGTGCAATGAGAAAGGATTAGTTGGCAGTCTAGTTGTGAGCAAGCTCTTGGGGATGAGTGACCATAGAACATAGAACATAGAACATTACAGCGCAGAACAGGCCCTTCGGCCCACGATGTTGCACCGACCAGTTAAAAAAAAAAACTGTGACCCTCCAATCTAAACCAATTTCTTTTCGTCCATGAACCTATCTACGGATCTCTTAAACGCCCCCAAACTAGGCGCATTTACTACTGATGCTGGCAGGGCATTCCAATCCCTCACCACCCTCTGGGTAAAGAACCTACCCCTGACATCGGTTCTATAACTACCCCCCCTCAATTTAAAGCCATGCCCCCTCGTGCTGGATTTCTCCATCAGAGGAAAAAGGCTATCACTATCCACCCTATCTAAACCTCTAATCATCTTATATGTTTCAATAAGATCCCCTCTTAGCCGCCGCCTTTCCAGCGAAAACAATCCCAAATCCCTCAGCCTCTCCTCATAGGATCTCCCCTCCATACCAGGCAACATCCTGGTAAACCTCCTCTGCACCCTCTCCAAAGCCTCCACATCCTTCCTGTAATGTGGGGACCAGAACTGCACACAGTACTCCAAGTGCGGCCGCACCAGAGTTGTGTACAGTTGCAACATAACGCTACGACTCCTAAATTCAATCCCCCTACCAATAAACGCCAAGACACCATATGCCTTCTTAACAACCTTATCTACTTGATTCCCAACTTTCAGGGATCTATGCACACATACACCTAGATCCCTCTGCTCCTCCACACTATTCAAAGTCCTCCCGTTAGCCCTATACTCAACACATCTGTTATTCCTACCAAAGTGAATTACCTCACACTTCTCCGCATTAAACTCCATCCGCCACCTCTCGGCCCAACTTTGCAACCTGTCTAAGTCTTCCTGCAAACTACGACACCCTTCCTCACTGTCTACCACACCACCGACTTTGGTGTCATCAGCAAATTTGCTAATCCACCCAACTATACCCTCATCCAGATCATTAATAAATATTACAAACAGCAGTGGCCCCAAAACAGATCCCTGAGGTACACCACTTGTAACCGCACTCCATGATGAATATTTACTATCAACCACCACCCTCTGTTTCCTATCCGCTAGCCAATTCCTGATCCAATTTCCTAGATCACCCCCAATCCCATACATCTGCATTTTCTGCAGAAGCCTACCATGGTGAACCTTATCAAACGCCTTACTAAAATCCATATATACCACGTCCACTGCCTTGCCCCCATCCACCTCCTTGGTCACTTTCTCAAAAAACTCAATAAGGTTAGTAAGGCACGACCTACCTGCCACAAAACCATGCTGACTATCACCTATCAATTCATTACTCTCCAAATAACTATAAATCCTATCCCTTATAATTTTTTCCAACATCTTGCCGACAACAGAAGTGAGACTCACCGGTCTATAATTCCCGGGGAAGTCTCTGTTCCCCTTCTTAAACAATGGGACAACATTCGCTAACCTCCAATCTTCTGGTACTATACCAGAGGCCAACGACGACCTGAAGATCAGAGCCAGAGGCTCTGCAATCACTTCTCTTGCCTCCCAGAGAATCCTTGGATAAATCCCATCCGGACCAGGGGATTTATCTATTTTCAGACCCTCCAGAATATCCTGCACATCCTCCTTATCAACTGTAATACTGTCTATTCTACTCCCTTGCAACCCAGTGTCCTCCTCAGCTATATTCATGTCCCCTTGCGTGAACACCGAAGAGAAATATTGGTTCAATGCTTCACCAATCTCCTCCGGTTCCACACATAACTTCCCTCTGCCATCTATAACTGGCCCTAAACTTGCCCTAACCAACCTTCTGTTCTTGACATACCTATAGAACGCCTTAGGATTCTCTTTAACCCTATCCGCCAAAGTCTTCTCATGTCCCCTTTTAGCCCTTCTAAGCTCGCTCTTCAACTCCCTCTTAGCCAATCTAAAGCTTTCTAGTGCACTACCCGAGTGCTCACGTCTCATCCGAACATAAGCCTCCTTTTTCTTTTTAACCAACAAAGAAACTTTTTTGGTGCACCACGGTTCCCTAGCCCTACCAATTCCTCCTTGCCTGACAGGGACATACCTATCGCAGACTCGCAGTAGCTGCTCCTTGAAAAAACTCCACATGTCGGACGTTCCCAGTCCCTGTAATCTCCTAGTCCAACCTATGTTTCCTAATTCTCTCCTAATAGCCTCATAATTACCCTTCCCCCAGCTAAAACCACTGGCCCGAGGTTCATGCCTATCCCTTTCCATCACTAAGGTGAACGTAACCGAATTGTGGTCACTATCACCAAAATGCACACCAACTTCCAAGTCTAGCACCTGGTCTGGCTCATTTCCCAGCACCAGATCCAATATAGCCTCACCTCTAGTTGGCCTGTCTACATACTGAGTCAAAAAACCTTCCTGCACGCTTTGAACAAAAACTGACCCCTCTAACGAGCTAGAGCTATAACAATTCCAGTCAATATTAGTCAAGTTAAAATCCCCCATAACAATTGCCCTATTACTTTCACTCCTAAGCAGGATTGACTCCGCAATCCTTTCCTCAACCTCTCTAGAACTTTTAGGAGGTCTATAAAAGACTCCCAACAGGGTGACCTCTCCTCTCCTATTTCTAATCTCCGCCCATACTACCTCAACAGATAAGTCCTCATCAAACCTCCTCTCTGACACTGTGATACAATCTCTGACCAATAATGCTACCCCTCCCCCTCTTCTACCTCCTTCCCTACTTCGACTAAAACATTTGAACCCCGGGACCTGCAGCATCCATTCCTGCCCCTGCTCTATCCATGTCTCTGAAATAGCCACAACATCGAAGTCCCAGGTACTGATCCACGCTGCAAGTTCACCCACTTTATTGCGAATACTCCTGGCATTGAAGTATACACATTTCAAACCCTGCTCCACCCCACCTCTGCAATGCCGTGCATTGCAGTCCCCATCCATGCATCCCTCACTTTCAGCCCCACTACTCAGGATCCCTCCCCCCCCCCGAATCAGTTTAAACCTCCCTGCATGGCCTTAGCAAATTTACCCCCCAGGATATTGGTCCCCTTCTGATTAAGGTGTAGACCATCCTTCTCATAGAGGTCACACCTTCCCCAGTACGAGCCCCAATTGCTTAAGTACCTGAACCCCTCCCTCCTGCACCATCCCCTCAGCCATGAATTCAAACCTTCCCTCTCCCTATTCCTCTCTAAACTATCCCGTGGTACAGGCAAGAGTCCAGAGATAACCACTCTGTCAGTCTTGGCCTTTAGTTTCCACCCCAACTCCATAAATCCCTGCCTAATATCCCCTTCCCCTATCCTCCCTATGTCGTGTGTCCCCACATGTACAATAACTTGTGGTTTATCTCCCTCCCCCCTAAGAGTCCTGAATACCCTGTCAGACACATCCCGGACCCCAGCCCCTGGTAGGCAACACACCAACCCTGAGTCCCTACCTTTAGTTCCGACCCTCCTATCTGTCCCCTTAATTGTGGAGTCCCCAATCACAAGGCCCAGTCTTTTACAGCCCCTAACCACCTGAGCTTTCTCACTCGGCTCACCCCCAGAGATCTGCTCTCTATGCTCAGTTGATTCCTCCTCAACTGTAGCCTCCAGCACCGAAAACCTATTATGGAGGGGAACCGCCCCAGGGGATTGTCTTCCCGATTGCTTCTTACCCCTCCTCCTGGCATTGACCCAAGCCTCATTTCTAGGAGTTACTATTTCTCTATAACTCCTATCAACTTCCACCTCCGCCTCCCATAATATGATAGAAAATGGTAGAACCCTTAGGAGTATTGACAGGCAGAGAGATCTGGGTGTACATGTCCACCGATCACTGAAAGTGGCAACGCAGGTGGATAAGGTAGTCAGGAAAGCATACTGCGTGCTTTCCTTCATCGGTTGGGGCATTGAGGATAAAAATTGGTGGGTCATGCTGCAGCTGTACAGAACCTTAGTTAGGCCTCATTTAGAATTTTGTGTACAATTCTGGTCACCACACTACCAGAAAGATGTGGATGCTTTGGAGGGTGTGCAGAAGAAGTTTACCAGGATGATGCCTGGTCTGGTGGGCATAAGCTATGAGGAGAGGTTGGATAAACTCGGTTCGTTCTCACTGGAACGATGAAGGTTGAGGGGTGACCTGATAGAGATTTACAAGATTATGAGTGGCATGGACAGAGTGGGTAGTCAGATGTTCTTTCTTAGGGTAGAAAAGTCAGGTACTAGGGGGCTTAAGGTAGGTTTAAGGTGCGTGGGGAAAAGTTTAAAGGAGATGTGTGAGACACGTTTTTTACACAGAGGGTGGTGAATGTCTGGAACGTGCTGCCTGGGGAGGTGGTGGGAGCAGGCACGATAGCAGCATTTAAGGGGCAACCACGCGAATACATGAATAGGATGGGAATGGAAGGATACGGACTCTATTGGATGCATACCATTTCAGTTTAGGCAGGCATCATGATTGGCACAGCCTTGGAGGGCCAAAGGGCCTGTTCCTGAGCTGTACTTTTCTTTGTTCTAAGCCTTTGTCGAGGTGGATAGTGACGTGTTTGATTCTGAGCGAACGTCCTGATGATATGAGGCATGAATTTTCTATGTAGGACTGGGAAACATTACTGAAAGGAAGGACGGTGATTAGGTAATGGTAGGCATTTAAGGAACAAATAGGTGAACTCCGGAAGTTGTTTATTCCTGTTTGGTGCAAGAGTGATAAGGGAACAATGGCCAAACCATGGATTACAAGGGAAATTAGTGTTAGTATTAGATTCAAAGAAGAAGCATACAAATTGGCAAGAAAGAAGGCAATAGACCTGATGATTGGGTGCAGTTTAAAATTCAGAAAAGGAGGACCAAGGGATTGATTAAGAAGAATATGAATGTAAGCTAGCAAGGAATGTAAAAACTGACTGTAAAAGTTTCTACAGGTATGTAAAGAGAAAAAGATTGACAAAAGTTAATATAGGCCCCTTACAGTCAGAAATGGGTGAATTCATACCAGCGAACAAAGAAATGGTTGAGGAACTAAATTCATACTTTTATTCATGTCTTCCTTTGTGAAGACAGAAGCACGTACTAGAAGTTCTGAGAGAAATAAGTTTTAGTGAGGCACTGAAGGAAATCAGTATTAGTGGAGGAATGGCTTTAGGGAAATTGATGGGATTGAAGGTGGATAAATCTCCAGGGCCTGATAATTGTCATCTCAGAGTACTTAAAGGAATGGCTCTAGAAATAGTAGATCCATTGATGGTTATTTTCCAAAATTCTTTGGACTCTGGACTGGTTCCTACAGATTTTGGGATATCTATTCAAAAAGGGAGGTTGAGAGAAAACAGGGAACTATAGACAACTTTTTAAAGTTTATTTATTAGTGGCACAAGTAGGTTTACATTAATACTGCAATGAAGTTACTGTGAAAATCCTCTAGTTGCCCCACTCCAGCACCTGTTTGGGTACACTGAGGGAGAATTTAGCATGGCTAATGCACCTAATCAGCACGTCTTTCGGACTGTGGGAGAAAACCGGAGCACCCGGAAGAAATCCACACAGACACGGGGAGAATGTACAGACTCCGCACAGTCACCTAAGCTGGGAATCAAATCCGGGTTCCTGTCACTGCAAGGCAGCAATGCTAACCACTGTGCCTAAGGTCAGTACTGGGGAAGTTGCTGGAGTCTATTATCAAGGATTTCATCGCTCAGCATTTGGAAAGCAGTGGTATAATCAGACAAAGTCAGCATGGATTTACAAAGGCGAAATCATGCTTGATGAATCTATTGGAATTCTTTGAGATGTAACTAGTAGAGTTGACCAAGGTAACCGGTAGATGTGGTTTATTTAGACTTTTGGAAGGCTTTTGATAAGGTCTCACATAGCAGACTGCTGTGTAAAGTTAAAGCACATGGGATTGCGGGTAGTGTCTTGAGGTGGATCGAAAGCTGGTTAGCAGATAGGAAGCAAAGAGTTGGCTTAAATAGGTATTATTCTGATTGGCAGTCAGTGACGAGCAAGGATCTGTGTTCAGACCTGAACTGTTCACATATATTAATGATTTGGAAGAGGGAACTAAATGTATTATCTCCAAATTTGCAGATGGTACAAAGTTGGGTGGGAGGGTGAGCTGTGAGGAGGATGCAGAGATGCTTCGGGGTGATTTGGACAGGCTGAGTGAATGGGTATGTGCATGGAAGATGCAGTATAATGTGGATAAATGTGAGGTTATCCACTTCAGTAGCAAAAATAGGAAATTATTCAAATGGGTGTAAATTGAGAGAGGTGGATACTCAGCGAGACCTTGGTGTCCTCATGCATCAGTTGCTGAAAGTAAGCACGCAGGTACAGCAGGCAATAAAGAAGGCAAATGGTATGTTAGCCTTCATAGCGAGAGGATTTAAGTATAGGAATAGGGATGTTTTGCTGCAATTGTGTAGGGCGTTGGTGAGGCCACACCTGGAATATGGTGCACAGTTTTGGTGTCCTTATCTGAGGAAGGATGTCCTGGCTATAGAGAGAGTACAGCAAAGTTTTACCAGGCTGATTCCTGGTATGGCAGGTCTGTCATATGAGGAGAGACTAAGTTGGTTAGGATTGCATCCACTGGAGTTTAGGAATCTTAAAGAAACTTATAAAATTCTAACAGGATTAGAACATAGAACATTACAGCGCAGTACAGGCCCTTCGGCCCTCTGTTACACTGACCAGTGGTACCAATCTAAAGCCCCACTAATCTACACTCTTCCAATATCATCCATATGTTTATCCAATAACCACTTGAATGCTCTCAACGTTGACGAGTCCACCACTGCTGCAGGCAGGGCATTCCACATCCTTACTACTCTCTGAGTAAAGAACCTACCTCTAACATCTGTCCTATATCTCTCACCCCTCAGTTTAAAGCTATGTCCCCTCGTGCTAGCCAACACCATCCGAGGAAAAAGGCTCTCACTATCCACCCTATCTAATCCTCTGATCATCTTGTATGCCTCTATTAAGTCACCTCTTAACCTTCTCTCTAACGAAAACAACCTCAAGCCCCTCAGCCTTTCCTCATACGATTTTCCCACCATACCAGGCAACATCCTGGTAAATCTCCTCTGCACCCTTTCCAACACTTCCACATCTTTCCTATAATACGGCGACCAGAACTGTACGCAATACTCCAAATGCGGCCGCACCAGAGTTTTGAACTGTTGCAGCATGACCTCCTGGCTCCGAAACTCAATCCCTCTACCAATAAAAGCTAACACACCGTACGCTTTCTTAACAACCCTATCAACCTGGGTGCCAACTTTCAGGGATCTATGCACATGGACACCCAGATCCCTCTGTTCATCCACACTACCAAGTATCTTACCATTAGCCCAGTACTCTGTATTCCTGTTACTCCTTCCAAAGTGAATCACCTCACACTTTTCCGCATTAAACTCCATTTGCCACCTCTCAGCCCAGCTCTGCAGCTTATCTATGTCCCTCTGTAACCTGCCACTTCCCTCCGCACTGTCTACAACTCCACCGACTTTAGTGTCATCCGCAAATTTACTAATCCATCCTTCCACGACCTCATCCAAGTCATTAATAAAAATGACAAACAGCAGTGGCCCCAAAACACATCCTTGCGGTACACCACTAGTAACTGAACTCCAGGATGAATATTTCCCATCAACCACCACCCTTTGTTTTCTTCCAGCTAGCCAATTCCTGATCCAAACCACTAAATCACCCTCAATCCCATGTGTCCGTATTTTCTGCAAAAGCTTACCATGGGGAACCTTATCAAACGCTTTGCTGAAATCCATATACACCACATCAACCGCTTTACTCTCATCCACCTCTTTGGTCACCTTCTCAAAGAACTCAATAACGTTTGTGAGGCACGACCTACCCTTCACAAAACCGTGCTGATTATCCCTAATCAAACTATTCCTTTCTAGGTGATTATAAATCCTATTAGGCAGGGTAGATTCAGAAATAATGTTCCTGATGGTGGGGGCGTCCAGAACTAGGATCATAGTTTGAGGATAAGGGGTAAACCTTTTAGAACTGAGGTGAAGAGATATTTCTTCACCCAGAGGGTGGCGAATCTGTGGAATTCATGACCACAGAAAGTAGTTGAGGCCAATACATTGTGCGATTTCAAGAAAAAATTAGATATAGCTCTTGGGGCTAAAGGATTGAAGGGATATGGGGGAGAAGGCAGGATCGGGATATTGAGTTTGATGATCAGCCACGATCAAAATGAATGGTGGAAAAGTCTCAAAGGGCCGAATGGCCTACGCCTGCACTTCTATTTTCTATGTTTCTATGCCTCCTATATTCTTATCCAAATCGTTTATATAAATGATACACAATCAGATTGTCAGAAAAACCTATCTGGTCCTTTCGGGAAGGAAATCTGCTGTCCTTCCCCGGTCTGGCCAACATGTGACTCGAGAGCCGCAGCAATGTGCTGACTCTCACCTGCCCTGGTTTCAGTGAGGTGACTAGGCGATTTTCAGAGTAACATCATTGCAGTCTTAATGTAAGTCGACTTGTGACATAAACTTAAACTCTTTTCCTTCTAGATGCTAATGGCTAGAGTTGCTCGCATCTTTCCTCACAAATATCATAGGAGCCCTTGGTTTCCTTTTCCCTCGTATGTTAGTACAGTTTTCCCCTAAATACATCTATCATAGACGCGCCTTTCAGTCAGACTAGATTCTGTGGCATATTTCAGAGGTGTCTCGGGAGGGTTGGGTGGGTGGGGGGGGGGGGGGGGGGGGGGGTGAATTTCCAGTTGTCTTGGTCAATATTTATTCCTCAGTCATCATAACCTATGGTGGCAATTGGCAGCAGTTTTGTACCACAATTTGGTTATCGTTTTTTTGAAGATACATAATTAAAATGTTTTAAAGTTTACTTATTAGTTTCACAAGTAGACTTACATTAACACTGCAATGAAGTTACGGTGAAAATCCCCTAGTCGCCACACTCCAGCGCCTGTTCGAGTACACTGAGGAAGAATTTAGCATGGCCAAGGCACCTAACCAGCAAGTTCCTCAGACTGTGGGAGGAAACCGGAGCACCCAAAGGAAACCCACGGAGAGAATGTGCAAACTCCACACAGACAGTGACCCAAGCCGGGAATCAAACTCCGGTCACTGGCGCGTTGAGGCAGCAGTGCTAACCACTGTGCCACCGTGCTGCCCTTGCAAGACAGTTGCATTTTATGAAAAATACAAACCTATATATGCAATAGGAACAGGAGTAGGCCATTTGGCCCCTCAAGCCTGCTCCGCCATTCAGTAAGATCTCAGCTCTACATTCTCTCCTACCCCTGATGACCTTTGACTCCTTTGTTAGTCAAGAATAAATTCATCTCCATTTTAAAAATATTCAATGACGCTGCCTCAACTGTTCTCTGTTCAGACAGCCACCCAAAGGCCGGAATTGAACCCGGGTTCCTGGCGCTGTGGCACACTACACCACCGTGCTGCCCAAATGCACAATAGTTTGTTCTAATTCCCCATTGTTCTTGTAAAATTGGCGACAGACCAGCAGAAGAGAGCAGCCAGTCCGAAAGTCCTGACAGAAGTTGGGCCAGAGGAGAGTAGTTCTCTAAATACCACTGATTTGAGGAGTAGCTCAGTGTGGATATGAGCTACAAACTGACAAGGGAGCAAATGTATTTGTTGCTGACAATTATTTACAAAACAAAAACAGCCTATTTGGTCTGGAAAGAGAAGCAGTCAGCTGGAGCAGTATTTGAAACCTGCCCTTATGGATATCTTGGGGACATGCGTTGTGTTTTTTATGCCTGTGATCTTATTTTCAAAATGGTTATTGTTTGTCCTGAAAAATATTTTCGGTAGATTGGATATTTTACCCAGCATTCATTGCAATACAGGGACTGCTGTAAGATAGAAGGGTTTATGTGCTGCTATGGATGCTGGGTAGCTAGCTTTCCATTCCGCTAACACTATGGCTGGGATTCTCCCAAAAATATTCCAAGGGCTGAATTTGTGTAAAAACTGGAGTAAATCCTGCTGGTTTGTTTCACAATGAATCTCCTGCACTCTGTGCACTGCAGAGAGCCTCAGGGAGATTCGCATGGAAAATCAGTGGGCGGGGCCTATTCCCGCTGGAGAGGCCAGCAGCATAGCGCTGAGCGAATCACTGCGCATGCGCTGATCTGTCAGAGCGGAGGTCGGCGCGTGCGCAGTAGCCCTGCACTGCCGGCCTACTGATTGCTGGCCAGCCCTGCCATGCTGCCCCTCCGATCCCCACACACCCCTGATTGCTGGCCTCCCGGACATCTCCGGGCCAGCCCTGATGTGTTCCCCCCACCCCCAGTGGCCAGCCCCTATCAGCCTCTTCTCTCCTTCTGCCACTGATCCTGAATACAGAGTTGCAGCGGGATCCCCCACCCCTACCGATTGGCCCACCCCCTTGGCACTTCCTGATGCCCGGTGGGAAGTGCCAAGGTGTCCCTTAGATATTGCCACTTTGCCCCTTGGGCAGTGCCAGTGGGCCAGGCTTGCACGACCAGGCTGGCAATGCTCAGGGGGCACCCCCTTATCCCCGACCTCCAGTAAACAGCCTCCGCTGATGTCTCCCGGCCTACTGCACTGCTGGGGTAGCGAAACAGGCTGGGAGAATCACCTGCTATTTCTTTCTGAAAATCCATTCGAGCTTGCTTGCTCTGTATTTTAAGTTGTTTGAGGACCTCATACATTGAAGACTGTCTACGGTTTGTAATTTGCAAATGACCATGATTTTAGAGTGCCTCTTGTATGATTCAATGATAAAATATAAAATATACAATGCCAAAGAAGGCCATTCGGCCCATTGAGCCTGCGCTGACAACAATGCTTATCCCCATAAGCCCACATATTTACCCTGCTAAATCCTCTGACACTAAGAGACAATCCACCTAACCTGCACACCTTGGACTGTGGGAGGAAACCGGAACACCCGAAGGAAACCCAGGCAGACGTGGGAAGAACGTGTAAACTCCACACAGACAGTGACCTGAACCCGGGTCCCTGGCACTGTGAGGCACCAGTGCTAACCACTGCGCCACTGTACTGCCCTATACAGTTTATTTAGGTCTTTATTTATTGTGCAATTTATTTGTGTCTCTGA